>NC_057863.1:147428292-148131417 GCF_019393635.1 Dromiciops gliroides
TTGCCTTACTAAAAAAAAAAAAAAAGAATCAATGTATTAAGGGGCAGCTAAGATGGCACAGTGTACAGAGCTCTTGCCCTGGTGTCAGAAAGTCCTGAGTTCAAATCCACCCTCAGACACTTCCTGTGTGATGCTGTGCAAGTCACTTAACCCCAACCACCTCCAAAAAAAAAATTACACCACCTAAAAGCAATAATCAAAGAACATAGACATTATAGTTAAAGAAATTAAGAAGGAGAACTGTGCCAATATGCTGGAACCAGAGAGTAAAATATAAATTGAAAGAATCCACCAATAATTAACTGAAAGAAAATCCTAAATCAAAAATTTCAAGCAACATTATGGCCAAATTCCAAAGTCTCAGGGTAAAGAGAGAAAAGTTCAAACAGAAAGAACGAAAGAAATCATTCAAATACCCTGGAGCCAAAGTGAAGATTATCCACAATTTAGCAGCTCACATATTAAAGAAACAGGGGGCTTGGAACATGATATTCTGGTAGGCAAAAAGGTGGGATTATAATCAAGAATAATCTATCCAGAAAAATTGAGTATAATACTTCTAAGGGGGAAATGGATATTTAATGAAATAAAAATACCTTCATACATCCCTGATGAAAAGAACAGAGTTGA
This sequence comes from Dromiciops gliroides, assembly GCF_019393635.1. Taxonomy (NCBI): domain Eukaryota; kingdom Metazoa; phylum Chordata; class Mammalia; order Microbiotheria; family Microbiotheriidae; genus Dromiciops; species Dromiciops gliroides. Next base: position 147,428,923 of record NC_057863.1, read on the forward strand.
GGAAAAAATTTGATATTCAAATACAAACTCAAGAGAAGAATGAAAAGGTAAACATGAAAGTGAAATTATAAGGCACCCAAAAATACTAAACAGTTTACATTTCTATATGGGAAGATGATACATGCAACATAAGAATTTTATCATTAGTGCACTTAGAAAGATTCTACATAGAAAGAGGGTGTGAGAGTGAGGAGATTATGTTGGAATGATGTTTATAAAAATGGATAGATGTAGGACAAAAAGAAGAGGAGAGTAATAATGAAGAAAATTATCTCACAAAAAAGAGGTACAAAAAAGAGATTTTACCATTGAAGGAGAGATGATGGGTGAGACAGACAACACTTAAGCCTCACTCACATCTAAATTGGTTCAAAGAAAGAAAATATATCTACTACTCAAATGTTAATAGGGATCTAGCCTACTTATCAGGAAAGTAGAGGGGTAAGAGATATGATTAAGGAGGAGGTAAAAAAAGGGAGGGCAGATAAAAGAAGGCAATGGTCAAAAGCAAAGCAAACTTTAGAAGAGGGACAGTATAAAAAGAGAGAGAAAAATTAATATAAGAAAATATTATGAAGGGAAATGAACACTTACATTTGCCTATGAATGTGAAAAGGGTGAACTCACCCATAAAAAAGAAGTACATAAAGGAATGAATTTGAAAAGAGGATCCAAAAATATGTTGTTTATAGGGAACACATTTGAAACAGAAACAAGGAGAGTTAAAATAAGGGGCACGAATAGAATCTATTATGTTGCAGCTAAAAAAAAAAAATCAGGGGTAGGTATCATGATCTCAGACAAAGCAAAAGCAAAAATAGACCTAATTAAAAGGGATACATAGTGAAAGTACATCTGGCCAAAAGGTACAATAGACAAGAAGTAGTATTAATAGTAATCATGTGCACTGAATGGAATATTTTCTAAATTCTTAAATGAATAGTTAAACTAATTTACATGTCAAAATAGACAGTAAAACTATGCTAGTGGGGGACCTCAAATTTCTCCTCTCAGAGCAAGACCATAAAATAAATGAAAAATAATTTCAAGAGATAAATAAAATCTTTTTTAAAATATAGATTTGATAGACCTCTGGAAAAAAATTGAATGAGAATAGAAAGTATATACCTTTTTTCTCAGATGTTCATGGTACCCTTCACAGGAACTGACAATGTTTTAGCACATTAAGAGGTCACCAATGATTCAGAAAAGCAGAAACATTAAATGCCTCCTCTTAAGAGAATAATGCAACAAAAATTGCATTAAATAAAATTCTGTGTAAACAGATTGAAAGCTAAGTTTAACTAAATAATCTAATCTTATTTTAATAGGCTAAAGAACAAATCATAGAAACAATAATTTTATTAAAGAGAAAGAAACAATGAGGTAATATACTAAAATTTTGCAGATGCAGCAAAATCACTACACAGCAGAAAATGGGTATCTATAAATATATACATAAAGAAAAGAAAGAGCAGATGGATGAATTTGGCATGCAACTAAAAAATGAGAAAAAGAAAAATTAAAAATCCCCAGTTAAACACCAAAATGGATATCCTGAAAGTCAAAGGAAATATTAACAAAATTGTGAGTAAAAGAAGAACTAAGAAATAAAACTAGAAACTGGTTTCAAATAAAATAGATAAATCATTGTTTAATTTAATTAAGAGAAAGAAAGAAGAAAATAAAATTATAAGTATAAACTATAGTGGCTTAAGCTTTGGAGACTGAATTAAATATGTTAGCTTACTTGTTCCTCACTACAACCCTGTGAGGGGCAGCTGGTGGTACAGTGGATAGAGCACTGGTCCTGAAGTTGGGAGGACCTGAGTTAAAAATCACTTAGTAGCTGTGTAACCATGAGAAAGTCACTTAACTCCAATTGCCTTAAACATCTGGGGCCATCTCCAGTTGTCCTGATATATAAATGCACTACCAATGAAGATGAAATTAAGGCAATTATTAAGTTATTTTGCCATATTATATGGCAGTCAAACTGAAAATCTAAATGAAATGGATGAGTATTTATGGTAACATAAACTGCCCAGATTAACAGAAGAGGATATGGAATACTTAAATAATCCTATTTTTAAATTGAAAAAAAAACTCAAAAGACTTATGGACTGATGCAAAGTGAGGTGAGAACTAAGGGAAAATTACACACTGTAAGAGCAATATTGTGTGGATGATCAACTGTGAAAGACTTAGTTACTTGTATCAAGACAATGATCCAAGACAATTCCAAAAAATCCATGATGAAAAATATTATCCACCTCCAGAGAGAGAACTGGTGAATTCTGAATGCAAATTGAAGTATCCTCTTTAAAAAAACATTCTTTGTTTTTCTTCTTTTATTTTGTGTTTGTGTTGTCTTTTGTATCATGGCTAATATGAATATATGTTTTGCATGACTTTGCATGAACAAACAAAATCAAATTCCTTGCATTTTCAAAGAGGGTGCAGGAGCAAGAAGGAGGAATAAAATTTAGAACTCAAAATTTAAAAACAAATTAATATTTAAAAGTGTATATGCAATTGGGAAATATTTAATGATTAAAAAAATAATATAGGCCATATTTAAGTATTTAAGTACCTTGCACATAGTGATTCAGTATTTTGAATTGAACCATTCAACTTTCACTTGTCCAAGTAGTTTTGTAAATTCAAATATGTCAATTATTAAAATCAGAAGAGGATATTTCTTTATTAAGTGTTCTTGATTCCAGCTATATAATGGTTATCAACTCTCTTCCTAAACCTCCAGAATTTTAAAATTCCCCTAATATCTAGCAAAATGGTCACAGTTATGCTGAGTAAAAAGGAAATGAGCTAACCAGTAAAATAATACTGTGTACCATAAATTAGTAATTTTCCAGGTACTGGACATACTCAAAGAGGGGCTGGATTACCACCTATTAATAAAAACAAATCTAGGGGGCAGCTAGCTGGTACAATGGATAGAGCACCAGCCCTCAAGTCAGGAGGACCTGAGTTCAAATCCGGCCTCAGACACTTAACACTTACTAGCTGTGTGACCCTGGGCAAGTCACTTAACCCCAATTGACTCATCAAAAAAAATAATAATAATTAAAAAAAGGGGCAGCTACGTGGCACAGTGAATAGAGCACCAGCCCTGGAGTCAGGAGGACCTGAGTTCAAATCTGGCCTCAGACATTTGACATTTACTAGCTTTGTGACCTTTGGCAAGTTACTTAACCCCAATTGCCTCACCAAAAAAACAAAACAAAAACAAAAACAAAACCCAAATCTAGAATGCAATTTTCAATAATTACATGAGGTACTGAACAAATAAATACATATTTAGAGCTCATATTTTTAATTAAATTCCTCATTAATTCCTTCATAACAGAGGGAATCATAGTTCTTTAGATGATGTGATATAGAGAGGATTACTGAATAGAGTAGGAATTTGGGGTAGATGATCCCAAAGGACACTTTCAGTATACACTGCTCATTTATACAAAAAGATTCCATTATAAATTAGGGAATCTAATTACCCTGTACCCCTAGATTGGAATTCTTGGCATAACATAAATGAAAGAAAGTTGTTCTGAAATATCATTGAGAGAAGATAAAGGAAAAAATGGTGAGGAATCTTGTTGTCTTTTGGTTGGTTACTTTTTATAATAATAACAATAATAATAATAATACCTCCCCTAGTAGAAAATAGGTAACAGTGATCAAAATTTCTATACTCCCATTACCCCCATTCAAGTGTTGCAACCTTTGTTATTTTGAGCTTTTTGAGGGAAATATTTCTGTAAAATATTACACAATTATCTACCTTCATAAAATGATAGTTTCTGAATTTGACAGCTCTTTGAATGCTGGATAAGTGAAATTCTATTGAATATTAAAGTGTGTATTTCTGTGTGTGTGAGTGTGTATCTGTGTGTGCATGTGCATGTATACAACAAAGGCTGAATCAGTACCTGAATGGAATAGAATACAGTAATTCTGGAAAATTGCCTTCTGTACACAAAAAAATTTGCATACAATAATTTTGCTATAAATCACTAAAGCATTGTGGTAAAAAATGAAAGTTTTTAACTAAAATTTAAAAGTTGAACACATACTAGTGAAATGGTTTTTGAAGGACTGCCAGTTTTTGAAGGACTGCCCTTTCAGGGAGGAGACCATGATGAACAGTCATGCGCCTGCTGCTGCCAGGGAGAGCGTGACCAAGCATGCCACTTCCAGGGCACCAGCTTAAAAATAAGGAGAGAACAGAAGTGCCCTCTCTCTCGGCACACACATGCTGGCTCAGGTTTGACGGTGTGTTCAGGTGATCGGCTCTGGTCCTCGGTGGCAGCACACCTTCGACTCTGGTTCTCAGCCTGAGAGGTAGTTTTGGGATTCAGTGAGTTTTATAAAAGAATATAGACTAAGCTTAAATCTAAGATTATTCATTTGTATTTCTACTTTCCTATTTCCCTAATCAGTATCACCTGTTTGTTGGCTAATTAATTCCCAAACAATAAAAACTAAGTAATCCCTTTCTAATTAAAGCTCAGAGGCTTCTTTTCTCTTACTGGTCTGGGAGATATATAAGGGAAAGGTTAATGGGGAGTTTAATGCTCTGATATCCAATTAAACATCTCACAGTATACAAAATTATGCAGTAAAAACCCTGGGGATTTCGGGGGAAATGAAGTTGGGCAACAACACTCAAAACCTTCATCATTGTCAAATTTTAAAAAGATTTGTTGTTTAGTTGTGTCCAACTCTTTGTAACTTCATTTGGGTTTTTGTTTTTTTGTGTATGTTTGGTTTTTATTTTTGGCAAAGATACTGGAGTGGTTTGTCATTTCCCTCTAAAGTTTGTTTTACACATGAAAAAATTGAGGCTATCAGATTAGGTGACTTGCACACAGTCACACAGGTAGTAATATCCTAGGACAGATATGAACTCAGGAAGATGAATCTTCATGATTCTAAACCCAGCACTATCCACTATACCAGCTGGATGTCTTTTTAAAAACATAAGAATCTAATAAAATGATAGCACAGTTTTATAAATGTTAAATGGTTAAGAAATGTTACAATGAATAATGGTAGCATATTGAGCCTCTGGCTGCTGCTTGGTCTGCACCTTGTTTTCCATAGCTAAGAAGGTTGTGGGGAAAGTTTGTGTCTGGGGACAAGACTTTATCTATGACTCCTACTGCACCATAAGATATTTAATAAATATGGCATTTTATCATGACAAATATCTGAATTTTTAAGTGCAATCTGTACTGTGTCCTAGGGAAAGCCTTGACAGAAGGAAGAAGAAATCCCACTTTAGGATCTTTGTTACCAACAAAGCCAGTTTCTTCCCTGTGAGGGTTATAGGTGAGATCATGATATGAATGGGAATGGGAAATTATTGGTGGGGCTTTTGCATAATGCTCTGGGGCAACAGCTACCCTACCTCCCTTCATGTTCCCAAGTGTTACGCTCATTTCCTCCTACCATTCTTTTTTTTTTTTTTTTTAGTGAGGCAATTGGGGTTAAGTGACTTGCCCAGGGTCACACAGCTAGTAAGTGTTAAGTGTCTGAGGCCAGATTTGAACTCAGGTACTCCTGACTCCAGGGCCGGTGCTCTATCCACTGCGCCACCTAGCTGCCCCTCTCCTACCATTTCTTACTGGTCTTTTCTCTGGGCAGGTAGCTCAGAGGGGGCAGAAAGGGGGCCAAGTCATGTTGCTTACAATCCAGGGTGGGGTGGGGCTCATTGGGAGTGTCCCCATTTTCCCTTTTTCACCTGTCTCTTCAGGTCTTCACCTCTCACTCCCTAGAGTGGGTTGTATTACTGTTGTTTGTCAAGGACCAGTGAAATCAGAAGTGTGACATCTTGACTTGCAAATGAATTGGATTTAAGCTAGGCAAGGCTGTGCAAAGTCATCAGTCTCACTCTCCCCTCTAGAGTTATCTGAGTCCAATAGCAAGAGATAGGAAAGGCTGATTGGGGATGGTTCCAGATGCAGTGGGAAACCTTGGCCTTTTAAAGCTAAGGTGTTTCCCAGGTCTCAGTTTGTCTGATGCAACACACATTCACTGATTTATGACTAGGTAAGAATTGAGGCAAAAGATGGCCTAGTTTGCCTATTCAAAAGAATACATCTCAGAGGGGAAGGCCCTCAGGATTTCCACCCATGGCCTTCCCCCTCCCCAGTAGTAGCTCTGATGCATCCTGGGTCTAGGAAGATGATAATTGCAGGTTACCCCCCCCCCCCATTTAGAGACAGATATCTCTTCCCACAGGTCACACTTCATGTTGATTCTACCCCATCCCACCTTCCTTTGAGGTCACATCTCTGATGCTTGCCATATCCTATGTAGTGTAATTTTCCTAGATGAAATCAAACAAAATTAGGGTTATGCTCAAACTGTTCCCTAAAACACTGATCAGTTTGGAACAAATTCTCATTTTCAAAATGTTATGGAAGCACTGCTTTCATGTAGGTGTATATGTATGTCTAGATATGTATATAATGTACATATATACATACACACATATACACATACATGTACATACATATGCATGTAATTGGTGTAATCTATAATCAAAAGCTCCCTGATATCTCTATCTATCTACACACAGAAAAAGATTATGATGATAGATAAATAGAAAGGTAGAAAGATGTATATCCCTTTAGTTCTCACCATCATAACTTCTTTCCAACTCTTGACTAGAATGTCTTGATTGCCTTTCTGCGGAGACTTTTTAAATATCTGGTTTAAAACATAGACTTAGAAAGCAACCTAAGATTTATGAAAACATTTTTAGATGACAGAGCTGAATGATGGAAAGAACTCTATATTTGGAGTCCCACATTCAAGTTTTAGATCTTTGATTTACTGTGTGTTCTGAAGCAAAATGCACAAATTTAAAGAATTCCCTCCAAATGTTCACATAGACTATCTGTGCCAGACCTGTGGTAGAACATTCTGAGCTCATATTAGTCTGATCAGCCACAGACATGCACACTGTGACTTAACTCTAGCATAGTGATGTCATTTTGGTTCTCTCTGAGAACAAATGTCAACAACCAATCAACCAACCAATCATTCTCAAGCAAAAACTTAAATCCTCTAGGCCTTAGTATGCTCATAAATAAAAGGAAACAACTGGACTAAATAATTTCTAAGGTCTTTTTGGTTCCAAATATTATGAGAGTATAGTAATATACCTACATACGTACTATAGTCTTGATTCAAGGAAAAATAGGCCAAAGGGGTTTGCTATTATTGTTTAACAAAATTATTCTGAAATACTTTAATGGTCTGTTTTCACAGCAAGAAAGGAAAATGAAAGATTATATACAGATGTGAATTAGCCTCAGTTGGCTTTTATCAATCTATTTGAATATCACTTTTTAATACATTGAATGCTGAATACATTCTACTTAGTTAAAGAGTCACTTTAGAAAAATAATATGAGTAAAAAAAAAATGGGCCATCAACCTGAATTCAGATTTAATGTTATGGTGTAGAATAAGGGTAGATATTTTATTGATGAATTTAAGATTACTATTTAAATGCTGTGCTTATGTTTCCCAATCTCCATATGCAGTCATGAATTATAATCACTACAATGTATCCTACTGAACAAAATATTAGTAGGCAATGAGATGCTGCATGGGATATGCCTTATTTATTTTTAAATGGCCTTTGATAAATTACCACATAAATGACTTGATACATTTTGAGTGCATAAGAGGAAAAATTTTAAAGCTAAAAAACCATTGTGTTTGTGTCCAACTGGGAAAATTAGAGAATTTACAAATTAGAAAACTGGTAAAAGATTCTATAAAATTGTGAATGAATACATTTTCATATGAATGCACTTTCAATCTATACATACAAACTAAGGGGGACAGGGAGGGGGAATAGTGGTTCAATTAGGCCAATCAGCTATTCTAGATGATGGAATCATAGGATCTACTTTTTGGACCTAAAAGGGAGTGACTTTCAAATTCAACCTTTACCTTTTACAGATGAAAAGCTATAGGCCTAGAGCTGAATGACTTATTTAAGGTCAAGATAGTAAATAGCCAATTTCTGATTCAAACACAAATTCTGGCTAGAAATCCATTACTCTTCCACCTATTGAATTTTAACATTCTCTTCCCTATCTCCCAAAGCTATATAATTGGCAATTAATGGAACTAGGCCTTTACAAATGAATATTTGCCATTAGGCACAGTCATTATAGAGAAAAATAAATATTTACATGACTCACTATTCTTATCATACAAATAGGTAGGTTATGGACTTTGAGGTGTCTTTTATATGATAATCATTATTAATCAGGCATAGCTGCTAAAGGACCACTTTTGGAATGAAAAAATCTAGCCCTGCCTCTGACACATAGTGCTATGTGACCAGGCAGAAATCACTCAATTGCTGAGAGCTGTAATAAATTCTTTAAGACTAAAAATTACAGAGAAGTCGAGGCTTATAGAGAAGCAAAATCAGGACAGGGTACCTGAGCATATATGCCCAAGGGCACTAGCATTCTGGATTATGTGCTGTCTTGAGTGAGTGATTTTTTTTTATCTTACTATACTCAAACCTCAGGCTCTTCTATTGGTCCTGCCTTACATAGTGTGGCAATACTTCCAACACTAGTCCATTGTTTTGACCAATCTCTCACCCTTGAGATTACTCTGTGTGAGAAAATAATTGGGTTTTGAGAATGCCTAAAGACCCTGCTCAAAAGGAGTGATTATATTGGGATTGATTGAATTGAATGACTTTGCAGATGAACTCATTTAAGGTTAATTCAATTAAAACCACATCTGCCTGGCCCTAGGGAAGGTGTGTTCTCAGAGGGTGTGAACTCTGGCCTCACCAGGGGACTACCCTCAAATCCAGTGAACCAATGGATTTGGTTTATGCTGGCAGATTAGCTTGAAGCAGTGTGTAAGGACCATCTCCCCTCCAGACCTAGAAAAGTTTTCCACCCACAGTTACTCAGAGTTAGACTTTCTTGGTGGTGTTCTTGGTGGCAGAGGACTTGGAGGAAGAAGCTGGCCAGATAGAGCTCTATATTTCCTCTAGGCTAGAAGGCCAGGCTGAGCTCTATTCTCTCCTCTAGCCTAAATAGGCCTTTTCTTAACTTTCAGAGATATTTGTGTTCTCTTTACTAATATTTAATACACTTTAATAAATGCTTAATGCCCCAAAGCTGGTGCTACAGCTTCTAATTTATAAGTAAAACATAAATTAGAAACCCCAGCTAGGGACAGAAATAAGGAAACCACAAAGAGTTTTATTCACCACATCTGGAAATCAAAATATGACTCTTACAAGGCTTGCATTTTCCCAATGTTATTCCTTATACTGATTCTCTTTCTACCCATCTAACAATGGCATATGAGTCAAAAGACTAGGAATTTGTTTCCTATGACAGGGTAGTACAACTCAGGAACTAGAAGATAGGAAGCACTCAATCCTAGTGCAAGAACATATACCTAAGAACACATCACCATATATTGGGACCTGTGTCACATGTTACACAGTGAAAACTGATGATCAACACCTTTATATGTCAATAGTAGCCCAAGTGAGGTCCTAAGACCTTTGACAACCGTAGGTGAACTTTTCTGCACACATAACTTGATTTGCCCTGGGTATTAGAATTTTTATTTACAGATTTGGAATCAAAGTCTAAGCTCTGGAGTAATCTTTCCATTCCATACTTCCTCTTTGTTTCCCTTAAGATGAACAACATATTTTTATATGAGATAGCAAAGATTATGAATGCAGTCTGTGGGCATGAAATTTACTTTTTCTCTATGCAAATTTGATCAACTTATGCATGGATTAAATTAAAAATATTTGGTCTCGTTAATGACATCATTTAACCACCTAAGATCTCTGATCATGAATGTTATTTCTGTTGTTGTTTTCTTTTTTTAAAAAAGGGAGTATTCTATCTTGTGATAAGCCTTTGGTTTAAGAATTTTATCTTATCCTATAGGGAAGTAAGAGGGGAAAGGGGCCAGAAAAGGATAGAAGGGAGGGTAAAACTAGAAGCCAAATGGGGAAAGGAAGGACAGATGAGGATGATAGAAGGGAGGGCAAAACTAGGAGGCAAAAAGGGGGAAAAAGAGGAGCTGAGGCAGATAGAAGGGAGGGTTGATTGAGGGATGGAGAAATCAGAAGCAAAACACTGGTGAGAAGGGACAGGGGGAAGGGAGGGAGAAAAGTATAAACAAGGTGAAAAATAAGATAAAGGGAAATACACAGTTAATAATCATAAATGTGAATATTAATGGGACGAACTCTCCCATAAGATAGAAGCAGATAGAGTGTATTAAAAACCAGAATCCTACAATATGTTATTTACAAGAAACACATTTGAAGAAGAGAGATACACACTAACTAAAGGCAAAAGGCTGGAACAGAATATATTACACTTCAGCTAAAGTAAAAAAAGAAGGGATAACAATACCTATCTCAGAAAAAGAAAAAGAAAAAAAAATAGACCTAATTAAAAGAGAGAAAGAAATAAACTACCTTTTGCTAAAAGGTACCATAGACAATGAAGTAATACCAATATTAAAAATAGATGCAATAAATGGTACAGAATCCAACTTCTTAGGGAAAGTTAAGTGAGTTATAGGAAGAAATAGATAGCAAAACTATACTACTAGGGGATTTAAACATCCCCCTCTCAGAACTAGTTAAATCTAACCACAAAATAAATAAGAAAGGAGTTGAAGAGGAAAGTGGAATTTTAGAAAAATTAAATATGATAGGCCTCTAGAGAAAAATGGGGATGGAAAGGAATATACCTTTTTCTCAGTGGTACATGGTACCTACACAATAATTGACTTTGTTGAAGTCCCCTCTCACATCTCCAACTTCCCACATCTCCAACTAGATGACCTATATACATTTTTAATTCAACATGGTCAAATCTAAGTTCATTATCTTTCCCCCAAAAAATCCTTTTCTCTTCCTAACTTGCCTGTTATTGTCAAAGGTGACCTTCCAGTCACTCAGGCTTGCAACCTAGATATCTTCAACACCTTGCTTTCTTTCACTCCCTACCTCCTCCCATATCCTTCTTATCTGTTATCAAGGCTTGTCAATATTGATTTCACCTATGTAACATCTCTCTTCATATATCCCCTTCTTTCCTCTGACACTTCCACCACTCTGGTGCAGACATTCACCACATTCCCTGACTCTTTCAGTAGCCTGCCATTTGTTCTCTCTGCTGTAAGTCCCTTCCCTCTATGCTCAATCTCCTTTGAGCTGTTAAAATGATCTTCCTAAAGTGTAGATCTGACCAGTCAACTCCCCTACTCAGCAAACTCCATTGACTCTCTATCACCTCCAATAACAAATATAAAATTCTGTTTCATGTTCAGAGCCCTTTATAACCTTCTCTCCCTATCTTAATAGTCTTCTTTTACATCTCAATCTCTGCCCTCCCTCCACATACATTAAGTGGCACAGGCTTCTTTGCTGTTCTTCATACAAGATACTCCATTTCCCAAATTTACAACTCCAGGAGCTTTCATTGGCTGTCCCCCATGCACGGAATACTCCCCCTCCTCATTTCTATCTCCCAATTTCCCTTCCTTCTATCAAATGAAGCTAAAATTCCACTTTCTATAGGAAAGCTATCCCAATCTCTCTGATCCATGGAAGAGAATATTATGCTGGATTTCTCTTACAATATATAGGATTTTTGTTTCTATTTCCTTTATTAAAACAGTATCCTGTCCAACAGAATGTATTATACTTTCAATCAATAAAAAAGTACATCACTCTGCCTCAGATTGCTCATTTGTAAAATGAGGATAAAAATGATGCCTGTAGTATTTATTTCATAGTCTACTTTAAGTTTAAAAGAAGATTGCAATGCTATAACTACCTATACTCTATGGTTACTCCCTAATCCAAACCAAGAAGGGTATTTGGATTTCGTAGTGTAAGGGGAAGTGATATGATTTAGTGGTTTTGAAAAGTGTTGATGAATATCAGATTAAAAAGGATACAAGGTCACTAGATGAGAGAGCATTTCTTTCCTGCTGCTGGCTTCCTATTCTACACATGACTTCCTAACAGAATAGAGATGGCCAGTTGAGGTCAATGGTCCCTGATGATGGTCAGAGAGCTGAGATGGGGAAATAGGAACCCATGCCTCAGTTCTAGTTCACACACTAAATCCTGTATTTTATGTGGTCTTGACATGAATAAGTGAAAATGGTATCATTCTTCTTATCTTTTTTTTCTTAATTCATAATATTATCATTATTTAATGATAGATTTAGAGCTGGAATGGATGTTAGAGTGTATCAAGTACACATAGCTCATTTTACAAATGAGGAAACCGAGACAGAAAGGTTAAGTTACTTATCACAGGTAGATGTAGTATTTGAGCCCAGTACCCTATCACAATATAATTTTATGTCTATTTTTATTTCAGAATGATTTCTCAATATATACTTTCTCATTGAATCCTTCCTTATAAATGCATTTGATTCATCAAATCCTTAGTGCCTCTCTTTTTCTTTTTCTTTTCTTTTCTTTTTAAAAATTGGAATCATAGTTGAGAACTATCTTTACATGTAATGGAAAAAATAAAATATCTCATAAAAAAAATTGGAATCATACTTTATGGGATGTGAACAAAGCCCCAAGGACTTTAAATAGCTAAAGCCTAGACTTTGTGGCTTAGGGGCTCAGGTATATACATGGAAGAGACCCCTCTAATGGTGTAAAATGAAGGTATTTCCCTCCCTACCCCTCCTCTTGCCCTCAACCATTGACTGTAGAATTTAGCAGAAGGAGTTTAAGAGATCATCAATTTTAGCCATAATTGAAATAATGACACACTCCAAACAGGCATGGATATAGAGAAGCAGTTATTTGATGGAAGAAGCATTTTCAAAGAACAGGACTGTTCAGAGTTAAGATAAGAGATGGTTATGAAAAAGAGTGTATCCCAGCTGAGGAACCCACTCAGAGAATGCTATGCCTAAGGGGAACTTTGTGAGCACTATACAGAGAGAGATTTTTTCAGGCCAAAGGATTTTGGGGCTCTATGGTACCAAGAGTTGAGTTGTCTTTGCCACATGTGTATCCTACATCATTACTGTCATACTCTTAAAGTTTGAATTATCTCCTTTCCCAAGGATATTGTGTGTATTTGTGGAATGGCATGCCCTAGTTTTATTGGTGGAAGCTTTTGTAGCTATTATACCATCAGAGTAAATGTCTTTTTCTAAAGAGCTAATTGTGTCTTTTGGCTAATTGTTAATGAAAAGCACACTGGTGGGGGGGTTGTGATAGTAGGAGTAGCTAATATGATACCTATGTGTAAACTGAAGGAGTACTTCATAAAGGTAATGCTATACAAGTATCTAGGGAATACAGTTCCTGTTCCCCTGCAAAAAACCATACTTAGTAACACCAGATAGAGGTAGCCTTTCCACCATTATGCCAAGTATAAGAAGGCAACAAAGAGTAAGTAGGTAGGGTAGACTTAATATACTTTTCAAGATTCCTCCTGATTGTTTTACCCAAAAGTCTAGACCAATTCTGTAGGACATCTCCCTGGGACTTAAACTATCTGCATTGTCTGTTATCTGGTTTCTGACCTTTAAAATAAATTCTCAGCTTATCATAGACAAAAGTGATTTAAAAATTTTTAAATGCCATTGAAAAACATGCTGTTATTATTTATATCTAATGGCCTGAGTTCAAGCTAGGATCAGAGTGTTGGTACACAAGGGGGAAAGCAAAATAATTTATTTCCCTTTTCCTAGGCAAAACTTTAAAAGATAAAATTTCCCTTTTGGAACTCTCACACTTTCTTTCTTTCTTAGTTTCTTTTTCCTAGACCCCAGAAAGATAAAAGATTTAGAACTAAACCATATAGGCTGCTGTCATCTAAGCCAGTTTATAGATAAAGGAACAATTCCAGAGCAAGTAAGTGATTTTTCCTTTAAGATCATACAAGTAATAAGTGACAAAGGTGGGATATGAACCTGTGTCTTCTAACTCCAAATCCATCCATTCGAGTGGAGATGTCTTGTCAACAGTTGGAAATGCAATTCTGGAACTCAGGAAGGAGGGTTTTTATGCTTCTCCAGGTTCTTGTATTTAAAAGTCAAATTTTCTATTCAGTCAAGACGTTTGGATCTTAAATGCCTGAAAAATCCTCTTTTTCATTCAAGTCCCATTTTTTCCTCTGAAAGATTATACACAGATTTGCTGGGCATGTGATTCTTGGCTGTAGTCCCAGTTCATTTGCCCTCTAGAATATCGTATTCCATGCCCTCTGGTCCTTTAATATAGATGGTGTTAGATCTTGTTTTATCCTTATTGTAGCTCCACAGTATTTTAATTCCTTTTTTTCTAACTGCTTGCAATATTTTCTCCTTGACCTGGGAGTTCTGGAATTTGGCTATAATATTCCTGGAGGTTTTACTTTTGGGATATCTTTCAGGAAGTGATCGTTGACTATTTCAATTTCTATTTTGCCTTCTGCTTCTAGAATATCAAGGCAATTTTCCCTGACAGTCTCTTGGAAGATGCTGTCTAAACTCTTATTTTGTTCATGATTTTCAGGTAGTCCAATGATTTTCAAATTATCTCTCCTGGATCTTTTTTCCAGGTCAGTTGTTTTTCCAAGGAGATATTTCATATTGCATTCTTTTTTTTTTATTATTCAGTTGGATTTACTTTACTTTGTCTTCATTTCTCATAAAGTCAACTAGCTTCCATTTGTTCAATCCTGGTTCTTAGGCAATAATTTTCTTCAGAGAGCTTTTTTAGCTCCTTTTCCATTTGGTTTTTCAAGTTGTTGACTTTTTCCTCATAACTCTCCTGCATTGCTCTCATTTCTCTTTTGATTCTTTCCCCTATCTCTCTAAATATTCCTTCTATCTCTCCTACTTTGTCTTCAAAGTCCCTTTTGAGCACTTCCATGTCCTGAAACCAATTCATATTTTTCTTGGAAGCTTTGGATGTAGGGAACCTGAGGTTGTTATCCTCTTCTGAGGGTGCACCTTGATCTTCCTTGTCACTGAAGAAACTTCCTATTATTCTCAAATCTCTTTGCTTGCTCATCCTGCCATTTTTTCACTTGACTTTTAGCTCCCTTTTTCACTGGGGTCCTACTTCCAAGCTACACTGCCCCCAAGCTTCATAGGGTCAGGTGTTTTGGTTTGAGGGAGTGCAGGTTTTTCTCTTGCCTGGCCTGTTCTGTGGTCTAAAGACTGCCTCAAGCCAACTTGCTAGTTAACCAGCCAGCAGATTGCTAATATGGTTTTTAGCTTTGATGAGCCTGTGCCCCTTACTGGGGCCTCCCAGTAGTAGTAGTAGTAGGCCTCC
Source organism: Dromiciops gliroides (assembly GCF_019393635.1). NCBI lineage: Eukaryota > Metazoa > Chordata > Mammalia > Microbiotheria > Microbiotheriidae > Dromiciops > Dromiciops gliroides. The sequence goes on from NC_057863.1 coordinate 147,444,289, forward strand.
ACCAGTCGCAGACAACCATTGATCAGCACCTTGAAGAGCCACAGGACACAGTGTGTCTGTGCAGTCTGATATGGGAGACACAGCTCCTGAGTGACTTATAACTGGTAACTGCCACATCCCATGTTGTATCTAGCCCATAAGGAGTAGCTGGAGTGTCCTCTCCAGGGTGCTGGCCTGGGCAGATCAACATGGAAAACAAGATGTTGCCCATGCAGCAGGTTTTCCTTCTCTGTGACATTGGCAGATCCAAAGGAGAGGCAGAGCCAATATAGTTTGGCACCAGTGCCACTGCAGGAGTTGCCAGAGGGATGTAATGTCCAACATCCAACTGCCTAAGGGACTCGGACTCCTGATTTTTCCTCAGGGTTAACTCCCGAAGCCTTTCCCATATATGGGTATAGCTGCAAGGCAGCAGAGATTTAAAATCAGGGTTTCCTTCCCCTAGGCGGGTTGCCTGCCAAGGCTAACAAGCCCCACCTGCCCGAACTGGGCCTCCCACTGCTCAGAATTTCTTCCTGGTTCCCTGCCGGGGTGGGATAGCTGAATTCCTCTTTAGTTCCCACAGTCAGCCTTACACTTTCTCCCCCTACCTTGTCTGCTGTTCAGCCCTCTCACCTGACCATAAGCTTAATTCCAGAAAACGCTGGTGGTGCAACTGATTTGCAGGCTCAGGGGTAAGTTCCTCTTTTGCAGCATACCTGAGATCTGTGTCAGCAAGATCATGGGGTTGGACTCTGCTAACAGTCCAGCAAAATCACCTTTAATCTTGAAAATAATCTCAGGCATCTTTTTGTGGATTTTGCTGCTTCAAAGATTGTTTTATTTCTGTCTTTGGGGTAATTGTGTCAGGAGCTCTGTGCATTCAATGTCTTTCCTCCACCATCTTGGCTCTGCCCCTCTCTAAAAAACATCCCTATCTTTTTCAAAAAAAAATTATATATATATATATATATATTGGTTTTTGGGTGAGGCAATTGGGGTTAAGTCACTTGCCCAGAGTCACACAGCTAGTACATGTAAAGTGTCTGAGGCTGGATTTGAACTCAGGTCCTCCTGACTCCAGGGCTGGTGCTCTATCCACTGCACCACCTAGCTGCCCCTCAAAAATAATTTTGTATAGATTCTGTGTGTATTTTGCATTTACTTATCTATTTGCATGATAGTTTCCCCTGGTAGGATGTAACCCTTGTGAAAGGAAATGATTTCAGTTTTGCCTCATATATAGAACATCTACCACCTAGGCACACAGTAAGTACTTAAAATATCTTTTGATTTCAATTAAATTAAAAATCATGACAAAATTTTATCTAATTATCCCCTGATGATATCAAAATTAGGGTAATAGAAATGCGTTAATTCAAACTTGGCATGAACAGTACACCATATCCTTTACCCTTTCTGTCATATTACATTTCTCAGTTATTTAAAAGGATTCAGTCTTTATTTCTGAAGGCCTATATTATTTTGGAAATTTTTCATGAAGAGTGTATGAGACAAGAAACCTCTCATCTCATATAGTATATTAGTGTAGTTATCTGTGAGCAATATTTCTGAGAATCCATTTTTCTACTCAAATTTATAATTCTTGTGCATGGGTTATCAGATTAAAAAGCAATATTCCCAATATATTAATGTATAATTGATCTAGTGGAGGAAGTGTAATTTGTTAATATTGATGATATGTAGTGATATGCTTCATCTATGGAGCTGGGTAAAGGTGATCATTTCCATATACAATAATGATTTTCCTCAGAAGCTCTCTCTCCCTCTCCATGTACACACACACACACACACACATACATATATACATATACACACATACACATATATGTCTATTTGGTGTGGATATGTTCATATATATACGTGTATATATATATATATATATATATGTTCATCTCTATTTCTGAATGTCATGATGATTCTATTTTGTCTAAGCAGTTCAATTAGAAACTAATACTCTGCTAATACTCTGTTCTTACAACTAGATTCGTTTTTTTATAGTTGACTTAAAGAGCTATTTTTTTTCTTGAAATAGATTTCACTTAAGAATAATCCTTTGTATTTTATTAACATGACAACATTTAATTAGGGACTTGAGAGATAGAATATTATATTCAGATTTCCCTCTAAATTAAGTACAAATCTTTTATCTTCATTTTGACAGGTAGCTGCCCAATGTTACACATGGAAAAATATTATAAAGGAAATAGGATAAAGGCCTTATTTGAACAACTATTTCATACAGGCCTAAGTAATGATTCATTTTATTCAATACCTTGAGTCCTCAAACCATAATCATATCAACTTCTGGAATAGAGGTGTCAATCTATTCCTACATACCATGCCTGTAACTTGCCAGAACAAAGTCTCCCTCCCCAACAACCACTCATTATCTCCCTCATTGGAATATATGCTGCTTGAGAACAGGAAATGTCTTTACTTTTGTATGTGTATCCTCAACACATGGAACATAGAAAATCCATGGCACATACTGAGTGTTTAGTAGTGTTTTTTTTTTCATTCATTCAAATAATCTGTGATCCTATTCCTTTACTCAAAACTTTCTAACTAAGGCACTGACTTTTTCTCTACTTTTTACCATTAGAAATTTTATATTTCCTTTAGCAAAAAAAAATAATGGAAGAAGATACAAGTTTAAAATGTGAAATATAATCTATATTCACTTTCAGTACCAATTATATTTCATTAAGCTACTGTATAAATTAAAATGTTAAAAAGCATTGATTTAATTATATTTATATAAGTAGTTTTAGATAATTCATGTAAGTAGCACATATACAAATACAAAAACCCCAAATATTTGAACACTATTTTAAAGTTCAATTTTTCAAAATAATATTGTATTTTTAAAAAAATAAGCTAAATCTGTGTGTATTTTAAATTATTGTTATTGCTATATTTTATAAATTAAATTGTTATTATACCATTTTGGGCAGTAAGCATTTATTATTAATTAATATTATATATATCAGTAAAGAATTGAACATGTGGCAGTTAGCATGAGCAATAGAAAAGTCTAAGACCTATGCTGTGTTTCAAAGAGACAGCAAGTGGTCTCAAGGAGAGTTCTGAAGACCTACAAAACCTACAGTGTCCTAAGAGGAAGAGCACCCCAAGAAAGGGAATCCCTGAAATAGCCAAGAGTTTTGTCCTCTTTTGATACATTGATCAAAACTAATTGGTTAGCATCATTCAGTTCCATTGGTTGACATGACTTGAGGGTAGTCTAAATTAAAATGAACTCTACAGATTACATCAAAGGAGAAGACCCTCACTCAAGTTCCTTAAGGCAAAGTCGATCATCTTGGTGTGTTTTGATCTTATCAGTTCACTGGGCTAGACAAAACAATCCATCTCCTTTTTTTCCCTTGTGTTTCTCCCAGATAAAATTTGCTAAAGTTCCTCAAGAACGGAACTTTCTGGTGTGGGGGGAAGAAAGGTCTGATCTCTGGGTCCCCCTCAAGAAATCTATTATTAGTAATTATTTTCTCACAGTATTTATAATTATCCCTGGGCATAGCAACTTGATAGACTTTCAACTTTCTATATAGGCCTATTTGGTGAAAATTATGACTATTTGGTTCAATTAATATAAAATTTCTAATTTGTAAAAGTGAATTTCAATTGGAAATAAATGCATGTGAATGTATTTATTTGTTCATTTATTTATTCAAAAATATTTATCAGGTCTTTACTATGTATTGGTTTAGGTGCTACAAATTAGCTGTCTTCCTGACTCAAAGAAATCACAATTGCATGAAATGAAAAAGGTTCCAAGTATCACTAGAAACTGTCATTAGCATGTAAAATATTATATTGAGAACTTCAAGGAATAGGGAGTTAATAAATGATTACTGAATTGAAGTATACTTAACCACATATTGGTATGAATAACATCAAATACTTTTTATTAGGATTTCCTGGATATGAAAGATCAAGAATAGGGGCAGCTAGGTGGCACAGTGGATAGAGCACCAGCCCTGGAGTCAGGAGGACCTGAGTTCAAACCTGGCCTCAGACACTCTACACTTACTAGCTGTGTGACCCTGGGCAAGTCACTTAACTCCAATTGCCTCACACACACACACAAAAAAAGAATAGTTTAAGCAGATATTCAAGAAGATTACCTTCCTATATGAGCTGAGCTTTGTGTAGCTTATCAAAATAGAACAAAGAAAGGAGCTTGTAACTGAAAACAAAAACAAAAATAACAAAAAACAAAACAAAAAGCTGAGGAAGTCCTGTCACTAGGGATGTTTGGTATACTGAGTCAATAGACCAGGCATTGATGGTGAGTAGTTTATACTGTAACTTTCAAAAGTATAGGGTGTTTATCATGAGCTAAAGTTTCATAGAAATTTCAAGTCAAATGAATTGAAAGTTTAGCAGCTAAGTGATTCTGGAGTCAGGAAGAACTGACATCAAAGCAGGCCTCAGATACTTACTAGCTTTGTAACCTGAGAAAATAACTTAAACACTCTCTGCCTTAGTTTCCTCAAATGTAAATTGGAGATAATACTAGCATCTATCTTCCATAATTGTTGTGTTACATAAGAAAATGTTTGTTGTAAAGCATTTGGAACAATGCTTAGTGCATAGTAGATCATTAATAAAGGTTTGCTTTTTCCATTACAAAGAAAAGACAAATGAACTTGAATATAACAGGTATTCATCTCAGAATGTATCTGCTTTGTGTATTAAAGAGTTTAGCATCTGGGTTTGAGAATCTGCTGCAGGAGATGAAATAGTATGTGGAAAAGACATTAAATAAATTAGGTCAGTGTATAAGGGGGGGAGGGGAGAACACTGTGATTGCGGTGTTGTTGTTGTTTGTTGTGTGCCCCAGTGATATTGTTGACCCTTTGGCTAAGGATAGCTGCTTCTTGACATAGCCTAAAACCTACTAGTATTTGTATTTATTTTTAACTAAAAGGACCTTGTCAAATACATTAATTCCAAAAGGAAGAGAAAATAATATGGGTAAAGAATCAGGTAGAAAAAAAAGAGTATGTTAAAATCAGAAAACTGTACCATAGCCACATTCTCAATGGCAGTTAAACCTGACCAATTCCAGCAGAGACCACACAGCCAGAAGAATATTAAGAGGAGGATACTATGTATGTTACATAGACCTGTCAGGAATAGACCCAAAGGTAACAATACTAGAAAATAACATTATTAGAGCTGTAGCTTGCTCCCTATGCATATGTGTCTTATATGTGTCTACTCTTTATACACACATACACAATGCATATTTACACATACACATATGTGTATATATAATGTGTATATTTAAGAAAAGCTTTCTTAGGGAGTACTAGATATGATAGAAAATTGATGCATTTATTATAATATAACTTATTTGGGTTATTTGGGATGGTTGGGGGGAAATATGCTCTCAGTAAAAAGGTTTCATTCACTTCAAAGGTGTTATCTTTAATAGATTTCTAAGACTACAGATTCTAGTATAGCTAGTTGCTATTTGAGTTAAATTCTTGCTATTCTTGCCTATACTAGATTACTTTCTGGACCACATGAAGTGAAGATTGAATGAAGTTATTCATTTCCATTGGTAGAATTAAACTTCTATGTTTATTAATTGGGAATAAAAGTCAATCTAAACTTGGGAAATCTCTGAGTTTCAGAATGCCATATTTCAAAAATAAATTCATCTTTATCATTAAAATTAAAAACTATAACTCAAAGGAGGCTCATAGACTGATTCCAGAAAAATATTCCTACTTTAATGAATAAATAAGAATCATTTATAATTAGCACATGCATTTTCTTATTTAAATGAGTACTTATAAAGCACTGAAAACATTTTGTTCCTTAAGTAAAATCAGTTCCTTTAAAATACAACCTTATTTAAACTATTAATTTCTTTAGCAAGTCTTTTTTACCCTTTTAAGGATAATAAACTTCAATACAACCTTCTATCTCAATTATCACATATTTTTACTTAATGAAGTTTTGCTGTAATAAATTCTTCCTGAATGGTAGTCTTTAAAAATAGAAAAATTTTTATTTTCTAGTATGGTTTATAGACTGAGCCAACTAGGACAGAACAAACAGTATTATAGAGAAATACATTGTTACTTTGGAAACAAAAACAAAAACTTCTTATTACTCAGCTTACTTTAAAGGTGGAGGTTTGACATAAGCATGCTATTCTATATGACAGTCTAAATATAGAATTTCTTCTCCATGGGATGCCAATATAGGAAATAACATTTCATTGTAAAAGGGTTCTGGTCCATATGCAGAATGAATCACCAAGCAAGGTTGATGCAACATTTCCATCTGAGTAGGTAGGGGTCAGTCCTTTCAATTACTCTCTATTTCTCATTGTACTTTTATGGTCACTGTATCTAGTAAAAGATAATTCCATAAAGGGAAAAATATTGGACCTTCCTCCCTACCATGTGGGTTTGATAAAGAGGCCTTCATCTTTGAGCTCTACATTTGTCATTTTCCATTAGGTTGGCTCCTCTGTGGTTAAATTAGAGTCTATGAATTTCAAAAGGTCTTATGGGTCTCCCTGTGTCCTAGTGCTATAGATTTCAGGTTTGCAATCCCTGAAACATCAAAATAAATACCCCAGGAGCAAAGATTTACCTTCTGGATCCAGTACAACAGTAGTAACTGAGATGAGGATTCATCTGGTAACCATCCCACATCAACATAAACGTGGTGGGAGAATCAGTATATTTAGGAATTGAGGTAAGACTTGGTGTTGGGAGTACAGTGGTATGTTTGTATGTTGTTCTTCTTCCTTGTTATAACTATGATGTGAATTCAGTAGTGTTGGTCATGTCTGATTTTTCATTACTCCATTTGGATTTTTCTTGGGAAAGATACTGGAATGCTTTAACATTTCCTTCTCCAGCTCTTTTGCCTCAGGAATTCAGCCAAACAGGATTAAGTGATTTGTCCAGGGTCACACAGCTAGTAAGTGTCTAAAGATAAATTTAAATTTCAGTCTTCCTGATTCCAAGCCTGGCTCTCTATTCATTAAAAAAGATAATTGATATTAAGTGCTTAAGTGGAACTGAGAAGCAAGTCTCTGTGACCAAACAATACAGCTGGTTGCATCTAAATAGATGACAATAGAAAACAGACACCTCATTCCCTCAAAGTATCCTAGAATCCTGAGAGATAAATGTGGCGAGACTTATTCTGGAATAGTGAGCCCAGAACATAGTAACTACATCAGAAAGAAAAGTATAGCTTTCATGCTTTGAAGAGATAGATAGATAGATAGATAGATAGATAGATAGATAGATAGATAATAGATCATAGATACATAGATACATAGATAGATATAGATTATGGATAGAGAGTTCCTCTCCCCCTTCTTTTCTTCTCACTTGTATTAGTTTATTACAACACATTTAGATATATAGACTATATAATGCTCTTAAAAGAGCATATCATGATTTAGAGGTTAGAAGTCATTGTGTCAAACCACCTCAATTTATAGATTGAGTAAAATAATCCCCACAGAAGATAATTTACTTTTCTAAGTTCATCCAGGGAATAAGTACCTGAGACAGTATTTGAACCCAGTTGTTCCTGATTCCATGTGAGGTATTCTATCTAATATGCAATGCTGCCTTGTACCTTACTAGCTATTGTTACCATATTAACAATAGTTATGCATGAGACTATGTTTGTTGGATAAGCTGGTACATATGAAGGTGATAGCTATATTACATACCTATAAGGAATGTAACCTCAGAAATAATGCATGGTTCTTGATGGAAAGCTGATGGGATAATTTTATTTAGCACTTAGAAAGTTTATATTTGGGTAATGACTATAAGATTTTAATATGCATTAGAACTATGCCCGTTAACATTTTCTTTTTAAGGATTAAATAAGCTTTTAGAAGTACATCTGGTGAGATATACATACTAATGTCTAAAATGAGAGGAATCTGTCATGATTTTTAGAGTTAGCAACTGTCTTTTTATATGTGCTTAGTTTTTCTTAATATTATTAAAAGCAGTAACGTGGATGAATTAAAGGGAACATATGGTACTTCCATATTATTTTCATTAATGGATGATAAGCAGATTTACATGCAAATTAAGTTTAGTATACTCCAGAGTGCAATATTCAATCAATAAATTCAGGAGCATTCATACTTCATCACAGGATTCATGAGACATGGGTAAAGTCAAAAGTAAATTTAGAACTCTGAAGAAAATGTGCCAAATCACAATAGAATATCACATGTATTTGTAACCACACTTCAAAAAAAAAGACTAAGAAAAGAATTTAAGACTTCAGGATTTATTCATGAATAGATATGAAGTGACTTGAAGTTATATTTTTCAGTGGAAATATTATTTGAAATAGTTTTTAATGAATATGGCATTTTATAAGCTGGCACAACAAATTAGTTATTAAAATAACAGAAATTGAGATTATTTTCTAAAATAATTCAATGTGTACAATGTGGGTCTGAAGACAAAATCAAATACAGAGATTTCCTAAAACACGAACTATTCTGTTACTGTAGAAGTGACTTAGAAGTTATTAATGCTTAATTTTCAAAATCCATAGAAAAGAAAATGAAACATAAACTTCATTTTGTTGTAGGGGTCATAAATACATAAGTTCATTGCAGATATATTATGAGTTAATTTCCAGGGCCATAATAATGAAAATGGAATTGGAAATATATATGCCTAACCTTAAGAAGGCAGATATTTAACATTATGGGGGAGACTTAGGGAGGAATTCAGCTGTCCCACCCCAGCATGGAACCAGGAAGAAATCCTGAGCAGTGGGAGACCCAGGTGGGTGACAGGCACAGGCTTGTTGAGGCTAAGAACCACACCACAGAAAGCTTTGCTGGTTGGTTGTTTTGTAAGTAGGCTTGAGGTTATCTTCAGACCAGAGAACAGGCCAGGCTAGAGTAAAACCTGCCCTCCCTCAAACCAAAACTTCTGGGATCCTCTGAACCTGGGAACAGTAGTGGAACCAAAAAACAGGGGCCCCCAGTGGAGAGTTCAAAGTGAAGTAAAAGATGAGCAAGCAAAGAAAGTTCAGAATTACAGAAAGTTTCTTCAGTGATAAGGATGATCAAGGGGCACCATCAGATGAGGAAATCAAACACAGGGCCCCCAAAGCTTCTAAGAAAAATGTGAACTGGTCTCATGCCATGAAAGCTCTCAAAAGGGACTTTGAAGAAAAAGTAGGAGAGATAAAAGGAAGATGTAGAGAGAGGGAGGAAAGAAAAATGAGAACGATGCAGCAGTCATGAGAAAAAAGTCAAAAGTTTGATAAGCAAAATGGAAAAGGAGATAAAAAAATTGACTGATGAAAATAATTGCCTAAGAATTAGGATTAAACAAATGGAAGCTAGTGACCTTATGAGAAACTAATACATGGTAAAGCAAATCCAATTGAATGAAAAAATAGAAGGCAATGTGAAATATCTTTTTGGGAAAATAGCTGACCTGGAAAATAAATCCAGGAGAGATCATCTGAAAATCATTTGACTACCTGAAAACCATGACCAAAACAAGAGCTTAGATACCATCCTCCAAGAGACTGTGAGGGAAAATTGTCCTGATATTCTAGAATCAGAAGCTAAAATAGAAACTGAAAGAATCCACTGATCACCTCCTGAAAGAGATCCCAAAAGGAAACCTCCAGGAATAATAGAGCCAAATTCCAGAACTCCTAGGTCAAGGAGAAAATATTGCAAGCAGCTGGAGAAAAGGAATTCAAATACTGTGGAGCTCCAATAAGGATAAAGCTAGATCTCACAGCTTCTACATTAAAGGACCAAAGGGCATGGAATTTGGTATTCCAGAGGGCAGAGGAAGTGTAACTACAGTCAAAACTCATGTACCCAGCAAAACTGAGTATAATCTTTCAGAGGAAAAAATGGGACTTCAATGAAAAAGAGGACTTTCAGGCATTTGTGTTGAAAATACCTTAGCTGAATAGAAAATTTGACTTTCAAATACAAGACCCTGGAGAATCATAAAAAGGTAAACAAGGAAAAGAAATTATGAGGAACATTAAAAGGTTAAACTGTTTATAGTCATACTTGAGAAAATAATACTTCCAACTCATAAGAAGTTTTCAGTAAGGAATACACAGAGGACACAGGTCTGAACTGAATATGAAGGGATGGTATTTGTAAAGAATTGATTTTTTGTGTATCCTTGTCCTTTGTGAAGCAAGCAAGGTGGGTTGTCTGGTGTCTGGGGCCAGATTTGGGCTCTGGGACTCATGAGTCTAGGGCTGGTGCCTTGTCCATTGTGCCACCTAGCTAAGCCGTGATGACATCTTTAAAATAGGGGTGAGGGGTAGGAGGAATAGACTGGGGGAGGGGAAGGGGAAAGGTAGAATGGGGAGAGGTAACTCACATGAAGGAAATAAGAAAAAAGCCTATGGAGGGGAAGGAAAGAGGGGAAAGGAGAGGGGGAAAGAGTGAACCTCACTATCATCCGAATTGGCTCAAAGAGGGAATAACATACATATTAAATCGGGTATAGTAATATGTTTTTGCCCTGAGGAAAAGTGGGAGGAGAAGGAGATGGGGAGTGGTGATGAGAAGAGAGGAAGGAGGGAAGGGAAGTTTGGGGAGAGAGTTGTAAAAAGCAAAACATTTTTGAGGAAGGTGAAAATGTTCTGCATAATACCACATGAATGACATATATTGAATTGCTTGATTTCATAGGGAGACTTGAGGAGGGAGGGAGGAAGAAAAATCTAGAAAACAGAATTAGCTCAAAGGCCTTAACCTCATCAGAGTGGGCTTAAGGAGGGAATAAATCACACCCAATTGGGAAGAGTAATCTATTTAACCCTACAGGAACGTAGGAGGGGAAGAAGATAAGGAAGGGAGGATGAATGAAAGGAGGGGAGAGCAGGGGAGGGAGCAGTCAGTAGCAAAACACTTTTGAGGAAGATTAGGGTAAAATAAGATGGCCAATAGAGTAAATATCATTGGAAGGGAATGGAATGGAGGGAAATAGTTGTGATGATTGACTACAATGTCAAAACATATGGTACCTACTCTGCTGGGCTATTGTGAAGAAAATTCTCTGTCAAGTTCAAGGTACTATATAAAAATTATGATGAACAAGATGCTAACAGAAATACCTGGAAAGATCCACATGAACTGAAGCAGAGAGAAAGGTACTGTGTACAAAATAACAACATTAGTGTAAGATGATCTGCTGGGAAGCATGTGGTTATTTTCATCAAGACAATGATCCAATATCTCTCTGAAGAACTTATGAAAATTGCAGTCCATCTACAGAGAAAGAACTGACAGTATCTGAAAACAGACTAAAACACATTTTTTGACAATTCCTTAATCTGAAGTTTTGTTTTCATCTGTTTTCTCTCATAATCTAGATAATGTAGAATTGTTTTCCATGACTACTCATGTATAATTTATGTTGAATTGTTTGAGTTCTTTGGGTAGGGGTTGGAGGGGAAGGAGGAAGAGAAGTTGGAACACAAAGTTTTTTTTTTTTTTAATGATGTCAAAATTTGCTTTTACATGTAATTTGGAAAATATAAGTCTAAAACCAGAAAAACAGTTATCATATTTAAAGAAATAGAGGATCCAGAGTCAATTACTCAAAAATCTATTGTTAATGTAAAGCTCTGGGGCTATGAAAATAAGAAAAACATAATCGCTGCTCTCAAAGAAATTATATTTAATCAAGAGAAACAAAATATGCACCTTGTGAGAAACAAAATACATTCAAATAAATAAAATAGTTTTTGGTTTTTGTTTGTTTTGGTGGGGGGCAGAGATAATGGAAGTTGGGTAAGTAAAAAAGAAAAATGCCATGAGGTAAGTAATTCATGAGCTGAGCTTTGAAGGATACTAGGAACTATAAAAACAAAAGTGTAGTATGAATACACTCCAGACATGCGAGACAACCTTTGCAAACATACAGGGAAAAATGATGGAATAGTATCATCAAAAAGGGCAATTTTGGGGGCAGCTAGGTGGCAGAATGGATAAAGCACCAGCCCTGGATTCAGGAGGACCTGAGTTCAGATTTGGCCTCAGACACTTCACACTTACTATCTCTGTGACCCTGGGCAAGTCACTTAACCCTCATTGCCCCACCATATCCCCCAGAAGTAGGGTCTGTGTCAAAGTCTTATTTGATTGCCATATTTACATCTCTGATGAAAATAAAATGTTTGTCACTTAATCGGATGTGTCTTTAAAATTAATCTCATAATTTTTTTCATTAAATGTAGGATTGGTATATTTGTGCATATATTATTTCTGTTTTTATTTTTAGAAGTACTTAAATAATAGTGGCTCAATGAAGAGAAAATCTTTTGGAAACTTATGATTTGATGCTGATAAAATGGACAGCAGCCCAATAATTATTTCCTTCTGTGATATATTTAAAAAGCCTTCTGGTCAATCTGGCAGTTAAAATGATGTTTTATTGGATACTCATTTGTTTATAACTCTCTTCTGCCCTCTTATATAGTAGGAACAATATATAATTGAAACAACTGAAAACAGAAGAGCCTCTGTTTAGAAAATCATGCTTTATTGATAAAGCCCACCACCCAAAATATATCTTAGAAAGTATATATTGATGATATCTGGATACATTATCTTGTAATATTAAATCTGCTTTTCTCAATTCTTTTTTTTTTTTTTTGGTGAGGCAGTTGGAGTTAAGTGACTTGCCCAGGGTCACATAGCTAGTAAGTTAGTAAGTGTCAAGTGTCTGAGGTAGGATTTGAACTCAGGTCCTCCAGAATCCAGGGCCATTGCTCTATCCACTGTGCCACCTAGCTGCCCTTCAATTCATTTTTTAGATGTTTTAGACAGAAAAAACTAACTCCCTAAATAAGGAGAAAACAATTAGACCTATCGGTGCTATGGTATGAATTACATTATAATTGGATATAAGTTAAATTGATTTATGGGGTGGATGTATTGAAACTGAAGAGACATAACAAAATTGTCAAGATATTAGAATTTATTAGCAAATGAATATAAAATCAATTCCAAATGTGTTAATACTCCTTTAAAAGAAACATGAAAATGGTCTGATTAGAAGACCTTAATTCTAGTATTGACTCTTTACTGATTTTTCTGGATGCCTTTGAGAAAATTCCTCCATCGATCTGGGCCCCAGTTTCTTCATCCATAATCTGTGATACATTGGAATGAGCACTAGATTTAGAGTCAGAGAACCTGGGTTCATATCCCAAATCAGTTACTTCCTATCTTTCTGACCATAGACAAGTTACTTTCCTATCCCAGATTTTAGTCTCATTTATAAAATAAAGAGAATTGGAGTAGACAAGCTCTAAGGCATTACCTACTCCAATTCCCTAACTTTACAAATGAGGAAATTCAGGCTTAGGAACATTAAATAACCCACGCGAGGTTACTCAGATAATAATCATTACTATTTAAAACCACATAATCTGACTTCAGAGCTGATGCTGTATCCACTGTAACATTATACCTTCATAAAAATGTCCTGGTTATAAATCTTCATTTGTGTGACCACGTATGTATGTTCCCTGGCCACCTTCATTCCTTAAATGTATGCTATCATATTCCCTGACCATGCATAATTTATGTGTATTCTTCCCCAACTGGTCATGTGTTAAGCAAAGGAAGAGTATACCCCATAAGTGCCTCAGGGAGAAAGGGAAGTTTTCCTGAATATTGGCTATACTACTCCCCTACCTTTGGACAATATGTTTTTGGTTTGGTTTGGTTTGGTTTTTGGTTTTTGCTGAGGCAATTGGGGTTAAGTGACTTGCCCAGGATCACACAGCTAGTAAGTGTTAAGTGTCTGAGGTCAGATTTGAACTCAGGTCCTCCTGAATCCAGGGCCAGTGCTCTATGCACTGCACCACCTAGTTGCCCCTGGAAAATAGGTTTTATAAAAGCAAATATAGTGCTAGAGTCTGACAAGCTATGTTGCTTATTTGGTTGTTTGCTTTTTGAGTGGCTGTTTTCCCACAAAGTAACTTGAACATGTGGATATTTTCTGGGGGTCAACAGGTGAGAAGATTCCAAATGACTACATCACCTATAAGGATTAATAGCTTAAACTCTTTTTATGAATATAATGAAAGAAACTGAGTTTAAAATAGCTTTATTGGAAGCATCCTTTCACTGAGGGTCTTCAATCACTTTTCACTTTTCACTTTTTCCACTCCTCTTTTAAACAATTTATTACAAGAGTCTTTTCTTCCATCATCTATAATAAATGCCACCACTTCTCCTCTAACATGTTTTTTTAGATTTCTATAATTGACATCCAACTTCATCATCGAAATGAAACTGCTCCATTCCAAGTGACCAGTGAAAGAAACAAAAACAAACCAAAACCAAAACACATCAAACAACAAAACAAAAAACAAACAAACAAAAAAGGATACCTGTGGTCTCTTAATTATCAATTCTACTGGTCTTTTCTCAGTACTTATCCTTCTTAACCTCTCTGAAGCCTTTGACATTGTTGATCACCTTCTTTTCCTTGATTCTCTCAAATCTCTAGATTTTCATGACATTCTCTCCCAGGTCTCCTTTTACAACTCTCTGATTGCTCCTTCTCAATCTCCTTTGCTGGAAATTAATCAAGTCATTGGAGCAGCTAGATGACAAAATGAGTAAAGTGCTGGGCCTGGAGTCAGGAAGATTCATCTTCCTGAGATCAAATCTGGTCTTAAACACTTACTGGCTGTGTGACCCTTGGCAAGTCACTTAACTCAGTTTGCCTCAGTTTCTTTATCTGCAAAATGAGCTGGAGAAGAAAATGGCAAACCACTCCAACATCTTTGCCAAGAAAACCCCAAATGGGGTTATGCATAATTGGACATGACTGAAAATGGTTGAACAGCAACATCAAATCAAGGCATACCTGCTAATGAGGAATGTCCAACAGTGCTCTGTCTGGAGTGCTCTTTTCCTCAATACTGTTTCATTTACTTGTCTCACAAGCTCTCATGGATTCAATTGTCATTGATCTACTGACCTTTAGACCTACATTTCTGCATTTTATACTTAACATGTCTAAAACACAACTAATTATCTTTCCCTCAAGCTCCCCTCTTTTAAATTCCCCATATATTATCAAGGGGAAAGCTAAGTGGCACAGTGCATAGAGCATTGGCCCTGAGGTTTGGAGGAACTGAGTTCAAATCTGACATCAGACACTTACTAGCTGTGCGACCCTGGGCATTTAACCCCAGTTACCTTAAACAGACAGGACCATCTCCAGTCATCCTAATATATAACTTGCCACTAGACCCAGATGTTTCTGGAAGAGAGAGTGAGGTTGTTGATTTTGAACAGCCATCCCTCACTTAAATCCAATTTACTGCAAGTCATGACAGCCCAATGTCATGGTCCTCTTTGAGAATGAAGGACAAACAACAATGAAAATAATATCAGGGGAACTACCATCATCCCAATCTCCCAGCCTCACAGCCTAGGTGTCATCCTCAACTCATCATGTTCACTCCCTTTCCATATACAATCTGTTGCCAAGATCTGTCAATTTTACCTTTGTAACATCTCTCACATAAGTCCCCTTCTGTTTTCTGACACTACCATAATTTTGGTATTATTCTTCTCTCCTCATACCTAGATTATTACTATACTTTGCTGATTTATCTTCTTGCTATAAGTTTCTCTGCATTTGAGTCCATTCTTCATCCAGCTGTCAAACGATTTTCCTAATGCTCAGTTTCAACTATGTTACCCTCCCCCCCAATATTCAATAAACTCCAGTGGCTACCTATTACCCTCAGGATCAAATATAAAACCCTCTGTTTAGTTTTCACATCTTCCCTTCATAACACAGTCACCCCACACCTACACTCACACAATAACAGTATTGTAGTCTTACAACGTACAGTTTCTCATATTCTGCTAAATCCACTGACTTACCTCATTACAATACCATAAATAAAATATTCCACCTCTTGATGATATGGGTTTGCACTGGTTTTCCCCCAAATATAGAATGCTGTTCATCCTCATTCCAACCTTTTGACTTCCCTCACTTCCTACAAGTGGCAGATTAAAACAAAACAAAGAAAAGGCTCTCTACAAAAAAGTGTTTTCCAAAAGCTTATAATTGTAGTGTCTCCTTTCAGTTAATTATTTCCTTTTTATATTATATACAGATTGTTAGTACATGTTTTTTTTGTCCCCCCCCCCACACACACATTAGATTATATATTCCTGAAGGGCAAAGACATTTTATTTACCTTTCTTTGTATCTCCAATGCTCAGTACAGTTTCTGATATACAACAGGCTCTTGAATAAAAGTTTATTGACTGTCTTTGATATTCATCCCTCCTTTGCTTTCCAATTGTTGCTAAATTTATCAGAAGAGGTTGATATCTTTGCACCTTGTCTAATTTAAGATGCTCTCTGCTACCAATATTTATCAAAAATGTATAATCCTAGACCATGGCATATTAATATTGCTAGTCAATCAGATCACTGCTTGTCCATAAATTTCCAGTTGCTCCCCACTCCCTATGATCTAAATTGTAAATTTCTTAATCTAGTTTTCATAACCTTTCATAATTTGGATCCAATCAACCATTTTCACTTTATCATCCATTTTTCCCCCAACAGGAACTCCATTCCTACTAAATTGCTCTATCCATAAGCTTGTACAAATTCCTTGAGCCCTGACAAATCAGCATTTCTTCTCCTGCCATGATTCCTACTTAGAATGCTTTCTCCCATCTCAGCCACTTCCATCATCTGAATAATATCAATCCTTTAAAATTCATTTCTAATTATACATCACTTATGAAGTCTTTTGATTATCAATATATTGAAGGCCTTTCTTTCCTTAGCGCTAATTTTATGTAGAAAAATATAACATACTTACACATAGACATCAAGAGCTGGGATTGTTAGATCAAAGTAGGGATGATAACTTCTGTTCCTAGTCTTATATCATCATTTCAGAAAGTCTATCTTAATGCCTTCTCCAACCCCAAACACCTGGCTTAAGGTCCGATAGAGCCTGTTGCAAAAACTTTTCTCTCAGCTCATAAGGATCAATAAATTATCAAATAGTGATCAATGAAATGAGGGTCCAAAATTTTCTTGTGCTTCTATTTACAGATAATCACATGTATATATCTTCTATAAAATTTCAATATATTAAAAGGACATTTCAAAAAGGCTAATCATACTAATAAAGAGAATAACAGTAACATGACCTATTAGACTGAATTTAGAGTCAGAAGGTACTTAGATCAAATCTTACCCCAGACATTTATATCAGTTCATTTCTGAAGGGAAAAAAACAAAATACTTATGAAATATCTACCATGATACAGAAACTGTGATGGGCACTAAAGATACAAAAACATTGAATGGAACAGTCTCTACTCACAAAGAATTTACACTCTAATTGGGAAAATGACAAGTAAATATATAAGTCCATACAGAATAATCATAAAAAGGATCAATAAAAATAAATAGAAAGTAATTAAATACAAGTTCATTTGGGAAGAAAGACAATGAAGAAGAAAGCAGCTATGTGACACAGTGGATGGACTGCTAAGCTTAAAGTAAGGAAGTAAGGAAGTTCAAATCTCTCCTTAGAAACCAAAGAGCTATATGACCCCGAGCAAGTGGCTTATCGTCTGACTCGGTGCCCTCAGTTATAAGAGAAGGGGAAAATAATACCATCTGTCTCCCATGGTTGTTTAGCAAATAAAAATTAGATAATTATATAAAGTACTTTGCAAATATTGTAACACCACGTAAATGCAAATTATCATTTGTGATAAAAAATTATTTGTGGTAAAGATTAATATCACAAGTTTTAGCTGAATCATTTGGGAGGGGCCACACCTGGCCCACTCTGAGATTACATATGCTACTGAGGTCAGAAGGAGAACTCTCCATGAGCAGCTTTTGAAGTACCTCCCCTTTTGGGGGAGGAAATTGTGTAATTTAAGATTCTAAATGTGGATTCTAATCTGTTCCCCCAGTTTGGGGAAAACTGACTAAAAATCACTGATAAAACGAGTTTAGGTTTTTAAGGATTTATTGGAAAATAGAAAGAAATAGATTGAGAACAGAATTCTAACAGCCTGGCATTCCTATCTTTCCTCAAATTTCCTGTGAAGTCCTCTGCCGCCACCACCATCAAGTTCGGAAGCCAAAAAGGCCCGCACTCTCTGCGCAGGCTCCCTTTCCTCCTTCCTGTCTCCTCCAAGACCATAGGAGGCTCCTCGAGTTGATTGGCTGGTAGCCTTGATAGACAGCACCCATGAGCAAACGTCATTTCCTGACGCCAAGGAAAAGCCACAATGCCTCTGAGGCATTTTCCTCGTGGTGGAGCTTTTCCACAGCAAGTCTCTAGTAGGTGGCATCATTCCAATCATTACAAAATATTGAACGTGACCTGAAGGGAGGTGAGGCACTTCTGGTAGGCTCAGCTCTCGGGGACTTCTGGAACATGGAACGCTCTCTCTGGCGGTTGACTGAGGTCACCGGGCAGCGTGAGCAACTTAGACTGGTGGGCTCTTCAGGTTGGTGAGTTACCTACTGAAAACCCAAAATTCTTGTGAACCAGCTTAGGCTAAGTTTAGAGTTAAGAACATCTATCTGTATTTCTATTTTCCCATTTTCTTATCTTTTAGTTTTATTAGTTTCACCTTTATTGTTTAATCAATTCCCAAGTAATAAAATCTGATCCTTTTGTGAATCAAGACTTAGAGGCTCCTTTCTTATTGGCCTGGGAGAAATTTCTAAAAAGAATAGTTCAGAGGGGAGATTAAACCTAAAAAAAAGTCCTTCATATTTCTGGGACCCCAATATTAAGGTGAGTTACCCAAACAACACTCAGTATATCTAATTTTGGCCCTCACACATTATCGTTGTTACATGAGGAAGAGGTGAGTAAAAAGGGAGTTTATTGCATGGATAGAGAGATAATTCAAAGGCAAAAAAAACTAAAGATGGACCATTATTGTGAAGAACAGAGAAAAGGTCCGTTTGACTTTATTACAGAATGTGATTGAAGGGGAGGGCTACAATTCAATGAAGCTAGAAAAAATAGTTTGGGGCCAGGATAAGAAGATCTTTAAAAAACTAAACCAAGGGGGCAGCTAGATGGCACAATGGATAAAGCACAGGCCCTGAATTCAGGAGGACCTGAGTTCAAATCCTGCCTCAGACACTTGACACTTACTAGCTAACTATGTGACCTTGGGCAAGTCACTTAACCCTCATTGCCCTGCAAAAAAAAACATACAAACAAAAAAAATAACTAAACCAAAAAGTGTATGTTTTATCCTAAAGGTAATAGGAAGTCAATGGAATTGACTGAAGAAGGAAGTGATATGGTCAGATTTGCAGTGAAGGACAATTGCTCCAAAAGCAATGCTTAGTGTGAACTGTAATGATGATAGCCTTGAATTAGGGAGATCTGCCAGAAGGCTCTTGCAAAAATCTAGGGAAGAGATGATATCAGCCTGAAATAAAGTGGTTGTTGTGTAATGAAAGTCTTGATATTAAAGATGGTGTGAAAGTAAACATGACAAGATTTGAAAAGTAGTTATATGAGGGGGAGGTGAGAATGGAGCTAAAGACAATGCCAGAGAAAAAGGGTGATACTGAGGTCAGTTTTAGACATGTAGAATTTTATTTGTCATCAATATATCCAGTTTTCAGTGTCCAGCAGGCAGCTTATGATGCATAACTGAAGATCAGGGAAGAGGCTGAAGCTGGATATAGAAATGTGTGTGACCCTGTAAACCTCTTTTGCCCTCAGATATCACTATAAAATGATGGGATTGGACTAGATGTCTAATTATTTTTCTTTAACTTAATAAACCTTTCTGCATCATTCTATAAACTCTTTGGTCAATTAATATCTCTGAATCACAGGATATCAGCAATAGAAACAATATTAGAGATTGTCTAATACTTTTACAGATCCATGAATTGAGGCCCAGATAGGTGAAATAACATGCACTAGAATAATCACTCACTTCCTCCTCTGGGATGCTAGATATTTTTTTGGGGGGGGGGGTTGTACTGCTTATTTGTCATGTTCAATACCAAATTAAAAGAGTACACCATTAGGTGACACATTTTAAGAAGGTTATTAATAAGCCTGAGAGTTAATAGCAGAAGGTAACCAGGATTTTGGAAGGTTCTTCACATCAGGCCATGTGAGCTTTGGTTGAAGTAGCCAAGGATGTTTAGCCAAGAGAAGAAAAAAACTTGGGCAAACTGGCACACTGAAACAATGAAAAATATGTAGATAAATAAAATACATACATAGATACACACACACACACACACACACACACACATATATATATATACACACACACACACAGAAAGGGATACACACATATACATATATATTTAGATATAGATATAAACACACACACACACATATATATACATAGGCATATCATCTCTACCTATAAATCTATATCTATTAATTTAGATGTTACTATACATATAGCCATTTCTTAATTTTCAAACTAAATAATAAGTTTCTTGTGGACAGGGACAATTGGGAATTTTTAATTAGATACATTTTGCTCTAGACAAAAGGTGTCAAACACAAAAAGAAATGATAGTCATTAAACAAACCTTATGGGCCATATATTGACTTAGAAAAACATATATTAACCTTACTTATGTTCTATTTTATTTTTATCTCTTCTAGTAAATATTTCCCAATTCCATTTTAAACTGGTTAACCTGCATGTTTAAAACCTCTAGTCTCCGGAGCCAAGATGGCCAAGGGGAGGCTGTGACTATCTAAGCTCCCGACAAATCTGTCCACATACCTACAAATGTCATAAGACAACTTCTGGAGAAGCAAAACCCACAAAAGAACAGAGTGAGACTATTTTCCAGTCAAAGACAGCTTAAAAAGACATCAGGGATTGTCTGCTATGCAGAGTGAGAGAGGAGCTCATCATGCAGTACAGATCTAGCCCAAAGCAGGCCACACCTCCAGAGCTTCAGAATCTTCAGCATCAGTGGCTTCTTCTGAAACTCTGCTCACAGACCTGTGAGGGGGTCTGGTGGTTGCCCAAGGGGAAATAGTGGGGGCCTTTGCTGGAGCAGAGGCAGGAGTACTGCTGTTTTCCTCAGGAAGTGAACTTGAGTGGCAGTGGCCCAGTGGGAGAGGAACACAGGCACGCCAAGCTTGTGAACCACAGAGAATCATATTTCAATTAGACTTCTGCTTCTGTGTTAAAGAGCAAGTGGTCCCATGGTTACTTATGGGTTAGGTGGGCTAAGAAAGAGCCTCTCCTTGAATTGTACCACATGGAAGCCTCTAAAGCTTGGGTCAATGCATCCTGCAAGCAGTGCTCCATGTTAAGAAGGAATTAAAAACCAAGAAATAGACTGGCAAGATGAGCAGGCAGAGAAAGCAGCAGACCATTGAAAGTTTCTTTTGTGGCATGGTAGATCAAAATTCACCCTCAGAAGAAGACAATAATAATAAAGTCAAAGGTCCTACATCCAAAGCTTCTAAGAAAAATATAAGTTGGTCTCAGACCATGGAAACACACAAGAAGGACTTTGAAAATAAAAGAGAAGTAGAGGAAAAAGTAAGAGAGGTAGAGGAAAACATGGAAATAGAAATGAGAATGATGAAGGAGGGTCATGAAAAAAAAAGTCAACAGCTTGAAAAGTCAAATTGCCCAAATGGAAAAGGAGTTGCATCAACTCTCTGAAGAAAATCATCACTTAAGAAGTAGAATAGAGCAATTAGAAGCTAATGACTTTAAGAGAAATCAAGATACAATAAAGCAAATCCAAATGAATAAAAAAAAGCTGACCTGGAAAATAGATCCAGGAGAGATAATTTGAAAATCATTGGATTTACTGAAAACCATGATCAAAATAAGCGCTTAGACATCATCTTCCAAGAAATTGTCACTGAAAATTCCCCTGATATTCTAGAGACAGAAGGTAAAATAGAAATTGAAAGAATACTGATCACATCCAGAAAGAGATCCTGAAAGGAAAACTTCCAGGAATATCATAACCAAATTCCAGATATCCCAGGTCAAGGAGAAAACATTGCAAACAGCTTGAAAAAAGTAATTCAAATACTGTGGAGCTACAATCAGGATAACACAAGATATAGAAGCTTCTACATTAAAGGACCAGAGGGTAGGGAATGTTATGTTCCAGAGGGCAAAGGAACTGGGATTACAGGAATCACCTACCCAGAAAAACTGACTATAAACTTTCAAGGGGAAAAATGGGACTTCAATGAAAAAGAAGACTTTCAGGCATTCTTAATGAAAAGACCTGAACTGAATAAAAAATTTGACTTTCAAATACAAGAACCTAGAGAAGCATAAAACGGTAAAGAGGTAAAAGAAATCATGAAGGACATTAAAAGGGTAAACTGTTTACATTTCTTCATGGGAAGATAATACTTATAACTCATAAGAAGTTTCTCAATATTACGGCAGCTGAAAGGAATATACTTTGACAGAGGGCACAGGTACAAATTGAATATGAAGGGATGATATCTGTAAAACATTTACTTTTTGTTTATCCTTGGTTTTTGTGGGGCAGGCAGGGTGGGGTGGCTTATGTCTGGGGTTGGATTTGGGCTCAGGGCCTCCTGGGTCCAGGGTTGGTGCTTTGTCCACTGTGTAACCTAGCTGACCCATGATGATATCTTTAAAATAAAATTAAGGTATGAGAGGAATGCACTGGAAGAAAGGGAAAGGGAGAGGTGGGATGTGGTAAAGGATTTTACATAAAAGAAATAAGAAAAAGCTTATGTAGTGGAAGGGAAGATGGGGAAGGAGTGGGGGAGTGAGTGAGCCTTACTCTCTTCCCAATTGGCTCAAAGAGGAAATAATATACACACTCAAGTGGGTATAGTAATATATTTTGCCCTGAGGGAAAGTGGGAAGGGAAGGGGATAAGAGGGGAGAGGTGAAGGAAGGGAGGGTAGGTTGGGGGAGGGGAAGTAAATAGCAAAACACTTTTGAGGAGGGATAGGGTGAAAGAAGATAGAAAATAGAGTAAATACCAAGGGGAGGGAATAGGAAGGAGGTTAATACAGGTAGCAATAGTAACTGTGAAAGAAATGATGAGCAGGATGATATCAGAAGGAAGAATGAAAAATCTAAAACCATCAACAGAGAAAGAACTGATGGTATCTGAAAACACATTGAAGTATAATTTTATTTGTTATTTACTCTTTCTAAAGTTATTTTGTCTGTTTTCTTTTACAAACTGACTAATGTGAAGTTACTTTGCATGACTGCACATGTATGACTTGAATTGCTTGATATCTTAGGGAGGGGTGAAGAAGGAGGGAGGAGGAAAATTTGGAAAACAAAGTTTTAGAAAAATCAATGTGAAAAATAGTTTACATGTAGCAGGGAAAATTCTAAATAAATTAATTAATTAACCCCCCCCCAAAAAAAAAACAAAGATGAAAGATGGGGAAAGTAGGAAGAATATTAGAATGTTTAACATATTTGTGATGTATAACCTTTATTAAATTTCTTACTGGCTTCTTGAGGAGGGAGGGAAGGAAGGGTGGGAGAAAAAGTTGTAACAAAAAATATCTTTACATGTAACTGAGAAAATTAAAATAAATAAATAAAAATTATAATAAAAAATAAATAAAACCTTGAGTCTAGATGATTGTTATCCTCTCCAACATTGAACTTCCATAACTGTGTTTTCAATAGAAAGTGCACCTGAAGAATATTATCTTCTTTTCTTGGTGTTGTTATGTTTGCTATTGACCTTTTCACAAATACCTACATATCCATACTTGCAAATAACAACATAAATTAATGAGGTTGCATTATAGGATTTTGAAGTGCTCTTTGTAGCAAAAGAATGGGGAAAAAATTCTTCTCATTATCTCACTTTTTTAAAATTCTCCCATATCTGATTTATAACTTTAAAAACTATGTCCCAGGACCTTCATAAAAACGTTTTAAAGTAACTTTTAGCCACAAATTCTTGAAATTTCAATTATAAGTTCAGTAGCAAAATTATCTCTATATTATTAATGTTTAATAAGTACTGCATGAAATCATGAGTAATAATAGTAAGATCAGTGATGAGATTAAAAATTGGGCTATTAAGAAGAGCCTGAGTTCTGATTATATATGATGAGAAAGAGTTACTCTAGAGTTGTCCTTATATATGATGTCACAGATTGGATTTTATGGGTGCCTTCATAGATTAGATATTGAATAAGTTAAAGTGCTGCCTGATGCTCAGTAGCTATTATGGAGCAACTGTTATGTTTGCAAATGAAAGAACCATCAGATCCAATGAAATGTCTTTTATTATAATTTATACTTGCTTCTAATTTTATTCTGGAATCACTGTATTCCCAATGTTGCTAATTCACCAAGTTTCTGTCCCTTTGCTGTACTTCCCACAATTTGTATATGTTCAGCATGTATATATCCTTGTGGCTAGATGAAACTCTCTGCAAGGCAGGCAGAAACTCCCAGTCAAGTTGCCAATTAGTACTTAGCACCATTTTTTAAGCTCCTCAATAATAATTCCATGAACAAGGGCATCTCTAACAAGTGTTAACAATTTTACACTTTTAGAAGAGCCACTATCTAGAACAGTAATAACCTCTCACTTTTAAACAGATGGTCAACTTAACTTTGAGGAGGGAATTGACCTAAAATAGCCATGCTGCTCTCTGAGATAAGGATCAGGCAGAATTGCTATTTTATTCTGTCATTGCCAGATACTTTATTTTTGTCTCTAATGAGACATGAGAAATAATCCCCTCATCAATTTATACTATTTCTTTTCTTTCTTTTTTTTTTTTTTGCGGGGCAATGGGGGTTAAGTGACTTGCACAGGGTCACACAGCTAGTAAGTGTCAAGTGTCTGAGGCCGGATTTGAACTCAGGTACTCCTGAATCCAGGGCTGGTGCTTAATCCACTGTGCCACCTAGCCGCCCCCCAATTTATACTATTTCTAATTTTTACTTTCCTACTTTCTATAATACTCCCTAATATTGCCAGGAAAGTATAAATGATCTAGTCTGTTGTAATAATTTGAGGACATAGAAGGCTTTCAGAAAAGTCATACTGCCATGTGATATTAAATTCAGACGGCCTTTATTATGGTTATATTTATGCCATACTAAGGAAGGCTTGATATTTAAGTAGATACTTAGAGGAAAATAATGGGAAGATATAACCAGGGTGATGGCTGGAACTCATGTGTAATAGTATAGGAGTAGGTCTAACAATGATTATATAGCAAGGCTTTTCCTTTACTTTACCATATGAGTATTACTGTTAAATGTATTGCTATAATGAGTTAAAACATATCATGGAATCGACCACTATTTCAGGGCTGTTTATTTAACTTATTTAATATTGTTGAAACACGTGGGCAATATTAGATAAGAAAAAAGCATTTCAGCTTTCTTGCCAAGGGAAAAGGGTTCCACTGTAGCTTATAGAAATATATCAAAAAAGCTGTATCCTTATATCACTGGCCTTTAAGCTATCAAGTACAGTAAAAGAAACAAATGAATGAATGAATTAACAAAAATACGAATGAATATAAATAAATAAATAAATAAAATTATTAAGTGCTAGTAATGCCAATCAATCCCCCTTATTATTAAAGAATGAAGTGTGTAACAGAAGTTCTAGTCTTGGAGTAAAGCAAAACTGACTTAGACCTACTTCTGACAGTAGCGGTAGATTCTTGGGAAATTCACTTAATTTCCCTAAGACTTAGTTTATCATTTTTATTATCTGCAGCTAGGTGGTGTAGTAGATAGAGAACCTGGCTTGGAGTCAAGAAGACACATATTCCTGAGTTCAGATTTCACATTAGACACTAAATGTGTAATACTGGGCAAGTTGCTTAACCCTATTTGCCCCCATTTCTTCATATGTAAAATGTGCTTGAAAAGGATTTGGCACAGTGGATAAAGTACCAGTCCTGGATTCAGGAGGACCTGAGTTCAAATCCATCCACAGACCCTTGACACTTACTAACTGTGTAATCCTGGGCAAGTCACTTAACTTTCATTGTCCCATTAAAAAGAAGAAAAAGAAGGAGAAGGAGAAGAAGAAGAAGAAGAAGAAGAAGAAGAAGAAGAAGAAGAAGAAGAAGAAGAAGAAGAAGAAGAAGAAGAAGAAGAAGAAGAAGAAGAAAAGAAGAAGAAGGAAATGGCAAATACCTCCAGTATCTTTCTCAAGAAAACCCTAAATGGGGTCATGAAGAGTAGGGCACAACAGAAATGACTGAACAATAATGAAACTTTTATTGTCTGTCTAACAGGGGTGTTGGAAGGGATCAAATAGTATTAATTGATGTTAATTCTCATTTAAATGTCAGGTGTGATTAAAGGGCATACATTTTCAGCAAAAAAACCTGAGGAATTTATTAATTTACCAGCCTGTAGATATCTTTCTAATATTTATGTGAGGTTCTTTTTAGCTTTTAATTTATAATCCCATGGCATAGTCTCATAGCATATAGATTTTACCTGTGGCTCAGAGTCCTCAAACAGATTTACTCCAATTTGAAATTGTAGGTGGGTAACTTTTTTTGTTTGGTTCACTACTCCTACATAAAAGGAGAGGAAAAAACATTTATATAGCAATTATTATACGTAAGGCTGTGCTAAGCACTTTTTACAAACATTGTCACTTATTGTTCCTTATAACTGACAAAGGCGCCAGGTGGCACAGTGGATAGAGCTCTAGACATGGGGTGAGGAAGAAATGAATTCATATCTGATCTCAGACACTTACTGTGTTACCCTAGACACTGTTGTTGGATACAGATACATACATTCCCCAATTGACAAATGGTCAAAGAATATGAACAGTTTTCAGATTAAGTGATCAAAGCTATCTATAGTCATATGAAAAAATGCTCTAAATCACTATGTTAGAGAAATGCTAATGAAAAAAAATTAAAGTACCACCATCCACCTATAATATTGGCTCATATAACAGAACAGGAAAATGACAAATGCTGGAAGGGATGTGAGAAAATTGAAACACTAACACACTGTTGGAGTTGTGAAATGATTAAAACATTCTGGAGAGCAATGAAATACCATTACTAAGTCTGTATCCCAAAGATATATTTTTTAATGGAACTATATAACAAAAACATTTATAGCATCTCTTTTTGTTGTTGCAAAATAATTGATTCTGAATGTATACCCATTAATTGGGGAGTAGCTGAACAAGTTTTGGCCTATAATTGTGATAGAATACTATTTTGCTATAAGAAATTATGAGCAAGATGCTTAAGGAAAAACTTGGAAAGACTTACATGAACTGATGCAAGGTGAATGGAACACAACTAGGAAAATATTATACACGGTAACACTTGTATATGATGATCATCTGTGAATAACTTGGCTTTTCTCAAAAATACAAAGTTCCAAGGGAATTTTGAAGGATTTATGATGAAAGTTGCTATCCATCTCCTGAAAAAGAACTAATTGAATATGAATACAGATAGAAGAAAAAAATTTTAAACTTTATTTTTCACATATGCATTTTTGGTCTGTTTTCTTTCACAACATGACTAATATAGAAATAAGTTTTTTATGACTTCACATATATAATCAATATCAAATTGCTTGCTTTCTCAATGAGAGGACAGGTAAGGGAGGGAGAAAGAGCATTTGGAACTCAAAAAATTTAAATAAATATTAAATTTTTTTTACATGTAATTTTATAAAAGTAACATATTAAATAAAAATTAAACATGTTATACTACACTTAATGACTTTTCACTACCTATCACTCGTGATTGAAATGTTCTTCCTCATGAAATCAATTTTCTGCTTTCCCCAAATTAAATTCTAACTTCTGCCAGGAATCTTTTCCTGGTTATCTTCCTTTCTCCTTCCCTTTACTATTAGCATCTTCTCTCTGAGGTTACCATTAATTTGATAGATATAGCTATAGTTATACACATATATACACAAATATGTACACATATATATTCTATATATACTTAATCATTTAAAACTTTTCTCTCTTATTAGAATGTTACCCTTTGCATTCCTAATACTTAGCATGTTGTCAGAAACATGTTAAGCACTAATTAAATTTTTGCTCACTGACTAATTGACTGACTACCTCAAAATTGTTTCATCATCTCTTCACAAATATGAAACAAAGATGTCTGGTATAGAAACTTTACAAATAAAAAAAGGAAAGAAAAGAAACTAGCAGCTGCCTTAAGTATCTAAAATCTATTTTTCAAATATAGCAACCATGATCATAATCTCAAGGCCTCATAGTAAGCTATCTGCCATGCACATGCTCTATGGATTTGCTGATTTAGCAGCACTGATGTAGTTAGGTAAGTGACTACAATATGGTATCCAATTCAGATTTTCCCCCCAAATAATTCAAGCCTCACCATAGTCACACACACACACACACACACACACACACACACACACACACACACACACGTACACATAAACTATATGTGTATGTGTTTATGTTGGTATGTGCTATATATATATATATATATGTATGCATGTATAGTTAGTGAACTTATTCAAGAAAGAATAGAAGGATATGAGCTTTTAAACAAATGAATCATAATTAGAAGGGCAATGTGGTATAGAGGATAGAGAGTGTATCTGATAGTCAGGAAGACCTGGAAGCAAGTTCTGCCTCTAAAACCTACTGATTGTGTGATCCTCAGCAAATCACTTAACCTCTCACCTTCTAAAAAAATATAGAAAAGATGCTATCCTGAATTAGTTGATGAAATTCTCTCACTTCTGGGTTTCCTATAAATCCACACATCTAGGCTCTATTGCTAATATTATAATACAATTTCAAATAGTAAGCATTTATGAAATACCTATGATGTGTAAGTAGGTGGCATAGTGGCTATAGCGCCAGGCCTGAAATCAGTAAGAACTGAGTTCAAATCTGGCTTTAGATACTAATTTTGTGATCTTGGACAACTCATGTAACCCTTTTTGCCTTAGTTTGCCATCTGTAAAATGAGCTGAGGAAGGAAATGGCGAACCACTCCAATATCTTTGTCGAGAAACCCCAAATGGGGTCTCAAAGCCTCAGACACAAGTGAAACAACCCAAACAACAACAAATTATCTACACCTTCTTTAGTTATGTATACTATAATACATTTCTACCATCACTGTCTTCCATAAATATAATTTCTAGAGCATTATTCCTTTATATATAACTGCACTTTTGCCACCGATATCATTGTTGTCTTAAATAAGAACATGTATTACCTTTTGCAGGGGACCCCTTTACAGCCACTGACATACAAGGAGTAAATATTCTCAAGTCATTGAATTACTTGAAAATGTTTACTGTTGAATGGCCTTTAATGGCCAACCGGAGGTTCAGAGTGTTTTTATTCCTTTAGAAAAATCTTTCTTTGTGTACCTGTATCCCACATTAATACCATATCATGACAAAGTGCATTCAGGGAGCTATACAACACCTCCTTTTTTCCAATTTACCAATGAATCTCTGTCTATCTTCAATTTCATATAGCATTATGTATGTAATCAAAAAAGTACTGTTTGTTTCTTCCCTCCCATAGCTTCCAAGGAATATTCTTTTATGAAAACTTCAATACCTCACTAATGAATCTGGGTCTTCTGAGGAGCACCTTCATTCTCTTACTAATTATCCTTTCTGATTATGTCTTTCCACAGAAATTCAGATCTGGCTGATACCTTTAGGCTGTTCCAAGGAAGGCCCCCAAACATTGGAGGTAGGGAGGGTAAGGATGGAGAGACTGCTCTGAATATGTGCACTATGCCTGGAAGAAAATGAATTAAAATAGTTTCAATGACCATATTTTGAAACAGAATGTGAAACTTCTTTCCTTCCTTTTTCCACCCTCATTCCTTTCCCTCCTTCTTTCCTTCCTTCCTCCCTCACTTCCTCCCTCCCTTCCTTCTATCTTTTTCTTGATTTTTTCTTTCTTTGCTTCCTTTCTTCTTTTCTGCCTTACTTCCTTGATTGTCTTCTTCCCTCTCTTCCTCCATTTTTCCTTTCTCTTTTTCCTTCTTTCCTTCCTTTCTTTTTCTCCTTCCTCCCTTTTACTCCCTTTCTTTCATTCCTCATTCCTTCTTCCATCTCCTTTTCTTCTTCCTCTGTCTTCTTCCACAATTTATTCCCCCTTTCCCCACCTTGAGGATCAGCAGTGTTTGGTAACAACTAGGAACTTAGTGAAGCTTGTCCTCTCCAGCATTAAAAAAAATGGAAAACTGAGTACTCTACTTGATTGAATAACTTTAAAGCAAAACAACTTTCTTTTCACTTGGATTTGAGTCCTTGGGCATTGAATGTCTGAGGTGCAGACCTCTTCTCATTGATGGATTTGGGGTGATGACTCACTTCTACAGAATTCTCACTGTAACCCTGGAACTGTGGGATCAGACTCCCTGGGTGCTCTATTTGACCCTTATCTATATCTTGAGCATACTTACTTGATTCTACAGTGGGTCAGATGTTGTCATGTAAGCTGCAATTTTCTTTTCTTTTTTTTTTGTTATAAAAGTATTTTATTATTTTCCAGTTACATGTAGAGACAGTCTGCAATATTTTTTTTGGGTGAAGCAATTGGGGCCAAGTGACTTGCCCAGGGTCACACAGCTAGTAAGTGTCAAGTGTCTGAGGCCGCACCTGAACTCAGGTCCTCCTGACTCCAGGGCCAGTGCTCCATCCACTATGCCACCTAGCTGTCCCTGCAACATTTGTTTTTATAAGATTTCTAGTTTCAATCTTTTCTCCCTCCCTGCCCCCTCCACAAGCAGCAAGCAATCCAATATAGATTATATATGTATAATCACATTAAACATATTTCTGCATTAGTCATTCTGTGCTAGAAGAATCAGAGCAAAAAGGAAAAAAAACTCAAAAAACAAACAAAAAAATAGAGATAGTATGGTTCAATCTGCATCTAGATTCCATAGTTCTTTTTTTTCTTGATTTGGAGAGCATTTTCCATCATGAGTCCTTTGCAAGTATCTTGGATTGCTGAGAAGAGTCAAGTCTATCACAGTTGACCAACACACAGTGCTGCTGATACTGTGTACAATGTTCTCCTGGTCTTGGTCATCTCACTCAGAATCAGTTCATGTAAATCCTTCCAGGTTTCTCTGAAATCTGCCTGCTCATCATTTCTTATAGCACAATAGTATTCCCTTACATTCATATGCCCCAACTTATTCAGCCATCCCCCAATTGATGGGCATGCCCCCAGTTTCCAATTCCTTGCCACCACAAAAAGATCAGCTATAAATATTTTTGTACATATGGGTCCTTTTCTCTTTTTGATGATCTCTTTCAGAAAAAGACCTAATAGTGGTATAGTTGGATCAGTTCACAGCTACACCAACAATGCATTAGTGTCCCAATTTTTCCACAACTTCTCCAACATTTATTATTTTCCTTTTTTGTCATATTAGACAATGTGACAGGTGTGAGGTAGTACCTCAGAGTTGTTTTAATTCACATTTCTCTGATCAATAGTAATTTAGAGCATTTTTCATATGGCAGTAGATAGCTTTGATTTATTCATCAGAAAACTGCCTGTTCATATCCTTTGACAATTTCTCAATTGGGGAATGACTTGGATTCTTATAAATTTGATTTAGTTCCTGATATATTTTAGAAATGAGGCCTTCATGAGAAATACTGGCTTTAAAAATTGTTTCCCAGGGGGCGGCTGGGTGGCGCAGTGGATGGGGCGCTGGCCCTGGATTCAGGAGTACCTGAGTTCGGATCCGGCCTCAGACACTTGACACTTACCAGCTGTGTGACCCTGGGCAAGTCACTTAACCCCCATTGCCCCCCCCCCTAAAAAAATGTTTCCCAGCTTTCTGCCTCCCTTCTAATTTTGGATGCATTGCTTCTACTTGTACAAAAACTTTTTAATTTAATGAAATCAAAATCATCCCATTTTGCATTTCATAATATTCTCTATCTCTTGTTTATACATAAACTTCTCTCCTTTCCATAAATCTGAGAGGTAAACCATTCCTTCCTCATCTAATTGACCTAAAGTATAACCTTTTATGTCTAAATCATGTACAAATTTTGACCTTATTTTAGTTTAAGGTGTAAGATGTTGATCTATACCTAGTTTCTGCCATACTATCTTCCAGTTTTCCCAGCAGAGTTTGTCAAATACTGAGTTCCTATCCCAGAAGATGGAGTCTTTGGGTTTATCAAATAGTACACTACTAAAGTAATTTACTACTGTGTTTCCTGTGCCTAACCTATTCCATTGATCCACCACTCTATTTTTTAGCCAGTACCAAATGGTTTTGATGACTACTGCTTTATAGTAAAGCTTTATATTTGGTAGAAGTAGCCCAACTTCCTGTGGATTTTTTTCCATTATTTCCCTTGATATCCTTGACATTTTGTTTTGCCATATGAATTTCATAATTATTTCTTCTAGCTCTATAAAATAATTTTAGGTACTCTGATCTGTATGGCACTGAATAAGTAAATTAATTTAGGCAGAATTTTCATTTTATTATATTAGCTTGGCCTATACATGAGCAATTGATATTTTTCCAATTATTTAGATCTGATTTGATCTGTGTGAAAAGGGTTTTGTAATTGTGTTCATGGAGTTCCTGGGTTTGTCTTGGCAGGTAGACTCCCAAGTATTTTATATTGTCTAACATTACTTTTAATAGAATTTCTCTTTCTATCTCTTGATGCTGGACTTTGTTGGTCATGTATAGAAATCATGATGATTTCTGTAGATTTATTTTATATCCTGCTACTTTGCTAAAGTTGTTAATTGTTTCAAGTAGTTTTTTAGTTGATTCTCTAGGATTCTCTAAGCAGACCATTATATCATCTGCAAAGAGTGATAGTTTTGTTTTCTCCTTGCCTATTCAAATTCCTTTATTTCCTATTTCTTCTCTTATTGCTAAAGCTAATATTTCTAGTACAATATTAAATAATAGAGGTGATAATGGACATCACTGTTTCACCCCTGATCTTATTAGGAATGCCTCCAACTTATCCCCGTTACGTATAATGCTTGCTGATGGTTTTAGGTAGATACTGCTTATTATTATAAGAAAAGTTCCACCTATTCCTATGTTCTCTAGGATTTTTATTAGGAATGAGTGCCATATTTTATCAAAAGCTTTCTCTGCATCTACTGAGATAATCATAGGATTTTGGTTAGTTTTCTAATTGATGTGGTTGTTTATGTTCATAGTTTTCCTAATGTTGAACCAGTCTTGCATTCCTGGTATAAATCCCACTTGGTCATAGTGTATTAACCTGGTAATCATTTGCTGTACTCTCCTTGCTATGATCTTATTTAAGTTTTTGCATCAATATTCATTACAAAAATTGGTCTATAATTTTCTTTCTCTATTTTTGGCTCTTTCTGGTGTTGGTATCAACACCATATTTTTGTCATGAAACAAATTTGGTATAACTCCTTCTTCACCTATTTTCCCAAATAGTTTGTATAGTATTGGATTTATTCTTTAAATGTGTGGTAGAATTCCCTTGTAAACCCATCTGACCCTGGAGATTTTTTCTTAGGAAGTTCATTAATGGCTTGTTCAATTTCTTTTTCTAATATGGACTTATCAGTTAAACTGGGCAATTTGTATTTTTCTAAATATTTATCCATTTCATTTAAATTGTCAAATTTATTGGCATACAGTTGGGAAAAAAATAGTTCCTAATTATTGCTTTAATTTCCACATCATTAGTAGTGAAATAATTTCTTTCATTTTTTATATTGGTAATTTGATTTTCTTCTTTCTTTTTTTAAATTAACCAAAGTTTTATCTATTTTTTTGTTTTTTCATAAAACCAGCTCTTATATTTATTGATTACTTCCATAATTTTCTTGCTTTCAATTTTATTAATTTCTCCTTTGATTTTCAGGATTTCCAATTTAGTATCTAGTTGGGGATTTTTAATTTGTTCTTTTTCTGGCTTTTTAGTCGCATGCCCAATTCATTGATCTCCTCTTTCTCTTTTTTTATTCATGTCAGCATTTGGAGATATAAAATTTTCGCTAAGCACTGCTTAGATTTTCATATGTTGTCTCATTATTGTCATTCTCTTGGATAAAGTTATTGATTGTTTCTATGATTTGTTGTTTGACACACTCATTCTTTATAACGAGATTATTTAGTAATTTTCCAATTATTTTCAGTCTACCTTTCCATGGCTTATTGCATCATGATCTGAGAAGGATACATTTACCATTTCTGCCTTTCTACAGTAGACTATGAGGTTTTTGTGCAATTTTTAAATATATGCCATGTACCACTGAGAAAAAGTATATTCCTTTCTATCCCCATTGAATTTTCTCCAGACATCTATCATATCTAACTTTTCTAGTAATCTATTCACCTCTTTAATTTCTTTCTTATTTATTTTGTGGCTAGATTTATCTACTTCTGATAGGGGAAGATTCAGATCCCCCACTAGTGGTGTTTTGCTGTCTATTTCCTCTTGTAGCTCATTTAACTTCTCCTCCAAGGATTTTGATGCTATATTACTTGGTGCATTCATGTTTAGTATTGATATTATGTCATTATCTATTATGCCCTTTAGCAAGATGTAGTTTCCTTCCTTATATCTTAATTAGATCTATTTTTGCCTTTGTTTTGTCTGAGATAAGGATGGCTACCCCTGCTTTTTTGCCATCAGCTGAAGCATAATATATTCTGCTCCAACCTTTTACCTTTACTCTGTGTGTATCTCTCTCCTTCAAATGTGTTTCTTGTAAACAGCATAATGTAGGATTCTGTTTTTTAATCCACGCTGCTTTTAGCTTCCATTTTGTGGCAGAGTTCATCCCATTCAGATTCACAGTTATTATTATTAACTGTCTATTCCCCTCCATTTTATTTACACCCTTTGAACTTTTTTCCCCTTCTTTCAGCCTATTCCTCCTCACCAACATTTAGCTTCTTACCTCTGCCTCCCCCAATCTGCCCTCCCATTTATCAGTCCCCGTCCCTTTTCTTTACCCTTTACTCCCTTGTTTCTACCTTCCCTTCTTTCAGTCAGCCCCTTTTCTCCTTAACATTTTACTTCCCTAAAAAATACACTAAATTTATTTATCCAAGTGAAGGTATATGTTATTCCCTCTTTGAATCAATTCTAATGAGAGTAAGTTGGAAACAATGTTCAACCCTCCCTTCTTTCCCTCTACTGTAATAGGTTTTTTGTACCTCTTCATATGATGTAATTAACCCCATTCCACTTCACTTTTCCTCTTCTCCCCATCAACTCCTTTTTAAAAACCCCATAATTTTCTTTATGTCATCACATCAAAGACATTTTATATTTATATCTTCTTTGTATAATCCTTCTGTCTGCCCAAATAGAGATAAAGGTCTCAAGAGTTATAAGTATTATCTTCCTGTGTAGGGATGTAAATAGTTTAATCTTATTGAATGACTTATTTTCCCCCTGTTTACCTTCTTAATCTTCTCTTGAGTCTTGCATGTTAAGATCGAATTTTCTATTAAGTTCTGGTCTTTTCAGCAGGACCCTTAAAAATCCCCAATTTCAGTGAATGTCCATCTTTTCCCCTGAAAGAGAACAGTCAGTTTTGTTGACTAATAGATTCTTGCCTGCAATCCAAGTTCCTTTGCCTTCCAGAATATCATATTCCAAGCCTTGTGATCCTTTAAGGGTGAAGCTTCCAAGTCCTGAGCAATCCTGACTGTGGCTCCATGGTATTTAAATTTCTTCTTTCTGGCTGCTTGGAGTATTTTTTCCTTCACCTCATAACTATGGAAATTAGCTACAATATTCCTTGGAGTTTTCATTTTGGGGTCTCTTTCAGCTGGTGATCAGTGGATTCTTTCAATGATGATTTTATCCTCTGATTCTATAATATCAGAACAGTTCTCCTTGATAATTTCCTGGAATATGGTGTCTAGATTATTTTTCTGATCATGGCTTTCAGGTAGACCAATAATTCTCAGATTGTCTATCCTGGATGTTATTTTCCAGGTCATTTGTCTTTCCAATGAGATATTTCACATTTTCTTCTATTTTTTCATTCTTTTGATTCTGTTTGACTGATTCCTGGTGTCTCATGGAGTCATTAGCTTCCAACTGTCCAATTCAAATTTTTAAGGCATTGTTTTCTTCACTGATATTATACAACTTCTTTTCCATTTGGCCAAATGAATTTTTTTTAAGGAATTGTTTTCTTTAGTCATTTTCCAATCTGCTTATTTTTTTCACAATTTTTCTTCTGTTGCTTTCATTTCTCTCCCCATTTTTTCTTCTACCTCTCTCAATTGATATTTAAAATCCTTTTTGAGATCTTTCAAGAAGGCCCTTTGGTCTTGAGACCAAATCTTCTTCGCTCTTGAGGCTTAACACATAGGCAATTTGAGAGTATTGTCCTCATCTCAGTTAGTGTTTAGCTCTTCCCTGTCAACACAGAAGGTCTCAATTATAAGAGCTCTTTTTTGTTTCTTACTCATATTGCAGCTTTTTTTTTTTTTAAGTTGAGGTCTGCTCCTGAGGCACCAGGGCCACTGCTTCAAGTTTCTTGTGCTGGGGGATAAAGGCTGTGTCACTGGCTTTTTACTCTGAGGCCTCTCTTGCTTGTGGATTTCTCATCACCCTTGGCTTGCTCCCAGTGCTTGCTCCCCTGCAGCTGGGATGGCCAGGCCTCTTCACACCTGTCCTATGGGTGGTCCTCTAGATGGCAGCCTGCCCTCTCAGCTGGTCCTGGTGGATTTCACCACTGGCCTTCTGTGCCACCACCTTGCTGAACTAGGATCAAGGGGCCTCAGTTGTTCAGCTATGGCCCAGAGCTACATACTGACTTGCCCAGATCCCTTTCACACTGTGCTGCGCTGAGGGGTGCTGTGATTTAATGTTCTTTTTGAGGGAACCAAACGAAAGCTCAAGCAACTTTCTGACTTCTCTCTGTTGTCTTGGTTCTGCCCCACAATTTTATTTTCAAGTCTTTATTATGAGCACTGAAAAATGAGAGGAAAAAAGTCTTCCACAAAATCCTCCTAGTTGTCTCAGGATGTGAGCATCATCACTCTAGGTCCTTAAAGGCTATGACAGTGGAATGTTAGGTTTATCAGATTAGACTTTCCTGGGAAGGCCTTATATAAGATTCTTGCAACATATCTAATTTCTGAGAAACAACCTTAGGAAGAGCCCAAATTTTAGACTAATATGAAGGAATTAAGGATCCTAAAAGCAGTTCTGATGGAACCTCAGTCAAAAATTGACATCAAAGTTCCTACTACCTGAAATCTCAGGGTATGGATGATGAGCAAAGCCTGGGAGGACTAAATATTTTAATTTCAACATTGCTAAGTCCTGGGGCAAGATTGGCAAATTATCTTCTGCCTGAAAAATGAAATCCTAGCTGAGACAACTAGCAATGGGAAGAAAATGATAACAGACTTCCAGAAGGAGTTTTTAGCTTAGCAAGATCTTGATTGCCCACAGGAAGATAGGTACCCCAAAGATGCCTGAAAATATAAGGAATGAAATGGAATGAAGAAAAATTGTTGGGAGAGAAGAAGTATAAAGCATATTCTGGTCTATCCTTTACATGTAATAATTGATATAAGGAAACCAGGAAAAAGATTCCCAGCCAATTCAATAGAGATCAAATTAAAATCTGAAGAGGAAAGGAACTCCAGACTACATCCCTCTGTACCTTTCTTCTATGATCCAAGGATCAATGTCTTTTTAGAGTGTAAATCCACCATTTTTATTGTCCACAAAATGTCAAGGTACCTGCAACTACTAATAATCCTCCAGTGACTTTCTATTTCCATTGCAGGCACTTTCATTGCCATCAGCATCTACTGCTATGGTAACTATTGTTACAACTGCCATTCAGCTGTGATAAGTGATAGGGCATCTAATAGTACCTCTACACCTCCCAGATCACCTGAGTACTCTCACCTTGGAATACTCATTCACATAAAAATCAGAAAAGAATAAATACTAAAGAGAAACAACCTCATTCTGGTCACAAGCTTATTTCAGGAGGACTGGTGATTGAGGCTAACAGTAGGCTAAGTAGGAGACTGGACAGTCATTTCTACCTTTTTGACTCTCAGGAGGCAACCCCACAGTGCATCCATTTCAAAAACAAGAAGTAGAGAGAGAAAAAGGTGTGTTGCTTCTCTGGCAAATACAATCATTTCTACATCAGGAACCAATAAGTAATCAAGTCTATTGACTTCAGCAGCCAATTATTAAACTGTTCATCATCACATAGAATAAATACCTGAGTCATCATTTTTCACCCCAATCTTCCATGGTTACTTGGACTGAAACCATGATGGAAAATTTCTCCATATCTATAAACACTGCCTCTTCACCCCTTTAATAGACAAGTCCACCCTCATTTCCCTAACATATGCTAAATTGATAGAGCAAGGGAGGAAAAAGTTATGTCCATATGGTATTCTCTCCCAATCATTACCACATCTGGAGCATTATATTAAGTTCAATGGAATAAAATCTGTAGAGGATATTATGAAAATGAAGCAGTTCTAGAGAATGGAAAATGCATGAGGATATGCCAAATGAACTCTGATACCAGAGAAGAGAATAATTAAGGGAAACAAAACACAATTAACTTGAAGGCCACCAATTGGAAAAAGGCTAAAACTTGTTCTGCTTGGCCTTGGAAGCAGAACTAGAGCCACATAGAAGCTTCAGAGAATTAAATTTAGGCCAGGTAGAAGTAAAATTGTAAACAGATTTAACACAAGGTATAATGAGTGATCTTGGGAAATCATGAGTTCCCTCTCACTAGAGGTTTTCCAAGAAAGGCTCTATGACACCTTGTCAGGGATATAGTATTAAGAATTCCTAAAAAAAAAAGAAAGAAAGAAAGAAAGAAAGAAACAAAAGAATTCTTGTTAAGGCCTGGAATGGATTCTGTGATCTCTGAAGCACCAACTAATGCCATATTATGTGATTAACAAACGACACTAAATTCATAGCACTTTCAAAGAAAAAAAAAAAGAAATAGAATGAGAAGTGTAAGGCTCAAGTTTCCTAAAAGACTGATAAGTATTTCAAGATAATGCATTGTAATAAATAAGGCAATGGATCTGGATACAGAAAAAAACCTAAATTCAAATCTTGCCTCATTTGTGAACTGATGCAAGTCACTCAACTGTGTTTCTGTATCCACATATCTAAAATGAAGGGATTGGACTTGATAATTTCTAAGGTCTCTTCAAGCTCCAATTATATAATCTTATAAAAAGTATTAAGTTGGAGTTATTGCTTTATTCAATTTAAAATATTTTGTAACCATAGCTGAGGGAAAAGATTATAAATACCTCATGAGAAGAGTTAGCATTGAAGCATATATTCTTTATTGATATTCAGCATAATATGAATATAAACAGAATAAACAGGTTCATCTAGGCCTATTATAGCAGGTGGAATTGAATGATACAGAACTGAAACAGTTCAGGGAAGAACAAAGAGATGAAAAATGAGAATATCAAATTCATAGAGGACAGGGAATCAAAAACTAAATAAAAGGGAAGAGTAAAGGTGAACGAGAATTAATTTTATCACCTTTTTGTAAAAAGACAACTATAGATGACAGTGGTAAAGACTGAGTTGAAAGTAGATGAAACTGAAAAGTAGCCAAGATAGTGGAGTAAAGGCAGGGACTCACCTGAGCTCCCCCAAATTGCCCCTTGAAAAAAACTTTAAAATAATTCTTCAAATTGAATTCTGCAGAAGCAGAACCAAGAAAAGGCCAGTGTTAATAATTTTTCTAGCAATATTAACTATGAAAAAATGGAGCAAGTTTGTCTGATAAAAGCTTCATTTCTCAAACATATAGACAAGTGAGTCAAATGTCTTAAACTAAGAAGAATTCCCCAA
The DNA here is from genome assembly GCF_019393635.1 of Dromiciops gliroides. Classification (NCBI taxonomy): domain Eukaryota; kingdom Metazoa; phylum Chordata; class Mammalia; order Microbiotheria; family Microbiotheriidae; genus Dromiciops; species Dromiciops gliroides. The sequence goes on from NC_057863.1 coordinate 147,484,244, forward strand.
TTGAAAAATCATGAAAATGACGTGCAGTTTTCAGATGAAATAATCAAAGCTCTTTATAATCAAATGTAAACGATGCTCTAAGTCAGTATTATTTTTTTCTTTTAGCAAAAAACATTTATTTCATTTTTTCAAGTTACATGTAAGGGTAGTTTTCAACATTCATTTTCATAAGATTTAGAGTTCCAAATTTTTCTCCCCCCCTCCCTTCCCTCCCCACTCCACAGGATCACAACCAGGTTATATATGTACAATCCACTAGTGTTCTTTTTATCAGTTCTTCCTATGGGGGTGGATAGTAAGCATCCTCATTAGACCCTTGGGATTGTCTGGGATCATTGCATTGCTGAGAGTAGTTAAGTCATTCGCAATTACTCATTGAACAATACTGTTGTCACTATATGCACAATGTCCTCCCAGGTCTGCTCACTTCACTATATGATTCTTCATGAGTCTTAATGAGTCTTTCCAGGTTTTTCTCAGATCATCCTATTTGTCATTTCCTAAAGCACAAGACCATTCCACTAAAATCATATAGCACAGCTTCTTCCATCATTCCTCAACTGATGGACATTCCCTTTATTCTCAATTCTTAGCTACCACAAAGAGCTGCTATAAATATTTTTTGTACAATTTTCCCCCTTTTCTGTTTTTCATGATTACTATTTTTAACTTTCCCTTCCATCCTATTCCCTTCCCCATGATATTTATTATATTATCCATCTTCTTTCATCCTATCACTCTTCAAAAGGGATTTGCATCATTTGAATGTTTTTTGCAGTGATCACGTCATGAGTTTGAGAGCTCACTCCCTTTCCTACAGCATCTTGCCTCTTCCCCAGAAGTACTCCTGTTAGTAGGCCTTCACCAGTCATGGAAGACCATGGATCAGTGCCTTGAATAGCCACAGACCACAGTGTGGCTGTGCGGTCTGATATGGGAGCTGCAGCTCCTGAGTGACTTAAAACTGGTAACTGCTGCATTCCGTGTTGTATCTACCTCGTGAGGAGTAGCTGAAGTGTCCTCTCCAGGGGGCTGGCCTGGGCAGATCAATATGAAAAACAAGCTGTTGCCCATGCAGCAGACTTTCCCTCTCCGTGATATTGGTGTATCTAAAGGAAAGGCAGAGCTAGTACAGTTTGTCACCAGTGCCGCCACAGGAGTTCCCAGAGGAATGTGATGTCCAACATCCAACTGCCTAAGGGACTCTGACTCCTGATTTTTCCTTGGAGTTAACTCCTGAAGCCTTTCCCATATATGGGTATAGCTGCAAGGCAGTGCAAGTCACTACTGATTGGAAAGGTGTTAGTCAAAACAATTCTGGGTTACTATCTCATACCCATTGGATTGAATAACAGGACAGCAGAGGAAAATAGTGTAGGGGGATATGGGGAAAATGAAGCATTAATGCATTGTTGGTGGAGCTGTAAACTGATTCAGCCATTCCGTAGAACAATTAGGAACTATGCCCAAAGGTCTATAAGACTATGCATACTCTTTGACCTAGCAATACCATTCCTAGTTCTAAATCCAAAAAGAGATAAAGTTAAAGGACCTGTATATAAAAAAAAGTATTTATAGCAGTTCTTTTCTGGTCATAAAGAATTGTAAATTGAGAGTATGGCCATCAAATGGGAAATGGCTGAACAAATTGTTGCATGTTATTTTGATGGAATACTATTGTGCTATAAGAAATAATGAGTATTATGCTCTCAGAGAAACCTGGAAAGACTTACATGAGCAGATACAAACTGAAATGTACTGTGTACAAAGAAACAGCAATATTATAAGATGATTAGGGGCAGCTAGGTGGCACAGTAGATAAAACACAGGCCCTGGATTCAGGAGGACCTGAGTTCAAATTCTGCCTCAGTCACTTGACACTTAACTAGCCATGTGACCCTGGGAAAGTCACTTAACCCTCATTGCCTCAAACACCCCCCCCCAAACAAATTATAAGATGATCAGCTATGAATGACTTGGCTATTCTTAGCAATTAAATAATCTAAGATAACTCTAAAGAACTTATAAGGAAAAATGCTATCCTTCACCAGAGAAAGAGCTAATGGTATCTGAATAAAAATTGAAGCATAGTTTTTTTTTTTTATTTTATTTTTCTTGAGGGTGTTTTTTGTATGTTTTCTTTCACAACATGAATAATAAGTAAATGTTTTCCATGACTAAAAAAAGAAACTATTTTAAAACATTTTTTCCCCTGGAGGTGGCTAGGGTGTTTTGCAAGATGGCTAATGTAAAAAGAGGTTTTCCATGACTCTATATGTATAATCTATATCAGGTTACTTTCTTCCCTGAGAAGGGGATGAGGAAGGAGTGAGGGAGAAAATTTGGATTTCAAAATTTTTAAAAGAATTAGTCACTGCCAAGTATGCATAAATATATGCATCCATATATGTATGTATCATTCTGTTTAATTCCTAAATATGTATCTTAATGTCAATTTTAAATTCTTGATGGTATTTGAATATGGAGATTTAGATGTTATTCTTACAATGGCATAGTGGGCATGACCAAGGGAAAACAGTTCTTAGAAGTTCATTTCAAGGGGTAGCTAGGTGGCCCAGTGGATAAAGCACCAGCCCCAGAATCAGGAGGATCTGAGTTCAAATGTGACCTCAGACACTTGACACTTACTAGCTGTGTGACCCTTGGCAAGTTACTCCACCCTCATTGCCCTGCAAAAAAAAAAAAAAAAGGTCATTTCTTCTAGTAATTGGGGCTGAAACAGAAATTCTCTGGTTTACATTTTCCAGAAGTCTATACATATGGGTACAATCAATAATTCCATAAGCATGTACTAATCACATTCTTTGTGTCAGGTCCCTTACTTCACACAGAGAATGAAAACCTTAAAGCAAATCAGTTCTTGTCTTTGGGGTGCTTACACCCCAAAATAAAACCCCATTATTTTATTAGAAAACATGGACTTCTGAGTACATGATCTGAAGAAAAAGGAAAATTAGAAAAGGAAGGAATAGTTTATGGTCAGACCTATGGAGAAAGATGAGATAAAAATTATGACCAAAGATGAGATAAAAAAGCATTATGAAATGCAAAATGAATCATTTAAATTGCATTAAATTTAAAAGTCACTCAACTGTGTTTCTGTATCCACATATCTAAAATGAAGGGATTGGACTTGATAATTTCTAATCATTTAAATTGCATTAAATTTTAAAAAAGGTTTGCACAGACAAAACCAATGCAACCAAGATCAGAAGGAAAGCAGAAAGCTGGGAAACAATTTTTACAACCAGTGTTTCTGATAAAGACCTCATTCCTAAAATATATAGAGAACTGAATCAAATATATAAGAACACAAGTTATTCCCCATTTGAAAAATGGTCAAAGGATATGAACAGGGCAGTTTTCAGATGAAGAAATTAAAGCTATCTACAACCATATGAAAAAAAAAATCTCAATCAGTCTTGATTAGAGAAATGCAAAATAAAACTACTCAGAGGGACCCCTAACACCTATCCAGTTGGTTAATATGAAAAAAAAAAGGAAAATTTTAAATGTTGGAGATGTGGAAAATTGGTACATTAATGCATTGTTGGTGGAGTTTTGCAATGATCTAAGCATTCTGGAGAACAACTTGGAACCATGTCCAAAAGGTTATAAAACTGTGCATACCCTTTGACCCAGCTATACCATGACTAGGTCTATATCACAAAGTTCATAAAAAAGGGAAAATAACATATATAGAAAAATATCTATAGAACTTCTTTTTGTGGTAGCAAAGAATTAGAAATTAAGGTCATACCCATCAATTAATAGAATGCTATTGTGGAATAAGAAATGATAAGTAAGCAGATTTCAGAAAAATCTGGAAAGACTTAAATGAATTGATGCTTAGTGAAATGAGCAGAAGCAAGAAAAAATAGTACACAATACCAACAATATTGTGTGATGATCAATTTAGGTCTTTTCAGCAATACAATGGTCTAAGACAATGCCAAAACACTCATAATTGAAATTGCTCTCCAAATCCAGAAAAAAGAACTATGGAGTCTGAATGCAGATTGAAGCATGCTATTTTACTTTTGTTTTTTTTTTCTTATTGTTTTTTCTTTCTTGAGTTTTTTCCTCTTTGGTTCTGATTCTTCTCTCACAACATGTGAATATATGCTTAGCATGATTACGATGTATAACCTATATCAATTTGCTTGCTGGTTTTGGAAGGGGGGTGGGAAAGAGAGGGAAAAATGAAACTCAAAATTTTACAAAAATCAATGTTGAAAACTATCTTTATATGTTATAGGGAAAAATAAAATATTTTTAAAGAAAAAATAAGAAAACATTGGCATCACCCACCTAACCTTCTGATGGGGATAATTCTGGAAATAGCTGGTGCTAAAAAAAAATTAAGAGCCATGGTGGAGTTAGGGAGGCAAATCCTAAAGGTACAGTTGGAAGCAAAAATAAAATAGGGGGGTATGAAATAGTATGGTAATGATGTCTCTACACATAGAAATCCTGTGGCTAGATAAATATCTTACCCTGTTTCCCGAATAAACACATTTATAATATAGCTAAGCAAAATTTGGGTTACAGTTGGTTGTTGTAACACTGACTGATAGTAAAAAACAAGTAAGTACCCTATAATAATGAACCCAGCCACCTGACCTAGTCCCATATATTTAAAGTATGCACCAATATGGACCTCCAAAATCAGCCTTACAGGAATCTAATCCATATATTCTGATTATACTCAACTGGATCACTGATCATCTGTAGATGTCTCACAATTGTCTGGTATTATATTTTTACTCACACCATTTACTACTATTATTTCCTTTGTAATCATACTTGTTTTTTTAAAAAGGCAGCTCATATGCTATCTTCTTCCCTTATTTTCTCTGATTTCTCAAATCTCTTTCTTCTTTTGTACATTGCATAGAACTTGGCCCACATGCCTCATAACTGTATTGTCATATTGCGTTGCAGTTTGTGTATTTTATATGCTGTTTTTTTATAAGCTTCATGAGGATAGAGTCTCATATAAAATTTGTAATACTAATACTACTACAATAATGATAGCTATGATTTATATAATGTTTTTGGTTCATTATCTACTTTTCATACTTCATTCTATCCTAACAACAATCATAGGAAACGTGTTATCATTCCATTTATAGTACTGTTAGCTCCATTCTGTGGCTCTCTCTGGTCAAAGTTGTACTCCTCCTTGGAGTTAAGCATCGGTGCTTAATATACTTAATATTCAATAGTTGTATACATGTTTAGAGGCAGGAATGATTCTTCCATTATAAGTAAACATTTGGAATATTTTTTTCTATAAACAAGTATCCTCCCCTAAATGGCAGAGGGAATTGCATATAACATCTATCTATGATACATTCCTCAAAGAGGAATACTATAAGTGAAGACAATATAAATTTTAGCTACATTGGGTGGAATACAGCTATATTGTTACTGGAATAAAATAAATGTTTAAAAACCTAATGGAAAGTGTACATCTTACAGAAGTGCTACCTAGAATGTTATAATTATGGATTGGAAATAAAAGGATATGAACACACATAGATATATATACACACATGTGTCTGTACTTCCTCATCATCTATACCCATATGATAAACATTCATGTTTGTATGTATTATATGTGTACACATACACATAAATATATAGTGTGTATGCATATGTGTGTATATATTTCTTCATATATTTATATACACACATAAGATAATGAGAAGTTAAAAATTAGGAACCATATAAAGATCACAAAGCAGCAACAGAAGATTTCAACCATTTAAATCTAATCTGAAACTCATGAAATGGCAGAAATGACTCAACAAAATCCTATAGTTTCAGCTATCCTCAGAATAAAAGGAAAAAAACCCCTAATACTTACAAAGGGAAAAGCTCTTAAATTGCCTCCAAAGAGAAGATATGTTCTGATTGGAGAGGAAAAGACTGAGGGAAATATGTATAATAAAAATAATTTGATTATATTGAACATACAAATAAAACCACCAGGGAGGAAGAGGACAAATTAATTTGATGCACCATTCAAGCTTGCTCAGTTCAGGAGGAGACGCAGGTAAACTGATTAGGATTACCTTAAGGAGGGGGGGGGCGGGGAGAAATGCCATATTCATAGGCATGTTAGCTATACAATTTTAGCAGGAAAGCTCTGAAATATATATGGGTGTGTATATATATGTATATATGTTTGCATACATGTATATTTATATAAGAATACATGTATATACATCACATATATCACTTTTATAATAATAAAAAACTAAACAATTAATGGGTGCCTACTTTGGGGTTATAGCCGAACAAATTATGGTATATGAATGTAATGGAATGTTATTCTGCTATAAATAATGATGAAATGGATAGTTTGAGAAGAAACAAAAGATTTTAATGAACTGATATAGAGTGAAGTTAACAGAACTGAAAATAATTTATAAGATAAAATTAACATTATTAAAAATTCAAAGATTTGACAATACTCTTCAATGATTACCCAGATTTCCAAGTACTATACAAGAAATATATTATCCACCACCGTCACAGAGGTGATAGACTTGAATGTGATATGTATATTTGGACATGGCCACTTGGGTCTTTGTTTTCTTGAGCAAAGCATATTTGTAATGAAGGTTTTCTCTTTCTTTTATTAAACTGTCCAATGGAGAGTGGGGAGGGGGTGGAAATTTGAAGGAATAAATAAGAAATTTTTGTATAAACAAATGAACAAATTATTGAATAATCACTAAGCTAGACTACCCTAAAGGAATAAGCAATGTTAGTATGAGCTTTTAGACCATTTAAAAAAGTATAATTAGTGTGTTTGGATTTGAAATAGCTATGGAAAATAAATGTAATGGTGTGAGAGAAATTAACATTTTACCTAAACAAATTCCTGGAAGAAGAAACATATGTTACCTATTCTAAATGCTAACTATAAATTATTAGTAAGCATCAGTTATTAAGCTCAAGAATATAAAAAATATTAGTTTAGATACTGTTAACTATAAAAAAGGAAACAAGATTCTCACTTCTTCTCTAGTTAAGAAAGTGGACATATACTCAAGGAAAAGAGTGAATAAAAATACGCTTCTTAAAAGCGTAAAATAAGTTTATAAATGTTGAAGAGAGTCAGAATCAGATTAATGGAAAAATAACACTTTATCATTAAGCTTAATTAGGAAGAGTTTCATCGTGTTTTGAACAACATTCTGAAGGTAAAGAACATGATATTTAAGTCACGTATGGTCAAATCTCTAGACACATATTGATGCAGTAAAATCCTAGAAATTACACCCAAAATATCCCCCTCTTTTTATTTATTATAGCTTACACAGAGCTTATTCTGGGTAACATAGACAAATAAATCTCATGGCTAAGTCCCTACAGATATAGATAACAGGGTCCTCTGCTTTCATAGACACACTAAAGGTGACAAGAACACATTTATCAGATACGGAAGGATTCTCGGCTAGACCTCTAGCTCTTGCCCTGGTGCCATTGGCAAAATAGTGACTGGCAAAAGCTCACTCTATATTGTCTCCACTTTGTCACCCAACAATTAGTCATCACCATCTTATTACTGTGCCAGAGACTAAGCTGATAGAATATTTCTGTATTTCTAAACTCACTATCTTCTTTTTTGGGCGTTGTAATAAAATCAGTTCCACTGTTGCTTTGAGAAAGAGCATATTAGACAACTCTTCTGAGAAACAAATTACTATTCCATTGACTCCTCACACCAAAGCCTCCCTCCCTAAGCCAAACCTCTCCTATATGTTTTGTCTGCTTCTATAATCATTTAAGTTCTTTGTTTGCAAGGAGGGTCTCACTTTTGTATTTATAGGCACAAAATTTTAGTGTCTAACAACCAGCAAGTAAACAACATAAGCTATTTTTTTCCTTTTCTCTTCTTTCCTTTCTTTCTTCTCCTTTCCTTTTATTCTTCCTCCTTTCTCTCCTCATTTTTTTTTGGGGTGGGGCAATTGGGGTTAAGTGACTTGCCTAGGGTCACACAGATAGTAAGTGTTAAGTATCTGAGGCTAGATTTGAACTCAGGTCCTCCTGAATCCAGGGCCGGTGCTCTATCCATTACGCCACCTAGCTGCTCCTCCTTTCTCTCCTCTTTACTTCTTTTCCTTCTTGAATCCTCTCTTTATCTTCTTTCTTTTTTCTCCTTTCAATCTCTCTCTTCCTTTCACTAAAAAATACAGAAAACAACTCATAATAGCCATTAAATCATCAATGAAATTTCCTCTTCTTTCTAGTAACATCATCCAGAGTCATAGTGTCACCTTGTCATTTGGACACTTCTTGGAAAGGAAATGTACTTGCCTCTACTAGTGTAGAAACCCTGTGAAATTCTTGTGAGTCCTACATCCCAAAGGGATGCATACAATTTCCCATGCTCAAGGTGTCACCTCAGAAGAAAATTGAATTTATGACAAAAACAATCTCACATCCCTCTTTCTATAGATCAACACAAAGTGATGGTTATTTCTTTAAGAGTTCATTTAACAAAAGTCTGAGCCAACCAATTTAGCTAACATCAATTAAATTTATTTTTAAGGTCAAGGAGTGCCTCCATATCCTCCACTGGGTAGATACAGTATAGATTTCAGGGGGCAGCTAAGTGGTACAGTTGATAAAGCACTGGCCTTGGATACAGGAGCACCTGAGTTCAAATCTGGTTTCAGACACTTGACACTTACTAACTGTGTGACCCTGGGCAAGTGACTTAACCCCAGTTGCCCTGAAAAAAAAAGATTTCAAAGGTTCATTTCCGTTGTGTTCAGGTGTCAAACTCTTTGCTTCTGGTCCCTCTTTCCCACAATATAATAAAATGTAAGTGGGAAATATTTAATAAAATATATAAAAATATAATACAACATATATAATGCTAATTTATTCTTTCATAAGTTACTATACTGTCAGAAATCTGTTTTGATTTGGGTTTAAAACCAGTTTGATACTGACTTAATTGATTAGGAAATTGCCATGATAAATTTCTTATAAATATGTAACACACTAGGAGGTCTTTGATAAATTTTGTCATATTTTGAGATGATAGGATATTTGTCTATAATATTCTATATATTCTCCTCATTTTTTGTTTTATAATTAAGGAAGAAAGAAGGGGATGGCATAAATGGGGCATGTAAATGGGCTATTTGGGCAGAAAACAAAGCTTACCCAGGCAGGAATGGCAAGTCCTACTTGTTTGAATTGTTGTTAGTGATTGTTAAACTGTGCAAGTGGAGAAGCCTAGGAAGACAGAGGTTGGTTTGAGTCAAACACACAGAGGAAGTCTATTTTATCAGGATGTTAAAAGGAAGGCAGGATCCTAGGATGATGAACCTATCATGTGATTTGGAGAGCAACCCTAGAGAGATGTGTGTATGTAAACACACATGTTTATATGCATGTGTGTGTACATGTATGTTCATATATGTGCATCAAGTATGTATGTGTGTGCTGTGTATGAATACAGCATTGGTAGCCATCCAGAATGTGCTAGATTCTTTTTTAAGTCTACTCCTCATGAACTTAAAAAATATTTTTTATTAATTTACTCTTTTCTCTATTAATGAATTGCATATTACATTTAATACTTCATAATCACATCCTGTTATGTGTTACTAGTTCCATTATTATTAATATAATTTCTTTCAACTTTATATTTCAATATGAAGACAGTGTGGTGGAGTATAAAAAGCTGTGAATAAGAATCACAGATAGAGAGTATAAAAACACATCACAGAAGTCATTTACTCTATCCTGCTTTTCAGAGGAGGAAACTATGAATGAGAAATATAAGAGTCTTGGCCAAAGTCATACAAATAGTAAACAGTTAACTTGTCTATCTATGGAAAACACCAAATAATCAGGTCCAAATGTTCAATGGTGATTCTTATTCTCATCTTTCTTTGTGTCAGATTTTTCCCACCCTCCACTTCCCGACACATGTAACTTTACATTTTAATCTCTTGTTATTTTCTCTTTGAAATACTTCTTTATAGTCATACTTAATTCTCCCTGATAACCCATAGAGTGAGAAAGAGTTCTATTAATATCCCTCCTTCTTGTGTAGGCTTCTGGTGAACTTCTATTTTGTTTAAATTTATGTGCTACCCAGGTGAGCTTGAGCAAGGCATTGAAACTCTCTGTACCTCAGGTTGGTCACATTTAAAATGAGGGAGTTGTACTAGATGAACACTAAAGTTCATCTTAGATCTATTTGTGGCTTCTTATGAATAAATTATTTGGCTTATAAATGAGGGGACAGAGATTAAACTGATAGAATATTTGTTTATATCGTTCTGCATAATGTGCTCAGTTTTTGTTGTTTTGGTTTGGTTTGGGTTTTTTGTAGTTAAGGAAGGAAAAAAGGTCATGGCATTACCTATAGCTAAAATAGTACCATTTGAAGTTGAGGGGATGTCCATCAATTGGGGAATGGCTGGACAAGTTGTGGTATATGAATGTAATGGAATACTATTGTGCTGTAAGAAACAGTGAACGGGAGGAGTTCAGAGAAACCTGGAGGGTCTTGCGTGGGCTGATGATGAGTGAGATGAGCAGAACCAGAAGAACATTGTACACAATATCATCAACATTGTGTTGATCTACTGTGATGGACTATATTCTTCTCACCAATACAATGGTACAGAAGAGTTCCAGAGAACTCATGATAGAAAAGGATCTCCAAATCCAGGAAAAAAAAAAAAGAACTGTGGAGTATAGATACTTAATGAACCATACTATTTATTTTGCTTTTGGTGCTATTGTTTTTCTATTTTGAGGTTTTTCATCATTGCTCTGATTTTTCTCTTATAACATGACTAATGCAGAAATATGTTTATTGTTATTATGTGTATATATATATATATATATAAACTATATTAGATTACCTGCTGTCTAGGGGAGGGGGGAGGGAGGGGAGGGAGGGAGAAAAATCTAAAATTGGAAAGCTTGTATAAACAAAAGTTGAGAACTATCTTTACATGTAATGGGAAAAATACTTTATTAAATTTTTTTTTAATGGGCAGACAAGAATGGCAACTTCTGATTGCTTGAATTTTTGTTAGGGATTGTTAAGCTTTGGTAATAGGATAAGCCTCAGAAACCAGAGTTTGAGTGTGGACAGATAGTTTTATTAGAATGAACTCCCTCTAAAAATTCAGTTCAGGCTCCTTTGGCAACTTATATTCTTTTAAAATCGCCTAGAATAGGAGCAACTAGGAGGCACAGTGAATAAAGCACCAGCCCTGGATTCAGGAGGTACTGAGTTCAAATGTGACTTCAGACACTTCACACTTACTAGCTGTGTGATCCTGGACAAGTCACTTAAATCTCATTGCCCCACAAAAAAAAAAAATCACCTAGAACACCAAGAGATTGATTCAAACACTCTGAAGTACAAGGTCATATACTCTGAGACCAGCTTTCTATTTACTATGTATGCAACTCTGGTTTTCCCAAATAAACTTTGAAAAAAATGCATTTAATTTTTCTACCTTTCAAGGCATCTGACAATGCTTGGCAGACAATAAATCCTTAATAAATGGTGATTGATAGATTGATTAGTGACAGAGTAATAGAATGGAGTGGATACAGTTGAATTTATCAGGGTGTTGAGGCCTGGGATTCACCAGAATTTTGGTCTCATTCAAGTAAAACTTTGGGATTTTGATATTAAGGATAGAAAACAATTTTCTAGTATACTGTTCTCCCAAAGCAGGGAATCTGTAGAATAAGTGACTTCTCACACTTCAATCTACTCCCAATAAATAGTTGTCATATGATGGATCTCCCACAGGTCATTGCCATTAAACACAAAAATAACAAACATATTTTATCAGCTTATATTTTTTCCACTAACAAACGCAAAGATTCTTGTAAATGAAGAGTTTTGTTATATCAGTATTTAATAAAGGGTCCAAGATATTAACAGGGCTACTCTTTCCTCTGTGTTGTAATGAAAAGAGCAGACAGGTTCACTTGATGTAATGTTTTCACTTGTAATAGGTATAGCTATGAAATATTATTTTCCTTTAAAGCAAGAGATCTTGTTAGGCTCTTGCAGTTCAGTTTTATTTCTGTTCTTGTTTTGGGCTTACTAGAAGAAACAAGAGTTAATTAACCTTATCAAAACACATATGTTTATGTATGTACACATATATAAATATATGTGTATGCATGTATTTTTATATAGGTGTATATATACATATGTAGAGTTTAATGACAATAGACACAACAGGTTCAGTTTCATATCTATAGATATTGCCTAAAGTTACCTTTACTTGTTCATTCAAATATATATACATGTACACATGCATACATACATATGTGGGAGCATCAAAAATTCATACAATTACTGAAAGGTAGTAATTTTTATAGTCATGATCTAGTCTATCTCACTATTACAGCTACATCAAAGAAGAATGATTTGGTATATGTTCTACAGTTTCCAGGAAAATGTGTTCTAACCTATTTTCTATGAAGAATTATTATTATTATCAATAATTTTATTATTCATTCAAAAATGAAACATACATACTCATTTCAGTATATATTCTTGTTTCCTCGATTGAATGCCTAACAGAAATTTGTTCATTTTATAAGATACCTGAACTCAGACAACTCTGGAATAGATGAGATTTCCTCTATTCTGTGAGTCTTTAGTAGACCAAAGAAGAGTGAGAAGTACCTTTACCATATTTCATAATCTTATCTTAACTAGTCTGCTTGGACCCATATTATTTCCAGAATTAAATCCCTGTGGTTGCACTGAAATATTACCTCTATCCGCAGATGCAAGGAGTATTCATGCTGCTTTTAAACACACATTCAATTCGGTTTGATATTTTGTATAACTTTCTTGCATTTCTTTCTTTTTTTTTCCCAAAAAAGCAAGTACACCTTGAATGATTCCCAGGCTTTTATAGAGATATTATAAGAACTTCTCTCTTATTTTGGCTTTCCTGATTTTACCACAGCCAGAAATCAGAGCATACTTAAGAGACTCAATCCTCTTAATCTACAACCTGTCTTATTTCATTTGAACTTGCCCTGGGATTTAACTTGGGGAGGGTCCTACCAAAAGAGGATCCTAAGTGACTTCCATAATAAGGCAACTTAATGAGAAATTTAAAGCTCTAGCAACATTATCATTAAGATAGAGGCATAAAGCTTGTCATTACCTAGATAAACACAGCTCAAAGTAACTTAAAATTAGATAATATGCTAAGGAATGAAAGAAGCATTTCCAGTCTAATAGTAAGCAGGCAGATTGTGTAAGGACAAATAAAATCCTGAGAGGGCATTGAGACCAGGTGAGAAGCAATAACAAACAACAGGGAGATAAGTAGATATTACTGCAATTAGTAGCAATTGGTACATCCTGTGCTACTTGCCCCACATATTTGATCATCATGTCACTGGCCACACCCTTACCCACTCAGATACAATGTAATTGCTACTACAGAGGAAATGGACCTTTGGATCTTGGCTTGGTAAAGTAGTTTTGAGAAAAATTCACCATAATGGAAAAAAGGGGGGGGGGGTAATCAAATCACACTGTACTTCATGTAAGAGGACCTGGGTTTGAAAGTTGGTTCTACTAATAATTTCATATCTTTGGTCAAGTCACTTTCTTTCTTTTTTGTTTTGTTTTGTTTTGGTTTGGTTTGGTTTGGTTTGGGGTTTTTGGATTTTTTTGCAGGGCAATGAGGGTTAAGTGACTTGTCCATGGTCACACAGCTAGTAAGTGTCAAGTGTCCAAGTCTGGATTTGAACTCAGGTCCTTCTGAATCCAGGGCCAGTGCTTTATCCACTGTGCCACCTAGCTGCCACCTGTCATCTCACTTTTAAAGAAAGTTTCTAAGAAATAAAATTTTAGTTGTCTGCCAGTTTCAAAGGAATAGAATTTTAATTGTCTGTCACAAGTCATATCTAAAGCAAAATCTCTATTATAGCATATCTGAAAACCAATTACCTATCCATTAATAACATGTGCACCTATGAGGTGGGAGCCCAATTGTAAAGAGACTTCTTTATTTATGTTTGCACAGCTTTAGTTGTTAGGAAATTTTCCTAACACCAAGCCTAAATCTTCCTCCTTGTAGCTACCATCTATAGGTCCCATCATTCTGCTGGGGACAAAGAGTAGAGATTTTTTTTTTCTCCCATGTGTTAATCCTTTTACCCACTTCAACAGATCTATCATGTATCTCCCTTGGTTTTCTCCTTTCAAGGCTGGGACATCCCCAGATCTTTCTACCAGTTGTCTTATGATATGAGTTTAAAAGCTTTCATCATGCTTGTTTCCTTATTCGGTATACTCTCTAGCTTATCAATGAATTTTTAAAATTCTGATTTCAAGAACTAAATATGATTCTACAGGTAGGAGCCAACCAAGGGAGGAAACAGAAGCATTTCCCATTAGCTACACTCCTTTGGATTAGACTCTACCATGACTATGAAAGCTCATTATCAGGAAAATAATCATCCTATGGGACTGCATCAGTCTTGGTACTCAAACTTTAACAGTACCTTCAATATCCTTTACCCCTCTGATCAAAGTGCTGCAGAGCAGAGAAAAGAATTCTTCCTAAAGCCTCCATCTAAGGAGAGACCTTAGACCAGTCATCTTCATTTCCCACCAGCTCCACTCTCTTGTACTGGACTCCATCATGGCCCACAGGCCCTGTAACTTGTAGCTCCTATGTATTAAATTTTCATCTCTTTGTATACAATTCTCAGATTTTTTTATCCAAATTTAAACTCCCTAATGACTTCTAGTCTCAATATCCAGCTTTCTATTAGTCATCTAGAACTCTATGTCTCAGAGGCATCTTAAAACTCAAAAATAATGCAAAAGTGAAATCATGATCTTCCCTCCAACTCTTTCCTCTTCCTAAATTTCTTATTTGCTGAGTTTGCCACCATCCTCCCAGTCCCACAGTCTCACAAACTAAATGTAATCTGTGATTCCTTAACCACTCTCACCTCCAATATTCAATTAGTTTTAAACTCCTCTTGCTTTGAGCCAACACCTCTTTTAAACTTGCCCTTTTCTCCTCTAACATTGTCACTACTCTACTGCAGGCACCCATCATTTGACTTCTCAACTATTATAATAGCCTCCTTATAGGTCTCTCTTTGCCAATTCTCTCTCTGCCCAGTTTTTCCTCCATTCACTTGTCAAATTGATCTTTCTAATTTAATTCACATCTGACCATATAACCACCACCACCACGATTCAATGAATGTCAGTGGTTTTCTATTACTTTCAAGATAAAGTATAAAAAATTCCATTTGGCTTTTAAAGTCCTTCATTACCTTTCCTTTTATAATATTTCAAGTCTTTATATACCTTCAGACATCCATGTACTTGGTGACACAGTGATACTGGTCTTGGTTTTCCTTCGATAAGGACTTCATCTCCCTAGTCAGGGCATTTTCACTGTCTGGACCCCATAGCTAGAATTATCTCACTCCTCATTATTATCTTCTATCATGCCTTTCTTTAGGTTCCAGCCAGGTCCTTTGGGTTCCAGTCACTGATTACCTATAGTATTTAATAAGCCATTCTATAACATTTCTAGAAGCAGGAGTCAAATTCAATCGTCTAATTTTTTTTTTTATAAACACTGCTCTCCTCATATTAAAAAAAAATATTGGACATTTGTTCTTTTCTAGTTAGGTGGTATCATTTTCCACAATCTGTCAAATATCACTCTTTATTTAGCATTCACATCTGTCCATTTTTTAGGATCCAAGGATATAATTAATCTAAGCCAGGTGACATGAATTCATCAAAACATTTTTAGGTTTTTCTATTATCTTTTTATTTTACTTGGATGTCAGCACTCTGTTAGCCATTTTGTTTCTTAGGGATTTTCAGTGAAAAGTTAATTCTCCTTGGCAGAGGAAGTTGAAGGCAGATAAAAATGGAGCAGTTCTTTGGCGGTGACTATCACCCCAGCTACCACAAGCTATCATTTCTTTTCTTTCTTTTTTTTTTTTGAAGGGCAGTGAGGGTTAAGTGACTTGCCCAGGGTCACACAGCTAGTAAGTATCAAGTGTCTGAGGCCAACTTTGAACTCAGGTCCTCCTGAATCCAGGGCTGGTGCTTTATCCACTGTGCCACCTAGCTGCCCCAACCACAAGCTATCTTGCTAGCCTTAAATTGCTACTCCTCCCAAACTGATGTTGGCCTCTTAGCAAGTTTGCTGACAATTCTATTTTGTTGTTGTTATTGTTATTATATTGGTCCCTAATTAATTAATATACAAATTTCAAAGGCAGATGCAGAAATATGCTTAAAGAACTATAAAATTCAAAACAAATTATTTTGGTTTTAACACAACTGTACAATGTAGATGACATTTATGAATCTATGGATCTGTGAACTTTTGAGAATTAAGACAATGAAGAATGGCATTCTCTTGTCGCTTATGCAGTTCTTAACTAAAGAAGACTAATGGGAAATTGGTCTAGTGTACTTTCCAGATTTGTGGATCTATGGATGTCAAGGTCCAGCCAGAAATGGAGTCCTTGAGTGAATATTCAAGTAAGAATTAGGGCACATGATATAGGATTCTTTAGCTGCATTTTTAAAAGGCACATAGCTCTTTTCCCAATTTGAAATACTTTATGTTTTTAAAAGTGTTTTACTTTAATAACAAATATTTACAAGTAATTTCAATTCAGGAACTAATCAAACTTCAAACTATAAATTATTTTTGCAGTTAATTTAAGAAGAGAAGTAGTCTCATCCAATTCCAAGGATTATATTATCATATACTATTTTCCCTTATAGAATTCTGAGGTGAAATAACTGTGCATCATTATTTAACCTCCTATAATATAAATTGTTCAGTTGTTACTTTAATAAAAATAAATGAGGTGGCAGTGCACTTTTGGCTAGATCACTGTTCCCATATTACCTCATCTTAGGTCCCGTCAAGCTGTTCAATCTATACCTCTATCATTTCCCTTGCTATTTTTTTACTTTGACCACTTCAAAGAGTTCATTGCTTTAGAAAACTGTTTCATTTATAAGACCAAACAATACATAAACCAATCCATGTGTTAGATAATGAGCATGTTTATAGCAATTCCTTTTATTTAAAGATACCAGTATCAAGAAATACACATTGGTATTTGCATTTGATAATATAAATCTGCCTTGATAATACAAACACATGTTATTTTTTTTTAATGGACCTCAACATGCATTATTTGGGGTGAATGTAGAGGTGTACTTGCTTAATGAAAGTTTCAAAAATTAGAAGGAGAAATCTGGGTAGAAAATAAATTAAATTTTAAGAATTTGAGATATGTTTGCACTCTAACACAAACATTACCCAAAGAAATATAGAGTAACATTTGCCACTGGTTCTAAATTCACTTCAGCCTTTTTATTTGTTGATTTACTAATTCCTCTTTAGTTTTCTCTAAGTAGCCAATAAACAACGTCAGGGTCTAGTGATGATTTTAGCTACCTTGATTACTGATATTGATTGCTAAGGCTGAATCAATTGTTCAGTGATCTGAATCATCATGAAGATGTCTGAAATGAATAGCTGTGAGCAATACCAAAGTCTGGATCCATTCATTGCTAGCACAAAATTGTGACTGTGGAGGTGCTAAGATTCATGAATATTTCAAAAGAGTGAGAATGTGAATAAAAAGAAGAAGAAGAAGAAAAGAAACAGATAAGAGGGTTATCTTCCTGAAGTGTACAATTGTTAGACAATGAACAAATGTTCTAACAAGTGGTAATGGAGAGATACAATTTGCCTTTGCCATTAGCTTGCTTTTCAATTCATTTCAGGGACACTTTCTAAGGCTGCATTTTATGAGCAGACTGATTGATACAGGTAATGCACTTTCCCCATTACCTTTTAATGGTTGAGGCACTTTTATTATGCAAAGTATTCAAAAAGAATGTGAATCAACAGTAGGAAGTATGACTCATTAGCACTAATGTTTATTTTTTCTGACATTTAAAAAGCATCTCTATTTCTTCCTTCTTTATTCCTTTTTCTCTTTTTTTATTCTTTTTCTTTTTGGTACTTCACACTCTTTTATGAACAGTACATAAATTAAAACATAGGTCAGCTAAATTGAATATGCCACATTAATTTTTACTTTGTTCCTTTTGCCTTTGAAGTAACTAAATACCAATTGCTCTTATTGCTATTAACCATATTTTGCTTGTTCTGTTTCCAGTTTTAAAAAGATGAAATAATTCACCTGGTTTCATATCATGATAGAAAACATAGCTGTTTATAATATCAGTTAGGAGAGCATTTAAATCTAAATTCTACAGGAATATTAAAACTATTTATTTTTCCCTTAAAAAATTCAGGTTTTTTCCTCGTGTAGCAGTGCATCATTAATTCAGATTCTGCTAATTCAGATTTTATAGACATATAAACCAAATTGTATTCATCATATTTGTGCTCAGTCAAGAAATATTTGCTGTTTAGGTTATTTGCAAAGAAGGAAAGAAAAAATTAGGATAAATAGGAAGTTATAGTAGATTGATCATGAGTGAAACATTCAAAGTGGGAACACAGGTCTTTGGGAGTTGTAAAATGGACCAAGGGAGAAAAGGTTAGTCATCAAATCATTGACAGATTATAATAATTTGATTCTCAATATGCAACAAAAGCAATAAAAATTATAACAGAGCATTTTGTAAGGTAAAGTTTGAAAGTGTCCAGAACAAAGTTACCTGAAGGTAAGTGACAGGATGAGGAAATTGAGATCATCAGATGCCAAGTATGTTTTAAATTCCATCTACTCTTACTGTATCTTACAATTACTAATTAATGCATATATTTGCCCCCATTGAAATGTAAGGTATTTGAGGGCAGAGTCTCTTTTTACCTAATCCTTTCTTCCCTCAGCACTTAGTGCAATGCTTAAAGCATAGTAAATGCTTAATAAATAGGTTTGTGTCACTGTGCTATAAAAATACAAAAACAGTACTTACCCATAAATAGATATATTTAATAAATGTAAAATACAAAGAAAGAAGGGCACAAAAGCTGGGCAAGGAGTGAGGACACTAGAGCTTGGAAGAAACAAGGGACAAGCCTGTATTGTTATGAATACTGTTTTGTTTTTGTCTTTTTCCCAGAAATCTTATGTGAGTACAATGAAATTCTTCAACTGTGTTTTCTCTATGATCTAGCTAAAATTAATCCACAAATAGAGAAAATAGATGACATGGTGGGGCAGCTAGGTGGCGCAGTGGATAGAGCACTGGCCCTGGAGTCAGGAGGACCTGAGTTCAAATCCGACCTCAGACACTTAACACTTACCAGCTGTGTGACCCTGTGCAAGTCACTTAACCCCAATTGCCTCACCAAAAAAAAAAAAAGAAAGAAAGAAAATAGATTATACCCTTCTTAATTAATTCTTCCTGTTATAAAACCTCATAGTATGATTGTTTAAGTAGTTGATTTGGCATCAGGAGGTCTGGTCTTCAATCCCAGCTCTATCACTTAGTAATTGTGCAACTTTTGGCAAGCCACTCCTGGACCTGAGTTTTCTCATTTGTATTATTTTACATTACTACATTGCATTAGAAGATCAAGGTTTCCTTAAGGTTTCCTTTTGGAGTCTATGAACCCATGAACTTAAAATGACTAGTGCATCATAAGGTTATATTGATGAAAATTACTTTAGATATCTGCCTGTTTTGAAAAGAAAGTATTTCCTTTATACAAAATGTCTTCGGGCATAGTTTAGCATTCCTCAAAAGTGACATCCTAAAGAATGAAAATTCTGAAAGATTTCAGAATGTCATTGAAAACCATAGCTATTTTAATGTATATGTTTAGGAATATAGCTTGTGTCCAGAACTAGATTGTAATCTTAATGTCACGAAGTATTTTTCAGGTGTTTTGACTATACCTAGAACAAAATAGTCTTTAGATAACTAAATATGATAATGATAAGCTATGAGTTTTTTTCTTTTCTTTAATAAATGTAGATGTATCCAATCCAAAAAAAAATATTTCCATTAAAGTTCATCAGAATCATGCAAATATCACTAGTTTCATACTGGAGCCTTAAATTAAAAAGTTCTATTCCCAAGAGGTTTTCCTTGGAAGAGGAATAAACTCATTTGACAATAGGTTTGAATAATCCTCATCTTGGTTCCTCATTGTCTCACTAGGACCTCAAGCTGTCCTCATGCTGACTTATGTTCTCAATGATAGCAGTAATATCACTGAATTGATATATCAAGAATGACAGACCATACATGCCTTAGCTGACCATTAAATTTGACCTTGAAACAGCCAAATAAAATAGGTATAGACCTGAGAAAGAGGAACAAAGAAAGAAAAAAATCAATCTAAAGGAGAACCAAACACAAAGTCTAGAAATTTCTTCCTAAGGTGTAAAGACAGAACAAAAGAGAGAGAGAGAGAGAGAGAGAGAGAGAGAGAGAGAGAGAGAGAGAGAGAGAGAGAACTTAGAAATAGACATTAAGAAAGAAAAAAGCCAAGGTGTTTCTATATATGTGTTTGTGAATATGTGCAGGTGTTTGTGTATGTGTGTGTTTGTGGGTATGTGTATGCAAATATGAGAAATCCAGAGAGTTTTTTATATTTGGAATAATTTTTCAATAATATGTAATTTTAATATCCATTTTTTAAATCTTGAGTTTCTCCTAATCTCTCATTAAGAAGTCAAGCAATGTGATATAGGTTTTATATGTGCAATCATGCAAAACATATTCCCATATTAGTCATTAAAAAGACAGAAACATATTTAAAAAGTTAAAATAGTATGCTTCAATCCCATCAGATTCCATCAGTGTTTTCTCTGGAAGTGGATAGCATTTTTCATCTTAAGTCCCTCAAAATTGTCTTGGAACTTTTCATTTCTGAAAAAAACCCAAAACTGTCATTAACAGTTGATCATTATGCAATATTGCTGATACTATGTGCACAGTTGTCCTGGCTCTGCTCATTTCACTTTGCATAAATTCATGCAAGTATTTACAGGTTTTTCTGAAAGCATCCTGCTCATCATTTCTAATAGCATAATAGTTTTCCATCAATCATATACCACAATGGGCACATTCCCCAAAGGATGGGGATCCCTCAATCTCCAGTCCTTTGGCACCACAAAAAGAAATGCTATATTTTTTGTACTTGTAGATCCTTTTCCATTTAAAAAAAATCTCCTTGTGATATAGACATAGCACTGGTATTGCTTGGTTAAAGGACACACGGTTTTACAATCTTTTACGCATAGTTCCAAATTGCTCTCCAGAATGGTTGGATAAGTTCACAACTCCACTGCATTGATGTCCCAATTTTCCCACATCCCCACCAACATTTCTAATTTTCCTTTTTTATCATATTAGCCAATTTTATGGGTGTAAGGTAACATCTCATTTCTCTAACCCATAGTGAGTAAGAGCATTTTTTATGACTATAGATACCTTTGATTTCTTAATCTGAAGCCTTTAGCCATTTATCAATTATGGGATGACTAGTATTCTTATAAATTTGATTCAATTTTCTATATATTTGAGAAATTAAGCCATTATCAAACAAAGTTGCTGTAATTCCCCAGCCTCACTCAGTTTTCTGTTTACTTCTATTTTTTACTGTATTGGCTTTGTTTGTGCAAAAACATTTTTTAATTTAATATAATCAAGATAATCATGTAATTCTCTTTATCTTCCATTGATCATAAATTCTTACATTATTCATAGATCTGACAGATAAACTATTCTGTGTCACCCCAATTTGCTTATAATATAATCCCTTATGTCTAAATCAAGTACCAATTTTGACCTTATTTTGGCACATATGAGATGTTGGTTTATACCTGCTTTCTGCCAAATTGCTTTCCAGTTTTCCCAAGAGTTTTTGTCAAATAATTATTTCTTGTCCCCAAATCTAAGATCTTTGAGTTTATCAAACACTAGATTGCTACGGTCTTACCTACTGTACATTGTGTACCAATGTATTCCACTGATCCACTATTCTTATCTCTTAGTACCATATTATTTTACTGATTACTTCTTTGCAATACAGTTTGAAATCTGGTACTCCTAGGCCACCTTCCTTCACATTTTACAAAATTGATTCCATTGATATTCTTGGCCTTTTGTTCTTCCAGATTTATTTTGTTATTATGTTTTCTAACTTTGTAAAAAGATTTTTGGTAGTTTTATTGGTATGGCACTAAAGAAATAAATTAGTTTAGGTAAAATTGTCATTTTTAGTATATTGGGTTGATCTTCCCATAAACAATTAATATTTTTAAAGGCTTCTACTTTATCCCCATAATAGATAATCCATGCTCTTGGTTTTAGATATATACTACTTATCTTTGTAAGGGAAGCTCCATTTTTTCTTATGCGTTTAGTGTTTTTTTAAACAGCAATAAGTTGTATTTTGTCAAAAGGATTTCTGCATCTATTGACAATAATATAATTTTTATTGTTTTTTTTTAATAATATGGTCAATTATGCTGAGAGTTTTCCTAATATTTAACCAGCCCTGAATTCCTGAGATTTATCCTACCTGGTCATAGCGTACTTAATGAGTTATCTTTTGCTAAAGCAACCAATTAATTGTGTTAATTCATTAGTCCTTCTAAAAGACTGAGAAAGTTGCGAAATGAAATGTCTGGCGTGTCTATTTAAAATAATGAACAATATTTAAAGGAAAATATACTTCAAAGCCAAGTAAATTATAAAATTATAGTAATGAAGATCAAAATAAAGTAGGGAGAGCAGGCATTTTGAGAAATAGAGTAAAGATATATCAAGGGGCTATAGATCTATTTTTATGGTTAGAGATCTAGTCACTGATGCCTGTTTCCTCTTATCTCAGCTGGGAAAAGAAATGACCTCTTACAAAATGAAAAAAAAAATGTGCAGACCAGTCACAGTAATTTAGTGCCAGTTCTGGCAGATGAAAGTTGTAATTGGGCTTCAACAGACAGTATCGCCTACTTCTCAGTCTCTCTAAGGATACATTAACAACTGTCCTTGTGTGTCTAAATGGTGATTGAAGTATCTTTTAGTAAAAATACTTACCTGGAGAAAAGCAAGTTATCTAAGAAATAGCTTCCTAATGTCCAGACACATTCAGTCAATAAATTGGTTGTATGTTTTATAAAAATCCAATATTATATTTCCCCATGAACCCAATAAACCAATGAGCAGAAAGGCAGGGAATGTCACACAACCTAAAATTCTATAGGTGTCAGTTCATACAAGAATGATGAAAGGCCTTAGAAATTAACAATTCTGATGGAAATGGGGAATTACCAATAGAGACTTAACTGGATCTGAGATCCAGTGTCGGACTCAGCTATGTGAACACATGTTGTAGCTATCAGATGTTTATAGCCACTATTGTCATGTAACAAGTGGAAATGAGGGATAAAGGATAATTTTGGAAGTCCAAGGAGGAACTATTTGGCAGAGTCTCCTATTGACATATTCAAAAGCAAGAGGGAAGCAAAGTTCTTTCTTTTTTGGCTCTTTGCATAACATAAGGAAGGTAGAAGTTTCTCTCCAGACTGTGATTAATCTGAGATGTATGATGGGAAGGTCAGCGAACGGGAGAGGAATAAAAAAAGAAAATATCGATAATGCAGACAGCATTCTAACATGGCTTCTGCCAGTCTCATTGTTATATATGTACAGGTTTATGTACATGTGTGATGTGAATATGTCATAATATAGTCATATAGAAATATATGTGTGTACAGATACACAAATATACCAGGATGGGGATATATGCAATCAAGAATTCATACATAAAAATGAATTTCTCCCAGCAACCAAAACTGCTATACAAATTATTCCCCATGACTTGATGAAGCACCCTGGACCCAAAAGATTAAAATGATCACTAGGATACATCTTAATTTCCCTTGATATTCTAGATGTTTTCTTTAAAGTTATTTTTTTTTAGAAAATATAATTTTACCTATATTCAATAACATTTTCATAGTTTATTTGGTAGAAGACTAAGTATATAAAATAGCAAGGTTTTTTAATCATTGTTATTACCCATTTCCCAGTCATGATTAGATAGCAAATCTCTAATAAATTGTTTCCCTTTGTTTCTACAAAGTTTTTTGTTGTTATAGAAATCTTTAATGAGTATCAGTATATTAACTTCCTAAATATTATGGACTTAGTAAGTATTCTAAAAGGAAACTAACTTTTTATGCTTTCTGCTTTTTTGTTTTATTACATATATAAAGATAGATATGATTTTGTTAATATAATTTATTGAAATTTTATTGAATAAATTTGTATAGAGCTACTTTACTGATTATATTGATCAACTAATTGCTTATCTTATGTTTACTAAATCATTTTTAAATATTTCAATAGGCATGATTGTGTCTATTTTGTTGGTACTTATTCTACTTATTTCCCTTTCTTGTCTTTTTCTTATACCTAGCATTTTTATAATTATGTCCAATAATAGTGCAGATAAAATCATGTTTGTTTTATCCCTGATTATAATTAGAAAATTTCCAGGGTCACTATATTGCAAATCCATCTAATTCTGACCTTTAGCTGTACATTTTGACGATGATAATGATAATGATAATAATGATGATAGTATTTTCTTATGTATGATTTTAAAGATTTTAATATAAATGAGCACAATTTGACAAAAGCATTTTCAGAGTCTAAGTTTAATAACACGTGAGGTTTTTGTTATTTATATGATTAATTTAGTTGTTTTCTTGTTTTTTAAAGCTCCTCATATCATTCATATATATTTAATTTGGTGCCAATGATTTTTACATCAACATTTGTTAATGAAATTGATCTTTGAATTTTTTTTTCTCATCCTTCCCTAATTATTACTCTATATCATAACAGAATTTTAGTAGACTGTCTTTTCTAAATGACTGAACATTTGTGATATTAATATTAATTGCTCACTATTTCATAGAATTTACTTATAAATCCACTTATATCTGTGCCCCCTTCACATAAATTTTTATAGTTCATCTATGGCTTGCTGAGTATCTCTTTCTGTGTTTGAATTATTTAATATTTATTCTTGCTTTCTTTTTTTAAATGTGGTATTTGTTTTTATTCTGGTAGATTTTTTCCTTTAAATTCTAAGTTTTCTGCCATATAAATTACATATAATTATTTCTTTCTTTCTTTTGGTGAGGCAATTGGGGTTAAGTGACTTGCCCAGGGTCACAGAGCTAGTAAGTGTTAAGTGTCTGAGGCCAGATTTGAACTCAGGTCCTCCCAACTCCAGGGCCGGTGCTCTATCCACTGCACCACTTAGCTGCCCCACATCTATTTATTTGTGATAATTCTGGTTCTTTACTTCTCAATTGTTCATTTACCTTGTTCATTTTAGGGTTTTTATTATTTTAATTTGATCTCTCATCATTTCTCTTGATTATGTAAAACACTGGTCTAGAGATTGTTAGTCTTAAAAAATAACACACAATGTTTTAATCAATTCCATAATATACATTTTTATTTTCAATTTTATCTATTCATCATCTGTGGAATTAAAGCTTTTTCTTTTCTTCTAATGAACTTCATTGTGTTTCCCAAGGTTCTGCTCTGGGCCTTCTATTTTCATCCTATACTACTTTACTTGTTGATTGTATTAAATCCAGTGTATTCAGCTATCACTTCTGCAGATTATGCACATCTCTTGTCTCTCGCCTAAGCTATAGTTTCACATTACCAAATACCTTTTGGACATCTAATAATGAATTTTGCACAGCTGTCTCTAGTAAACCAGAATACATTATGCTTTTGCCCAAACCTTTCTATTTTATGAATGTCCCTATTACTGCCAAGTGCATTACCATTTGCCCAGTCTTTCATCTTTCTCATTTTCATCACATAGAAATAATTTGTCAAATTTTGTCTTCTCTTTGTTGCAAGTTTTATTCCATTATTTGGTGCATGTTTTGTTGTTTTGACATGGTAACAATTGTAAATATGGAGACAACTCCTCAGTCTACCACGTTGAAGAAGTCTTAGGATTTATTTTTATAAGTTTTATGTAGCTTTTTTGAGTTATAAATATTCCTCAAGGAAGTTTTGTTTTAAAATTGCCATAAGTCTGATTGGTTGATGATTGATTGATTGATGATGATAAAACATATGGTATTTTGCTGGGCTATTGTGAAGAAATTATTTATCAGGTATAATGTACTATATAAATGGTATCTATTATTGTTGTTGCAATAATCAACCTCCTGGGTTTATTGTAAGGAAACTTCTCTTTAAAGTACTATATAAATGTAGTTTACTATAAAAAATAATGATGAGCAGGATGTTATCAGAAAAACCTGGAAAGACTTAAATGAGCTGATGCTAAGTGAAATGTACTGTATGAAAAATAATGGCAATATTGTAAAATGATCTGCTGTTAATAACTTAGTTATTTTCAGCAATACGATGATCCAAGACAACACTGAAAGATTTAGGAAAATGCAATCAGTCTTATAGAGAAAGAAGTAATCGTATCTGAATACAGATTGAAACATAATTTTATTGTTAGTTCTTTTTTCTAAAGTTTTTTTTTGTCTGTTTTCTTCCATAACCTGACTAACATAGAAAGGTTTTGCATGACTACACATGTGTAACTTATATTGAATTGCTTGAGTTCTTAAGCAGGTGTGGGGAGGTAGGGAGGAAGAGAATTTGGAACACAGAGTTTTAAAAATAGATGTTTAAAATGATGTTAAAATTGTTTTCACATGTAATTTGGGAAATAGAATTCTAAATAAGTAAAATTATCATGTCACTTTGGATAAGTCAAGTAAACTCACTAAGTCTCAGTCCCCTATCTATAAAATAGGAATAATGATAATTGTTATTCCTATCTCATAAGATCTGTTAAGAGGATCAAATGAAATTGTGTATGTAGACTGTCTTACATACTTCAAAAACTGTTTAGATATAAGTGATGATCTGATCAATAATCAATGTCCATATTATTGTATAAAATAGAGTAAGTCTTGTGTTCAAGTGTTCACATATTGAAGGTAATATTTATATCATAGAGAATAAGAGTACAGAATTAGAATAATGATACCATGAAGTATTTAACTAGGCATCATCTAGGATGTTAAAAATAATTTAAATAATTCCACAGTCATTCCCTGACCTCAGGGAATTTATAATATAGAATAGTTAATAAGGTATATACGTAGATAACTCTAAGAAACATGAGAATATGGGCAGAATTTAAGTGCATCAAAGAATTGTATGACTCACATAGTCAAGATTCCCTTTTTGCTGCCAGATTAAAAAATCAGGCATTAAACAAATATGTATTAATTCAGGCACTGTGTTAGGACCTGGAAATTCAAGTAAGAGAATTTTAAAATCTCTGTTCTCTAGGAGCATGGAACAAAGACAAAACCAGTTTGGATCACAGAGTACAAGAATGTGTAAACACATTATGAAATGTCCAGAAATATAGAAAGATTGGACCTAGGTTGTGAAAGGCTTTAAAAACTAAAGAGGGTAGATTAAATCTTATGCGAGAGATTATAGGAAACCAAAAGTTTAATAAGCAGAAAAGTAACATGGTCAGATTTGTGGTTGTGGAAAAATTACTTTTGGAACAGTAAGTGGAATTGAGTGCTGAGATACTTGAAGTCCAGGTAGGTGAACATTGCGACAATTTAGGCAAGAACTGAAAAGGGTTTGAAATAAAGTGATACCTACCATTAATAATAGACAGAAGAGATCATATATAACTGTGATATTAGCAAATGGAAAGATTTGACAATTAATTTGATACATGGGGCAAGTGAAAGTAAGGGAAAGGATAACCATAAAGTTTGAACTTGGGAGAATGGAAAAATTGTAATGCCTTTAACAGAAATAGGGACGTTTGGAAAACATAAAGGTTATGGGGAATAAATACCCATTTGTATATAATCAATATGCTTTTGATACTGTCTCTGATGATGACCATCTTTAAAGTCACCTTTTTGGTTGTCAATTTTAAGATTATTCCCCAATACAGATTTTTTCACCCATTTTATTCACTATGACTTGAGAAGGAAATGGCAAACCACTAGAATATTTTTTCTCAAATAGGATCACAAAGAGTTGGACACAACGTAAAAGATTTAACATCATGAACTATGAAGACCATTCCATTTCTTCTCAGGAAATCTTGCCTAAAGTATATTCAATGATCCCTTGAATTAAATTAACACTTTCCAATCAATTGCAATTCACTGACACCCAAGATGTCAATGTTTACTCTTTTCATCTCCTATTTGAACACATCCCACTTACCTTGGTTAATAGATCTTACATTCAACCTTCTTATGTAATATTGATCTTTACAAATCTTTCCTTTTGTCACAAAGACATTCACAGATGAGCTTCCTTTCTACGTTGGCCTATCAACTTAATCAATACTGGAACTACTTGTAGTTGTCCTCCACTCTTTTCCCAGTAGCATGTTGGATACCATCCAACTTAAAGAACCAATCTTCCAATTTCATATATTTTATCATTTTAATTCTGTCCATCAGGTTTTCTTGACAAAGATACTGGAGTGGTTTCCCATTTCATTCTCCAGTGGATAACTATTTTGTAGAATTTTCCCCTATGACCTGTTCATCTTGGGTAACCCTGCATGACATAGCCCATAGTTCTATTGTTACAAAAGTCACTCTGCTCCCACAAGGTATTGATCAAAGAGGGGGTTTTGATGATTATTCCTTTATAATACAGTTTGAGATCTTGCACTTCTGGGCCACACATCATCATATTTTTTTCATTGATTCCTTTGATATTATTGACTTTTTTATTCCAGATGAGTTTTGTTATTATTTTTTTCTAGCTCTATAAATAAGTTTTCAGTAATTTGGCATGGCATTAAAGAAGTAAATTAATTTAAGTAAAATTGTCAATTTTCTTATATTGGTTCAACCTACCCTTGATCAATTAATACTTTGCCAATTGTTTGGATCTGACTTTATTAGTATGAAAAAATATAAATAGTAATGTAAATGAAAAATTGTGTGAAAAATGCATGGCTGATGGAATTGTGTACCTACCTAATCATTCTGGAAAGCAATTTAGAATTCTGCCCAAGAAGGCATAAAATTATGATCTTTGACCCAGCAATACCACTACTAGGTCTGTACTACAAAGATATCAGAAGAAGAAGAAGAAGAAGAAGAAGAAGAAGAAGAAGAAGAAGAAGAAGAAGAAGAAGAAGAAGAAGAAGAAGAAGAAGAAGAAGAAGAAGAGGAGGAGGAGGAGGAGGAGGAGGAGGAGAAAGAAGAAGAGGAAGAAGAAAAGAATCTGTATGTACAAAAATATTTATTGAAGTTCTTTTCATAGTGGCAAAAAAAAAGAAAATTGAGGGGATGCCCATCAATTAAGTAATGGTTGAACAAGTTGTACTATATTATTTTGATGGAATACTGTTGCACTTTTAAGAAGTGATGAGCAGGATTCTTTCAGAAAAATCTGAGAAGACTTTTGTGAACTGCTACACAGTGAAATAAGCAGAACCAGAAGAATATTTTATTTTATAGAGTAACAGCAATATTGTATGATAATTAACTGTGGGAGACTTAGCTATTCATAATAATACAATGATTGAAAACAATTCCTAATAACTTATAATGAAAAATGCTAACCACCTTCAGAAAAGAAGTGATGGTATCTGAAGAAAAATTAAAACATACTTTGTTTTTTTTACTCTTTTTATTATTCAAGGGTTTTTGGTCTCTGCTTCTTTTGTAACATGGCTAATGTGGAAATATTTTGCATAAATTCACATGTATAATCCATACTAAATTGTTTCCAGTCTTGGGGAACAGGGAAGAGGAATAAGGGAAGGAGAATTTTTGGAACTCAAAATTAAAAGAAAAACTAATATTAAAAATTTGGGTTTACAAGTAAATGAGAAAAATGAAAATAAAAAGTAAAAATGAAATGTTTTTAAAAGATCAGTGATGACTGATTTTATTTGAGTGAAAAGATTTGGAAGCTAAATTGCAGGGGCTTGATGACTGTGAATGAAGGAAAAGGAAATGGTGGCAGCAAATATAGAGTTATAATTTTTTGCAAGTTTTTATGAGAAAGAGAAAAGAGATATGGTACAATCATCGGAAGGGTTGGTAGGATCTAGTTAAAGGGAAACGGGCATTTTTAAGGCAATAGGAAAGGAACCAGTAGGTAGGGCAAGCTTGAGTATGAGAGAGAATGGAGATGATTGAGAAAATATGGTAATTTTTCAGTATATATAATGAAAATGAAAATTATCTATCAAGCAAGCATTTATTGAATGTTTCCTACTTGTTTGGTATTATACTAAGAAAATATATGAATAACTAAAAATTAACTTTAATATTTCAAAGTATATGATTTTGGGGCAGCTAGGTGATGCAGTTGATAAACAATGAACCCTGAATTCAATAGGACCTGAGTTCAAATCTAGCCTCAGGCACTTGACACTTACTAGGTGTGTCACCCTGGGCAAATTATTTAACCTTCATTTCCCCACCAAAAAAAAAAAAGTATATGATATCATCAATATTTGTAGTCCCTCCACCAATGCCCTTTTGCCTTAGTAGATAGGAGTTTCTGTAATATAAATATATATATATATATGTGTGTGTGTGTGTGTGTGTGTGTGTGTGTGTATTTGCACAGATATACATACATATATACATGTGTGTGTGTACTCCCCCCCACACAAATACATGTATATGTATATGGCAATGCACCCAACCTGGTAATGAATCTCTCCAAACTTAGCTGATCTTTGAAGGAAAGAAATTGCTTTCCTTTATATAATTGGGATCAGAGCTTAGCAGAGTATAGAACAAATAGAGAAGTAAAATGTAACAAATTTTTACTTTATATGTGAAAAAAAGAATGTGGGTGCTAGTACAAGAGCAAATTACAAGTCACTTTTCTTAGTGTCTCTAAATTTATCATTTTCTATCTGGTGAATGCTATAGTTTGCACAATCCTAAAGAAAACCCTATCTCAACATAAAAAGGCTTACCTCTCTTCTCATGAGGAAGCTTAATGTAGAATGGAGGGGGGAGAGCATTGAGAAAAAAGAAAATAGCAGCAATCTAGGGAACGGAAAAAGGAAACAGCAGGGGTGGCAGCCAGCCCATACACACTTCTCTCTACCCTTAGGGCCTGGAAAAGTGAAAGTAGGCTCTTGTGAGAATGTAATTATTAGCCAGGAAACCTCAGTGTGCTTTGAAAATGGAAATGTCAGACATGCCTGTTTAACCTCTATATGGTACAGAATTTCTGTCAAAGCTTGCAGCCTGGCTCTCAAGAAGCTATTAATCTCTTCTCATAGCTTTCCTTCCTTCTTCAGTTTGATATTTATCGTTAGTGTTGTTCAGTCCTGTCTGACTCTTCACATCCCCATTTCAGGTTTTCTTGGCAAAGATAATGCAGTGGCTTGCCTTTTCTTTCTCTGGCTCATTTCATAGATGAGGAAACTGAGGCCAAGAGACTTAAGTGACTTGCTCAGGGTCACACAGTTAGTGTCTGAGACTGTATTTGAACTCGGAAAAATGAGTCTTCTTGACTTCAAGTGCAGAACTCTATCTACTGTACCACCTAGCTATCATTGGCAATTATCATTGACAAATAAATAACAAACTATTCCACAGATACTTCAGGTGAGGTACCTCCCTTTATCAAGGCATGTCAACATCTTTTCTGCAATTTATAATCTTAAATAGTTGACTAGACTACTAAATGGTTAAGTGATTTGCCCAAGGTCAGACAACCATGATGTATCAGATATAAGACCCTCCAGGTTTCCCTGACTTTGAGGTCAGCTCATTATCCACTAGGCTATGCTGCCACTCAGGCACAGTAATATGTAGTGATGCTATAGGCAGTAGGAGTATAGATATTCATAGCTAATCCTCTTATTTTGTGATACACAGTAGGCAAAATGTATTTAATCCTGACATTATTGGGGTTAACCAATGTTTCTTTCTTTCTTTTTTTTTGTCTTTGTGTCCTACAGTTTCATAGCAGAGAGTTAGCCAATGTGGGAGTCGAGTCCATGAAGTTTTCCAAGATATGCCTACAGAGATAAAACAGCACTAAGAAATTATTAGTTTCAGTCATTTATATTTATGGATTTTTTCCACTGCTGTCTGCTATTGCTGGAGAAGAGGAGGACAAACCTGATCACATGATTTACTTCTACCACCCATATAACCAGTCTTCAGCATTGTGGTATATAAAAAAGGGAGCTTCACCTTCGTCTGAAACCTATAAATTTAAAATTAAAACTTTGCCCTTCTGAAAATAAATCCTTTTAGGTGTCTGGCCATTTGTGCCAATCCTTCATCTCTCTACGAAGTGAAGACATTAAAGTGATAATCACCATAGACATAGGATGTATCTCAGCTGCTGGAGGCCTTCTGATTCCTTATCAAATCCTGAGGGATATGGCTTTATTTTTTAATAGAAACATGGACATGTATCTATTATTTCGGTTTCTCTGGCTGAAGTCAAAGTTGGTGTGAACAGGTTCACATCAAGCTGCCCATGGTCCTCTTTTTTCACACCAGCTGGAAACTGTGACAGATGTGCCATACACCATTCTCCTCAGAGCAATTTCCAGTGACTCGTTTTTTAAGTAGAGTGTAACGTTGTCTCTAATTATAACAGCAATCTGTTCCTAGGCGGCTTTCACACTCTACTTACACTTCCTACTGTGCTCTTCCCCTTGTTCCACCCTTTCTTCCAATTCTCTAATTTTTGTTTTAAGCCCATCAAACTGCCAGTTAACTGAATCAGTTTGGGGAGTTCATTACCTCTAGTTTTTACTTTCAGAGCTTAAATAGCTCATATAAGTGTTTTCTTGTTTTCTCTAGTGGCTGGTTTTTGTTACTTATTGGAATAGTGATGATTAAAATAGACACAGAATCATAGAATGAACATTAGAGCTCATCTAGTCCATCCCTTCCCATACCCGTTTCATTTTACTCCTGAGAAAACTACAGGCCCAGAGGGATTATTTGACTTTCCATAAGTCTGTTAAGTTGGTACTAGCAAAACAAGAATCATGAGATCAGAGGTGCAAAAAGGTTATTTGACCTACCATAAATCAGCTAACTTGATACTAGCAAAGTAAGAATCATGGGATCAGAAGATCATAGAATTTAAACTGGAAGGGGCCTACCTTCTAGATCAACTAGTCCAATCCTTTTATTTTAGAGCTGGGAAAACTAAGTTTTAGAGAGCTTAATTGAATTGCCTAAAATTATAATGTGGAAGAAGTAACAGAGTCAGAATTTTGAATCCACAGCCTCTGGCTTCAAGTCCAACATGCATTCTCCACCATATTAAAAACCAGGTCCCTCAATTCTCAATCCAATTTTCTTCCAGCAAAATGCACAAAGTGGATGAAAATCTTGTACATATTACTGACACTGATTTCTGTTGAGTATGAAATTATTTTCTTATCATTCTGGTTTTCCTACTTTATGATCAAGAGACAAAACTATAACAAACTTTTTTTTCCCAGTACCCCCCCATCTGCCAATTTCATAAAATGCTAACATTCCTAAATGCCTATTTTGCACAACAAAAAGTGTTTTTCAAATAACTACTTTATTTAATGAACTGTGGAAACATCACTTGAGCCTCCATAAATTTTGATGCAATTGATTTGCCTCATTTCTCAAAGGGCAATAAAATGTTACATTTTAGAAATTAAACAGAAAGATTCTAGAATATTAAGATTGCTGCATAGGATTAAGGTGAATTCCTAATTCCTTCACATTGATGAATCAGTGGAACATATCCAATCATATCCTTCCCTATTCTTGAACAACCTCTTTCAGCTTAATATCGTATGGGAAAGATCAGGGTTCAATAAAGACAGAGGCAAATTTAGTTTCTTTCCTTAGTTTATAAGATTGTTTTTATTCAAATGAGTTCACATGCTAGAAATGTAGAAATGACAATATCTTGATTGGTTTTTGTCTTTTGTTTTTTTGGCAGGGCAATGGGGTTTATGTGACTTGCCCAGGGTCACACAACTAGTAAGTGTCAAGTGTCTGAGGCTGGATTTGAACTCAGGTCCTCCTGAATCCAGGGCCAGTGCTTTATCCACTGTGCCACCTAGCTGCCCCCATGTTGATTGTTTTTAAAATTATTTATGTATTTCACTAAAACTCAATTTGTCATATTATTTATTAAAATAAGACCATTCTAATTATGAATGAGTTCTACATTAACCTATGGCAATTATCTCAAAAGAGTATACAAATCATATGGTGTATAATAGTTCTTCAATGTTATTGAATGAATGAAAGTTTGATATTTCACCAAAATGGAAAAACTAATATAGGACAGAATAAATATATTATAATAACAGTTGTCTTCCTATTCTTTTCTGATCTAAGCAAGCAAGCAAAGAGCATTTATTAAGCATTTCCTTTGAACTAGGCATTGTTAAAGCAATTAGGTGATATAGTGGATAGAATGTCAGGCTTGGACTTAGGAAGAGTCATCTGAGGCCAGATTTGAACTCAAGAAGATGTGACCTTGGGCAAGTCATGTAATTATGTTTGCCTCAGATTCCCCATTTGTAAAATGAGCTGGAGAAGGAAATGGCACACCACTCCATTATCTCTACCCCAAACAAAACAAAACAAAAATATCAAATGTATAAGAAAACACCTAATGGGGTCATGAAGAGTTTGAAATGGTTAAAACAAATGAATAACAAAATAAAACACACTGTGGCAGGCTCCTGGGATACAAGAACAAAATGAAACATTCCATGCGGGGGTCATACACAATTCTATTGATGCATAAGTTAAGTATATACAGGCTATAGCAAAAAAAATACAGGGGCAGCTAGGTGGCACAGTGGATAAAGCACCGGCCCTGAATTCAGAAGAACCTGAGTTCAAATCCGGCCTCAGAAACTTGACACTAGCTGTGTGACTCTGGGCAAGTCACTTAACTCTCATTGCCCTGCAAAAAAAAAAAAAAAATACATGGCTATTTTTGGACAGGGCAGTAGGGGCAGTGAGGATCAATAAAAACTTTATGTAGATTGGTACTAATCTGAGTCTTGAAGGAAAGAGATTCTCAGATCAAGCAAATCATGGATCAATATAGCAAGGATCAATGATTTAACCTACTGACAAACTTCAATCTTTAAAAATATTCTTTGAGTATTGTGCTAAGCACAGAAAACTTAAAAGATTTGTCTTGTTTCAGCAGCTAAATAAATGTTAGTAAAAAGATATGAACCTTCTAAGAAAAGTCCAATAGTCTATCTCCCATAGAACACAGTGCTCTAAGCATATCATAACTAAATAGTTGTCAATATAAATGTCCTTTAGAAACTATAGAACAAGAGGGATTCACTTCTGTACTAGCTTCCTATAGGCTCTCTTTTTGTAGCTTCACTATGCCAAAATGGAAATATTTGTATAGGCTCCCAGAATCTGAGGTGGTATAGAATACTGTGGGGGTTGGGGGGTGGGGGGAATAAAACATTGGCTTTGAAGTCAGTGGCATGACTACTAATAATTTCTTTTATGAATTTAAGTCAGTTACTTAAGTTTTCTGCCATAAATTTTTTTCATCTGAAAAATGAAATTTTTAGACCAAATTAATCTGTAAGTCCCATTCTAATGCTCCCACTTTGAAAGAAGAACTCATTTCTTGTCAAAGAAGAGAATATTGAAAAAATATCAGAGAGGACATTCAGTATATTGACACATTTAGTAAACGTAGAGCAATCTATTATGAAAAGAGATGAGTTCTGTATGCAAAATAACAGCAATAGTGTAAGTTGATCTTCTGGGAAGCACATGGTTATTTTCAGCATTATTATACATAATAATAGTTCAGTGAGTAAAGAACTTGCAGCTTTATTATCAAAGGGATAAAGTTGATAAGGAGGATTTTTTGTTTGTTTTAAAACAGGTACTTTTGAGCATGAAGAGTGATGGGGAGAGAAAGAAGGCAAAGGAAAAGAGAGAAATCCATTCATTTGGTTTATTATTTCAGATTGTGTTATGATATTATATTTTAATTTGTACTCAAATTCCTTTTATCAGCCTTTCATGTTATTATAAATACACTTGTACAATCCATACCAAGTAACAACTGACTTTATTATCTTACATCAATTAGGCAGGGCCATTTTTATTTTTCCACAATGAGTTTTTCCTAATGCAGTTCCGATCCATATTCAATCTCTAGACTTAATAACTTTACCAAATCTTTACTTCAGTTGTGAATGTTAAACATAGCCTTATGTTTTTCTTTTATTTTTCCCTTCAGGCAAACAAGGGCTTTTCTCCAAAGGTCTTTTTTGCATGCGGCAGAGAAGAACCCCCCTAACCCCTGCCAAGCTGTCTACATGTAGAAAGTAATAAATCATTTGAAAAGGGACATTCCTTGTCAGGGCCCTTGTCTCCTGCCAGTTATTCAGTGATGCAAAGCTGAGGCAGACTCTGTGCTTCCCTAGTGAGCCCATGATTCCCAGTGTTTGGCTGCAGGGAGCTACTCACTTTCAGCTTTGGGGAAATGTCTCTAGAGAGACATAGAAAGAAACTACAGTTTGTGAGCAAAGTGAATCCATCATGACCAACACCATTTACTGCATGACCTGAACTGGCTTCTGATACTCTCTGTTGCTTCTCAACAACAAAGCAAAACAAACAGCAACAACAATAGAAAAGTGCCACCAAAAATAGAACAGTTGTAAGTAACCAAGGCATGTGATTGCCCCAA
Source organism: Dromiciops gliroides (assembly GCF_019393635.1). NCBI lineage: Eukaryota > Metazoa > Chordata > Mammalia > Microbiotheria > Microbiotheriidae > Dromiciops > Dromiciops gliroides. Next base: position 147,521,070 of record NC_057863.1, read on the forward strand.
ATTTTAAAGAGCCTACCAGGTTATTAGTATCTGAATACTTAAAATATAGTCTGGTTTCCAGAAAATAGCAAGATCTTTTTCTTACCATAGGCTATTTCCTCCCACTCTACCTGGCAGATTCATCTCCTACTAAGCTACCTCCAAGGTAATCCTTTTTTATTTTTTTTTTTTGGTGAGGCAATTGGGGTTAAGTGACTTGCCCAGGGTCACACAGCCAGTAAGTGTTAAGTGTCTGAGGCAAGATTTGAACTCAGGTCCTCCTGACTCCAGGGCTGGTGCTCTATCCACTGTGCCACCTAGCTGCCCCAAGAATATACTTTCAAGCAAATATTTTCCTTCCTTCACACAGGAAAATCTTACTGAACCATCATTATGTTCTAGGGCATATCACTTGAAGTTGTATAATTCCAATCAGTAACATCCCTCTTACATTTTGCTGTCCTTACAAGATGCCCATCTCCCAAATTCTTTGTGACCAATGACAGACAATTATGACATTAATTGCCAAGAGGATTAATGACATAGTCTGTAGCACTGTAATAAACCAGCACTTAAGATGGAAGGCACTACCAAACTTATCAGTCTATGTCACTCTAACTAACTGTAGTAATTAACATAAAGTGGAAGGGAGCTAAGAAGAAGAATGATTGAACTCTATCAAACAGGATGGTCTGCATTATTTTTGCTGCAAGGTATTTTTTCTCTGCCTGTAATTAAAATCGAATCCTATTCAGTTATAATAGCACAGACTGCTTTAAGACAAACTTGTTCTGTAATTTAAAACATCAGTAATTACTTCCCAAATTATTTCTTTTAATATGAAATGAAAGTTGACTTTATCCTTACTACAGAAAAAAAAATGTTATAAATTGTTATGTCTGTAACAGATGTCAATGGTTAAAAACAGTCTTGGTTAATATTTCTCAGTTTTTCATTTTTATTTTCTTGGTTACCACCCATATTTTTATATTGGAGAAGAAAGAAAAAGCAAATGTTTCTATATTGAGATCAATATGTATTGTCCTTTTATGTAGAAATATTTAGGTTCTTTTATCATTCTACAAATGAATTTCTTCCAGAGTAGCTCATTAATTGACAACAGTGTTAATGATTATGATTGCAGAGTACATGATCTAAAGAAACCCAAAGTACAGAATATCAATTTACTTACTTTAAGATGTGTCAGCTTCACTGTCCCATTAGAATTTGATATGCCAATACATATATTTACTGTTAACAGTAGTGGACATTACAATTTAAATTCCTTTTATTTTCTTGAACTTAAATCCTTCAACTGACCTCATGGAAAATATAACTGGGACAAGTCCTGGACAAAAAGAAAGAGATTATCTGAAGAACTTTTAAAAATTGAAGTTTTAACAAGATCATACTTATAAGACTAATTCTTCAATTAAAAAAAACTCTTAAAGATATACAGAGTCTCATGTACTTCAGCGTGGAAGTTTCATTTCAACCCTCCTAAAATCTGGTTACTTTGATTAAAAGGCAAAAACACTAATGATCATGTGCATACTGATTTAAGATTGGCAAAATGATTCACGTAAGGTATCACACTTTATTCTCACAATAATTCTTCGAAACAAGTGATTCCCTTATCATGATTCTCATTTTTAAAATGAGGGGATTGAGTTGAGAAGAAGTTAAGTGACATTCCAAAAGCTATACAGCATGCTATAAACTGTCTGTGTCAGGATTCAAGTAATTGTCACCTTGGTGCCAAGTCCAGCATCTCATGTATGATTCCATAGTACCTTGGTGAATAGCTATAACCAATAGTGACCTCCATTGGTATTTTAAATGGATTAAATCTTTGTATTATTTGGTTGGAGTAATAACTTGTTATTTGAAAGTAATAAGAATTTGTTTATCTAAACCAAAGCTTTTTAAACTGTGGGTCACATAACTGAATGGAGGTGTGTGTGAAAAATTTAACAGAAAAAGGTTATATATACCAATTTTATATGCCTTTATACCTGGGGTTGCCTAAAACTATCTCTGGAAAAAAGGCTTTGATAATGGAAAATGTTTAAGAAGCCCTGATCTAATGTACCTAGCAGGATAGAAAAGATTTAATGGGGGAGGAGAGTCAGTGAAAGGAAAAGAGAATAAAAAGCATTGTCTAAGCAAGCCCTTACATTGGAATAGCCTCAACAGAGAGAAACCAGCATGAAGACACTAGTAACCTTGGGTAAGTAATCATGCCCTGGGCCATTTTCTTGTGGAAGATTGGAGGGAAACAATAGCAGCAACCTTGGTAACAACAAAAACTATTGTGTTAATCTGATCCAGTACACTTCTCAACATAAGAAATTTTGAATTGTAGGCTTTTTTCTGGGTGTGTGTATGTGTTTTTTCCCAGTTACATACCCAATTCATTCAACTGCTCTTTCTCTCCTTTATTGATGTTAGTATTTAGAGATATAAATTTTTTTGAATAGAATTTTATTTTCCAAAATATATGTAAAAACAAAATTTTAACATCAATTTTTAAAAAACTTTGTGTTCCAACTTCTCTTCCCCCCCCTCCATTCGCACCCCCCACCCACAAGAACTCAAGCAATTCAAAGAAGTTATACATGAGTAGTCAATGGAAAAATTCCCATATTAGCTAGTTGTGAGAGAAAACAGTCAAAAAATCCAAAACTTCAGATTAAGGAATTGTCAAAGAGGAAATGAAAAAAAAATTTTTTAAATGTGTTTCCATCTGTTTTCAGATACTATCAGTTCTTTCTCTGCAGATGGGCTGCAATCTTCATAAGTGTTTCAGGGTTGTATTGGATCATTGCCTTGCTGAAAATAACCACATGCTTCTCAGCAGATCATCCCCCACTATTGCTGTTATTTTGTATACAGTACATTTCATTCTGCTTCAGTTCATGTAGGTCTTTCCAGGTTTTTCTGATAGTATCCTGTTCATCATAACCTGTATATAGTACCTTAAGCTTGACAGAGAATTTTCTTCATAAAAGCCCAGCAAAGTATGTACCATACGTTTTGCAATTATAATCAATCATCATAACTATTTCCGTCCATCCCACTCCCTTCCCATGACATTTACTCTATTTTCTTTTTACCTATTCCTCCTCAGAGGTGTTTTACTTCTGACTATCCTCTCCCTCGCTCTGCATTCCCTTTTTTCACCCTTCCTTCCTTGTCCTCTTCCCCTCCTATTTTCCTGCAGGGTTAAATAGATTGTTCCTCCCAATTGGGTATGAAAGCTATTCCCTCCATGAGCCCACTCCAATGAGATCAGGGTCCCTGAACTAATTCTGTGTTGTAAATTTTTCTTCTTCCCTCCCTCCTCAACCCTCCCTATGAGATCAAGCAATTCAATTTGTCATACTGGTGCAGTAATGCAGAACATCTTCATCTTCCTTGAAAGTGTTTTTCTTTTTACTGCTCTCTCCCCCAATCTGCCCTTTCCTCCTTCCCTTCTTCCCCCTCCCCTTTACTCCCTCCCCCACCTCAGGGCAAAAATATATTACTATACCTACTTGAGTATGTATATTAGTCCTTCTTTGAGCCAATTCTGATTATATTAAGATTCACTCACTCCCCAACTCCTTCCCCCTCTTCTACTCTGCTCCATAAGCTTTTTTCTTGTTTCCTTCATATGAACTACCTCTCCGAAGACCATCTCTCCCCTTCTCCCTCCCCCAGTTTATTCCTCCTACACTTCAACCCTATTTTAATGATGTCATCATGAATTAGTTAGGTGTCACAATGGACAAAACACTAGCCCTGGACCCAGGAGGCCCCAAGCCCAAATCCAGTCCCAAACAAAAGACACCCCACCCCGTCTGCCCTACAAAGAACAAAACATAAATGCTGTATAGATATCATCCCTTCATATTCAGCTCAGCCCTGTTTTCTGCAAATTTCTTACTGAGATAGTTCTTATGATCTCAAAGTATTATCTTCCTATGTAGGAATGTAAATGGTTTGATCTTTTAATATCCCTCATGAAGTCTTTTTCCTGTTTATCTTTTTATGCTTCTCCAGGGTCTTGTATTTGAAAGTCAAATTTTCTATTCAGTTCAGGTCTTTTCATCACAAATGCTTGAAAGACCTCTTTCTCATTGAAATCCCATTTTTTCCTCTGAAAAATTATACTCAGTTTTGTTGGGCATGTGATTTTTGGCTGAAGTCCCAGTTCCTTTGCCCTCTGGAATATCATTTCCATGCCCTTTGGTCCTTTAATGTAGAAGCTGCTAGATCTTGCTTTATCCTTATTGGAGCTCCACAGTATTTGAATTCATTTTTTTCTAGCTGCTTGCAGTATTTTCTCCTTGACCTGGGAGTTCTGGAATTTGTCTATAATATTCCTGGAGGTTTTCCTTTTGGGATCTCTTTCAGGAGGTGATTGGTGGATTCTTTCAATTTCTATTTTAGCTTCTGCTTCTAGAATATCAGGGCAATTTTCCCTCACAATGTCTTGGAGGATGGTGTCTAAGTTTTTGTTTTGGTCATGGTTTTCAGGTAGTCCAATGATTTTCAAATTATTTCTCCTAGATTTATTTTCTAGGTCAGCTGTTTTTCCAAGGAGATATTTCACATTGCCCTCTATTTTTTTCATTCAATTGGATTTGCTTTACTGTGCTTGGTTTCTCATAAGGTCACTAGCTTCCATTTGTTCAATCCTAATTCTTAGGCAGTTATTTTCATCAGATGGTTTTTAAATCTCCTTTTCCATTTGGCTTTTCAAATTTTTGACTTTTTTCTCATGACTCTCCTGCAGGACTCTCATTTCCCTTTCCATTCTTTCCTCCTTTTCTCTACATCTTCTTTCTATTTCTCCTACTTTTTCTTCAAAGTCCCTTTTGAGAGCTTCCATGGCCTGAGACCAGTTCAATTTTTCTTGGAATCTTTGGATGTTGGAGCTTTGACCCTGTTGTTATTTTCTTCTTCTGAGGTTGTATTGTGGTCTACCTTACCCCCAAAGAAGTTTTCGATGGTCTTCTGCTTTTTCTGCCTATTTATCCTGGCTGACTATTTCTTGGCTTTTAACTCCTTCTTAAAGTGCGGTGCTGCTTCCAGGACACACTGTTCAAGCTACAGCATGGTCTGGGGGATGGTGGGGCTTCTTCTTAGCCTGCCTGGCCTTGCTTTCATTGGATTTTAAACTTCCCACTGCCGGGGGGGGGGGGGGCAGGCAGAGCTGCTTCTCAGCTCCACTCCTGTTCTCAGCTTCAGAGGGTCCCAGGTGTTTTGGGTTGAGCAGGGGCAGGTTTTAATCTTACCTGGCCTGTTCTCAGGTCTGGAGATAACCTCAGGCCTACTTACTAAGGAACCAACCAGCAAAGCTTTCTGTGGCATGGTTCTCAGCTCCCCTGCTCCCCTCCCCCACCTAGGTCTCCCGCCACTCAGGATTTCTTCCTGGTTCCCTGCTGGGGTGGGATAGTCGAATCCTTCCCCCCAGTCCACTGGTACCCCTGCACTTACCACCCCCAGGTCAACCATTCAGTCCAACCGCTCGCTCGGTTCCAGAAGATGCTGGTGATGTAGCTGATTCAGAGGCACTGGGGCAAATTCCTCTGGCAGGTTTCTGGTGTGTTGGCCCAATTTTGGGGTTGGGCTTTATTTATGGCTTAGCATGGCCCTCTGAAATCTATCTATAGCTGGAGAAAACTCTCAGACCATATTTTTGTGTTTTTCTCCTCCAAGCATCCTTCTATTGCTATTTTTGGGGTGATTGTATCAGGAGCCCTGCAGATTTAATGTCTTTCCTCCGTCATCTTGGATCCAACCCCTAGAGATATAAATTTGCCCTTAAGTATTCCTTTAGTTGCATCCCACAAATTTTGGTATGTTGTCAATTCCTTGTGATTATCTTTAATGTTTTCTTATTTGACTCACTCATTCTTTTGAATTAGGTTATTGTTAGCCATTAATTTTTAATCTTTATTTCAAAAGGATTTTATTCAATATTTTACTTGCATTATAGTCATAAAATATATATATATATTTAATATTTTTATTTTTCTGCATCTGTTTATGAGAAATTTATGAATACATGGTTAACTTTTGTGAAGGTATCATTCATAGCTGAAAATTAGGCATACTCCTGGTTATTGTCATTCAGCATTTTTCAAAGATTTTACATGTTTAGCTTTTAAAAATGCATTTCCTTAATATCTTCTTATTTATTTTATGATTAGATTTATCTATGTCTGAAAGGGGTAAATTAAGATTTCCCACTTTTAGAGTTTTACTATTTCTTACTGCAACTAATTTAACTTTTCCTACAATAATTTAGCTGCTATGTGACAATTTTTGTTTTTATGTCTCTCTCCTACTGGAAAAAAAACATATCAGAGAAATTATTTTCATAATGTCTCCTATAGAAAAAAAACAGATCAGAGACAGACAGGAAAAAACATAGTACCAATTTATTTGTCCCAAGAACAAGCAGGAATGAATCATAAGACCCCTTCCAATGAAGGAGCTTGAGGACTCCTTCTTTGTGAGAGTATATAAGGTTTCTTTGTTCACTGGTTACAGGGTCTTATCAGTTTCATTAGCATGATACAAATCAACTTAAAAGCAAATAGTGTGACAAAAATGGACATAATGCAAATCAGTTTAATAATTTCAGATATAACAAGAATGTAGGAAACATCAATAATTTTGATAGTTAGACTTATGGGAAACATTATGATAAGATTATATGATTCCCAAAAAGGGTTTGGAAAGGAGGAGGATGCCCAGATATGTGTTGTTTTTTTTTTACAAGATAGGGACTTACTATCCTGGAGAAAGAAGTCAACAGATAGGAACTTATCTGCTAGCTATCTGGGTTCAGTTTGAAGTTTAGTCAAGGGACATTTTGCTCCTATCAATCCAGAGTTTCATAAAATCCTTTTGGATAAAAAGGTAGCCCCATCAAACCCAGGTAGTCCATATATTCATCATAACATATGCCATTTGGTACATGTATGTTTGGTATTAATATTGATTCATTGGCTATGGTACCTTTTCTCAAAATGATATTTCTTTGAATATCTCTCTTACTTAGGTCTATTTTTGTTTTTTCTTTCTCTGATATCATGAATGTTAAATTTGATTTTTTTTAACTTCAGCTGAAGTAAAACAGATTCTGCTTCAGCCCATTATTTTAACTCTGTGCATCTTTCTGTTTCATGTATTTTTTTTTTTTTGTAAACAGTATATTATTGGTTTCTGGTTTCTAATCCATTCTGTTATTTATTTCCACTTTATGAGTGAGTTCATCCAATTCCATTCACAGTTATGATTGCTATATGTGCATTTCCTTTTATCCTATTCTCTTATGGTTATCCTTTCTTTTTTGTTTTTTGGCCTATCACCTCCTCAAGAGTCTATTTTTGCTTCTGACCATTTCCTCCTTTAATCTACTTTCCTTCTTTCCCCCAATCCTTTTCTTAATCTCTTTCAATTCTACTTTCCTGTTGGGTAAGATAAAATTTTTTACACAACTATGTATAAATATATTCTTCCCTTCTTGAATCAATTCAAATAAGAATGAGGTTCAAGCATTTCTCACACCACCCCCTCCTGTTATAGTCATTGTTTCAATGGATAATTTCAGAGGCAAACAATGAAGAAGTGATATCTATCTACAACAACAACAAAAAACTATACTGAAATATAATCATGGCATGGAGGTGGCCTTAGGTTGTTTAAGGTCCTCTAAATAGAACACATGGTGTAACAGGTTCTACAAAGATGTAAAATTTAAGAGTATGGATTTTATAATAGGCTCTGTTTGGGGTCAAAAGGCCACCTACATAAGCACTAGAACTCACAAACAGGGTAGTAAATAGGAGATTCCTTTTTAAAATTTTACTTTATGATATTCTGTTAAAGAAATAAAATTAAATATATCTTTTTACTTAGGAAGACATAGAGGCAGATTAAGATAAAATGTCAAATGAAAGATAATGGCATTAAAAATATACATTTTATAGCCTTCTGGTTGGTCTTCCTGCCTCAAGTCTCCCCCATTCCATTCTATCCTTTATTCAGCTATGAAATTGATCTTCCTAAAGAGCACATAGGGACATGTCACTTTTCTCCTCTTTCTTAAATTCTAATAGCTATCCAGAATCAAATATAAAATGCTCTGACTTTTAAGATCCTTCAGAACTTAGAAACCTGTTCATCCAAAAGTGCTTCCCTAGTCCACAACCCTGAGTGGATAATCCAAACCTTCTCTTCTTTCCTATGGGCCACAGTCCCTTTCCCACCTCCTTTTCCCCAGATATTTTTTCTGCTTTATGCAATATCATATTTGACTATCTCTCTGATGCTTTACAATCCTTTACCTTATGACCTTATCTATTAATGAGGAAGTTAGATGTGATGATCTCAGGTCTCTCGCAGTGCAAAAGGACGTTACACGTTGTAATTACTTAGTAAATGTTTGTTGTGTTGCTTTGAATTAATGAGCTGACTTGATATACTACTATAGAAAATGAACTGTTAACATTATTATTTTCTTTATAAATGAAACACGAATACATAATAAGGACTCAGTTAAATGGAAAGATCATAGGATCTCAAGTATAATGCTACAAGGGAGCTTAGAGATGATCACATTCTACCATGTCCTAATTAATAAATGAGGTCATAAGATACTGAAAGAGGATAGCAACATCAGCAGACAGATTTCCGATACTGAAGTCTGATTAGAGAAGAAACAATCAAGAAAAATATAGAGGAAAGTAGATGCAGTTTAGAAGTGTAATTAAGGTCTCACTGACAATAGCTTAAGGCATTATTTGTTGACATTCTGGTTTGTTGTGGCAGGGATCCACTAATTCTGGGTTAGAAGGAATAGAATACACTAGGTTCTGCAGATGAGAAAAGAAAGTTAAACCCACCATAAATACAATTTTCCTCAGTAACCCCTAGGGTCTGAGCCTGTGGTAAACAGGTGTATGAAACAGATAATTTCCCACTGTAGTTCACTGTTATAGCAATGAGAATGAGATAGAACTGAATGTTTTGCTTCCAGCAAGTATGGGAAACAAGGGAGATACTGTCAGTGCTCTTCAGAGAATGTACTGTTTGTGTTTCCACCAACCCCAAGTAACAACTATTTATTCACTAAAACACAATGTTCTCCTAATTGAAAAGGTAAAAAGACTAAGGGAATACTTTGGTATATTACTTATCAAGAAAAAAATCAATTATTCTAAGAAAGAAGGGAAGTGATTCAAATAGAAATTTAAAAAGAAAAGGCCTTGAAATATACACTTAGCCAAAATTGTATCATGAGCCAGGATGGGGGAGGGGAGTGCAGGGCGGGGGGGAGACTAAGAAAAGAAGTACCAATAATGTAGGATAGGTTTTAAACTATTCCCTTAGAAAGTAGATTGTGGTATTCTGAGGAGAAAGTAGCTTATTGTGAGCTAAGGAATGTGGATATGTATCCATTGATATCAGAAACAAAGTAGTCATTCAGATCTTATCAAAGGAAGAAGAGATAAGTAATAGGTTGGGTCCTTCCTTACTGAACTACAACCAGATGCTAGGTCTTAACCTGACCTGAATGATGACAGCCTCCATTGACTCTTCTAATCTAGTAGTAACTGCTACTAAAATGGATTTCTTAACCCTTCCTCATTTGTAAAATGAGTTGGAGAAGGAAATGGCAAACTACTCCAGTATCTTTGCCAAGAAAGCCCCCAAAACAGGATCTTAGAGAGTTGGATGTGACTAAAACAACCTAACAACAAACAATTGGGGCTAGATTAGATAGAGAAGAAACCTGCAACAGGGAAACTATTTACAATTTTTAGTCCACATGAAAGCTGTTGAGGGTCTGGCCTGGAGAGAGATGGAGACAGATGTAAAATATGTTTTAGAGGTAGAAATGGCAAGAACTGGCAAGTAATTGGATAAGTGAGATGAATAAGGATGAATCTAGGAAAACAGAAACATTGCAAGCCTGGATGATTAGAAGGATAAGAGTATTCCAGACAGAAACAGGTAAGGCATGGAGCAGTGGGTGTGAAGAGAATGACATATTTTAGCTATGTTGAATTTGAGATACTTATGATACATCCTGTTAGAGATTCTGATAGGCAATTAATGATACTTAATTGCTGCTCAGGCGACAGATTAGGGACAGTTAAGCTGTTACACCTTAAAGCAAAACTAAGACTTTTGGGACAATATGTAAAGATTTAGGTGAGGGGCAACAAGGTGGCACAGTGGATAGAGTACCAGCCCTGGAGTCAGGAGGACCTGAGTTCAAATCCAGCCTCAAACACTTAATACTTGCTGGCTGTGTGACCCTGGGCAAGTCACTTAACCCCAATTGCCTCACCCAAAAAAGAAAAAAAAAAGAGGGTATAAAGATTTAGGTGACATGTGCATTGAAATAAATATTGAATTTTTCATTCTTGATATGGTCATCAAGATAGACATTAAAAAAATAAGAGAAGGGGGTTCAGGATAGGCTCTTGCATAGATCCTTAGCTAGAAAGAAGATATAAAAAGTAATCAGATCTATAGAAGAAATAAGATAGAGCAATAGCACAAAATCTGAAAGAAGAAATAGTTTTCAGGTTAGCAGGTGACATCACATTAAGAGAAAAGACATTTATTATGCAGCTATTATATGCTTGCCACTGTGCTAAGCATTGGGTAATAGTATAAAATAATGCATAAAAGTGAAGAATGATGAAGACTAATGGGAAGAAGCATTAGATTTGGCAATTAGAAGTCATTGGTAACATTGGTGGAGTAGTGTTCAGTAATCAAGTGTTGGGAAGCCAAATTGTAAAGGAATGAAACACGAATGATATGTGAGGCGACTGAGGCAATAAGTACATTTTCTTCTATAAAATTGGCTGAGGAAGGGAGAAGAGATGTTGAATAATATCTAGAGAGGATTTGAAGATATAGTGAAGGTTTTTGAAGGATGGTGGAAAGAGGTGTGTTTTTAAGCAATAGAAAAGGAACTGGTATATGATAAAGATTTAAATTAAATAAGGGAGGGTGATTAGGTGGGCAATTTGCTTGTGAAGACAGGAAAGATGGAAGGAGCAAGGGGAGATGGATTGGCCTAGACATGGAGAAAGGTCAAGCACTTTGCTAGTATCCAGGAACTATTATAAGCATGAAAAAGTCTTTAACTCATGAATTATAGCCTTTATTGGAGCAGTTACAGAATGTTACAGACATGAATCACACAATGTGAAAAAGCAGGCAATAGTTTCCATTTTCCCTCTTTAAGAGAAAAGGGATCTACAAACCCAATCTAATGAGATCGAAGATATATAGAATAATTGAACCATTGATTTCTTTTGATGACAGAGCGAGCATTCAATACACTTTCATTTATAATAATGTGAAGCAGCATGTCCTTCCCACTGATTGTATAGCAAGATTAAACTTAACCGTTTAATGATTGTTATCTGCAACCATTAGCCTCAATGTCATTTCTTGCATCTTCTCTAGTAACATTGATTTCCTGAATTTAATGAGGGTTTTCTTAAAAAAAAAAAACAACAACAAAAAAACAAATCTGTGATTTCATTGACATAAGAAGCTCCTGGTAAAGAACTCCTATCAAAGCAGATAAGCACTTTCCAATTTATAGATTTAGTAAGTTGGCTACAACACTGGGAAGTTAAAAAGCGTCATCTGGGTTTTCACAGCTATGATAAGTCAAGGTTTTACTTTGTTTTGTTGGGGTGGAGTCACTCAAATTAGAGAAGCAAACATATTGTAGAAATTGAAAAATGCATATAAAGTTTGATAAGTATCAATATTGTCTTCATCAACCTTTTTAAAAATTTTGTTTAATTGAATTGAAAGTTAAATATGTCCTATTATGTGTGTATATAAGAACTTGGTCAGTGAAGGCTGAAAAGTAGGACAAAAAATGTGATAGACATTGTCAATATAGATAATTGAAACACTAGAGGAGTCAATTGTCACTCAAAGATTTAAAGTCTGGGGGGGAAATAGGGCTACTAACAATGATAAGGAAATTGGATGTGTTTGTGCATGCTACATTATATACATACATATATGAATATGTGTGTGTTATATCTAGTTAAAGACATGATTTCTCTCCTATTAGATTGTGAGCTCCTTGATAACAGAGAAAGTGTTTTTGTCTTTATATCTAAAAACAGTGCTTGGCACATGGTCAGTACTTAATAAATGTTTGTTAATTATCTGACTGTCTTCAAGATGTAAATATCTAGACCTGGTCTCTCTCCTGAGGATCAGTTCCACATATCCAATAGATTTTTGGAGATATCAACCACAGGAATCTAATACTCAACATATTGAAAAAGGAAATTATCCCGTTTTCTCTCAAACCTCCTGCTTCCCAATTTTCTCCATTACTGTAGAGTCACTTTGACTAGGAAAATTAGTGTTTTATTCTACTCTTCATTTACATCACATATACCATACATGGAGAAATCTTGTATTTTTTTTCTTCACAAAATCTCTCATATATTTCCCAATCTAAATGTCCACCACTCTGGTTCAGGCTCTTACCAACTCTTGCCTAGCATACCATAATAGCCTTCTAATTGGTCTATCTCTCTCAAGTTTTTCCCTATATCAATACATCTTCCACATCACTGCCAAATCAATATCTCTAAATCACAGGACTGACAATGTCATCTCCCTATTCAGGTAACCAGTTCCCTGCCCCATTATGTCTATGAATAAATATAAAATTCTCCATTGTTTCAATCTATTCATAATCTACCCCCACTCTATCATTCCAACCTTATAATTTACTCTTCTACACATATTAAATGATCCATCCAGAGCAGTCCATTTGTTGTTCCTCACACAAGATATTGCTTTGCCTGTATCCACATATTAGAATTTACTGTCTCCCATTACTGGAAAATTTTTCCTCCTCCCCTCCACTGCTTAATTTATAGGACTACTTTCATGACTCAGCTCAAATACTACTTTTCATAGGAAACTTTTTGTGGTCTTTTCACTTGTCTGTGATTTCCCCTCTAAGATTACCTTCCATATCATCTCTGTACCTATCTCTGTCTCTGTCTCTCTCTGTTTCTGTCTTTCTCTGTCTGTTTGTCTGTCTCTCTCTCTGTATACAAATGTATGTCTGTGTATGTGTATACATATACATAAATGTATATGTATATGTGGGTATTGAGATATGTGTGTATGTATGATTATTTATACTTTGTCTCCCCAATTAGTATACTAAAATATTAATTTCTTAAGGACAAGAACTTTTTTTGCCTTTCTTTGTATTCCTACCACTTACCAGAGTGTCTAGCATTCAGTAAACACTAAATAAATACTCCTTAATTTACTAAATGATTGACCAGGAAGAAGGAAGAAATATACTGGGATAGTAGACTTGTAAGTCTTTTATACTCAGACTAGAAATACATGTTCAGTATAGGTTCTCTATCCTCCTTCTTCCTACTGACACTCAAGCTAGTGGGTGAAGTCATCAAACTGTGGCTAAATTCTAATGATAACCTAAAATGTTAATCTAGAAATAACCTAAAGGGATGCTTTTCTAAAACTATTAATCCAAAGATTCCCACTGATTTGTTTCTACCTTTGCTTAGGCACTTAGGCCTAGTTTTCAGCAATGGTTATTTACTGTACTAGTCTTATAAGAAAAACTGGTACAAACCCCCCCCCCAATGAGAGGCATAATTTCCCACAAGGACATATAGAATCTAGGTGAACATAGCCTTAGGCTTCGCAAGAATATGTGGCAAGGAACAATTTAGAGTTTCTAGTTACTGGAAGTCCTTATCTTCCCATTAACATGTCTTCATGAAGTTCCTCTTAGGTATAATGTAGCTCTCTACTGGACTCCTCATAGAGTCATAAAGCTGTCTTTCCTTAATGTTTCTAGTTTGTCCTCAGCTGTTATTATTGACACTGCTAGGATGACTATGTGAAGATCAAGATCTTCAGATATATTGAGGCTCACAAGATCATCCTCTGGTCAAAGGCAAGAGAGGAGACAAAGCCTTCCTTTATCATCTCAATTCATTCCTTCTCAGAGGCTTGGATTAAAATATCTTCTCCTCTGGCTAGACACTGGAATTTAGATTCCAATCTAGCTTGAGGTTTTTGTGCAAGCTCTAATAGGAATAATTAACTATTCAATTAATCCTAATGAACTTTCCATGTATTATCATTATATTTCATCCAATGACTAAGAAACATTTTTCTCCTTCCCAAATGACAGGATTTTTTTTTTTGCACCTAGTCTAATGCCTTTGATTGGCTGATTCAGTAGGAGTATTATCACTTGATAAATATATAAAGCCTAGAGTATCTTGTTACTTTATTTGGATTGAGGTGATTGTTTGCTTGATTTGAATAACCCCTTCTCCACCCTTACATATTTATGCACTATGAAGCCACAGTAGAGTATGATCTTTGTAAGGCATGACTGCAAAGGGAGGAAGCATGAAAAAGAACAACAATAACAAAAATAAACACTCAAGAATCAGTTAGAAAAGTAAGAGAAACAGGAAAGGTCAGTATAATAAAAAACAAGGGAAGAGAGAATGTCATAGGGTGAGGGATGATCAACAATGTCAAACATAGCAGAGGCCAAAAGGAAAATGAATATCTTGAATTTTTTCTACTTTCTTTTTGCTCCTGACATTTTAGCTTGTTCTTGTCACCATTGCTGGCAGTTCTCTAAGGCAGTTTAATGTTAACTTTTCAGAATCTGTTTTTGATTTAGAAAGGCTGCTGCTGTCATTTTAGGAAAAGGTAATCCTAACAACAGCCCCTACACTTTACAATTGTACTAGATTCAATCTTCTGCTTTATGGTCCAATTTCCCAGACCTGCCCAATACAGTTAAGCCATGTCCACTAAATCAAGAATGACATCTTATTTTACTCCTAAGAGGTAGCCTTCATATCACTAACTATAGAGTGAAACTTTTAATACGTTTGGGGTTGGGGGGAGCATCACATTTTTAATGATTTAGAAAACAAAAATATAGACCTTTAGGTGCTGTTTTAAGCTACTTTTTGAAAGAAGCTACATTCTAAAGATTACAAAATTTGACAGTGAATTGGAAAAAGCATGACAATCTTCTGCCTTATGTTTCCATTCATATGGCTACCTATTCTAAAACTTCCTTCTCTGACCAACCCTCCTTAATATTAATTGTACTCCCCGAGTAGTATACAAACTCTTTGAAAATGAGTACTAACTTAATTTCATATTTGCATATATTCAATAGTTAATAAATGCTTCCTAATTGATTGAATCTAAATCAACTAGGCAGGCATTCATTATGTTTAGTTATAATAATTAAAGGATAAGTAGATAGAGAGATGATAAAGAGAGAGATAGATAGCTAGATAGACAGATAGATATAAAGATAGAGATGAA
This sequence comes from Dromiciops gliroides, assembly GCF_019393635.1. Lineage (NCBI taxonomy): Eukaryota > Metazoa > Chordata > Mammalia > Microbiotheria > Microbiotheriidae > Dromiciops > Dromiciops gliroides. The sequence continues at coordinate 147,536,466 of NC_057863.1, forward strand.
TAGCTACCTATAGCATATGTGTATATAGACAAAGATATATGCATTTCAACCTGCTTTATAGTGACTGGAATAAAAAAAAAATCTTTTACCCTTTATTAATTTGTTTTTAGCAAGTCTCATTATTATTATTTTTTTTTAATTTCAAAAGTGCAGTGTGGATTCAGCTTCCTCCTTTACTCTTGCAATCCCTATCCAATTTAGTGGTTTCATGAGTAATTATGGCTATTTTTTAAAAATCACATTTCTCGGATGTCAGGTGTCTAATGATGAGTCCTTCTGAATTTGTTGCATCTAATCTTCAAGTTACAGATATATTGGGCTTCAATGTGCCATAACTTGAAAACAATAGCAAATTGTTATTCAATACGCATTTTGAATCACTTATGTCCTAAGTCCTGGGGATACATGAAAGGGCCAGAAAGATAATGTTTTCCTCCTTAAAATTTCTCCCAGGGCCATTATACAAATACCACACAGAAAATTGGCAGTGGCAGTAGCCTTCATGCTATAGTTCCCTCAATAATACTTAAGGAAATAAATATACAACATTGGAGGACTAGATCTCTGTCTCTTAATATCAATTCTCTCTATCATGCATCCTGAGACGATTATTATAACATGATTTTCTTCAGGGCATCCTAATCACATTAATGAGCAACATTCATCATTTGTCTTCAAAATGTCCTATTTCCATTTTAAAGTTTTCATTGGAATTACCTAATATAAATATCATTAGTGAACTATTTTAAGTTTTAGGAATGTATTCAAATCATCTTGATCACTTTTCAGCTCTTAAAGATCTGTAAGCAATTCTACAGGGAAGTATCATTTGATTTGGAGAAAGGATATTTCAGTAAAAATTGTATGCTGTGTCCTTTTCATAAATGTAAAGGAATGAGTAAGGTCAGGAATGATTGATACTTTTCTGTGTGCTCTGAGTCTTGGGATTCCAAATTCAACCTTCTGATATTTAACTACTTTTTAGAGCACATATCATTTGTAGAATCTTCTGTTCATGAGGAAACACTGCAGCCCAATATCTGGATCTTAACTTCAATAAAATATCATTTAACATTTAAGGAAAGTTCAGCTTTCTGGAATAATTTAAAGCTGTACTTAGCATGGGAATTTACTTAATGTAATGTTGCAGTGTTAAATTTAGTAACTTATCCTTAAATGATCATAAGCCAATCTCTAACTGTACCAATTATATATTTGCTTTCTTTATTTTTCCTTTTTCAGGTTTATAGCATATTCTTCAAAAGAGGAAAATGTAGTACTTGAAAGTTTGAAAGGCCCTTTTCTCACAACAGTATTCAAGGAAGAAACATTAGTTTTGGATTAAAATCTGAGTTCAGGGGACAGCTAGGTAGCACAGTGGATGAAGCACTGGTCCTGGATTCAGGAGGACCTGAGTTCAAATCTGGCCTCAGACACTTGAAACTTAGTAGCTGTGTGACCCTGGGCAACTCACTTGACCCCAATTGCCTCACCAAAAAAAAAAATCTGAGTTCAAATCGAAATTCTCAGTGTTTTTTGTCATCACTTAAACTCTTTGGATCTCATATTCACCCTCTGCAAAATAAGGAGAATGGAGTGAAGAACTCTAGGATCACTTTCCCACTCTAAGGCTGTGATACTAATGAGATAGGTAGTACAATTATTGATATACCTATTTCATAAATGGGGTGGGAATGGTTTGGAGTAGTTACATAATTTTATGTGGTCCAATAGCTACTGAAGCAAAAATTGAACCCAGGTCTTAAGGCTCCAAGCTCAAACCTTTTTTCACTGTTCCAGTCTCCCTTTCAGAAAGCATTTAATTAAAATCTGAAAGAATCTGAATAAAGTAATATGTTCACCAGGGAATAATATCAAATGATTCTGTTTTAAAAAACATACTTTGTGGATGCCTATCATATTCAGCAAAAAGGAAAAAAGTTTTCAGAAAAAAAATGAACAATTGGAGTTTTATTTCTGTATGGCTAAAGACATTTAATTTAGTGGTTTTGTCTGCCTTAATTCTGAGCATGTTTTCTTCTTCCAGGGCCAGAAGATGGCTGGTCTTTTATGAAATAAAAGAAGGATCAATGACATTTAGTAGCTGTGTGACCCTGGGCAAATCACTTAACCACAATTGCCTTAAACACCCTGGGTCATCTCCAGTAGTCCTCATATGTATCTTGCCACTGGAACCAGATGACTCTGGGGGAGAGAACAAGGTTTGTGACCTTGCACAGCCCTCTCTCACTTAAATCCAATTCAGTGAAAGTTATGACATCACCCAGATGTTGTGGTCCTCTTCAGGAATGAAGGACAAACAACAATAACAATCGTGAGCTTGTTGTTATTTTCCAGGGCCAGAAAATGACTGGTCTTTTAAGAAATGAAGGTTGAGGATCAATGACATTTACCATGTATGTTCCAAAGGTTACTTACTATGTGACTGCTTTGCATAAATTGAACTTGTCAGTAATTAAGTATTTAATGAATGCTTACTATGTGCCAGGCAATGTGCTAAGTTCTGGCAATAAAAAGAAAGACAGAAAACAGTCCTCCCCTCAAGGAGCTCATAATCTAATGGTGAAGATACTAAGGAAAGAAATTCGCTTTAATCTCCAAGTTTTCAACAAGGATAGTTTGCTCCTTTTTTGGATGGGTTGATTTGATAAGGTTCTTTGGTCCCTCTGTGACAAATCTCAGATTTCTTAGCTTATACTTTCAATTTATTCCTTCATATCAACCCTGTTTCTATTCCCTAACTTTAAATAGATTCATCACCTCTTAAAGTGTTTATTGTCTGTTATTTCTTTGACCAAAGTGAAGCATATATAATGCAAAGATGGCCTGAACAGAGCCTCTGATATACTTGGCTATCAATGGAACTTAAGTATCACCAGCCTTCATGATCAATTTTTCACTACTTAGATTTTGCCTAGAGATATAGTACTTGAAGCTAAGAGGACCCTTAATTTTTCAAATGATAAAACTGGGATCTAACAAACTAAAGTTATGTGTTGGGGGCAGCTAGGTGGCACAGTGGATAAAGCACTGGCCCTGGATTCAGGCAGACCTGGGTTCAAATCCAGCCTCAAACACTTGACACTTACTAGCTATGTGACTGTGGGCACACACAGTATGCTCTCAATGAACATCTGTTGTATAAATTAATGAGAAAAAAATGAATAAAGAGGATTTAATAAAATACTGCCATCAATTTCCACATGGAAATTTTGCCCCTGGCTAGACACAGATTAAATGAGGTATAGGAGAACACACACACACTCTCACACACACACACACTCGCCCTCCCTGACTGAACCTAAACAGCCTGCCAATGTGACCCTCCCACATCAGAGTAACCGACCAAATGGACCAAGTTCAAAAACAATTTGAATTCAATAGGAAAAGCTACAATTAAAAATGAGTCAAGGGGAAGCTAGGTGGTGCAGTGGATAAAGCACTGGCCCTGGATTCAGGAGGACCTGAGTTCAAATCCTGCCTCAGACACTTGACACTTATTAGCTGTGTGACCCTGGGCAAGTCGCTTAACCCTCATTGCCCCTCAAAAAAATCAATCAATCAATGAATAAATGAATGAATGAATAAAAATAAAAAATAAAGTTGTGTGCAATTTTGTATTTTTTTTTCATATGTTACATGACTGAGTTGATCATCCAATGTTCAGCTTCTTGTGATGAACTTTCTGTACTTAACTTGACAGGTCCTCAGAAAACTGACCTTTATATTTATTTAGTTAGTTATATTTTATTCAGATATTTTTCTTTTCATATTAGTCATGTTATGAAATAAAACACAGAGTCAAAAGGGGGTAGAAGAAGAAAGTGAAAAAAATGTATTCTATGATCTGTATTCAGATTCTATCAGTTCTTTCTCTGGAGGTCGATTTAGATCTATCCCCTTCTGGAGGTGGAAACAACAATATTTCTGGGTCAAAGGGTATGCATATATATAAATACTTTTGAAAATAATTCTAAATTGGTATTCAGAATGGTTGGATTTATTAATAATTCAATCAACAGTGCATTAGTGTCACAAGTTTCCCACATCACTTCCAACATTTGTTTTTTTCCTATTCCGTCATTATTAGCCAATTTGGTAGGAATGAGTATGTGTCTCAAAGTTGTTTAAATTTGCACTTCTGTAAACAATAGCAATTTAGAGCATTTTTTTAAATATGAGTATGGTCTGTGGATTTCTTCATCTGAAAACTACCTGTTCATAACCTTTAATTATTTGCCAATTGGGTAATGACTTGTATACTTGAGAAAGGAGGCTTTTATCAAAGAAACCTCATAAATGCCCCCCCACACACACACACACCCCACCACCATTCTGCTTTCCTTCTAATCTTGACTGCAATGGGGTTTTTTGTCTGAAAAAACTTTTAACATTTTTTTAAAATAAAAGTATTTTATTATTTTCCAGTTACATGTAGAGATAGTTTTCAACTTTTGTTTATATAAGATTTCCAATTTCAAATGTTTCTCCCTCCCTCCCTCTCTCCCCTAGACAGCAGGTAATCTGATAAAGGTTATATACATATGTATATATAATAATTTTAAACATATTTCTGCATTAGTCATGTTATAAGAGAAGAATCAGAGCAAAAAAGGAAAAAAACCTCAAAAAAGAAAAACAACAGCACAAAAACAAAAGAAATAGTATGGTCTGATCAGCATCCATATTCTACAGGTCATTTTTTTTTTCTGGATTTTGAGAGCCTTTTCCATCCTGAGTCCTTTGGAAATTTCTTATACCATTGTATTGGGGTGAAGAATCTAGTCAATCACAGTTGATCAACACATAATGCTGATGAACATTTACTATAGTCAATATTATCCATTTTTCATCTTGTAATGGTCTCTATCCTCTGTTTAGTCATAAATTCTTCTCTTCTCCATAGATCTGGCAGGTAAACTATTCCATGCCCTTGGTATCACCCTTTTTGCCTAAATCTTGTACCTACTATGACATCATCTTGGTATATGGTATACCTAGTTTCTGCTAAACCTTTTTTTTGTCCAGTTTTTCCTGCAATTTTTCTCAAATAGGGATTATTTTGTCACAAAAGCTTGGGTCTTTGTGTTTATAAAACACTAAATTACTATTAGCATTCACTATAATCTATTGTGTTCTTTATCTATTCAACTGATCTACCACTATTTCTTAGTGAGTACCAGATTTTTTTGATGATTGTGGAGGTCATAGGGAGCCATTGAAGTTTCCTGAGTAAAAAAGTAACATAGTGGGGCAGCTAGTTGGCACAGTGGATAAAGTACCAGCCCTAGATTCAGGAGGACCTGAGTTCATATCTGGCCTCAGACACTTGACATTTACTAGCTGTGTGACCTTGGGCAAGTCACTTAACCCTCATTGCCCTGCAACAAAAACAAAAACAAACAACAACAAAATGTAACAAAGTCCCACACTTTAAGAAAATTATTTTGACCGTTGATTGGAGAATCAATTATAGTAAGAAGATACTTGTGGCAGGCCCACAAACCAGCAAACCATTGTAATAATACTGACATTAAGTAATGAGGGCCTAAATCAATGTGCTGGTGATGTAAAGTAAGAGAAAGGGGTATTTATGAGAGATGTTACAAAGGTAAAGTCACTAGGATTTTCAGCAACTTAGAAAAGGAGTGCAAAAGATAGGGAGAATTCAAGGACAACACCTAAGTTGCAAGCCTGGGTGTTTAGGAGAGTGCTGGTGCTTTCAATATTAATAGGGAAGTTGGGGCAGCTAGGTGGCACAGTGTAAAGCACAAATCCTAGATTCAGGAGGACCTGAGTTCAAATCCGGCCTTAGACACTTGTTACTAACTGTGTGACCCTGGGCAAGTCACTTAATCCTAATTGCGACACTCAAAAAATATATGTATATATGTGTGTGTGTGTGTGTGTGTGTGTGTGTGTGTGTTAATAGGGAAGTTTGGAAGAGGTAAGGGTTTGGGAGGGGAAAATGATTTCAGTTTTACATATGGTGAGTTTAAGCTATCTAAGGGATATCAAGTTCAAGATGTCCAATAGGAAGCTAGAAATGTGAGAAGAGCAGAAATGTGAGATGTGAGGTTGGTATACAATATGGGTTCAGGTAAGTAGATTTGAGGATCATCAGAAAAGAGGTGATAATTGAATCCATGAGAACTAATGAGATCACCAAGTGAAGTAGTATAGAAAGGAAACAGAAGAGGGCCCTGGACAGAGATCTGTGGAAAACTCCTTGGTTAGCAAACATGACTTGGATATAGATCCAGCAAAGGAGACAAGGAATGATCAGATAGGTGAGAGAATCAAGAGTAATGTCCCAAACAGCTAGAGAAGAGGATGTATCAAGGAGAAGAGTATGAGCAACAGTGCTGAAGGCTTCATAGAGGTCAAGAAAAATGAGGATCGAAGACAAAACCAGTAGATTTAGCAGTTAAGAGATCATTAGTAACTTAGGAGAGATATTTTTATTGAATAAGACCAGAACCCACATGATTTAGAATTTAGAAGACAATGGGAGGAAGAGAAATGGAAGCACCTATTTTAGACATTCAGATCAAGATATTTAGTTATAAAAGAGAGAAGAGATATGGGGCTATAGCTAGTGGGGGTGAATGGATCATTAGGGTTTTTTGAGGATGACAGACATAGGCATGTTTATAGACAGTAGAAAAGTACCCAGTAGTCAGGGAAAGATTAAATTATAAGTGAGAGAGTTGGAGAATAAAGCAGGTAGCCTGCTGGAAAATATGGAATAAAATGGGATCACAGGTTGTATGGATCCCTGTGAAAGATTTCTAGAAAGACGTGGACAAGAGTCACAAAGGATTAAAAAAATGGCTGGGTAGATCGTTATGGTTGGAGAGGATACTGATGCCCATAACATTATTAGTCCTTGAAGTTTCATGTTTTATATTGCTCAAGGTCAATCTTGTTTGTAATAAAACTCGTTATAGACCCAGGTCTCTTAAATCACAGTTCAGTGCATATTCATGTTCAGTAAATGCTTAATACAATGGCTTACATTTTTATCAATCGCATATTCAGAGAGAGGTTTTCTTAGATGTTTCACTTTTATTGTCAGTCTTTCAGTCAGTTTTTGCCACTAGCCAGCCAGGAAATAAACATGTGTCTAGTACCAAAAAAATAAAAAAATGTGGAAGCTTTCCTCTCTTAATGTAGCTGAATCTTTTATTTATAATGAGAAAAAAAAGATTCGGCAGATTCTGTGAATGCTGATATTAAGGTGATGAATTTCTTCTCCTTCAAGACTGATTCTGCCATTTTATTTTTTCTGCTTTTAAGCTTTCTGGACTATCATCTATTTCTGATTATTTTTATCATTGTAGCTATCAGGGTCCCTGATCTCTGTTGATCAAGCTAGCTATCAGGTATGCATATATCCTTAGTGAAGGGAAATAGCTTCTTAGGGGCTGATAGAATCTTTCTTCACAGCCCAAGTCCCAACTATAGACAGTTTGGCTCCTAAACAAGCAGCAACAGAGAACCTCTCATAGCACCTCAGGAATGATACACACTCACTGTAATTCCCCTGACACCAAAATAAGGCAAATAGAAAGCTAAAGAAAAATGACCTTCACAAGGAACAGATAATTAGGGACCCAGATTGTGGGCTTCATGTTTCCCAGCTGCACCTTACAAATTTCATTGGACTCCTCCCTTACTCTATTAGGATGCCCTAATTCACTGCAACTTAGAAAAGAGACTTCCAGGAATAAATCGTTGGTCTTACTTAGCTCTGCGTGCTTTCCTTAAATACTCCTGCTACCTGCCAAGAGAACTGACAATATTGTTAGCCTATATCTCACGCCCAACTTGTTCCACACTGCGTTAAAAGCATATGAGCCCAATTCCCATTTTGGTAGAAGGATAAGCATTATTGTGTCATTTTAAAGCCCCATTTTTTATCACTGCTATAATTTGTCTCATTATGTCAATTTTATCCAACTTGTTTAGAAAATCTGACTGATTCTAGCATGTTTTCCATTTGGGTGACAGTTCTAGATGCTCTGTCACAATTTTAAGCTAAATGCTTCACTCATTTGTTCCTCCTGAAATTTATTAATCTTGAAGTGATGGCTCTGAAGACAGAAGAAATTAAGTGGGGCTCATTATTGATTTGTCCAATGCTTTCATGTTACTTGATCACACTCTATTGTTAATACAGCTGAAGGCAATTAATTTTAGTAACAAGGCAATGTGTTTCCTTTGCACAAAGCATTTTGCCAGCCTTCACATAACACACACAGTTAACACACTGAATTTGAGCTATATTTTACAGAAAACTGTAGGATCATTCTACAGATTTTTCTGTTATCAATTAGCACAATTTTAAACTATGTACTCAATGTTTTATGCAAATTCTGAATCATCTCTTCTATTCATTTTTCTTCACTACCCTTTCAAATGGACAGTACTTTTTGAATTGCATGGATTAGATCCTAGAATTAATTATGGGGTGTTTTTGCTAGTTTGGATAGCCCTGGTATTTCTTTCACAAAATACTGTCAATCCTAATTGTTGATCATTTATCTTTTTTAAAGGTAACCTAGCTATGACTTTTGAGGGTTTTAACATAAAAATTAAATTCAACAGGCAATTATATCCCCAGAATCTACAAGAGATACAACACTAAAATAAGCAATGGTTCCTGCAACTTTAGAATTTACAATATGGTTTAAAAGGGTAAGAAGACCCCCTAAAGCCTTTCCAATATAATTATATTAGGATATATATTGCATGTAGTCATGGAAATGCACTGCTGAATCTCTGATTTTATTCATTTGGGGAACTCCTTGGGCAGAAAGTCCTTTAGCCAATTCTGTTTAGCCATTCATCTGTATTTCCAGGGAGTCATTTATGATACTATAACTGCTAACCATGGTTAAATAATTTGCCTAATGTAATACTAACAGGAAGTACTCAGGTGTAGCTTGAAATGAAGTATTTTTATATTGAAGGGCAACTATCTCTATACAGTAATGTGTGGCCTCTCCAAAGTGAATTTATGAGATGTGAAAGGTATTATATGAAGTCTGAAGAGAAGGGTATAATCCATAAGGAAGGCTCTTTGTAAGAGGTAGAACTTGAATTGGGTTTTAGAGTATGGGTTAGAATGTAGATGAAAAAGAAGAATGGTACTAGCAAATTTACTCCTGAAGGAGGAAAAGCACAGACTATGTGCAAAGGACAGAGAGTCATCCAGTTTGGCCAATGTAGACTATATGGGACAGAGTAAAAAGAGAAAACAAAATCCCCTAACTTTCAGATCTGAAAAGCATCAGTCATATGGTCACTTCAAAACTTGAATTCACTCATATCATAGACTGAGGTAATTAGCTAAGCTAGTTCTATGCACTTCAAAGTGGATAAAAATAGATCCATATCATAATTGAATGATCTTAAATGACTGTCTATATAACAACTCATCATTCATTTGCTAATGTTGTTTCTATACAAAGATTTGCCATTCTTGTGATCAATTTGAATCCTGTCTCAAATGTGTATTAGCTTATGTCAGGCAAGTCACTTAACCTTTCTCAGCCTCAGTCTCCTCATCAGTAAAACAGTGTATGAGGATCAAATGAGATAATCTTTGTAAACTACTTTTCAAGACTTATAAATATTTATTATTATTGTAGTGGTAGTTGTAGTGTTGGTTGTTGTTAAATCTATGCTGGGGACTTAGATACTTAAAACATTTTCATTTTCTTTAGTTTTAAACTAATCTTGATGACTTGCTGACAATTTAAAAAAATAAATTGAAAATTATTTTGGAGTTCATTTAACATCTTTCTTCAAATGAATTCAAGAATGTACAAATCTATCATGCTAGAATTCCTGTAAAGGAGGTCAAAGGGTTCTGAACTGAAGACTTATTACTGTATTCCTAATACCGCATTGCTTCTGGTTTTCTTATAGCTAGCACTCTGAAATTTCTTTGTGAGCTGCTATATGTTTCCACCTTTTGCAACTCAGTTTTAAATAATTGAAATTTATATACTGTCAAATGAATTAATTTAACAAACATTTAGTAAGTTAAATAAATTTGCTAAAAGAACTTTGTCATCATACTTTCAGAATATTCAGATTAAATTTGTGACTGATTTGGGAGAATGTGGGGCACTAATATCTGATGAGTCAGCAAAGGCCTCATGAAGCAACAAAATACGGCTCTGAAGCAAATTAGAAATTCTGATATGAAGAAGAATGGAAGGAAGGAATGCTAGGAAAGGAAAATAGTCTGTGATAAGTACTGAGATAGTATATGTGATATCATGTGTAAGGAACAGCAAAAGTCCCAGTTTGGTTAGACTTCATGAAGGGAAGTCATATATAATATATGCACATATTATAATATACTAATATAATATAAATCAATCTATATACTATAATATATTAATATAATATAAATTAATATAACAATATATTATATATTATAGGGTCATATATAATATGACTATCAATGTAATTTTGAGTTGAGTAATTGTTTCAGAGTTTCTCCTTATTTGGGGGAGAAACTTAATGTTTAATATGATTTTTATACTAATTGATGTTTTCTTTGATGTATTCATCTATTTATGTTTACTATCTGACTTGGGACTTTTATTGGTACTAAACTCCACTTGTATTTGAGTGGGTGGTCTACCATGTTTAGTCTTACCCTCACTCATCTGGGTTTCTCCACATCCTGGGGTTTGACTCTATCCTGGATCTTAAAGTTTCAAAGCATCAGGTTTTCAGGATACTCTATGGTGACTGAGGACAGTGTTCCCAGAGACCTTGTACCTGGAGTGTCCAGTTCTAAGCCCTGGTGTACAATATACTCGGTCATTATTCTTACCATGTTTTTCCCTAGCACTTCTAAGACCCTAACCCTAGAGTTTTCTGACCACCATAGGGCTTTCTCTGGGGGACCCCTCTTTCTTGCTGCCTCTGAACACAGAATATCAAAGGTTTCATTTGTTCTCAGCCATTCTGAAAGGTAATCCTTTACTAGTTCTGGCTCTGCTTGCAACATCCTTTCTTGTTACCCTCTGATTTTTGACTGATCTCCTCTGTAATTCTGGGGTGGAAGAATCACCATCATTTCCCATTGAATTTATGATTATTCAGTCTGGTGCATACTCCAGGGTTTTGATGAGGATATTTGTAGAACCTGGGTGGTCTTTCTCCTGTTTAGGTATTTGTCTTAGACAGAAATCAGGATATTACATTCTGTTTTTTTGTTGTTGTTTTTTTTTGTGGGACAATGAGGGTTAAGTGACTTGCCCAAGGTCACACAGCTAGCAAGCGTCAAGTGTCTGAGGCCAGATTTGAACTCAGGTCCTCCTGAATCCAGGGCTGGTGCTTTATCCACTGTGCCACCTAGCTGCCCCAGGATATTACATTCTAATAGGGAGAGGCAACACATATAAGAGATTATCTCCTATATATTTAATATGTACATCAGAGGAAAAGACCAAGGGTCTTTATGGTGGAGTGGCAGAACATCTAAGACTTAAGAGCTAAACAGAACTGCAAGCTGAGTAAAAAAATGGAAGTAGTATAATAATGGCCTCAAAGGGAATCGCATTGTTCCTATAAATGACTGAGCTAAGTTGGGCACTTCAGGGAGGATTATTCATTGACTGGTATGGTTACTTTCTAGAAGGGATATCTATAGAGATCGAATTCTTTTACCAAAATCATAAGGAATAAAACAATAATAATAACAACAATAATAATATATATTTTGTATAGAACTTGGAAGTTCGTACAATGCTTTAAATAGTTAATTTCATTTGGTCCTCAGAACAATCTTGTGAAGATATTTTTATTCCCATTTCACAGATGAGGAAGCTGAATTTGAGAGGAGTTAGTGACTTGTCCCTATGATACAGATAAGTGTTTGAGGCAGGATTTGAATTCAGAACTTCCTGACTCCAAATCCAGCAATATATTCTTTATAATGGATAAACTCTGTACCTTATAAAGGAGATATATTATTACATCTTGGATTAGGGGGAATAGATAATTTCGGATATCAAATTTCCCACATTATCTAGATGGAAGAAATGAGCCAATGAAGTAGAAGGCTTTAAAATTTTACCCTTTGTGACAGGAAAGAGCCCTGATACAAGGGTTAGAATTATAACCCTAAATGTAATATGCTTAATGCTTTGAGAAATTAAAAGAACTTTGTAGTTTTTCTAGAGGAAGATATATCTCATTTTCCCCTGAAGAATATCAGAAAGGCTTTATGAAGCATGGTGACTGGGTCTTAAACACTTTATAAGCATTTCTGTGGGAAATGAGAGAATGGATATACTAGGTATAAACAATGACATGCCTAATGGCATAAAAAGGAAAGTGCTGTGAGTATGACTGATGTTAAGGACTCCTCCCAGTCCGGAACATAGATTAAGTGGAGGGGAGTAGTATAAAACAAGTTGCTAATATAGTGTAAATAAGTGATGATTAATGTATTGTAAAGGTAAGTATACTTTATATTATATGAATGCAAAGCAAAACTGTTAGTGCTAATGAGATATCTAAAAGGCTTTCTATTTTAAAAGCAACAGAATAACCAACAATTTGATCGCTAATGCCTACATTTGCCACACCAAAATTTATGAGAAAAGGAAAACCTGTAGGTATATTACTGGAATAGTTTCTCAGGTGTTATCAAATCATCCTGCCTTCTTCTCAAACAATGTCCCAAGGATGCTTTTGCACATCTCCAAGTTTTTTAACTTAAGACTTTGAAGAGTCTCCATTCACCTTCTGATGTGGTACAATAAAATAAGGCAGAAAACATAAATACCATTGTACAGAAAGCCAGGATATTGTGGAATACTAAACATAAATTTATAAATCAGTTATTGTAATGCTCCATTAATTTCTATATCCTTTAGAAAGGGCATGTGCTTGTATATACACCCACAAATATGCTACCATTGTAAATGTATCATTTATACTTCAATAAAAATGGAATTTGTGCTTACTTCTACAAAGCAGAAAGAGTTGTGTACCAGGCTATTGGTCATAAATGTGATCCTCTTTTATATTATTTCAATGGAAAAAATCATATGTGATTTACCATACCTTTTCTAGAAGCATAATCTTCCATTAGTATGAGGATTACTTATGAAAAGCCACCTTGAGTGGAGTTTACCAGAGCCATCAATTAGATTCAACTAAAACACTGTAGCAAGCATAGAAGTCAAGATGGCAGATGAGATGTGCATGATGATAAGGAAGCAAGTTAAATCCTCTCCTTTCAAAGAAAGCATTTAATATAGGTACTATAACTACACTTTCAATAGTAATGAGAGTTACCATGTGAGAACACTCCCTCTATTAGTTGAGTTTGGCACCTTCTCTGCAACTTATAGTCTTAAAAGCATTTCATGGAGGAATGATATATGAAGTGATTTGTCCAGGGTGAGACAGTATATATTAGAATTGGGACTTGAACCCAGCTCTTCTCTACATTCACAGCTGGCTCTCAGTCTACTATGCCATGCTGACTCATTATCTGCATATCACAGTTGCTACTAAATCACAAATCTCCTAATCTTATCCTTCCAAGATATTGTTGTGAGGTGATTGTAATATCACAATATAAATATAGAAAGGACTAAGATATGCCGTTTATGGAAATGAATACCTGTGCTAATGTCAGTAATTACTGTAAATATTTCTCTTGAAAAGTTTTCAAATAATTTTAGATATAAAACTGTTATTTTGCCAACAACTCTAATGTTAGCAGAAAGGAAATAGTATAAAAAGGGCTCTCAGTTGTCTACTTAGAGGTAATTATTCTATATAGATGAAAGTACTTGCATTAATTAAACTTCTCCATAAAACAGAATCAATTTTCATAGTTGCAAGAGCTAGGAGGTTGCTTTACAAAGTAGTCTACTTCTAACAATGAATGGATAGAGTTTAATTCTTCCCTTCCTGACCTGAGGGCAACTCTTTCCAGAGTTGTAGAGAAAGGGAATTTTCCCTATGCCACTTACTCTTTCGGGTAACAAAAGATTAAGTTGTCCTCACTTAAACCTTAGAAAGGAAAGCAAACAAGAAGATATTGGCTGCTCTTTAACATGCCCATTATTGCTTCATGACTTTCTTTTGTTGTTTGGCAGTCACAAACCTGGGCTAAGTTTACATTTTAAATATTATTTCATGCACTTTCTAAAGTATTGCCTCATCAGCCTTTCTCTGGTGCCATTGTTGTCAGTTCTTCCCTCTTACCTTTTTAAGTTATCTTATTCCTTTATTTATTCATACCATTTTCTCCTTAAGAGATTCACAGGCAAGAACTTTCTCTATTTCTCTGGAATCTTCTGTAATCTTTTATGCACTTCACTAGTTTTGGGGTCAATTAGTATTCCTTTTCTCTGAAGTGAACTATTTCTTATACTAAAAATGCATTTTATAAAAAAGACCTGACACACCAATTATCCTGTATTCAACAGTATGTCTCTATAGTACTAGAGATGATTGCCTTTGTTTTTCATTTCATATAAATGACTAAAGCTTATTCAGCACTTATCAAGCTTGAGGTAACTTCCAGCTTGTTACATAAAGCTACCATAATATTTTATGATTTTGCTTGTTGCTGTCAAAGCCTAATTCCCAGTCTCATCTTTTAAAGTTGCTTATTAAACATGGGTGAAAGTAGAAGTACACACACACACACACACACACAGAGGCACACACAAAAACATATGTTAGTAAGACATTAGATGATCTCTACAAAAAGTAAATTAAAATCTTTCCCAGTGTAATCTTATGCAAAGAAGAGAGAGTAGAACAAGAGAGTTCTATCATTAATTTGATGAACTGTTTTCAGTCATCATAAAGAGGTATGTCTATATTGACCTTGCTAGCAACGAAAAGTAGAGGCAGAGGAAATCCCAAAACCCAGACTAGTGGACTAAGCAGTAATTTCTGAGATGTCAAAATCCTTGAATATTCAGATATCCAGATTTCTACATAGAATTCAGCCACTATCAATTAAGGTTTGATGGTTTGGAATGAGAGAACCATAGGCTTCCTTTTTTTTTTTTTTTAATGAGGCAATTGGGGTTAAGTGACTTGCCCAGGGTCACACAGCTAGTAAGTGTTAAGTGTCTGAGGCTGGATTTGAACTCAGGTACTCCTGACTCCAAGGCCAGTGCTCTATCCACTGCGCCACCTAGCTGCCCCCATAGGCTTCCTTTTGGTGTAGGATTTCTACCCTGTTTATTCCTCTGTTATATAGAGCCAGAATGGAGTTGGAAGCTAGAAGTAAGACCCTATTCTGCTCCTGGGTTCTATTAAAGTGGCTTATTGTGCATAGATGAAAAAAAACTATACAAACACATAAGACATTCAATAATATCTACAAAAGTCAAATACATGTTTCCCTATGTAACCTTTTACAAAGAACAATGGTTTGGTCAACATGATTTCATCAATGTGATAACTTGTTTACAGTATTGGAAAGCTGGATGTCTATGTTGACCCTGTTGAAGGCAAGAAGAAGGATAGATCAATGCCTAAATCCCAGACTCATGGATTGAGGAGAAGGTATTTCTGAGACAATTCCAAATTCCTGGAATATTAAGGTATCCAGAATTTTACATAAAGAAGGAGAATTCTTGAGCAATGATAGACTTAGCATTTCTGCTTGGGGAAAAAGAGGCTTCCAAAACTGGAGGAACAGCAAAAGAATAAGGACATGACAAGAAAAAGCAAAAGACTTGGATTTTGCTCAGGTGATTGTGAGACCAAAAACTATGATATGGAAGAGCAAGTGACATGCTATTAACAATCTCTTATGATATGAGGAATTTCAACACTTTAAATCCAATGTGGGAGTAGGGTATTGCTAACTGTCAACTTTAAGTATGGTCTATAGACGTTCTGTCTTGGTAACTTCTCAGGGGAATATACCTGGGTGACATTGTGTTCTATATTTGGAGTTGCAAGTTTATTACCTTCTGTAGGGATTACATACTTTTTGTTTGTTTGTTTGTTTTTGGTGAGGCAATTGGGGTTAAGTGACTTGCCCAAGGTCACACAGCTAATAAGTGTTAAGTGTCTGAGACCGGATTTGAAATCAGGTACTCCTGACTCCAGGGTCAGTGCTCTATCCACTGCACCACCTAGCTGGCCCAGGGATTACATACTTAAAGATGGCACTACAAGTATGGCTAGGAGGCTAAATGTAACCCATTGGTAAAGATTGAATCACCAGATGTTGTGAAGTTTTATCAATGGTAATCAGAAATTCAGTCCCATTTTGAGGAGAATTGAAAACATGGGGTGTTTATGATTCTTTAGAACTCTGGAGATGATTCAAATCTACAAAAGAAGTAGAATTGCATTCATTCCTGGGTTATTTATTAGCTTTCTGTGTGCTTATGCACTCCATAATACTTTCTGTTTTCATTATTTTCCATAAGACAGGATAAAAGCCATTCTTTACCTGAAGGCATTACCTTAAGTACTTATTTAGGATATGGACACTGCAAATCTCCTCACTCAAATTATCTCTTGCCTAATCTCTAGTATATCTGTCTTTACAACTGGGCTTATATGCAAATTCAAGGGGAAAAGATCAACCAATACATTATCTCTATGTCTTTCCCCAAATATCTCTATATTTGATGCCCTGTAGACAAAAGACTTTGGTAATAGACTGAACTTCCATTTTCATTCTGGTGAATTTTCATTTAGACATCATCATGCTGTCTAAAAGGAGTCTCCTACCTCATGTGGAGTGCTATCATATTTCTTTGGCTGTTATTTTGGCATGACAAAACATATCAATGAAATGAAATTCTAACTTGACTCTTTAATGAATATATTTATGTCAAGTGAGTTTGAAGGTGATATGTGTTAGCTTACTATACTTATATATTTCAGTTAATACATTGCAATTATTTGCCTACCAAGACTCACAGTGAGTATTTAAAACATGTTCTTTGAAATGACTTGAATTGTATTTCAATTGAATTTAACATTGAATTGTGAAAATAAGCATACAAGTTTTTATGGATCATAATGTCACTCACATATTCATTGTGTTCCTGGATATTGATTTTGCTAATAACATTTTAGCTCTTTAGAGACAAAAGATAACTCACCACAAAATTATAACAGCCTCATTCTCTCTCTTTCTGTGTGTGTGTGTCCCTGTTTCTGTGTCTGTCTCTCCATCTCATTCATAAAAACAGTGTCTTACAAAATGCACTTATACAATCACAACTTCCCTTGTGTAATAAAAAACTCCACAATCAATTATAGAACAGAAAAAGCTCCTGTCAGCTCTGCTTCAATGAATGCTTTTCAAAGCACTTTTGATCATGGACAGTTTTCTTAAAACAACATTATTTCCCAGAGAGGATTAAGCCTAAATTGGCAATCAAAAATTGCTAAAATTCTTTGTGTGTGTGTGTGTGTGTATATAGGGAAAAATAAAATTTCCTAGCAAGTGTGTAGGAATATGTGTATGAGCACAGATATAACTCAGCCAGCATTCTTATCACCCCAAAATTGGATGGCTGTTATTTTTCCATCATGCAACTTCAAATGACCTGACAAAGTCATAATGCATTGATGTTTATAAGAAATATGACCATATACCTCATCATTCCCAAGTACATATTTCCTTTACAAGTGTGAACAGGAAAAAAAAACTAATTTGTTTATTATGTTATATACTGTACTACTTTCATATTTCAAGACCACCTTTCATAATATTTTCTTTTGTTGTTCATAATTTAACTTTATAATCATAAAATTATTTTATTATTTTCTAGTTACATGTAGAAATCGTTTCCAACATTTGTTTTTATAAGATTTCTAGTTTCAAATTTTTCTCCCTCTCTCCCCCTCTCCTCCCTCCCCGAGACAACAAGAAATCTGATATTGGTTATATATGTACAATCACAATAAACATATTTCTGCATTAGTCATGCTGTGAAAGAAGAATCAGAGCAAAAGGGAAAAATCTCAAAAGAAAAACTAAAAAAGTAGTAATAGTATGGTTCAATCTCCATCTAGATTCCACAGTTCTTTTTTTTCTAGATTTGGAGAGCATTTTCCATCATGAGTCCTTTGGAAGTATCTTGGACCATTGTACTGCTAAGAAGAATCAAGTGTATCACAGTTGATCAACACACAATATTGCTGTTACTGTGTATAGTGTTCTCCTGGTTCTGCTCATCTCACAGCATCCGTTCATGTAAGTCCTTCCAGGCTTCTTTGAAATCCACCTGCTCATCATTTCTTATACCACAATAGTATTTGATTACATTCATATACCACAACTTGTTCAACCATTCCCCAATTGATGGGCATTCCCTCAATTTCCAATTCCTTGCCACCACAAAAAGAACACTATAAACATTTTTGTATATGTGGGTTATTTCCCCTTTTTTATGATATCTTTGGGGAAAAGACCTAATGGTGGTAGTAGGCTTCCACCAGTCACAGACGACCATGGATCAGCACCTTGAAGAGCCACAGGCCACAGTGTGGCTGTGCAGTCTGATATGGGAGTCGCAGCTCCTGCTGCAACAAGGACATAGGAAAACTGTGCTCTCTGTTGCCCGTGGGTTCCTGTGTCTCATTCATTTTTCTCCCAAGCTTGAAGGCCCATCTCAGCTGCACGCAAGCTGCTCCTGAGTACTGAACTCCATCGGGCGCTGTCCTTGGCCATCTCCTCCCAGCTGCCAATGTCTATTCCCAGAGTCCTCCAGTCTCGCTTGAATACATCTCTATAGTGAAGCTGGGGGTGTCCAGCCCATCTTTGGCCTGAGGCTAACTCGCCGTAGAGTAGGTCTTTAGGAATGCACCCATCTTGCATGCCGTGCACATGACCGAGCCAGAGCAGCCGTCTTTGTCTTAGTAGCGTGTAGATGCTCGGAAGTTGTGTGTGTTGGTCCATTTTGCATATCATAATATTCTCTATCTCTGGATTGGTCATAAACTCTTCTCCTGAGCAGTAAACCATTCCTTCCTCTCCTAATTGACCTGTGGTATCACCTTTTATGTCTAAAACATGTGCCCATTTTGACCTTCTTTTAGTATAAGGTGTAAGATTTTGGTCTATGCCTAGTTTTTGCCATGCTATCTTCCAGTATTCCCAGCACTTTTTGTCAAATACTTAGTTCCTATCCCAGAAGGTGGGGTCTTTGGGTTTATTAAACAGTACACTACTAAAGTCATTTACTACTGTGTTTCCTGTGCCTAACCTATTCCACTGATCCACCACTATATTTCTTTGCCAGTACCAAATAGTTTTGATGATTGCTGCTTTATATTAAAGCTTCAGATTTGGTACACCTTCCTGTGCATTTATTTTTCATTAGTTCCCATGATATTCTTGACTTATTGTTCTTCAAGTTGAATTTTGTTATTTTTTTTCTAGCTTTTAAAAATAATTTTAGGTAGTCTGATTGGTATGACACTGAATGGGTAAATTAATTTAGATAGAATTGTCATTTTTTATTATATTAGCTCCGCCTATCCATGAGCAATTGATATTTTACCAATTATTTAGATCTGATTTTATTTGTGTGAAAACTGTTTTGGAATTGTGTTTATATGGTCCCTGGGTTTGTCTTGGCAAGTAGACTCCCAAGTATTTTATATTGTCTACCATTACTTTATTTGTATGGTTTTTTTTTTCCCTCTGTCTACCATTACTTTAAATGGCATTTCTCTTTCTATCTCTTGCTGCTAAGATTTGTTGGTTATGTATAGAAATGCTGATGATTTATGTGGATTTATTTTATATCCTGCAACTTTGCTAAAGTTGTGAATTGTTTCAAGTAGTTTTTAGTTGATTCTCTAGTATCCTCTAAATATATCATCATATCAAATTCAAAGAGTGATAGTTTTGTTTCCTCCATAATTTGATATTTTTTTTTTCAGGGCAATGAGGGTTAAGTGACTTGCCCAGGGTCACACAGCTAGTAAGTGCCAGGTGTCTGAGGCTGGATTTGAACTCAGGTCTTCCTGAATCCAAGGTCAGTGCTTTATCCACTGCACCAACTAGCTGCCCTTTTTTTTGGGGGGGGGAAGCAATTAGAGTTAAGTGACTTGCCCAGGGTCACACAGATAGTAAGTGTCACATGTCTGAGGTCGAATTTGAATTCAGGTCCTCCTGACTCAAGGGTCGGTGCTCTATACACTGCACCACCTACCTGCCCCTCATAATTTGATTTAAAAAAAAGGAAATAGACCAGTTGCTAGAACTTCCTGCCTCTACATCATCAAACATAAAAGTAAATCTATATGTTTCAGTCAAAACTCAAGGCTTTACAAATTTCTGGATGCTTGAAATTTTAAATTAATAACTTTATGTTAAAACGTTTTCATTTTCAGAAAAATCCATGGTGTCTGGTACACACAGCTCATATATAACAGGATTTGGCGCTAAAAGGGGTCTTATACAATATGTAATCCAACTTACCTATAGATGAGGCAATTGATTTCTAGGGTGATTAAATTATTTGCCCAAGGCCATTCAGTTAGTAAATCTCAGAGTCAGGAGTCAAACTGAGTTTATTTAATTGCAAATTGAAAATATCCTTCTCATTATATCATGTTGTTTCCACAAATATTTAAGACGTGGAACACCATTTATGATTGTGAGATGTGGGGATCAGTTAAATATAGCACATACACCTTCTGATGAAGTGATATTTAAAACATCAAGAAGAAAAAAAAATGAATCTAGATGACCATTAGTTCATACAAATAAAAGCACATTATGACATTTACTTCCATGAGACCAAGTATATGGCATAGAGAATGTAGAACACAATACAAATTTTCTTTTTGGCAAACTAAAAAATATTAGAGCAAGTAGAGAAAACCCTACAATAACATGATGAAACATAACATTAAGATATGTTGCATAGTTCTAAATGGAAGAAAGTCAATAGGTTTTAGCAACTGTGAACTATAAATGGTTTTTGATGAATGAGTGGGGAGTATTGTAGGGAAATCAGTAAACTATATGTGGTTATCAGTGGCCATATTTGATGTAAAAAGACAATAGGATGAGTGAGAGGGGTGCCAGAAGGGAGAAAATTAGGGGAGGTTTGGTAGGACTACAGACTGGTGAATATGAAATGGATTAACCTCAGGTCTCCTCTCTTTGATTAGTTATTATTACGTGGATGTTGGTATTGTCATTCATCTGTGTTATGTGAGAGTCTATAAAAACCCAACCAAGACCAATGTAGTGAGCAAGCAGTGATAATACTCTAACATCTGCAAATATCATATCATTTGAACTGTATCATCTTAGTGTACTTTAATTTCTCTTTCATTGACTGCATTTTTTGGAAACCAAGAAAAAAAGGAGCAAAGGAGCATTAGACAACTTTTTATTATAGAAATACGTGGATGATCCATTTTTTCTTTAGGATGAGGAACTTTTGGTGTGGGAACTCTTCCCTCTAGTTACTGTGTCCCAAGCTATGATTTATTAGCTATATATGAAGTATATATAAATTAAGTGATTTGTCCCACATGACATAGATAATAAATATCAGAGGTGGTATTTGTACCCATCTTTCTGATTCCAAGCCTAGTATTTTATCTGCCACTTTACCGTTGTATTTTACAGATGTAGATTGCTTTTTAAATTTTATCTGATCTATGATTCTGTTATTGTAGGGAATTCCAAGTGGAGGTCTCTCAACCAATTCATGTAGGTTACTTTTCTACCACTTTTAGTAATTATTAGTTTTTAGGATGTGGTGGGAGTTATGGGAAAGTAAGTGATTTGTTCAGGGTCACAAAGCTAATATAGGACAGAGGAAGGTCTTTCTGACTCTAAAGTTGGTTCTCTACACATTATGCCACATGTTATCCAGTTTTTTCATCTGTAAAATGGAGATAATAATTATACTTCCCTCTCAGGATTGTTGTAAGTGTCAAATGAAATAATACTGGGAAAGTGCTTAGCACAATATCTGGCATATGGTAAACACTATATGCATTAGCTATTGTTGTTGTTGCTGTTGTTATTAATTCAGCTAACATTTTATAGTGTTTGTAAAGTTTTCACAACTATTTCCAAGTAGACAACAAGCATATATTAAGAACTTACTCTGTGTCAGGGACTGTTAAGTTGTGGAAGTACAAAAAACAATCAGATACTTAGTCCCTGGGCTCAAAGAGTTTACATCATAAACAAAGGAAGGAAACACATAAAAGGAAGCTGAAAAGCAGGAGGGAGAGTGGGAGGAAGAAATGAGGCATCAGGAATGCAGCCTGGAAAAGAATGAGGAGGAATATATTTTCTCATTTTATTTTCACTGCATCTCTCTGAGTTGGATGCTACTTTTATGTCCATTTTATAGGTGAAAAAACTGAGACAAAATGACTTTGCCAATGGTCAAATAGCTAATAGATATTGGAGGCTGTGTTTGCATTCAGGTCTTAGACTTAACAGACTCCAAGTGTAGTGTTTTATTCACTGTACCATCTAGCCCTCTCCATTTGCTTGTCATGGGGTGCAGAGCACCCCCGAAGTTCTCTGGGGCACATTGAGGAATCTTCTCCTTAAGAAATTAAACCAGAGGACAGATATGCCCAGAGAGATAATGGAACCAAATCTGACTGCAGTAGCTTTGGGACCTCCACCCTTCATTCTGATCTCCCTTACCCCTGGGGAGATAACTCTGGGTGTGGCTGTGGCCTTTGTATCCTGAAGAGAGATCCATAGCCAACCCTCACCCAATTCCTCTAGCCACCACCAGTGGGGGATGGTCCTCCCTCACTAAAGGAACTTTCCACAGGCAGATGGTTACACCCCCATCAGCCCCCTATAAAAGTACCTGCCAGTCTCCTGCTCAGGGAGATTGGTACCTCAGAGCCACATGCTTTGTGCTTATCCCCATGAGAAGTCCAAGGATTTCTTTCATGGTTTCCCTCACCCCCCTTCCCTTCCCTTGCCCCTAAATAAACTACCATCTTATTCTAACTGCTTTTGTGTGCAAGAGGGTGTAATTCTTTAAAGAGGAATTCCTAAGAACCCCAACCCCTAATCCAAACCCCTACCCCATTTCCCCCATAACATACTGAAGCTATTATCAGGAAAACTTAGTTTTCCTGGGTCAATTCCAAATCATCTTTTGTCTATAGCCCTACAAATGGAATATTTTAAATTAATCAGCCAGCTTTCATGATTGGAAAATTGAAAAGGGATAAATTATATTGAGCAGTAGTTTCATTGATGGGTCAAGGGCACATTGCTAGGGTATCATCACTCCTTTTAAAGTGGTTTTCTAACATCTGTAACATCATGAATGCTATACCTTCCCATAGTAGGCAGCATACTATGAGGGATGCAATAGCATATTGATTGCAGGCAGTTTTGAGACTTTAGATGAAGCAATTCTGGTGAAGATTTTTTAAACAATTTCACAAGGAAGTTTCAAGACTATTTAATAGTGAATCCTATTTCAGATAACCTGAGATATCTGCTGAAAATGTTCAGCTGGCTCCATAATGTGTAGGCTGGGATATGAAACTATTATAGAGGGTTGGGGAAAAAAGGGCCCAGTATATATAGTTTGACAAGAAATGGGATTCTCAACCTACACAATTAGGAGTACCACTTTTCTACCTTCACTTTCTTGCTGAGGACTTCAGAACCCCTAGAAAGTATTTATTACTGCTAAATGTAACATTTATCCTTTATATACATTATATTAGAAATTTGTAGTGGCTATTTGTGGTTTTCAGTTTGAAAATGTTTTGGAAGACTCTTCATCATGGTCCTGAGAGATTAGCATACATCTCTCTTACTCATGGCAAATCAATTGAGAACTACAAAATTTACTGAGAACTGATTCCCCACCCAGTCCCCTCTTTCCCAGACAAATGAATTGCCTAGGGCTGACTGTCTTTGTCATTTCCAGACGCTTGATGGACTTATGGACCTTCCCCCAAGTAATTTATCTCCTCTCATTGTTCCCCACCTTACTCCTTGGACTTTATGTTATTATATAAAAAAGGCCCACCTATATTAAGTAGTTTCTATTCAGAGTCAGTAATGCCTATACTTAACTTAGGAGAAGTTCTATTATTTCTTTTGTCAAAGGTTCATTTATATTAAGTAGCTATATGTCACTCTGGATCAATCTTTTGGTTCCCTTTTTTGTTCTGTTACCCCATAAAAACCCTGTCCTCTGTTCCCATCTTTGGGTATTCCTAGCTTCCTAGCTTTGTGATGCCATGAGCTATAGTTCCTCTGCCCCAATTAAAGACCTTATTTCTCCTATATTGATTGTTTCCTTAATTTCCAAGTTAACACAATATATGGGATATACTCAATATCCCTCAGTAAGAAGTTGACATTCATGACAATCTACTGTGTTTTTTTTTTTTCTGGCAAGTGCTGAAACATACATATCCAAATCTTAATAAAAAGCCCTTGTTATACAAGAAGTCATTTCATACTTTTTGGGTCTAGTTCTATTCATTATGGAAAGAGTCTCAATCATATTGCATATGTCAAAAGGTTCTCGGCTCTCCTTCATTCTTTGTATAATTCTTTGATCCTTCTGATGCAGTTTAGGATTCCTCTATACCTCTTTATGTCCTTGGGATTTTTTTCTTTCTTTCTTTTTTTTTCTTTTTTCTTTCAAGGAACATTTGATTCTCCCTAATAAACTCAAGAGAAGATAAAGGTTTTGCAGAATCTCAAACTTGGATGGAACCTTGGTGACTGTTTAGTTCAAACCATATTTGACTGAAATCCTATCTACAACATCTCACCTAGTCATGACTAGGTGTTATTTGAAGAAGGAACCACTGTCTCTGGAGGCTTTCATTTTCACTTTGAATTATGTCTAATTCTTCAGTTTTCAAACATTTTGGTCTCAGGAGCCCTTTCCACTCTCAAAAATTGTTGAGAACTTCAAAAAGCTTTAGTCTATATTGATTTTATTTATTGATACATATTATAATGAAAATCCTTTTGTCCTAACAGACCTTCTGAAAAGGTTTTGGCAACCTAGTCCATACTTTCAGAACTTTAGTCTAATTTTAAATTTCTTCTTATACTGAGCCAGAATTTGTTTCTCTATATTGTTTCATTATTATTTTTAGTTCTATCTATCATCTTTAATGATGTAGAACAAGTGAAATTCCTCTTACAAATAAGACCCATTCAAGTACTTGGAGAAAATGATTGTGTCCCTCTGAAGCATTCTTTTCTCTGAACCAAACATTCCCATTTCCTTTTTTTCCCCCATTCTCATACCACATGCTCTTGAGCCTATAAATTGACCTATGGTCTTATTAGAGCAGGGTTCAATGAAACTATTATCTCCTTCAGTTGAAAGGTTATTTTTATACTAATAAAACTTAAGATCATGAGTTTTATTTTCTTTTCTTTTGTTTTTCACTGCCATATCAATTAGTAATCCTTAACATGTTGACTAATATTGAGCTTGCCAATATTGGTTGAAAATTACCAACTTACTGATTCCTACAGTCCTTTCATTCCCCTTTAAAAGATGTCATTATTACTAATCAGTGGCAGAAACACAAGCATAGTTCACTTCTTGCATGTCACCCCAAAATTCCCTTGAGCCGCAATATTTGCTGGTACTATAAAAGTCATACTTCTCTGCAACTCATTGCTTGTTCTTATTTAACTGTAGTGACTTAAGGACCTATTTGCAATGAATCTCTGCAGCCCTGGAAACAGAGACTGGGGTATTTGAATGAGTCTTGATAGACATAAAGTTTTCTTCTACCTTCTTTTTTTTTCCCCTGGGGCTTTCCTAACCTTATCTCACCATATGTTATTTGTCTACTTGCTGTGCTTCAATTGCTCTGCACTGATTGGATTCCTGACAATGTTTTAATGCAAACATCAGCCTCACTTACCTGTCTTTTACCCAAAGGTCACATGTGAAAATCAACATTCAATTCTGCTTATCTTTTCTTGCTTTCACTGCTGATCATATTTCATTCATTTTGTAGCAGAATGGTAAAGTTCCTAGTGCACAGACTTTTGATTCAGAGGTCCCAGATACTAGCACTTCGAACCTTTTTGACATAGGAGAAATCAGACCTGGTTACCTCATCTGTAAAATGAGGAATTTGAATAAAATACACATTTTTTGTTTGATATTAAAAAAATCTTTTGCAATTTAGCTCAAGCTTATGTTACTAGATAATTACATATGATTTCTCCTTAACCACTCTATACTTCAGTCAGATTTGATATCTCACTACTTTCTATTTCATGTATATGGCATATATATATATATATATAGAAGATAACTTCTATCTCCCTAATTTCTTGGACTATGTGCCATTCTTAGAATATTACCCTTCAAGTCTCAGTTCAAGTTCTAGATCCACCTTTCTGGATCTCTCCATGTATTTCTGTTCTTACTCAAAATCACTGAATTATTTCATAACATTAGATCTATCTGTCTATGAACATATTGTATCACCCTAGTGGAATGTCATCTACTTAAGGGTATGGACTATTACACTTTTGTATTGGTATTCACGGGGCATAGCAAAGTGTCCGGTCCATATTAGACTCTTAAAAATTGTTTATAGATTTATTGTTTAAGTAATTGATTACCTCTAAAATGCATTCCTGCTCTAAATCTATGATGATATGACCTCTATCATGTTTGTGTCTTCCCACATTCTCTCAGTTATATAAGGGCCCAGGGTCACACAGCTACTAAGTTTCAAGTGTCTGAGGCCAGATTTGAACTCAGGTACTCCTGAATCCAGGGCCAGTGCTTTATCCACTGCACCACCTAGCTTCCCCAAAAGCCTATGTCTTATGACACTGTGGTAAAAAACAGAAGTTTTAACTGAATCATTTAAGAGTTGAACGCATACTACTGAAGCGGCTTTTAAAGGACCACCCTTTTGGGGAGGAGACTGTGACAAACAGCCGTGTGCCTGCTGCTGCCCGGAGAGTATGGCCCAGCACACTGTACTTCTGGGACGCCAACTTAAAACTGAGAATAGGAACGGAAGTTGGCTCAGTCTCACACACTCTAGCTTGACGGTGCGTTCTGGTGATGGGCTCTGGTTCTCGGCCTGGCAGGCAGTTTTGGGATTTCGTGAGTTTTATAAAAGAATATAGTCTAAGCTTAGATGTAAGATCTTAGATCTTTGTAGTTCTACTTTCCTATTTCCCTAATCGGTATCATCTGTTTGTTGTCTAAACAATAAAAACTAATCCCTCACTGATTAAAGCTCAGAGGCTTCTTTTATTACTGGTCTGGAAGATATATAAGGGAAAAGTTCAAAGGTGGAGTTTAATGTTCTTATATACAATTTTAAATCTCACAACACAGTAAGAGAGCCTCAGTTTCATGAAGGCATTACACAATTAGAGTGTTATGTAAAACCAAATCAGAGGCTTTTTCTACCAAAAGTGCAGTAGCAGCCAAGGTCTGAAGGCAGGATGAAGCTCCAGCAGCTACAGAGCTATTTTTGAGTCAGGACCCCATAAGCTACTCCTTTCTCTTCATGCACAAAAAGAGTAAAAGACTTACTAGAGTCTGGGAATCGTAGTGCAGGTGCTGATAACAAGGCCCATTTTAATTCTGATATAGCTGAAAGATGCTAGGAATCCAGCTGCGAAGATTCTGGGACAGAATTTTTGGTTAGAGATTTATAGTTGGGGGCAGCTAGGTGGCACAGTGGATAAAGCACCAGCCCTGGATTCAGGAGTACCTGAGATCAAATCTAGCCTCAGACACTTGACACTTACTAGCTGTGTGACCCTGGGAAAGTCACTTAACCGCCATTGCCTGCCCCCCCCCCAAAAAATAAGAGAGATTTATTGTAATATCACCAAAAGAGTATCTCCATTGTCTCTATTATCCAGCTGCTTCCAAAATTGCTCTTAGCTGCTTCTTAGTAGAGGGAGCAGAAAGTTGTTGAATAGTCTGAATATGCTTAGAGGAGATGGATCTTGTGCCAGCAGCCAAAACAAAACCCAAATATTCCACCTAAGGTAGACACCATTGTACCTTTGACTTAGAGACCTTATGGCCTCTTTGGTGCAGCTCTAGTAACAATTGGTGGCAAATCTCAGCATTAGGTGAAGCCAGGAGTAAGTCATCTATATATTGAACTAGGGTGGAACCTTTAAAGGTAATGGAGGCTAAATCCTATTGGTAAAATTTGAGAGAATAGTGTGGAACTGTCAACAAACCGCTGTGGGAGTCTGGTCCAAGTCCACTGTGTATTTTTCCAGGTGAAGGCAAACACGTATTGAGAATCTTGATGTACTGGTATTGAAAAGAAAGCAGAACAGAGATATACCACTGTGAAGCATGTTGCCTCACACAGGATTGAGAAATGATAGTAGCAGGGTTGGGCACTATTGGATGTCTAGGTAAAACATAAGAGTTAATTGCTCACAGATCTTGTACAAAACAATAATTAGGTTTGCCGTCAGGCCCAGGCTTAGGCTTCTTAACTGGCAAATTGTTAGTATTACATGAGGAATGATGGCATGGGATAATGATACCCTAGTTTGTCAAAGCCTCAATTATAGGTGTAATTCCCTCAATGGCTTCCTTAGATAAGGGATATTGTGGAATGGATGGTGGTAGGCTGCCTCTGATAGGTACAGAAGATTTAAGGAGACCTACATCAGAAGAGGAAGAAGTCCACAGGGACTCAGGAATATCAGAAGGGATTACAAATGTATCCCTCACTGTTTCCTCAGTGTTTGAGATCAAAATTGGTAGCAAATGGACAGTGTCCTCTGGCATTTCCAGGGAGATGCCACCATCTAGAGAACAAGATGTGGTTGCTCTAAGTTTACAAAGGGGGTCACAACCTAATAGATTTGCAAGGGAGTTGAGCATAAGTAGAAATGAATGTTCTACTTTTAATGGACCTGTAGATACCATGTGAGGGGCTAATTTTGCTACTGTCCGAGTTTTCCCTGAGACTCCAACTACATTTAGAGATCCAATAGATGTACATTCAGGGTCCAGTTTGCTCACTAGGACTGATTTGAGGCTCCTGTATCTAATAAACAATCATAGTAAATGTCCCCAACCTTAAAGTTTACATGGGGTTCATTATTCTGGGGAGGTGAATGAACTGGCACAAGAGGGCTAAAGCTCTCAGGGTATGGAATGGTAAAGTCTTCAGATTATACCATCCTTTCCCCTCCCCTACACCATCAGTCCTCTGCTTATCTCTGAAAGGATCTATAACTGTTTTGATTCTGCCCCCTGAGTGGATTTCTAAATTCACCAGTCATCATCTGTCTACATTCTCTTTGCCTAATTCTACAGTACCTCATTAAGTGTCCCCATCTATTTCAGTAATAGCAAAATCTAGGGGGTTGATATTGATTCTCAACTGCCTGACCTAGTTGTCTCATGGTTTCCTGTAATGGAGCCAAAATGCTCTGTCTGTTCCTTTCTTACCTCTCATTTCCTCCACAAAAAAAAGGTAAAAATAAAAATAGAAACACAATATTCAAATTCAAACAGACCAAATATAAAAGCGATCTTAACTTCTGCTTGTCTAATTAACCAGACTAAAGTACTTAGGATGTTGAAGAAACCTATTTAAAAACTTGAAGGGACAGGCATATGGAAATAGGAGAAAATTTCCTAACCAACATGAAAATCAGAAAATTGAGGGGTTCAGCTCTCCTGGCTGGCTTGCCAAAACTGTGATGGGTAAAACTAAATTTGTGGTCACCTGTCCCCAATATGGGGAAAGCTAACTAGGAAAACAGTTTAACAGTTTAGGTATTAAATATTTATTAAAATATGTTAGAGGTTAACAAAGAGAGAACAAGTGTCTCTTCTAAAAGAATAGGAATACCTCACTACCTTCCAGGAGTGAGCAGAGCTCCACTTCTCACAAGGTTGCAACCACCAACTGACAAAATGAATAGCCTTCCACACTGCTTCAAGCTGATTGGTTGAGAGTGGTCTCATGTGGATTTGAGGTAACTTCAGGACACTATACCTTAGAAAGTTTAACCCAAACTCTCTCAGCAGGGGGCTCTGCTAATAATATTCTCACAATAGTTTAAAATTTTTGGTATACCTTATATATTATATAGAACAATCTATAAGTACTTAGAATTAATACCAAGCATCTATTATTATTTGTTCAATATACTAATAGATTTCAATCATTGTAAATAACAACTTTGGTATAATTAATGTTTATAAAAATCTAGCCGTATTTTAATATCACATAAGTCTTTTCATGTTAATCAAGTGGAAATTATGTATTATTATTATTCCCCTTATTAATCCACATTATAAAAAGTTAAATTATTACCTCAAGTCCCTAGCTTAACAAGGAATCAAATTCTCTTTATTTCTAATTTTATCTTTTGTGTTGGTTATAAATTTAGTTCTTGTATAATGTATAAATTGAATAATAAATTTTTGTGCATAACTTTCTAAATACAAGATCTAATAATGACCACTTGCAAAAAATGAAAGCAATATTACTATAACATTTGTGTTTCAGTATCTGAAATGAGTGATAATAATTTTATACTTTATTAAGTTTGAATTTCAAGAACACAAATATATGCTATGCAATTTGTTTGATTATGGCTTTTTAAAGCCCTTTGCCGCCCCCCCCCCCCCAATTAGCTCTTTTTCACTTCAACAGATTATTTTATTTCAATTTGTAATATCACTTTATATCAATTCCATATAATTTTGTAATATTTTATAATTCATAGTTCTTTGCACAGAGTAGGTCCTTAGCACAAAGTAGGTGAAAGAATAATTTGATTTTCTATGGAAAATTTTCCTTAAAAATTAATGGTTTTATGTGCAAAATAATAGCATCACTTAGTAGACATTTTCCTTTGATTGATGCAGGGTTTCATTTTTCATGCACTATTTATTTAATTTGTTATGTGATTATATTGGATTATTAAAATCAATTCCAAAAGATTTCCTCAAAGTATTGCACAAATCTATACCCAAACTCTCTTTTTTTCCATTGAGAATATGCATAAACATAATTTCAAATCATTCTTTTTTACAGTGTGTCTTTAGCATCTATGTCACCCCTCCCTGAGTGCTAGAGTATTCAGGCAGCTGTTCTTAGCCAGAATCCATTCCCATTGTTTATAGACCTCTCTGTCAGTCTCCCTTTATTAGAAAATAAATAATTGAGACTTTTTCTTGGATTTACCCATCGATATTCAGTATATCTTTTCTAGGTCTGTCTGAAGCTTTGTTGCAGTGGGGAGAGGTTACTATAATGCTTTGTGACTCTCCACCATCTTGGCTAGTGAGAGATTCATATGGGTAATGAATCTTGTAGTATCATTAGTATAATGAAATAAAAAACTTGACCAAATTGTCCATAGATAATGGAAAAAATCTTCAGTTAAGTTAAATACTATTTAAATCTCCTATTTAATTCCATTTACTTGGGTCCATGAAGGAAGGCTATGTAAAAGATATGAAGTCTGACTTTGATTGTGAAAGAAGGTAGAGATTTCAAAAGTGAAATGAGGCTAAGGGAGCTGTTCATTTGTGATTTAAAGTCAAATGATTGGCCTACAGATTCTGTTTTCCACCACATCCTCCATCTACCATTCATAAGTGCTGCAAGTGGCAAACTGGATGACAATGGTGCATTGAAATCCAGCCACATTCTTTTAGTGTGAAAAATACTCCATAGAAAATGTTAGAAGCAGAATAAATCTTATATTTTTAAATCCCAAATGTTTTTGATTATTAGTTCTCTGAGCTTGGACAAATCACTTTTCTAGGATTTTATTTCATTATCTGTATAAGTAAGGAAATTTCCTTAGATGAATCCAAAATGCCTTCCAGCTTCAAATCTAAAACTAAATATTTTTTAATCATACGAGCCCTAATGGCTTATAGACAAATACCATGGAGGAAGAACACATTATAGGCGTGGGAGGTAAACCTTTTGGAATTATTAGAAAACAACTACCTCTTGTATACAAGCTAAAACAAACATGACAGAATATAAATGCCTTAGAATTTAAATAACAGAAGTATTAATAATAGTTAATATTATAATAACATTTCCAATATTCTATAAAATGGGAAAATAGATCTTTCATATAGTTTCATCATTTTGTAATCCAATGCACAGTTATTTCTCTCAAAAAAAAAGAATCAACGATCATAAGAACATAAGGTTTGTCATAACACATCAGACTATTGATTTATCAAATCTAGTGTCTTATTCCTTCACTGGTCATAACATAATGCTTAAGGCAAAGATAAAGAACATTCATAATTCATATTTTCTATTGAGAAATGTTGTGGAGGGAAAATAAATGTGTCCTTACTCAGCCCTGCAGGAGATCAGTTTATGCTCTGAAGCATGAGATTTGATTATCTTTATCTTATCCTGTATAACCAGCAGTCCTATTTAATGGTCACAAATTTACTCAGCTTAAAAAAACAAAAACAAAAACAAAAAACAAATCCAGTGTGAATTGAAATGAATACCTTCATTATATTGTGAATTTCCTAGGTTAAGTAAAAGAAGTTTGAATAATTATTATAGTATTTCCTTAACTTTCTATCACTTATTTTGTGACTCCTGTACAGTATTTTCTGAGAAAAGATAAAAAAGATAAAAAAAAACCCATTTGCTTCATTACCTCATTAAGTCACTCATTACATTTATTACCTCATTACATTAATTAAGCCCCATTTATTTATTAAAATAATATTTGGTTTAAGTATTTTGGTTTTTCTCATACATTATTTAGGTTTTCACTTCCTCTGTTATGTCATAAAATTTCACAAATAATCATAAAACTAATTATATATACAACTTAGTTTCATGATATAAAATGACACTAACAATTCTCACTGCCTATGGTTCTTTTCATCTGCTTTTTATTGAATCATGCTAATGAAGTCACAATTCAAAAGTCATTATTAATCTGTATTCTTTAGAATTTCACTGGTTATTGAGGGGATTGGGTGAGAATTCATAAAATGAACCAATGAAAATCCATCAAAATCACTAAAGCACAAAGCTTTGTTCAACTAACTAAATATTAATGGCATCATCTTTGAAGCAGAATTATTGCATTTTAAGTTATGTCACCATGATGTTTAACACACCTGAAGTATGCACAATTTTGAAGCATATATCTTAAATGTTGCATCTATCCTTTTGAGAAAAAAAAAAGATGCTACTAGGGGAGTTTACATTTAATGTGATGCAGAAATCCCTAAAATATTCATATAATAGTGGCAGTATCACCTTGATCAAGGGAACAGGGAAGATGAGAATTGTGAACTGAGTTAACATACATAGTTCCTGGCATATAATAAATTCTTCATAATTTCTTTATCTATCTATCTATCTATCTATCTATCTATCTATCTATCTATCCATTTATCTATCTGTCTGTATGTCTGTCTATTTCTCTCTTCATCTATATGTCCATTTATCTATGGAAAGTCAAAGCTAAGAGATGCTTTACTGAAGCACAGAGATGATACAGGATCTTGAAGACTATGATGGAAGATTAAAAGCTCTCACCAGTTCTACTGAGCTCAAAAAGGTTTATCTGTGGTATAAAAGACAATCCTAGTCTGTTCTCTGAAGAACAACCTTGTTAATTTCAAAGTGCCTCATGATCTGTAGGATCAATTATACATAGCCACCTATTAATAAAGATAACCACAAAATGTCTTCTAATTTTGTGATATTGGTGGAAGATTGATGGGAAATGTGGGTGGTTGGATATCATGGTAAGAAGTTAAAGAAAACTAGTTTTTAAGCTACCTTTAAACATAAAATTAATTTTGTTGCTCAAAATATAAAATATTTGTATAATGGTCAATAAAGTGATATGACTAGAAAAAAACAACAATGTAAATATTGAATTGATAATCATAAATAGGAGCAAAAGTCATACAATAGTTTCAGTTCAGTAGCAAGATGGCTCACAGCCTCTCCTTGGAGAGGCAAATAAATCAAGTAAGCAACTAGTAGAGATAGTTGTATCAAGTGCAAGTTAAGGAATCTCAGAATTGGAAGAATTGTCAGAGGGCATATAATGCAAACAATATTGAAAGAAAATGCTCTCTATAATATGAATGAAAGTCATTATCCATTCTTTGCATGAATGCATACAGTGTAGGGAAAACTTCTTTGTCCTAATGAAGCTCATCCTCCTTTTAAATAGCAATAACTTTCTTTACTAAAAGCATAAAAATGAAACATTCATTCATTTCTCCTAGATCTATACTGTAGGATGAAGCAGAACAATATTAATTCTTACACATGGTATCCTTTCAAATATTGAACAAACAGCATAATGTAAACATACACACACACACACACACACAAATACATAGTCTTTCTCCAGACTAAATAGCCAAAGCATTTTCAGCAAATCCCAAAAATGCATGAGCTGCAAATATTTCACCATTCTTGTTGCCCCCTATGAATGCCATGCACGTAATCAAGTGTCCCTAACTGTGACACCCATATCTGAACAAAATACTTGAGCTATCATATCAGCAAGGCAAAGTGTACTAAAACTATTATCTCTCTGGTAATGGATATTGTGGGTTAGATTAATTTTCCTGGCTGCATAGTGTTATATATTGAGTCCATATTTGGAGTCAGTAAAACCCAAATTCAAATTCTCTCCAATATCTATTTATTAACTCTGTGACAACACACAAAATGCCACTCCTCTGAGCCTCAGTTTCCTCACTTGTAAAATAGCATGAGGTATATATATATATATACATTTTGAAAATTTAAAGTTCTAATTATATACATGCCATGTGTTATCATCACATTGTGCTTAGAGTCCACTAAAATCTCCAATAGCTTTTTGTACATAGACATCCAACTATAGTTTGCTAATATTTTTTTTATGATGTTGATTTTTTAACCCAAATATGAGTTTACCTTGATCACTTAAATTTAACCACATTTAATTTGGCCCAGTATTCTGTCAAGATCTTTTTGAATCTTGACTTTGTCATACAGAATATTAGTTATCTCTATAGGCTACAAAGTTTTGTGTTCTGTAGACTAAAATATGCCTTTGATTCCTTCATTCAAGTCATTGATAAAATTTTAAACATTAGAGGGTTAAACAGAGTTCCTGGGACACTCAACTGGAGAGTTCCTTGTATCTTTTTCACCACATTACATTAATGATGCAGTATAACTAGGAATCAAAAAAAAATGTTACAGTCATTGAAGAATCAAATTTGTGGGTGACACAAAAAAAATGGAAAGAAACATTAAGTGTAAGAATATCAGTAATGAAGGGTTACATACAAATGATAAGAAAACAACGTCTATCAAGTTTTTAGTCAAAAAATGTAATGGACTGGTCCTGTGGTGAGTATGAATGATATCAATATTCCCCAAGTATGGTACCTGTACCCACAAAACATTAAACAAGGACTTCCAGCATTGTGGGTTGATCTATGTAGAATTTGGAGAAACACAAGAATCATACAGGCTTAGAAGGCATGGTTAATTATGATATACACTGATGAAGCAAGTACCCATAGCAATGAAAGAATGAATCCATTAAAGAATTGAATTATAGTTATAAGGACATGACAGACATGAGGTGTCTTCTGAAAACATATACCACTGCTGAAAAGTTCCCTAATAGCAGTGGTATATGTTTTCAGAAGACACCTCAATTCCAAGTTAGCCTATAAGATATGGCTGTGTTGTTAGGATTCCTGGGAGACATATAGAAGACCTTGAATACCAAGAAGGGTAATACAAACTATTTTGGGTTAATACTAGGAAGTCCCTGAAGACATTTTAATTGAAAACTCTTAACATGACCATTTAGATATACCACACAGCAACTAACACAATATTACTAACATTCATAATGGACAATTTACTTCCCCCTAAAAAAATTAACAAATCCCTTGCTAAGATGAAGCATAAGAATATCAAACTAATAGGCAAAGGAAACATAATAGAATCCCTGAAATACAAATAACCCCTAAAAATAAAATAAGACAATATAGGACAATGCATTATCCTGATTAACTTCTTAGTATTATTTATTTAGGAGGTATTAATGATTTTTTTTAGATTCTAATAATCTCAACCTTCCAAATATATTTAATTGATCCTAAAACTAATATATCCATGTATATTGTTATTAAATGTTTATTTATCCAAACAGCATTTTAAAGCAAATGATTATGATATAAACTATAGAGAAATCAAAACTCAAATCCATACTTAGACTTAAAATTCATTGAAGAATAAAGAAAATTAATGTTTTAGCATTCAACAATAAAATATCAGGTATTAATAAACTAAAAAATGTTTCTGCTTGTATTTTAATACTTCTCAGAAAAATGGAAGATATTCTGTGTGCATAAACAATCACAGGTCATAATGCTGGGAAAATAAAAGAGATTTGATTAGGATTCTTTGTTTTCATATTACCTAATCTGATTTTCATTAGATTTAGAACGTGATCTGATGAATAAAATGCATTTATTAAATGCAATGTAAAATATCACATGGTAGCCTAAACTGGTACAATAAAAGATAAGCTGCCAGGATATAATACTAGTGAGCAAAATTGAATTGAAAAACAATCAGCTATTCTTTTTCTTGAGTGGGAAAGAGTGTTTCTATATTATACCACTTCCAATGCTCCCCTGTCTCACTGTTAAATAGCTGTTTGAAATAACTAAATGAACTGGTCTGATTTAGACCTAAATGCTTTCAACTTATAAAATACAAATTGTCCTTTTTCATGTGAAGAGGGAAAATTATTTGTATTGTTATCTGATTTTTTCTCATAAATTTTCTGACACGTGGAATAGAATGTGGTTGCTGTTATAATCTCCATAGGAATTAAGACACATTTCATTCCCAATAATTCACAAACCATGTGGTAACATGAATAGAGTGCTAGATTTGGAGTTAGGAAGATGAGTACAAATCCTATCTCAGATCTTTATAGCTTTGTGACCTTAGGAAAATCACTTAACAGGCCTTAATCTCAGTTTTTACATCTGTAAAAGGTGAATATTGGTAGTACAAAGTTGGTAAGATTAGATGAAAGAATACATTAAACACTTTAAAAACACTAAAGTGCTATGTATATTCTAGCTATTATTTTCGTAGTAGTGGTATTATTATTATTATCTTAGAGTTGGAAGGAATCCTTGATGTTATTTAGATCAACCCCAACTGATTCATTATTAACTTCAAAAAAATTTCCAACAACTAGCAACTCAGCTCTCACTACAAGACCTCCACTGTTGGAGAATGCCCTGTTTTTAGAGGTAGCTCATTCCATCATTAGACTGTTCTAAATTGAGACAAAGTCTATCTCCTATTCACTAGTTTCAGTATTTCCATCTGAAGTCACAAAGAATAAATATAATCCTTCTTCCACATAGGAGAAGTTAAAATATATGAAGGCAGCTCTAAACCTCAATCCCCTTTTCTCCTTCTCCATTGCTATTAGTTCTTTAGGCCAAACATTGTCAAATATTGTCACATGACAGATGTGGGAATCTGTTCTTTCCCCTTCCCAATCTTCAATCCTTGCTATGTTCCTTTGGATATGTTCCAGCTTATCCATGACCCTCTAAAAATGTGATGGGCATAACTGAATGTAAAGGCTCAGGTGGAATCTGGTGAGCTCAAAGTCCATCAATATAATAACCTTCATATTTTGGAAAGTACAGTTCTATTATTGTAACTAAGGTCACATTAACTTTGTTGTAATTGTAGTTTTTAGCTTCAATTATATGTTTTTATTTGTTTTTGATATATAGACATTCCACACTTTTAACTTGTAAACAGCTAAAATTTCCCAAGTTGTTTTCATTTAATATACTATTTTCATAAAATCTATTTCTTATTTTCTTGGGGGAAATAGGTTGTGGGGGTCCTTAGATATTCCTCTTTAAAGAATTACACATCTTCCAGACAATTCATTTAGAATAAAATAGTCTTTTATTTGGGAATTTAGAGAAAGTGACCAAGAGAGAAGTCAAAAACTTCACCTTGAGGGGAAGAAATGGCTTAGAGACTTCTTTCTCAACTGGAAGGGAGGCCAAAGTCTTTATAGAGGACAGATGCCAGATGGGGGAAGGGGTATTGACAGGGTGACCTCCTGACTATGGAAAGTTCCCTTTGGGGCAGTGGGGAAAGCTTAAATGAGGGGTAGGTTGGGAAAGGTTTGAAAGAGGGGTGGTAGTCCTAACTTCTGGAGTTATCTCTGTCCCCTGGCTCTAATCAGGTAGCAGCCATGCCTAATGGGCTTATCTCCCTTACTTCTTAGGTGTGTCTGTCCTTTGGTTTGGATTCTTAAGGAGAAAACTTCTCAGTTAGTCCAGAGCTACATCACTGACCTTACTGTAATACAGTCCCTCTTCACCTCCCTTCCTGGAATCTCTAGATTTCTGAAATTCTCAGCTCAAATCCTACCACCCTCATGAGTCCCTTCCTTTTTTCTCCCCCACTGCAAGAGCTTTCCCTCTGAAATTATCTCCCATTTACACCAGAAATACACATATCTTGACTATACATAATTATTTGTACATTTTCTCCCCCTTTAGCATGTGAGCTCATTCAGCAAAGGAATGATGGGTCCTTCTCTGCATCTCCAACCCTTATCCCAATTAATCAGATAAGTGCATACTGACTGTCATCAGGCTGCAGCACATAGAGTCTTTTTTTGTTACCCAACCTTTATTTTTATCTTAAAACTTGAAATTTTAAACCTAAGTGTAAGACTTTCAATTTTTTTCAAAAGATTTTATCTTGTTATAGTGGGCCTCTTCTGCAAAACCCCTACACCAGTGCCTCATTACAGCATGGAGGTGCCTTATTATAGGATGAATGCTCAATGGTTATGCCAGCTGATTACAAGCTCTGCCAGACTAACTTTTGGAAAAGCTTCAAGTACTGATCGGCAATAGACCAAGTATCTGTTATTTAGGAACCTACCCAACTAAGTAAGAAGATACTGATCACCAGAAGGTTGGCTACCAAGTAATGAATTTTTTTTGGCCCCCAAAACTCATTAACTGGGCAAAAATACAAGCTGGCCTTCAGCTCTGTGCAATTGCCTTCTGCTTCTTCATTGATGTTAGTAGAACGGTTGGGAAAAAAAAGCTGAGGATTCTAAGAATCTTATACTATTTCAACCACCCATAACTGTCTATGTAACCATTTTCACTTTAATATGTGACTTTTGCCCAATCAGTTGACATACTCTTGGAGAACTAAACCTTATCCATATTAGTATCCTTGATATAAACAAAAGTATTTTCTTAAGAAAATTATCACTAAATGGTAGGAATAAAATTTGTTGCAGTAGCAAAAGGCTTAAAGTGAATGGAGGGCTGGGAATGTGACTCAAATTCATATTTAGAGCCTGATTATAAATCTAGTGCTGAAAGCCTGAGATCAAGAAGTAAAAGCTGGTAGTGCACTCAGAAGCCTAATGCTTATATATCGTCAATGTTTTCTGAGCATAGAAAAACATTATTAAAAATGAAATTCACTTTTTATTAAATTAAGAAATGATTAGCTTGAAGTCATAGAAGCCATTCTAGTATCCTTATTTTGTGCACAATCTTATCATCAACCAATTTGAGCAAAGATCAAAATCTGAAGAAGAGATTACCATTACTATTACAGATAGAAAGTAAAGATTAATATAATCTCACAAAACAGCCAAAGATGATTCTTTGCATTCCAAGAGCATTTTAATTGAAACCAGAAGGACAATAAACACATGAAACACAAGAGATGAATCCTTTCTAGAGGCAAACATATTTATGTCTAAAATCCAGATAATCCTACATTATTTCATTCTCTATAGAGAATAACTGCTGGTGATTTTTGTAATAATCTCTATGTGATATTAGTAAAATTACCACATTTAAAATGTATCACCATAGCATGTGATGGGGAAAAATAGTAATGAAAAAAGAATATGATGTTTAAAAAGGTAGCTAAACCTGACCAAAGGCTTATAGAACTACTTCATATTGTAAGTGACACAATTTTAAGAATGCTGATGAATCCATTCTCAAGTTATGTTAAGGAGGTATGAGAATTGGAATGACACCACCTGCTGAAAGGGACATTGTGAGCTCTGGCCTGAAAAGAACTGATGTGACTATAGCATCCAGAAGTGACGTTTGCCACCCTGTGGGTCCTGTTAATCAGTGCTACCAAGCAATTAGCTTGGAGCTCTGTGTGTGTAGACAGCCCTGTTTTCTGTTTCACAGGAGGCTTCTTGGAGGACTGAGGCTTTTGTTTTGGGACTGCGGCTTGGCAGGAGGAGAGATGCTTGGCTCTCTTAAAAGAAGTTTGCTTTTTACCTCTCTCTCCCTCTTCACTAACTTCTGATGCACTTTAATAAATACTTAAAAGTCTTAACTCTTGCTA
This sequence comes from Dromiciops gliroides, assembly GCF_019393635.1. Lineage (NCBI taxonomy): Eukaryota > Metazoa > Chordata > Mammalia > Microbiotheria > Microbiotheriidae > Dromiciops > Dromiciops gliroides. The sequence continues at coordinate 147,576,945 of NC_057863.1, forward strand.
AAACTAATTTAAGTTGACCACTCATTAGATTTTAGACATCTTAGCTAGAATTTTAGGCCCTTAGAGATGGAAAGATTCTGAAAGAATTCAAAATGGTACTTTTACATCAAAACTTTCATTAGAAAAACTACTAACTCACATTATTTTTTCTAATATATATGAAATTTGTAAGAATGATACTTTTACTTGTGATGGTATCATTAATAAACATATGAAAGGGAAACTAGCATGATTTCACCAATGAATTTTATATAGTAGATTACATCTATATAACCACATCTCAGAAGTGTTTTTTTTTTAAATGAGAGAATTTGGGAGGATATAAGTAGTAGTAACATATCACAGATGAGAGAATATGAAAAGCACTTTAAAAACCTAAAAGTTCTCTGTACATTCTAGTAAATATTTTTGGTGGTGGTGGTGGTGGTGGTAGTAGTAGTAGTAGTAGTAGTAGTAGTAGTAGTAGTAGTAGTAGTAATAGTAATAGTATGGATCCATGTAGGAATAAATACTTTTAAAAGACAGTAGTAAACCCCTGGAACAGAAAAACCCACAAAAATATGGGCTGAGATTATTATCTAGTCAAAGACAGATTATAGGGGGCCATGCTGGGCTGCAAGAAGAATCCAACTCCGTGATCACACGAAAACAGACCACAGGAACGTTGCACCAGAGGAACTTACCCCAGAGTCTCGAAATCAGCTACAGCACCAGCATCTTCAGGAATGAAGAATGAGAGTCATGCAGAAGAGTCATGAGAAAAAAGTCAACAGCTTGAAAAGCCAAATGGAAAAGGAGACACAAAAACTCTGAAGAAAATAATTGCCTAAGAAGTAGGATTGAACAAATGGAAGCTAGTGATTTTATGAGAAATGAAGACATAATAAAGCCAATCCAAGTGAATGAAAAATTAGAGGGCAATATGAAATATCTCCTTGGAAAAAACAGCTGACCTGGAAAATAGATCCAAGTAAGATAATTTGAAAATCATTGGACTACATAAAAACCATGATCAAAATAAAAGTTTAGACAGCATCTTCCAAGAAATTGTCAGGGGAAATTGCCCTGATATTCTAGAATAAGAAGGCAAAATAGAAATTATTCTTTATGAGGCATGCAGGGTGGGGTGTCTTATGTCTGGGGCCGGGTTTGGGCTCAGGGTCTCCTGGGTCCAGGGCTGTTGCTTTGTCCACTGTGCCACCTAGCTAACTCCTAATGATATCTTTAAAATAGGGTTGAGGTGTAGGAAAAATGCAGTGGGGTAGGGGGAAGGGGAGAGGTGGACTAGGGAAAGGTAGTTCACATAAGGGAAACAAGAAAAAAAGCTTATGGAGGACAGGGGAAGAGGGGGAAGGAGTGGGAGAGTGAATGAGCCTTACTATCTTCAGAATTGGTTTAAAGAGGGAATAACATACATACTAAAGTGGGTATAGTAATATATTTTTGCCCTGAAGGAAAGTGGGAGGGGAAGGAAATAATGGGGGGGGGGAGAGGGAAAGGAGAGAAGGGCAGATTGGGGGAGGGAATAGTAAAAAGCAAAACACTTTTGAGGAAGGTGAAGATGTACTGCATAACTGCAGATGTATGACATATTGAATTTCTTGATTTCATAGGGAGGGTGGAGGACAGAGGGAGGAAGAAAAACTTAGAACACAGAATTAGCTCAAAGACCTTAATCTCATCAGAGTGGGCTTAAGGAGGGCATAACAGACACACCCAATTGGGAGGAGTAATCTATTTAACCCTACAGGAAAGTAGCAGGGGAAGAGGATATGGAGGGAAGAGTGAAAAAAGGGAGGGCAGTGCAGGGGAGGGGGCAGTTAGAAGTAAAACACTTTTTAGGAGGAATAGGGTAAAAGAAGACAGAAAATAGAGTAAATACCATGGAAGGGAATAGGATGGAGGTAAATAGTTATGATGATTGACTATAATGGCAAAATGTATGGTACCTACTTTGCTGGGCTATTGTAAAGAAAATTCTTTGTCAAGTTTAAGGTACTACATAAAAGTTATGATGAATAGGATGCTGTTAAGGGTTAAAATTCTAGCTAAACTGTCTAAAATATTTAATGAGTGGTCGCCAATAAAATTATAAGCTTTAGCAAGAGTTAGACTTTTAAGCGTTTATTAAGGAGAATAAGAATTTGGTAAAGAGAGAGAGAAAGGCCTAGATTCCTATCTATTAAAGAGAGAGCACATTTCTAGCTCCACTCTCCACCAGAGTCCAGAGGAAAGAGCGCGAGACTGAACGTCAGTCTCTTCCTTCCTCCTCCCACTAGCTGGTGTCACTTCCTGACTCCTGGTCTTGCTCTCAAAGACCTTCGCTTCATGGGCAGAACTCTTCTACAGTAAGTATCCAGCAGGTGGCGTCATTCCAATCGTTACAGTCCCCCCTGTTGTTCCTCAAGAAACAAAATGTTTCCTTGACGGGACAGTAAAAATAATATAATAACTATTGCTAACTAATAATATGTGAACAACAATATAGAAAAGGAAGAGAGGAAAGTTTTGTCCAGAGGGGCGATTTTTTTTTTTGTCCTCATGAACCGACGCTTTGACATTAGTCTTGCAAAGGGAGGGCCTCTGCAGAGAATACATGTTACAGATGGTGTATATTATAACAGAAAGAGAAAAAAACAACAAAAACAACAAATCAAAACTGTTCATTTAAAGTCTCTGAAAGTCTTTTCTCAGATGTCCTCTAGGTGTAGTCGTGGAATGGAAGTCTTTTCAGGGGTTGATGTGTGGATGCTGGTAATCAGCCAGGAAAATTTCCTACAAAATTGAGCTTAACACAACTTTAAAATAGCTTTGTCAATAATCAAATCAAACAATGAAAGTTCTCAAAAACATGTCTAAGGGAATTCAGAATCTTAGTTGTTACACATGAAACATATAATAAAACAAAAATTGAAACATTCTTTAAAATTATAATATTACTATAGTCCCCCCTTATGGAGGGTAATTGAGAAGACAATTGCTGCAATATTAATTAATAAAAATAATTTTTATCTTTGTTTTATCACTTTTTGCATCATCTGCCTAATTATCCTCATGCCATTATGAGAAATTAAAAAATCTAATATAATTGGTAACAGGTGTCAAGGCCAAATTCAACACTGTATTTATCATGACACCTGAGATAATTATGGGGGTTACCATAAAAGAACAGAGAAATGATGGGATATGAGCATTCCCACACTTGAGCAATATATACTGCCTATGCAGTATGCCAGGTTTAAAATAGGTGGATGGAATATATGTCCATGCTACCGAACATATTGGAGGAAACTGAGTCAGACTTAATCAGATGCATGGGATTTGAGATGTCCATGGCATCAGGCATATAGGAGGGAGCATAGAAGCCAGGTGTAGAAGTGAGATGGGTGGGATGAATACTTCCAGCCATCTGTACAATATTGTGGGGAAAAAGAGAATAAAATATTAAACCAAGAGAATCCAACCTCAACATTTGTCAAAAGCCGTTCCCTCGGCCATACCTTGACTTCATGCATGTCTCCCCTCATGTGACAGTTCAGTGTCTGCTCTTGCATGTATTCCTCTTGTGATTGGATGGCATCTTGGCCAACTGGCATCTGATAACTCAGAATAAAGGCAATTAATGTCTTAAATGATAAGTTCCCATAATCCAAGTCTCATATGGATTTAAAATTGAGGATAATAAATGATTGCAAAAAATGTGAATACATCTTGACTCAGAACACAATATATAATTACGCAACAATTTCAAATAATACCCATTTTTTTACTTAGTATACAATTACTTTTGTGAAAAATCAGAACATATTTAAATACAAGTTAAAGCACAACAGAATCTCAAAGAAAACTTTTTTTTTTTGAAACAAGAAAACTTTTACAAACGTTCCCCTCTTTTTTTTTTTTTTTTTGGAATATGCTTATCAAAAATAATACTTCTAGAATCAATTTACACTTGCCTTGGCAACCAATTTGCCAGGGAAATGCTTTAAAGAGTTTGATCAAATAATCAGTTGAGAAAAAATAGCAAAAACAAATAACTCAGAATATGGGAGCACAATACTCCTAGAATTAACATTGTATTATGAAATCAAAACCATGTTTCAAAATTAGATAGATGAATGAATAGAAGAAAATACACGTGGAATAATAAAAGACAATGAAATTCAAACTAGGGAAATCTAAATGAATATGAACTTAATATTAATAAGAGTATTACAAAATATAAACTTGATCGCATGACTATAAAAAGCTTTTACAAATATTCTCCTTGTTTTAGAAACTAAGTATAAGACACAATCTCAAAAGCATTAAAATCTCTATGAAAATAAACCTATACCATTAATTCCAAAATGTATATGTAATAGCATAGAAATCCTATGTAACCTCTGAACTGACATTAATAATCTGAGTGAATTCAGAACACTCTTGATTCCGATATCTAAAATCCCCAATACTCATATCAATACCTTGCTGCTTACTTCTACATTTCTGTAAAATATATACCCTTCCATGGCAAAAGAAGCAGAGTCTTGAACTATGTTGATTGTCATTCTTATTCAGCTTAAGTTTTTCTTCTTTAACCCCTCTATATTGTCTGTCAGGCTTTTCACCATACAAATGCTTTATAAGATTACTAATTAAAGACAAAAGCAGGTTAGCAAAATTATGAACAAAACGAGCATATCTGGAATTTAAAGGGTTTTCTAAGATTGTCTCAAAAGCACAGCCAGGCCGGGGAAGGGCTGATCCTGAAGCTGCAAATGCAGGTAGAAAAAGTTGAGCATGCGCATCAGATCTCTGGACTTCCCAGGCAGGGGAAGCTATGGGCTTGGCCATGGGAGGAGTAGAGGGTGGGGTCTGGAGAGGAGGGGAGGGACCAGAGCAATTTGAATCAGACTTGATTTTGAACTCAGGCCTGGATTCCTCTTCCCCCACTTTGCCTCCAGGTGCTAGGGGACTAAAAGCTTCTAGAGGGTGGGTCATTGCCTCCAGGCATGCAAAATTAAAGCAACAATTAGTGTTAGAACTGGGAAAAGCTGCCGGAATCTCTTCAGGTTTCTCTGTAAAAGCATGGTTGGGAGAGGGAGAGATATTTCCTTGTGTGAGTAAATTGCTGGCTCTTTTAACAAAAAGAAAAATAGAAAATCCACAAAAACAAAGCATTAACATGATCTTATCTCCCATTTGTCTGGTTAAACAGACTAAAATCAAAAATAGGGTAATTAGGGAGCTTAAAAGGTCCATTTGAAAAAATTTAAAGGGAAAACACAGCCAGTATGCCAGTACTTAGCAGTTAAAGGGAGAGGGAGGGGAAATTTCTTACCCAACCAGAAGATCAGAAGACTGATGTTTAGCTTTCCTCTTCGTGGTCAGCCATCTGTTAAGGGTTAAAATTCTAGCTAAACTGTCTAAAATATTTAATGAGTGGTCGCCAATAAAATTATAAGCTTTAGCAAGAGTTAGACTTTTAAGTGTTTATTAAGGAGAATAAGAATTTGGTAAAGAGAGAGAGAAAGGCCTAGATTCCTATCTATTAAAGAGAGAGCACATTTCTAGCTCCACTCTCCACCAGAGTCCAGAGGAAAGAGCGCGAGACTGAACGCCAGTCTCTTCCTTCCTCCTCCCACTAGCTGGCGTCACTTCCTGACTCCTGGTCTTGCTCTCAAAGACCTTCGCTTCATGGGCAGAACTCTTCTACAGTAAGTATCCAGCAGGTGGCGTCATTCCAATCGTTACAATGCTATAAGAAAAACCTGGAAAGACCTACATGAACTGAAGCAGAGTGAAATGTATTGTATACAAAATAACAGCAATAATGTAAGATGATCTGCTGGGAAGCACCTGGTTATTTTCAGCAAGGCAATGATCCTATATAACTCTGAAGGACTTATGAAAATTGCATTCCTTCTACAGAGAAAGAACTGATGGTAAACGAAAATAGATTGAAACTTTTTTTATGATTTCTTAATCTGAAGTTTTCTTCTTATCTGTTTTCTCTCACAACTTAGCTAATGTGGAGATGTTTTCCAGGGCTACTCATATACAACTAATATTTAATTGCTTGAGTTCTTGGAGGTAGGGGGTGTGAGGGGAGGGAGGAAGAGAAGTTGGAACACAAAGGTTTTATTTTAAAAATTGATGTCAAAACTTGTCTTTACATGGAATTTGGAAAAAAATTCTAAACAGAGAAAAAAAGAAAGACAGTAGTAACTGCTAAGCCTTTCATTAGATCTATTATACATTAATTGGAAATATCTTTTCATCAATGTAGTACAGTTTCTATTAATAAATCTCATCTAAAATAATAGTAGCCTTATTTATAACAACCTTAATTAGAATAATAACAATAATAGCCTATAGGTAGCAAGAATTACAGACTGGGATAACCATACTTTGTCAAAAGACAACATATTTTCTAAATTGTGCAAGTCAGATATAATTTTTCTTATTCCATAATTTTCAGTGTAAAAGTGCATAGAGCATATGTGATAACTATTATATTCTGTCTTTAGAGCCAGGTAGGTGGCACAGTGGATAAAGTAACAGGCCTAGAGTCAGTATGGGTCATCTCCCTGAGTTCAAATCTGGCCTCAGATGCTTATTAGCTGTGTGAACCTGGTAAAGTCACTTAACTCTACCTCAATTCCCTTAAGTATAAATCTGAAGAATGAAATGGCAAACCATTCCAGTATCTTTGCCAAGAAAACATAAATGTGGTCCCAAAGAGTTGGACCCAACTGAAAAACAACTGAACAACAGTAATCTTTCTCTTCATCCCAAGACCAATAAAATATTTACATGATCTGAACATTTTATTTCTCATTCTGTAGAAAACAAAAGGTATAGAAGGTCCAGATTTGCCATTCATTTGAATAGCCTTAATATATCTCTCTTCTACCATATTTTTATATCCACCAAACTTTTTTTTTTTTTTTTGCGGGGCAATGAAGGTTAACTGATTTGTTCAGGGTCACACAGGTAGTAAGTGTCAAGTGACTGAGGCCAGAATTGAACTCAAGTTCTCCTGAATAATCCTGGGCCAGTGCTTTATCCACTGTGCCACCTAGCTGCTCCGCACCAAACTCTTAATAATGGTTTCATAGTATCCTTTCATCCAGATCCTTTTGGATAATGTCTTCCATCTTATATCTTGTTTTTATCTAATAGAATGAAGTCCACAAAGATTTTTCCTTAAGTCCTTTCATCTTCCCATCAAACAGTGAGAAAAACATACATTAAATTATGGTGACTTGCTGTGGCAGAAAGATAAGAATTCCCTGATCATTATGTTCTTCTTTATATTTTGAAATGAAAGGGGCAAGTTCATTGTTGAGATTAAGAAAAAAGTCATTACTAAGGCCATAATCAAAGCAAAACTTAGGGTCATAGTCAGAACTGAGGCTCTCAAGAACACCTGAAGTCCTTTGTGGAAATCATTTAAAATTTCTATTCCAAACGTCAATGGGAAAGGTTTCTATCTACCTGTTTATTGGCTTCTCCTGCAAATAAAATTTTAGGTTATTGCTTCTTGTTTTTGTTTTGTTTTTGTTTTTATTGTGGGGCAATGAGGGTTAAGTTACTTGCCCAGGTTCACACAGCTCATTACGAGTCAAATGTCTGAGGATGAATTTGAACTCAGTTCCTCCTGAATCGAAGGTTGGTGGTTTATCTACTGCACCACCTCGCTGCCCCCTAGGTTATTGCTTCTTAACTAGAAAATCTATTCTATTTTCTCTTTCTATCTCATTGTCCAGGATAATTTGATAAGGAACAGGCAACTAGTAATTGTCAATAATTTGCTAATCATTAGATTCAAACTCGAGATGTGAACATAGAAACTAATGACAAAAATATTTGAAAGGATTCTTCATTTACAGACAAAGTCAGAGTATCAACCCTCCTACACATCTTTACTTAACATATAAAACATGAATTTCGACCCATTCCAATTGGTAATTAAGACGTCCTTAATATATGGTTCTATCAAGCCATATTATCCCAATAATATTCTTATATCAGCTCAAAATTTACATAATGAGCAATAATTATTAATACAAATGGCTCTCTCTAAAGGACCATTAGCACCTTTTCACTTGCACATAGCAATGCAGAGAGTAGAAGAGCATATACAAAAATAATTATGAAACAGATTGTCTTATGGCTGGATAATTTCCTCTCAGAGTACAGAAGTGCAAATAGGCCTCCAAATAATTATTGACCTTAAGCCATTATTGTTATATTAAATAATTCTTCTAAACCGTTTACTAAATGCCCAGGGACACTGTTTAACATCATGGCTTATTTCAGTTCACCAAAATGCATAAGACATACATTTTATTACAATGTATAAACCCCAAGAAATAATTATATTTTCTGCACTTTATTTTGCCTGTGTGTTTAAAAGATTTGTGTATAGTAGAAAGAGCATTGAACTTGGAATTAGATGAATTCATTTCAAGTATCTGTTCTTCAATTTAATAGTTATGAGAACTTGTACAGCTCATTGAACCTCTCTGAGCCTCAGTTTCATCATTTATAAATTTGCCTTTATTGGACTTGCACTGCAGATTCCACCATGTTGTTGGAAAAATCATATTAGAAAAGGCATGTATGAAATACTATCCAAATAAAAAGCATTATGCAAATAGTTAAAAATAAAAAGATGTGAGATTTTATATTAAAAACTTAGTGTACCCTTTATGTTGTGTTCAAAATTTCTTTTTTATTCTTATAGTTTTTGTATTCTGGTCACCCAGTTAATGATCTGGTTTTCTCAGTGAAGCTGGGAAATGACTGGGCATATGTTAATGTAATATGGGAAGTGATATATCAAAGCTTATGAATGAATGGATGCACATTTCAATTTTTTGTTCAAAGTAAAAAATTTCTGTCATAATTGGGTGTTACTTTGTGACAGATAATGAAATGCTGTCTCTGTATACTAAGGAGTTTAATGTTAAAAAGAGGCAGCTATGGGGGCAGCTAGGTGGCGCAGTGGATAGAGCACTGGCCCTGGAGTCAGGAGTACCTGAGTTCAAAGCCGGCCTCAGACACTTAACACTTACTAGCTGTGTGACCCTGGGCAAGTCACTTAACCCCAATTGCCTCACTAAAAAAAAAAAAACCAACAAAAAGAGGCAGCTATGTCATTGAAAGTTCAGTACCAAAATTATATACATAATGACTACAACCAAGTTGTGATTAGTCATTTTAGTCACCAGAGAATACAGCACAAAATGGACCTTCAAGACTGTGTGTAAAAAAGAAAAGAAATAATTAGGATGAATTTCATCATGAGGAATGGATGATTTGTTAAGATAGTACAACACAAAGTCCTACTCACTTACCCTAGGTTTAGCTCTCACTACAACCATATACATAGAGACAATATTAAGGGACAACAAAAACAAGATAAAATAAATATACAACATTAGTTTCAATTATAAAATCTTTTTTAAAAACAGACTTCTGGGTCATATATTTAAAAAGGTGGAGGACTAGATATTTTCTCTGATCCCTCTGAAACCTCTCCAAAACAGAAAATATGTGCCAAAGATAAAGAAACTTCATCTGTATCTATGATTTAGGACACTTGAAATCTGAAAAAAAGGTAATTTTTTTTGGAACAAACTAATGATATTTAAAAAAAATAAACTGAGTTATATACTAAGCTCACTCAGCACCTTCCTCCCCCAACACACACACGCGCACCATGCTATCTGCAGAGAGACTGCACTCAATGATGCACAGGGCTTCCCCAGCTTCCTAACCTGGTCTTTCCTCCCTCTTTCTATCATCTGTTAAGGTACTACCTTCAGGCTGTGAAAGTCTGCTTGAGACCAGGAAAGATAGCCAACACACCTCTGTAGCACTTCATAGTACAGAAGCTCATTGGCTCCATATAGCCAATTCCACAGTGGGCACACCATTCTATGCTGTAATAGAGCTCTGCAGGAGAACCAAGGATGGAAGGAAATGGGCAGAACACATGTCTGTGCTTAAAATAAAGTGTAACACTAAATTCCCCAACCTTAAAAGCCTCAGACACCCAAACTACAAAAATCAACCCATAGGGTCAGTGTAGCAGTTATCTGAACTCCATATAACTAGGTCAGAAAACTAAGGAACAGAGAGCGCAGGAGAGGACACTAGGAGAGGAACCATATATTCATTAAGGTTGCATGTCACTCCACTAAGCCAGAGGGTAAATGCTTAGCACAAAACTGGAGCTAGTTATGGCTACCCAAGAGTCACTTGGGACAGAGACCTAGGCTGATGTAACATCAATTACCCAGCATGGGAGGAGACTGAGATGCTGAGATTCAGCCCCAAGGAAACCACCTTCAGAAGGGAGCAAGTTACTTAGCAAGTAACTCATAGGAAAATATAAAGTGGCAGGGGGAGAGAATGAAATTATCAAAGACCTCAGGAAGAATAAAGCTCGAAGACCTTGAATGTGAACAGATAAATCAATACGAAAATCATTAAAAGCATAAAGAAAAATGAACTCTAGATTTTGTAATGAGTCCAGGCTTCTATGAATAAAAACTACAAAACAGAAAAATGATCCAGTGCTGGATGAGACAGAGGAGCCTGTGGAATAGAAGAATATGAAACCACAGCCTGATATTCCTACGTGGTTCAAAAGGGAACTGAGAAATATGAAAGGAATTTATGGCTTGCGCAGCAGAATAATGGGCAGCTGTCATCTGAGATGACAAGTCTCACCAAAGAAACAAATGAGAGAACAATATATTAGGAATGCAAATATACAGAAGTGAAGAACTAGGTAGAAGAAAAGCAAAAGCCATTAACAGTAAAAGGAAATATGTTCACTAAGCCAGCGAAGTATAGTGATCTCAAAGACAGAATGTGTATAGACAATCTTCTCAGAAGGTTTCTGAGAAGAATATGACAGAACAACAACCAAAAAAAACCAACTTTAACACAATAAAGCAGGAAATAATAAATGAGAACATTTAGAACTTCTGAATATAGAAAATTAACTGCTAATTGAAAGATTCATAGAAAACTTAAAAAAAATGAGAATGACAATAAAAATGTTGCATATTCCAAGAAGCATAGTGCTAAGTTTAATAATTCATTTCAGAAATAACAATCTCTGCAAGGTATTAGGAGAAAGACCTTTGAATACAAAGAAAATGAAATTTAAATAATGTGAAACATTCTGCACCCACCAGAAAATGTAGGAGAGAGTAGAATAATGTGTTCTCCAAAAGCAATCATGATCAGGATATATACCAAGCAAATCTTAACTTAACCAAAAATCAAAGAGATTGATTTTCAATAATAAGGAGGTGATTAAACATTTGGAAAATAAAATATTATTAAATTCTTAAATATTCCAAACAGCAAAAATGAAGGAAATGTGAATAAAGGAAGTAGCTATGTGCTGCAACAGAGTGACAGCAGAGAGACCAGTAAGAGACTTCTTTATAAATGTACAGAAAGAGGTGAGGGAGAAAGGAGATGTCCTGTAGAGGTAACAGTGAAAATATGGGTCTAGACCTTTATGAATTGATCCTGGAATAAAAATAACCTTCCTACAGGTGAATCAATGTTTTATTGTTATTGTCATCATTGTTGAACTACATTATAACACGAGAGTGCGTGTGAAAGGAAGGAGGGAAACAAGAGGATGAAGATGAATGTGTGATTTTCCTGCGTCAAATTGATGGCTAACAATATAGAGAAGTTGACACTTGCGGTCTCAGTAAGAGAAAAGTCTTTGGGGAGGTGAATGAAAATGTAGAGAGAATTGAAAAGAGGAAGAATGGAAAGAGATTCTGCTTTTATGGTGCTAGAGGGTTCCATTGATGAGAAATGAGTGATGAAGATGAAGAAGACCTTGCACTGGATTGACCAGGGAAATTTGATGCTTAAAAAGTTTTCTTGTCCTAACTTGGGGGTCAGGGGAATTGCAATTACTAGGGAAAAATGGCATTCGGAGGAACCAAAGGGCACAAATTGAGGGATGAATTTTTTAGGCAAATGGAGAAAAAAGATAATCATGAAAGGTTATGAAGGAATAGTGAGTTGGATAATTAAGGGCATGCTGGGGGAGGGACACTAACAAGGAGCAATGTCTTCTCTAACACCTACAATAATAAAACAACTTTTTGTTTTTTGTTTTTTTTTTTCCCCTGGAAGTTAGGTAAAGTGGAAAAAGGGGATTAGCAGGGCAAATTTTGCATGCCTGTGGCAGAAACTGCCTAAAGGGTAAAACTTAAAATAAATGATTTAAAAGTTTTGATTGCTTGAGAATAGAGAGCAAGTTGATAATTGTAGGAGTCATGAATCAGGGAATGGGGGGGGGGGCTAGAGGAGACAGAAAAAGAGTGTTGATAATGGAGAGAATAAAGAAATCCTTTTTGGAAAGCAGAAATAATGAACTAGAAAAACTAATAAATAGGGCTAGTTGACAGGAAAGAGAAGAAGGGGTAATCTACCTGACTAACTGGGAGGGAAAATGGGGTGGGAAAGAGAATTGTATAATCACATAAAAACAGGAGAGAAAATAGGGAATTAATAAGCAAAACTCTAAAGGAAAAAAGTTCAACAATTGAAAGTACAGGATCAAGGATGAAGAGAAAAGAGCCTGTAGGAAAACAGTCACCTTAAAAAAATTAAAGTAACTGAAGGAATAAGCTACTGTGTTTACAGCAGAAATGGACAAAAATCATAACTTCAAAAAAATTTAAAAAGTGCTAAGATATAAATCTAGCTTTCATAATGAAAAGACTGAATAGTTTAAACTATCAAATAAAGCAAAAGAATAACAGATTGGATAAAAAACAAAATGTTACAATTTGCAGCTTATAAGAAATACATTTTAAAAACAGAGCTAGACAAAATAAAAATGATCAAAAATGTATTATTCAACAAGTAAATAAAAAAGTAGGATTTGCAATCATTCTGACAAAAACCAAAAATCACTCAGAAAATAAATAAAAATAAACAAGGAAACATTTGCTGAAAGAAAACATAGACGGGGCAGCTAGGTGGCACAGTGGATGGATAGAGCACCGGCCCTGGAGTCAGGAGTACCTGAGTTCAAATCCGGCCTCAGACACTTGACACTTACTGGCTGTGTGACCCTGGGCAGGTCACTTAACCCCAATTGCCTCACTAAAAAAAAAAAAAAAAAAAAGAAAGAAAACATAGACAACAGAAAAATATTAGTAATAAAATTGGGTTTCCAAAAGCCTTGTTATCCAAATTCATAAAGAAAACATTAAGTGAAGTAAAAGAAGATATATATGGTAAAAAAAACAGTAACAGAAGATCTGTATATCCCTCTCTTAGTTATGGATAAATTGAAGATAAAGATAAACAAAAGACAAATTATGAAATTAAACAAAATTTGTAAAAACTAGAGTTTAAAAAGATTTATGGCATCCCCTAAATGGAATTATAAAAGAATATATATGCATATATATTTTTTTTACAAAATTTTTACAAAAACTGACCATGTTCAAGGGCACAGATACATTGCAAACAGATGTAAAAAAACACAAATGTATTAGTATATATATATTTTTAAATATAGTTATGTCATGTCAGCTGTGTTTATCATTTTATTGCTTTTCATAGGATATTATTTTTTTCATATAGTATGGTAGGTTCTAGAGAGAACTTGTTTTTGTTAGATTTATTAACCACTCCATTGGTTAGAATTTCACTTGTGAAGTGGAAGAAAAAAAGTTCCGTTGTTCTTCAAATTTAAAGATAAGAGTGATGATCAACAAAATCAAGAATATACCTTTTCACAAGATTTTTTATATTGAGGCCATATTTCTTTACTTTTTTTATTAAAAGTTGAGATCCAAGACAATTTCAAAGAACTCATGATAGAAAATATTCTCCACACCCAGAAAAAAGAACTGTGGATTCTGAATGCAGATTAAAACATACTGTTTCTACTTTTGGGTTGTTTTTGTTTTAGGTTTTACCCTTGTGTTCTGATTCTTCTTTCATAATATGACCAATGCTAGCATATGTTTAATGTGATTGTACATATAATCTATATCAGATTGCTTTCTTTCTTGAGAAGGGAGGAGGAAAGGGAGGAAAGGAAAAAAAATTGGAACTAAAAGTCTTATGAAAACAAATGTTGAAAACTATCTTTGCATGTGTTAAGGGCTAAAATTCTAGCTAAACTGTCTAAAATATTTAATGAGTGGTTGCCAATAAATTATAAGCTTTAGCAAGAGTTAGACTTTTAAGCATTTATTAAGGAGAATAAGAATTTGGTAAAGAGAGAAGAAAGGCCTAGATTCCTCTATCTATTAAAGGGAGAGCACATTTCTAGCTGTCTTTTCCACCAGCATCCCCAGGAAAGAGAATGAGACCGAGCGCCGGTCTCTTCCTTCCTCCTCTCACTAGCCCGCGTCACTTCCTGACACCAAAGAAAAGACTCCTGGTCTTGCCCTCAAAGACCTTCGCTTCATGGGCGGAACTCTTCTACAGTAAGTCTCCAGCAGGTGGCGTCATTCCAATCATTACACATGTAAATGGAAAACAATGAAATATTTTTTATGATTCTAAAAAATAAAGAAAGAAAAAAGAAGAAAAAATTGAAAATGTGATCCTACTATTATTTCAATGTACAAAGAGACAAAAAAGTGATTATTCATTATATTCTTGAATTTGTGGTTTATAGTTTATTTTTTAAAATATATATGAAATTCAATGAACTAATAACAAAACTGGACATATAAAGAATGTTCCAGATGCTTAATAATACAAGGAATGCAAACTATAACAATTCTAAAGTCCTACTTCACACTTATAAAATTGAAAATGATAATAAAAGATGGCAATTTTCCCTGTTGGAAGAGTTCTAGAAAAATGAACATACAAATTACTGCATTTTTGATGTTGTTGTGAATTAATTCATCCATTCTGCAATAAAATTTGGACTTTTATCAAAGTAGAAAATGTACATATCTTTTTATACAAAGATTCTAGCATTAAAGAGTCCACAGTTTGTGGGGGAAGAAATGATGCACATCTAATAGGAGAATAGCAAAAAATGAGAACAATATATAAATGTAATGGAAAACAACTGTATTGGAAGAATGTGACCATGATTAATACAGGGTAGCATAGGAATACTTATATAAATTCATAAAACTAAAATAAAAACCAGCAAAACAATATTTGCAATGACAACAACAAAGTAAATTTTAAAAATTAATGCTTCAAGGTTTGAATGACAAAACCTTACTTCAAAGAAAATATGAAAAAGCACCACATTCATTTTTTCTTTTGCATAGTTGAGGGAACATGGAGGTTGAGTTCTGCATGCAATGCCAGTTATTTTATATCATTTTTATTAAAATGTTTTCCCTTCTTTTTCATTTTTTGCCATAAATATTTCTCTCAGAGATATAACTAAAGAGTAAACCCTGGAAAAGAGAGTAATCTTTTAACTGTCCCAGAAGAGACTGAGAGAAAATATATTCTGAAAACAGGACTGGAAAAGTGCATAAAAGAAATTAATTAAGAGATTAAAAAATGGAATAAGTAAGGAAGAAGAAATAAGAAGAATTGATATCTTAGAACAGATGGTGAGAAGTTTTATCCAAATCAGCCAAAAAAAAACCCAAAACAAAAAAACAAAAAAAACAATAACTCATTGGGATAATTAAAAATATTAAAACAAAATAAAAAGTTTTTTTAAAAAAGAAATTGGAAGGAACACACACCCATATGTGTGTGTGTATAACATATATTAAGAAGGACTGGATATAAATTACTATTTAACATAATATTGGTAGATAAAATGAAGAGTATTTAATATTGGAGGAAACATGAAAACAGATTGCATGAAATACTTTGTTTTCTAAGCCAAACAAAGGAGGGTTTGAAAAAATGATATACATCCATAAAGATCAAGATATATAAATACAATAAACTCACAAAAGAAATAGGAGGGAGCAGGAACACCAGAAAGGAAGAGGAGATGCACAAGGGAGAAGATCATGTAGGTAATGAATATCCATATGAAAGAAAAAAATTAGAATGGAGGAAGAAATATATAGGGAGCTTCCAAGACAAAGAAAAATATTTTAATTTGT
Organism: Dromiciops gliroides; assembly: GCF_019393635.1. Classification (NCBI taxonomy): domain Eukaryota; kingdom Metazoa; phylum Chordata; class Mammalia; order Microbiotheria; family Microbiotheriidae; genus Dromiciops; species Dromiciops gliroides. The sequence continues at coordinate 147,593,048 of NC_057863.1, forward strand.
GTGAAAGAGAATAATTCAAATACAAAGGAAAGACAGTGAATCACACATGATTTAACAGCCATCCCTATAAAAGAGAGTACTGTTTGAAATAAAATATTCTAAAATAAAACAATATGTTTGTAGCCAAGAATAACTTAAACAGAAAAAATTGTGTATAATATTACTGTTGAATGACTCTTTAACAAATTGACTTCAGAATAATACTGATTAAGACAAAATTTGGAAACTGAAGCACAGGAACCAGGAAAAACATAAGGTAAGTTGTGACTAATCACAAGAAATAAAATAAAAATGAAGCATTTGTATCCTATTAGGATTGGGGCATAAAGCAAGTATCACCTCCAAATCCAAAGTCATCAGGGCTCGTAGAGTTAAACAAAACAGAGGGACTGGGAATAGATTTGTTATATTTTAATGATCTTAACAGAAGAAAGACGAGGGAGGGGGAAAACACACTAACAAAAACAGTTGAGGCAAAGTAGAGGAAATTATCTCACATAACCATGAATCACAAATAGCAGACTGCACAAACTAGGAGGAAATGGTGAGGACAGCAGGAAACATTTGAACCTCATTTTTATCTAAACTGGTCAAGTAAATTAAGAATAGACAGATCCCTTTAAGTGCTGAAATATATTTCATTTAAGAGGGAAACCAGAAGGAAAATGGAGAGCAGAGAATATGCAAGGGTATAAATTTGGGAACAGGTTAGGTACAAGTAAAACAAACCCATCACTGAGGGTAGATTCCAAAGAGAAATTTAAAAATAAATAAATAAAGGGCAAGAAATTATAATTAGGCTCTGGTTGAGAGAAAGAGGAGAATAGGAGCAGAAGTAAAATGCACCAAGCATAGAGCATTTGTGTTAAGCATATTCCACTCATCATCCCCTTCTACTTTGTGAATAAGGGATGTGTAACGATTGGAATGACGCCACCTGCTGGATACTTACTGTAGAAGAGTTCTGCCCATGAAGCAAAGGTCTTTGAGGGCAAGACCAGGCTTCAGGAAGTGACGCGGACTAGTGGGAGGAGGAAGGAAGAGACTGGCGCTCGGTCTCTCTTTCTCTTTCCTCTGGACTCTGGCGGAGAAGGGAGCTAGAAATGTGCTCTCCCTTTAATAGATAGGAATCTAGGCCTTTTTCTCTCTCTTTACCAAATTCTTATTCTCCTTAATAAATGCTTAAAAGTCTAACTCTTGCTAAAGCTTATAATTTATTGGCGACCACTCATTAGATATTTTAGACAGTTTAGCTAGAATTTTAGCCCTTAACAGATGGCTGACCACGAAGAGGAAAGCTAACCCTCAGTCTTCTTCTGATCTGCTGGTTGGGTAAGAAATTTCCCCTCCCTCTCCCTTTAACTGCTAAGTACTGGTGTACTGGCTGTGTTTTTCCTTTGAATTTTTTCGAATGGACCTTTTAAACTCCCTAATTATCCTATTTTTGATTTTGGTCTGTTTAACCAGACAAATGGGAGATAAGATCATGTTAATGCTTTGTTTTTGTGGATTTTCTATTTTTCTTTTTATTTTTGTTAAAAGAGCCAGCAACTTACTCACACAAGGAAATATCTCTCCCTCTCCCAACCATGCTTTTTCAGAGAAATCTGAAGAGATTCCTGCAGCCTTTCCCAGTTCTAACACTAATTGTTGCTCTAATTTTGCATGCCTGGAGGCAATGACCCACCCTCTAGAAGCTTTTAATCCGCTAGCACCTGGAGGCAAAGTGGGGGAAGAGGAATCCAGGCCTGAGTTCAAAATCAAGTCTGATTCAAATTGCTCTGGTCCCTCCCCTCCTCTCCAGACCCCACCCTCTACTCCTCCCATGGCCAAGCCCATTGCTTCCCCTGCCTGGGAAGTCCAGAGATCTGATGCGCATGCTCAACTTTTTCTACCTGCATTTGCAGCTTCAGGCTCAGCCCTTCCCCGGCCTGGCTGTGCTTTTGAGACAATCTTAGAAAACTCTTTAAATTCCAGATATGCTCGTTTTGTTCATAATTTTGCTAACCTGCTTTTGTCTTTAATTAGTAATCTTATAAAGCATTTGTATGGTGAAAAGACTGACAGACAATATAGAGGGGTTAAAGAAGAAAAATTTAAGCTGTATAAGAATGACAATCATCAACATAGTTCAAGACTCTGCTTCTTTTGCCATGGAAGGGTATATATTGTACAGAAATGTAAAAGTAAGGGGCAAGGTATTGATATGAGTGTTGGGGATTTTAGATATCAGAATCAAAAGTGTTCTGAATTCACTCAGAGTAATAGTATCAGTTCAGAGGTTACATAGGATTTCTATGCTATTATATATACATTTTGAAATTAATGGTATGGGTTTATTTTCATAGAGATTTTAATGCTTTTGAGATTGTGTCTTATACTTAGTTTCTAAAACAAGGAGAATATTTGTAAAAGCTTTTTATAGTCATGCGATCAAGTTTATATTTTGTAATACTCTTATTAATATTAAGTTCATATTCATTTAGATTTCCCTAGTTTGAATTTCATTGTCTTTTATTATTCCATGTGTATTTTCTTCTATTCATTCATCTATCTAATTTTGAAACATGGTTTTGATTTCATAATACAATGTTAATTCTAGGAGTATTGTGCTCCCATATTCTGAGTTATTTGTTTTTGTTATTTTTCTCAACTGATAATTTGATCAAACTCTTTAAAGCATTTCCCTGGCAAATTGGTTGCCATGGCAAGTGTAAAGAAGTATTATTTTTGATAAGCATATTCCAAAAAAAAAAAGAGAGAGAGAGGAACATTTGTAAAAGTTTTCTTTTTTCAAAAAAAAAAAGTTCTTTGAGTTTCTGTTGTGCTTGAACTTGTATTTAAGTATGTTCTGATTTTTCACAAAAGGAATTGTATACTAAGTAAAAAAAAGGGTATTATTTGAAATTGTTGCATAATTATATATTATATTTTGAGTCAAGATGTATTCACATTTTTTGCAATCATTTATTATCCTCAATTTTAAATCCATATGAGACTTGGATTATGGGAATTTATCATTTAAGACATTAATTGCCTTTATTCTGAGTTATCAGATGCCAGTTGGCCAAGATGCCATCCAATCACAAGAGGAATACATGCAAGAGCAGACACTGAACTGTCACATGAGGGGAGACATGCATGAAGTCAAGGTATGGCCAAGGGAACGGCTTTTGACAAATGTTGAGGTTGGATTCTCTTGGTTTAATATTTTATTTTATTTTTCCCCACAATATTGTACAGATGGCTGGAAGTATTGATCCCACCCATCTCACTTCTACACCTGGCTTCTATGCTCCCTCCTATATGCCTGATGCCATGGACATCTCAATCCCATGCATCTGATTAAGTCTGACTCAGTTTCCTCCAATATGTTCGGTGGCATGGACATGTATTCCATCCACCTATTTTAAACCTGGCATACTGCATGGGCAGTATATATTGCTCAAGTGTGGGAATGCTCATATCCCATCATTTCTCTGTTCTTTTATGGTAACCCCCATAATTATCTCAGGTGTCATGATAAATACAGTGTTGAATTTGGCCTTGACACCTGTTACCAATTATATTAGATTTTTGAATTTCTCATAATGGCATGAGGATAATTAGGCAGATGATGCAAAAAGTGATGAAACAGATAAAAATTATTTTTAATAATTAATATTGCAGCAATTGTCTTCTCAATTACCCTCCATAAGGGGGGGACTATAGTAATATTATAATTTTAAAGAATGTTTCAATTTTTGTTTTATTATATGTTTCATGTGTAACAACTAAGATTCTGTATTCCCTTAGACATGTTTTTGAGAACTTTCATTGTTTGATTTTATTATTGACAAAGCTATTTTAAAGTTGTGTTAAGCTCAATTTTGTAGGAAATTTCCTGGCTGATTACCAGCATCCACACATCAACCCCTGAAAAGACTTCCATTCTACGACTACACCTAGAGGACATCTGAGAAAAGACTTTCAGAGACTTTAAATGAACAGTTTTGTTTTGTTGTTGTTTTTTTTTCTCTTTTCTCTTTCTGTTATAATATACACCATCTGTAACGTGTATTCTCTGCAGAGGCCCTCCCTTTGCAAGACTAATGTCAAAGCGTCGGTTCATGAGGACAAAAAAAAAAAAAAATCGCCCCTCTGGACAAAACTTTCCTCTCTTCCTTTTCTATATTGTTGTTCACATATTATTAGTTAGCAATAGTTATCATATTGTTTTTACTGTTCAGTCAAGGAAACATTTTGTTTCTTGAGGAACAACAGGGGGGACTGTAACGATTGGAATGACGCCACCTGCTGGATACTTACTGTAGAAGAGTTCTGCCCATGAAGCAAAGGTCTTTGAGGGCAAGACCAGGCTTCAGGAAGTGACGCGGACTAGTGGGAGGAGGAAGGAAGAGACTGGCGCTCGGTCTCTCTTTCTCTTTCCTCTGGACTCTGGCGGAGAAGGGAGCTAGAAATGTGCTCTCCCTTTAATAGATAGGAATCTAGGCCTTTTTCTCTCTCTTTACCAAATTCTTATTCTCCTTAATAAATGCTTAAAAGTCTAACTCTTGCTAAAGCTTATAATTTATTGGCGACCACTCATTAGATATTTTAGACAGTTTAGCTAGAATTTTAGCCCTTAACAGATGATAAGCAAGGAAAGGAAAATTACAAGAGAATAGAAGAGAGGCAAATATATAATAAATGACTACAGTTGTGAATGGAATGAATTCACTTATAAAATGAAAGAGGGTAGCATAATGGATTGGAAAGAAAAATCCAAAAACATTCTGTTTTAAAGAAACACATTCAACAAATCAAAATTCTCAGACTTAAAAATCAGGGTCTAAAATAAAATCTGTTATGCTTCAACTGAAATAAAAAAGAAATAACAATCATGATCAAAAGCAAGACAAGAGCAAAAATCAACTTTATTAAAAGAGACAAAAAAGAAACCACATTATACTGATGTCATAGGCAATAATTAATATCAGTTTTAGTCATGTATTCAATGAATTATCTAACATCTAAATACTTATGGGAGGGGCAGCTAGATGGCGCAGTGGATAGAGCACCGGCCCTGGAGTCAGGAGTACCTGAGTTCAAATCCGGCCTCAGACACTTAACACTTACTAGCTGTGTGACCCTAGGCAAGTCACTTAACCCCAATTGCCTCACTAAAAAAAAAAAAATTAAAAAAAAATAAATACTTATGGGAAAAGTGTTGTATTTTAAAGAGAAATAGTGGAGAGGACTTCTGGGGCAGAGCCAGGATGGCCGAGGAAAGACAGTGATCTCTCAAACTCATGACACAATCACTCCAAAAAACATCCAAGTAATGCCATAGGACAATGCCTGGAGCAGTAAAACCCACAGAATCTTCTTCTAATTTTAAATATTGCTAGTGTTCTGGTAAGTTGAGTTATCTTAGATTTTAGGAAGTATCTGTCTCTTTCTCTATCTCTCTATATAGATAAATATAGAAATAGATAGATACATGTACATAAAATTTAAATTTATGTATGCTTTTAGTATTATTCAAATCATAACAATTTTATCACAAGATCATAGATCTAGAGCAGCAGGGGATTACAGGAGCCATTTGATACAATCCCTTAATTTTTAATAAGGAAACTGAGATCACAAAGGGAGTGTCAGGAACAGGATTTGAATTCATATCCTATTTAAAGTCATTTCCCAGTCCACTGTACCATGATGATTTAGTAGTGGTAGAGTCAGTGTGACGCAGTGGAAGGACTAATAACTTCAGACACAGAAGAGGTAAGTTTACATTTTTCTTCTCATAATTTAGCTACATGACCTCAATTATGTCACTTTACTTCTTCAAGTATCAGTTTCTTCATCTGTAAAATGAAGGGGGCATAAAAAACTACCTCCAAGGTGCCCATAAGCTTTAAATCTATTTTCTTACAATTTGGTTTTGATTGAGAAAATACTAAAGAATAATATTTTTAGGCTTTTATGGTTAGTGCATAATAGTTAACAAATAATGATATTACATGGGCATTCCCCACAACTTAAGCTTTATTAAATATGAATTTAAAGCAATATTAAATACACAAAAATAATATTTTTCCATTCAGAAATAGCTAAAGATACTGCATTTTATTCTTTAATCTAAAAAGGAGAAAATTACAATAATAATTGCCTTGTTTTAAAATGTTAACTAAAATATGAGAAAAATAGGAATGTCAAAATTATAATTCTTTCCTCAGCCCTTCCAACATACTGTACCAATAATTTATATTCATTTACAATAATTAGCCACAACCTCTAAAACAATCAAATAAAAATGATTAATCAGAAACTGAAGTTGTGTGCTAATTATGATCCATTGAAAAATTTTTATATCACAGCATAAGCTTTTTATATTATCTGCAGCTTGCAAAGCTAATGCTAATTACTGTATGGATTAATAGCTGTCAAGTGTGTCCTACTTTCAGTATAAATGAATATAAATTAGTCTAATATTTTGGCAATAAATAGACTGCATTACTTTAGGAATGCTTTTAACTCTAATATGCATGTACAGTCACAACCACTGGGAGAAGCAGTCATGTCTTATTCTCCAGATAAAGTAGATATCAAATGAAAAAGCAACCTTGACTGAAGGCTAATAAACCAATCAGCTTTTGTTTTTGGCCTGTATTTGGTAGAGAGGACATGCTTGCTTAGAGATGAGAAACTACACTAGCTCCAACACACGTGTAATAATACTTAGTTTTAGAGTGGGGTAGGACTTAGAGTGGGACTCGCCTGTCCATTCCTCCTCTACATTCCCTCTAGTACTCTAGCATTTTATAGTGAAAAGGCCGTGATTTCTGGAGTCATAGGATCTAGGTTCAGATTATACTTTACTTCCTTTTTCATCTGTAAAATAATAGATTTGGACAAGATCCATTCTACCCTTCATTCTATATGTATGTGTGTGTATGCATGCATGTGTATATATGTGTCTATGTCAATATCTGTATATATCCGTATGTATGTATGTATGTGTGTGTGTATGGGGGTATGTATATATGTTCCTTCTCCAGGTCTTCATGACTTCCTATTAAGGTGTTATAGACACTTCTGACTCCCATCCTACTCCATAGTAATGAACATCACTGAATATCCAAGTAATATTACATTTATTCAAGTATTCAATATCAATGAATGTCTTTTTATTTAATATTCCTTTTATTTAACTTTTATTGTTTCCCTCTTCCCATATCTTGTTAAATTAAATATATATCCTTTGTCTGAATTGCAAGGTCCATCAATATCTAGTCACAATTTCCCTTTCAGAATTATTCCTCATAACTCCTGAGATCCATCTTATATTCTAATACTCTTGGTTTGGTTTTCTCATGATCATATAATCAAGCCATATTCATACCTGTTTATGCCTTCATTAAGATTTTGAATTTCACTTAGAATGTTTTCTCCTCTGCCAAATCTCACACCTTCCTTAAATTCAAGTTTCATCTCTTTTACAGACCTTTCCTAATTATTTCAGTCTTTCTTACTATCGTCTTTCCTTAACTCTCCACTCTAGACTAAAAGTCATTTAAGCACTTATTGATATGTGATTTCAATCTGTTCCTTCCATTCCATTGCCAATGTTATCACTTTAATGTAAATACTCATCCTCTTGAGAGCCATTATAGGATATTAGATAGAACATGGGACTTAGCATCCAAAGAACTATATTCAAATCCCACCCAAAACATTTTATAAGATTTATGATCATGGGCAAGTTCCTTAGCCATTCAGTGCCTCAGTTTACTCCTCAGTAAATGGATTTATAGGGACAGCCTGGTTGAAACCATTCTATTATTTCAGCTTTAGGACTGCAATAAAATGAAATACTTTGAAACTATCTAATAGTTAACAAGTTATAGTCATAGCAAGTATAAAAAAAATTAACTTAACTATAACTAATCTGGAAAAATTTATATAACTGTGCTTATAAAAATTGTGATTATATGAAAAATTATAACTTTAGAAAAATTATAATTGGGCTGTAAGTCCTGCCTCGGTCGCCATTCAAATGTGGAAATATTTTGATTTACTGGCCTAATTTGGCTGGACTAAACTGACTGGGGGCCTAATCTGGGAACTTTTGACTGGCTGGCTATCTGATTGCTGTTAATTTAATATGGGCCATTTAAAAATTTCTCCACACTGCTCCCAAATTGATAAGCAAACAATTAAAAACCTCTTAATTAAATAATCAAGGCAGAATTTATTTATAAAAATCAGTGTAAATGATAAGGGTAGGGGGCAGCTAGGTGGTGCAGTGGATAGAGCACCGGCCCTGGAGTCAGGAGTACCTGAGTTCAAATCCGGCCTCAGACACTTAAACACTTACTAGCTGTGTGACCCTGGGCAAGTCACTTAACCCCAATTGCCTCACTAAAAAACAAAAAAAACAAAAAAAACAAAAAAAAAATGATAAGGGTAAAGAAATGCAAATTATACAACCTCTCTGCTTTTAATATAAGGTCCTTTGCTGCCTCTTGCCTTATTTCCAGCTTTCTCCAACTTTTATTCTTTTTCTCCTCTCCAGCTTGGCTTTCACTGCTCAGCTGCTTTCTTCTAACTCCAAGCCCCTTATACTTTGTCAACCCTCCTGAAAATCCCCTTAGCATCCTCACCTCTGTTGCCTACCCCCTGGCATCTCTAGCTTCTCTGTATTGTAGCACTTTCTTCAACCACCATACTGTGTCCTGTTCTCTTAATCTTCCAGCCTCTCCCAACCTCTCTACATCTGCCTCCCTCATTGTCTCTCCTTTCTCTATCATCTGGAGCCCCCCCTTTCTGTCCATTCCTCCCTTACTGTCTTTTTTTTTCACTGTCTCACTAGCTCTGTATATCTTGCCCTTCTGTCTCTGTCAGCCCCCTTTTATTAACCTGCTCTCCCAGGTGAAACCCAGGCTCACGGCCCCCAGGGCCAGCTGAGCCCCATGCTTTGTGAGCCCACAGCTGGAGCTGGGCAAAGCAAACCCCAGCGTCCCTGAGGACCCCCCACCTCCCACACCCAGCAGCTAAAGCGGGAGGGGAAGTTCCACACCTACACAAGGAAAGAATATTCAGCAAAGGTACCACACTAGCACAGATTCCTGGTCTCAGTGCTTGCCATGTTGATTTTCTATTCATAACTGTGAGGGAAAATAAACCACTGCCTCCACATGGGTTGGTTTTTGTGCTCAGGGCACATAGAAGTTATGTTAATAGCCTGGGCTTTAATCCCATTAATGAAATAATCTCAAGAACTATTCCAATCTCTTTGAAAGAAAGAGAAAAAAAACCTAGTAGAACCCATAAGGCAGGTAGGGAAAACAATATTTTTCAAGACCCACCTTAGAGGGTTATTTGGGGGGGGGGCAATGAGGTTTAAGTGACTTGCCCAAGGTCACAAAGCTATTAATTGTCAAGTGTCTGAGGCCAGATTTGAACTCAGGACCTCCTGAATCCAGGGCTGGTACTTTATCCACTGCACCACCTAGCTGCCCCTAGAGGGTTATTTTGAAGAAGACATTTTGCAAAACTTTAATGTGAATTTTTATCATTGTCATGTGAAACAGGACTTATTACAGAATATTTCTAAATTCAATTTCCTATCCCCAGGATCTTCTCACTGTAGTCCATTATGCATGGCAAGAGTAGAAAAATCCTCCAAAATTAACATTTGGATTATTAAATTCCCCAAGTCAAAAACCTTCAATAACTCTCCATTGTAGTTTAAGCTTCATACTCAACTTTGCAACAAGGCCTTCTACAGTCAGCTCAAATTATTTCTATAGTCATATCTTCCTTTACTCTGAGAAGTTTAGATATTGTTCTATAAAGAAAGGAGGAGGCAGAAATGTTTCAGAGAAGGTAACAACACCAGAAAATTGGTGGTTTAGGAACAATAACCTAGCAGCAAAGTGCAAAATTGATTAGAGAAGGGGGACCAAGTAGGTTATTGCTGTTAAACTACAAAGCATCTGATTGTAGTCACATATAAATGATGATTCTAGCTGGTAAGCTTCTCAGTATCTGATTGGAGTCACACATTAATCATTTATCTACAAGAGCTGGAGTGGTATGTGGAAAATCAGAATAGTATAACAACATGGAAGTAATGGGAATAAAGAGTTTCAAAAAGGAATGGGGATCAACATTGCCAAAAAAAATAATAAAGGTCAAGAAGTCTGAGGGTGAAGTGAGGCATTGCTTTAAAGGTAAAATAAGTGTGAAAGTAAAGGCCTTTGGCTTTGGTAAGCAGAAGAATGTTCACAAGGTAACACAGAAAGACCAATGTGGAATTGTCATGTTGAAATTGATATACATTTCAAAACGAATGAGAAACAGATGGTAGATTCAGTTTTGTATTCAGTCTCCTATATCTGTCCTATGTATAGGGAAATGTTCATTCTTATTGATGACTATCAAGTTAACAACAATAAAAAAAGTGACTGGAGACCTTTTTATTGAGCAGTTCCAATACAGTTGTTGAGAAAGGGAAAGTTTGTAAAGTGTTTCAAAGTTAATAGCAAGAGGAAAAGTCAGGGTAATAAGTAAAAACTATTCTTTTATGAACCATGTCAGCATAATATAATGGGAATATAAGATCAGCTATATTTGTAGGCAGAAGGGAAAGGACCAGTGAACAGAAAAGAATTGAAAATGAAAAATAAATATGGGAAAATTGATAGCTCAGGGGGGACACAAGAGAAGATGAACTCAAGGACAGGTAGGAGAAAGGAGTAATGAATGGAAAAAGATGCAAAAACATTTTGAGATGTCAAAAAGAGAACAAATGTATGTGAGAAATACTAAAATCATTAGAGATACATCTGGATTTCACATTATCAAAGGATGTCAATCAATGAAGTATATAATGAGCATTTGTGTCAAAGTTGAAAGAGAATAAATCACTACTTCCTAATTTAACAGGAATCTTTTCCAACATTAATGGCAAGTGATCATTGGACTTCCACATGAAAATTCTACAGAGATTGGAAATCTACTACCTTCCAAAGTAATCCATTCAACTTGTAAATGATTCTCATCTTTCAGATGGTTATTTTGTTTGGTTTGGTTTGGTTTACAACATGGTGAGATCTCCCTCTCTAAAACTCACACTCATTGATATTGTTCTGTCTCTAGAATAGAAGACATGACAATACTTTAAATCCTTACATTCAAAACATTCTGCACTCTCCCCTGAATTTGTTCCAAACTAAAAATAATCAATTCTCTCAAGTATTTCTCAAATCTCATGGAATTTTCAACCTTCATTATCCTAGTTGCTCACCTCTAGACATGTTCAAAATTGTCAGTGCCCTTAAATATGACATTTAGAAAGAATATTATACTATAGAAATTGTATGCTCATAATTTTCATTTGGGGTACTATACCTCTCATAATGAAGTCAAAGATTCCATTAGATTTGTATGTAATCACCATGTCAAACAATTGACTCTCATTCATTCCGATTATATTTTTAAATATTCCTGCATAATTACTTGTTTCTCTCTGTCTCTCTCTATCTCTCTCTCTGTCTCTCTGTCTGTCTGTCTCTCTCCACCCACCCACACACACATTCCATCTTCAATTTCTAATCAAGATGATTTCTTTTTCATTCTAAATATAAGAATGTGTAACTTAGTATCTACATGAAATTATAGGGGGTAATATGCTAGAATGGATAGAGATAAGGACTTGAAATGGAAATTTCATTAGATATTTCCAATCCAGTTGAAGATAACACATTGAAAATGTCTTTTTTGGCCCTTAAATTAAATAAACCACAAGATCACATAACTTTACTATCATATATCATATAACCTACATTGTTCTACCTTGTTCATTGATATTACTTGACAGATTTTTTCGAATACAACAGTCATCTGAGCTTTTAGTATGGTTTTCAAAAGAAGAAAATGAGGTTAATTTGGCACCTTTTGTTCTGGATGAAGCCATGGTAGCTGATAGTGATCACAGTTTCCCATTATAAATGGGAAACACATTACAGGAGTCAGCTAGGTGGCACAGTGGATAAAGCACTAGCATTGGATTGAGGAGAACCTGAGTTCAAATATGCCCTCAGACACTTGATACTTACCAGCTGTGTGACCCTGAGCAAGTCACTTAACCTTCATTGCCATGCAACATACAAACAAACAACACATTACAGAATTTTGCAATGACCTAATGGGAAGATAACCAATAAATACCTTAAGAATTCTTATTTTTTTCTTCCCTCTTTCTATTTTTCCTTACTTGCTTTTTTATTTTTTGCTTCTTTCCTTTCTTTCTTTTCTCTTTCCTTTTTCTTTTCATATTTGTTTTTTTAATTGAAGCATTTGTTTATCTTTAGTACTGTAACATCTTCCCATTCACCATATTTTTTCAAAGATCACTGCTAAGTAGTGTTATCTAGTGATTTTATCAAAACATTGCTACTTATTGTCAGACACAGAAGAACTGATGTGTTGACAGGAATTGGAAAAGGTGAGAGAACTCATTAAAATGTCTTTGATTTTATTCACCAAAATAGAAGTTTATGTTATTTTTAAGAATGAAGTGGTAGGACAGTAGATTTAAATAATGTCAGAAAGGTTTGGATGCCCATAAGAGAATGAAAGCTTATCCAGAAATGAAAGCTAAGTTATGTGAAAAAAGAATGGGTTTTGGAATGTCCAGAGCACCCCCCCCACACACACACCCTCCCCCCCCCCCAAGGGGATTATATTAAGATTGATTGGATTGACTTTGCTGATTGACTCACTTGATGTTGACTTAATTGAAACCACACCTACCCGAGCACTTGGCTCAGGGGGTGGGTTTTCTGATGTTCTGTTCATGGACTACCCTCAAGTCCAGTGAACCAATGGATTTGGGTGATGCTAGCCAATTAGCTTGGAGAGGGGTGTAGGGGCTGCCTCTCATCCAGACCTAGAAGTAGCTTCAACTCTCACAGATACAGGAACTTCCTCTTTTTGGCCTGAGACTCTGAGGTGGTTGCTAGATAAGCTTCTTAACTTTCTGCGCCTGGTGTTCTCTTTTTAATAATACTTGGTATGCTTTAATAAATGCTTAATGCCCAAACTGGTTCTAAAGCTGCTAATTTATAAGTAAGAAATATATTAGAAACCTCAGCTAATTTTCCCTACACTTGGGACAGAAATAAAGTAACCGCATATAGTTTTACTTGTCACAGCTAGTACTAGATAGTAAGAACACCAAACAGCTGGCACTTTTTATAACTCTGTTAGAAATCTCTGGCAACAAGTGCAATAAATGAACCATTGGATTGTGGTGGATGAACCAGTGTTGGACAATGGCATGGCGGACAGTGTTATGCCAAAGCGTGAAAGAAGGCAGTATTGGCATGGTTGCCTATGGAACCCTAGCTTGATAGGAGTAAGAAAAAAAAAACTAGCAAAACACTTGTTGATTGTGAGGAAAGGGAGGGGAAAATAGGTTTAGTCTAAGGGGATAGAAGAGGTCACGGAAGAAAAAATTATGACCAGAAAGTTAAAGCTACAAGTCTGAAATACTTCAAGTAAAACAATTATGACAGATGATAAGAGCAAGATGTAGGTAGGAAAAGAAATTGTTATAGAATCATGAAATCTCAGAATTGGAAGAGATGTTAAAAAGTATTTAGTAAAGATATTGCTTGAAAAAGAATCCCTTGGAGTGAGAGGGAAAGTTAGCCAGAAAAACTACTAAGAAAGGGTAGAAAAGTTCTCAAACTCTGGAAGACCTGCCCTTGAAAACAGTCTCTGACAATTACTAATTGTGTGATTATGAGCAAGTTATTTGATTTCTCCAAGCTTTAGATTCCTTATCTGTAAAATGGGGACAATAATGTTGTTCTGAGGATCACATGAGATGATTTGTGGTAAAATTTTGCCAAACATTAATATCTATACTCCTACCAAAATACAATTGCCCCATCTGTGCAAAACTATACTCCATCCAATTGCAATTGGGATTTTGGTAGGCAGGGAATGCATTTGCAAAGATGGTGCAATGTCAACTATTATGCTTGCTAGTAAATCCATGGAAGATTAAGAAAACCAGAGGACAGAGTCAAACAAAATTCTAGCCATCCTTCAAGTCAAATCAATAAGTACTTATTAAGTGTTTACTATGCATATTAGGCACTGTACTAAATGCTGGAAATAGAAATACAAGTAAAAAGAAAGGCATTCAATCAAAGCAGTTTTCCAAGGGTTCTGAAGGAAGAACAAAGATGGTAGAGTGAAACCAGGAAGCTACCTTAAGCTCTCTCAAATTTCCCTCAGAAACCAAGTGAAATTAAGCCTCCCAAAGGATTCTGGAGCTGCAAAACCTGCAAAAATATGAAGTCAAACTATCTTCAATCTTAAGATAACCTATAAGACCTTTAAGAATGGTCTGTCTCACCTGAGTAAAATGGGAGTACAGATCAATACAGAGGATGTCTGGGAAAACCAGCAAAAAGATCTTAGCCAAAGAGCAGATCAAAAGCTGAGGATCCTTGGTCCTAGCTCTGCAAGCTAGTGGCACAGTAGGCTAGTTGTGAGGCCCCCAGCACCAATGCAAAAGACAATCTGCCAGCTGGAGTATTTGCTACTCAATAGGCCCAACTAGGCTGAGCCACTCCACTGCAGTGAGCAAACTGCAAGCAGCTGAGTCCTCAGATCAGAAAGTCAGTGACTGGGCCCCCAGCCCCTAGAAAAAGAAGCTTGGGACAGTACATGCTGTGCCCCCACAACAGAACTTAATCTTAAAAGGCATAAAAGAAGATAAAATATGAATAAGAAACAGAAAAAAAAAAACCTTCACCATGTAAAATTACTATCCTGACAGGGAACATCATAGCATAAACTCAAAGGATAATAAGGTCAAAACACCTAAACACAAAGTCTTAAAGGGGAAGAAGAATTGATATCAAGAATAAAAAGCTCTCTTGAAAGAATTTAAAGAGGATTTTATAAACCTAATAACAGAGGTAGGAGAAAAAGTGGGAAAAGAGATAAGAGTTCTTCAGGAGAAAGTCAATAGCTTGAAAAAAGAAAATAATGCCTTAAAAATACAACTGGACAAATGGAAAAGGAGGTGAAAATCTGACTGGGGAAAATAATTCCTTAAGAATCATAATTGGGCAGATGGAAGCTAATGACTCAATGAAACAACAGGAAGAAGTAAAGCAGAATCAAAAGAATATAAAATGGAAGACAAGGTAAAATAACTTCACAAAAACGATAGACCTAGAAAATAGATGTAGGAGGGATTAAGAAGAATTGGACTACATGAGGACCATGATCAGAAAAAGAGCCTGTATAGCATATTTCATGACATTATCAAGAAGAACTACCCCAATGTCTTAGAACCAGAGGAAAAGGGGCCAGCTAGGTGGCACAGTGAATAAAGCACCAGCCCTGGATTCAGAAGGACCTGAATTCAAATCTGGCCTCAAACACTTGACACTTACTAGCTGTGTGTGACCCTGGTCAAGTCACTGAACCCTCATTACCCTGAAAAAAAAAGAACCAGAGGAAAAAAATAGTCATTTAAAGAATTCACCAATAACTCCCGAAACCACAAAGAAAATTCCAAGGAATGGTATAGCCAAATTCCAGAATTATTATGTAAAAGAGAAAATACTGAAAGTAGCCAGGAAGAAATAATTTAAATATCAAGGAGAAACAATCAGGATTATGTAGGCAGATTCAACGTTAAATGATCAGAGGGCTTGGAATATGATGTTATAGAGGGCAAAGGAACTTGGATTGCAATCAAGAATGTAATACCCAGAAAAATTAATCATAATCTTTGAGGGAAAATGATGGGCATTAAAGAAAATAGGAGACTTTAAAACTTTCCTAATTAAAAGCCCAGAACTGAACAGAAAATTTGATCTACATATACAACACTTAAGAGAATCATAAAAAGGTTAAACAGGGGGAGGGGACGGAACATGTAATTCAATAAGGTTTAAATGTGTATATCTCCACATGGGAAGAAGATACTTGTAACTCTTGAGACTTGTATCTTTCTTGGGAAAGATAGGAAGAGCATACAACATCACATGAAGAGGCAAAAAAGACCTATTACAATAGAAGGAGAGAAGGGATGGGGTGAGCATTGTTTCAACTTTACTCTTATCTGAGTTGTCTCAAAGATTGAATAACATACACACTCAGTTGGGTATAGAATTTTATCTTACCCTATAGGGAAATAAGAGTGGAAAGGATAAAGAAAAGGGTGGGGTACAGATAAAAGGAAGGGCAAAACTAGGAGGCAAAAGGGAAAAGAAAATGGGAGATGGGGCTGATAGAAGGGAGGGTAGATTGAGGAACATTGTGGTCAGAAGCAAAACACTGATGAGAAGGGATGGGGAAAGGAAAGAAAAAAGTATAAACAAGGGGAAAAATAGGATGCAAGGAAATACACAGTAAGTAATTATGACTGTGAATTTGAATGGGATGAACTCCTCCATAAAACAGAAACGTATAGCACAATGGATTAAAAGAGAGAATACTGCAATATGTTGTTTACAAAAAACACATTTGAAACAGAGAGATGCACATACAGTGAAGGTAAAAATCTGAACCAGAATATATTGAGTTTCAGCTAAATATGTATGCACAAAGTGGTACAGCATGCAAATTCTTAGAGGAGTTAAATGAGTTACAGGAAGAAATAGTGAAACTATATTAGTGGGAGATCATAACCTCCCCCTCTCAGAACTAGCTTAACCACAAAATAAATAAGAAAGAAGTTAAGGAGGTGAATAAAATTCTACAAAAATTAAATATGGTAGACCTTTAGAGAAAATTGAATGGGGATAGAAAGGAATATACCTTTTTCTCAGAAGTACATGGGACCTACACAAAAACTGACCATGTGTTTGGGCATAAAAACCTCACAGTCAAATGCAGAAAGGTAGAAATAGTAAATGAATCCTTTTCAGATCATGATGTAATAGAAGTTATGTGTAATAACGTGCCATGGAAAAGTAGACTGAAAATCAATTGGAAACTAAATTATCTCATCCCAAAGAATGTCAAACAACAAATCATAGAAACAATCAATAATTTCAGTGAGACAACATATCAAAACTTATGGGATTCTGACAAAGAAGTTCTTAGGGGAAATTTTATATCTCTAACTGCTTACATGAATAAAATAGAGAAAGAGGAGATCAATTAATTGGGCATGCAACTAAAAAATCTAGAAAAAGAACAAATTAAAAAGCTCCAATTAAATACCAAAATAGAAATTCTGATCATTTAAAAAAAGAATAAAAAGAAAGTCAGTCCCTATCCTCAAGAAATTACATTCAAATGGAAGAAGACAACACACAAAAGAAAGCTGAACAACAGAGAAGGGAGTAGGAGAAATAAGACTCAGAAAATAGAGCTTTAGCCCATTTTATGAAGTCTTCCTGGCATCCTTTGATCTCTCCTCATCATGTGAACCACAATTTAGCACGTAATCCCATTGTCTTCAATTTTTTGCTAGATTATCCATGGGAATAAGCCTTATCCATCAAACTCTGCTAGGAGTTTCTTGAGGACATTTATAGTTTCATCTAGAAACCTGCAATGTCAGAAGTGACCTCAGAAATGATCTAGTCCAAATGCATCACTTTACAGAAGCTGAAATTCAGTCCAAGGGCCAGTGACTTACCCAAGGTCATGTTACTTGTATCCCCTAGCAAAGGGCTGAGAAATAATAATAGTTAGGATTTACATAGCACTTCGCATATTTTATCTTGTTTTATCCTAACAACCCTGAGAGGTAGATGCTATAATTATGCCCATTTCAGAGAAGAGGAAATTAAGGTAGACAGAAGTCAAGTGACTTGCCCAGTGTCTAGAGGAAGATTTGAATGCAGGTCTACCTGACTCTAGCCTTAGTACTTAATCCATTATGCTACTTAACTGCATATTAAGTAATTGAAGAAATATTTTGACTGACTAGGGCTAATCTGGGGGGCCTAATCTATCTGGAGGACTAATCTGGGGACTGTTGACTAATTGGTTATCTGACTGCTATTAACTTAATATGGGACATTTAAATATTTCTCCACACTGCTCCAAAATTGATAAGCAAAAGATTAACTAAATAATCAAAGCAGAGTTTATTTACAAGATATTATTTAAACATAAAAATACAGGGAAATAAAATGTACAACCTGACTGCATTCTGGCACTCCTCTCTTTCCACCTGCTGTGCCTGGAACTTTTTTAATACAATAAGGGCCTTTGCCACCTCTTTCCTTAGGGTATGTTCCACTTTCACTACTCTGGTCCCTTATTCTAACTTCCTTTCACTTTGTCTATCCCCCTGCTTCTAACTTTCCTCCCTTACTGCCACTGCTGAACCCCTGTGTTTCTCTATCACAGACCTCTCCTTCTGTTTTCCTAGTGCTCCAGTGTCCTTCTGTTCTCTTAATCATCACTTTCTCCAACCTGTACCCTATGCTGACCACTTCTGTGCTCTCTGCTGCCTCCTATTCTGTCTGACTGTCTGTCTGCTCCATCAGTCTGCCCTCTGCCGCCTTTGTCACCCACTTAATCTTGTCCTTCGGCCTCCCCTCTGTTCCTCTAATCTTGTCAGTCCCCCTAATCTTGTCCACCAGCCTAATCTTGTCCTTTGGCCTCTGTCCCTTCTTGCTTTTAGCATTTTCTCCTTCCTTCCTCTCTTAGTGCTCCAGCCTTTCTGCTCTCTTAATCTCATCAGCCCCCTTGAGTCTAACTCCCAGGTCTATATATATCTTCCTTCTCCCCACTCAAATCTCAGGGCTTTTTGTACCCCCATACACACCAAGCTAATCCGCCAGCTGCCCTCGAGCTGTGGCTGGAGGGGGGGCACTCAAGTGTCTCCTGTGTACCACACCCAGGGCTCCAGGAGCCCGTGCCCCCTCTGCGCGCCAGGGACCTCAGCACAGGCTACTCCAGAACCCGGCCCGGAGTAGCCCAAGATCTCTCGGATAGCTCTGCTCAGGGTGGGGGGAGCTGGGGATCTCTCCCCCCAGTTGTCTGACCTGGCATCTTGTACAGCCCATGGGGCTTTTTGGCTCAGCTGATGCTGAGGGGGAGGGGCACCAGCTCCTCCCACACAGAAGAGACCCTGAGGGCCTAAGGCTTTCTAATCTTAGCCCAAAGGTAGGGTCCCCAAATAAAAATAAATTTCCACATATTCCATATATACACGAAAGAATTAATTGATCATATATGCATATACATATGTGCATATATATACACTTATGTATATGTATGCAATTCAAATACATGAATGCCTTTGTGTTTAATAATAAGAATGGGAATACCTTGAATTTCCATTACAATTTAGAATTTTCAAAGTGCTTTCTCATCTATTATAGAATTTACATAAGGGAGATAGGGTCAGAGATATTTCCCTTTGACAGAAGAGTAAACACAAACCCAGAATATAGAAGTGACTTCTCCAAGGTCACAAAGCTGAGTGTGTGGAATACAGGGAGAAGTTTGGAACTGGCAAGAAAAGGGTGGTTTTCTGTGTCTAAGGTATGGCTCAGTATTTGTGCTTTTGATAGAAAGAGCATGGTTTTGAAGAGATGGTGAAATTGCATTTGAAGACTTGGGTGTTTGGAAGAGATCCATTCTCTCAGTAGGGAGGGAAAGAGGGAATAAATATTTATGAAGCTCCTACTATGTACCAGGTACAGTGCTCATTCAGCCATGCTCATTTATGTATCACTGTTCTCCCTCACTGTATCACTATGCTCTATGCTCACTGTTTTCATTTATGTATCATATTTTCACATTCATCTCAGTAATGAGAATGTTGAGTTGAATAAAGCAGGAGGTCAAGCTGCCCTGTCTGGCCTGATTGGTTTCTGGCCTGTCACAGTGTCTTAGCCAATGACAAGACATTCCAAAGGCTGATACACAGTACTGAGGCTTAGGAGCCAGACATGAGTCACCAAGCCAAGAGGTAACCTCTTTGGGCTATGGAGATGGATAAGGGGGAGGAAGCAGAGGAGGAGAAGGGGGGGCAAAAAAGGAAGAGGAAGGGAAGGAGAAAGCTAGGAGGCAGTTAAAGTAGAGGAAAAAGAGGAGGAAGAAGAAGGAAGAGGAATACACAGGTAGGAGAGGAAGGGAAGGAAGAGGAGGAAATGGGATAAGAGAGGGAGAGAAAAGAGGAGTTAAAGGAGCAGGAGGTAAGAAGAGACAGGTAGAACAAGACTATAGCTTGGCATAGCTATTGAGCATATTGCATGATATTTTATTAGCTACTTAGCCTTTCAGTGGCTCTCTTTTTGGGGGAGAAAAGGGGGTTTGTTGGGTTTGGGTATGGAAATGAGCATTCTCTTTCTTTCTTTCTTTCTTTTTTTTTCTGCAGGGCAATGAGGGTTAAGTGACTTGCCCAGGGTCACACGGCTAGTAAGTGTCAAGTGTCTGAGGCTGGCTTTAAACTCAGATCCTCCTGAACCCAGGGCCAGTGCTTTATCCACTGTGCCACCTAGCTGCCTGGAAATGAGCATTCTCAATATTCAAACCCTATCTTTTCCAGAGAGATATCCCTGTACACCTTAATTCATAGGGATTTCTTTCTCTTCTGAGCTCTGATAACAATTTTTGTCTAGGCCACAAACTGGACCCTACATATTTAACCCTTACAGTTGTCTGGTCTGTTGTCCTCTGTTCCAATGTCTTTTCTCTTATTCTATGGCTTTTTATTGGCTTCCTTCCTTGCATGTCCCACAGGTAGGTCCCCCCACAGTCTCTCTCTTCTATGCTACCTTCTTGACTTCCTTCAAGATTCATCTCAATCCTACTTTCTACAAGAAGCCTTTCCCATCCCCTTCCCTCCCCCCTCCTCATGCAAATGTCTTTCTTCTGAGATTCCCTCCAATTTACCCATATAAGTCATACATACATAGTTGTTGGCATGTTGTCTCCCCGTTAGACTGTAGGCTTCTTGAGAGCCTTTCTTTGCATTCAGAGATTAGCACAATGCCTGGCACATGGCCAGTGTTTAATAATGCCTTGTTGAATTGTTTGATGATCAACTGTGATTGACTTAGCTCTTCTTAGACAATTCCAGAAGACCTATGATGGAAAATACTAACCATATCAAGAGAAAGAGTTGATGGAGTCAGAATGCAGATGGAAGCATACTATTTTAATTTTATTTTTTCATGTTTTTCCCTTTGTTTTCTTTCTTCTTTTATAACCTGACTAATAAATATGTTTCATGATTGAACATACATAATCTATATAAAATTGATTACCATTTTAGGGAAAAGAGGGAGGGTGAAAATTTGGAACTCTACATTTTATAAAAATGAAATGAATGTTAATTGTTTTTACATGTAATTGGGAGAGATACTATTAAAGTAATAATTAAAAAAGAAAAAGAATCCATCTACAAATGCTCGACAAATTTCTTATTTAGTCTTGGTGTAAATATCTCTAATGAAAAAGTACTCTTTCCTGAGACAGACTATTCAAATCAGAAAGGTTTGGGTTTTGTTGTTGTTTTTGTTGTAGTTTGTTTTGTCTTCTTGTTAAAAGTAAAAAAATAAAAAGTAAAAGCTGAATGATAAAGTATGAAAGTATGGCCACAGTGTAGCTGATACATTTTCTCACCATCCTAATTCTCATATGTAGTATCCTGCAATGAGGATATGTGGGCATTTCATTCTCCCATTCTGAGAGATTCATGCCCAAGAACAAAAGGATAACTCTCTATCCATTCTTGACATGGAGGGATAATAAAGGTGTATGCATTTGGATCTTGTTTTTGTTTGTCCTTTGTTCCTAAAGAGGAACATGACATCAGGATGATGTCATGACTTGCATTGAATTGGGTTTAAGTGAGGGAAGGCTGTTCAACCTCATTCTCTCTTCGAAAGCCATCTGGGTCCAGTGGCAAGATATATATATCAGGATGACTAGAGCTGGTCCAGGATGTTTTAAGGCAATTGGGGTTAAGTGATTTGCTCAAGGTCACACAGCTAGTAAGTGTCTGAGGTGATATTTGAACTTAAGTTCTCCAACCTTCAGGCCTAGTGCTCTATTCACTGCACCACCTAGCTGCACACCAATGAGTACTGACTTGAGTGACAGAAGCCCTTATATAATTTAGACTATTGCCAATTGATTTCTGAGGAGCATAACTACTATCTATAAACTGGCAGAGAGAATACTAATTAGAACAGCAGGTAGGCAAAATTGTATGCAATAAACTTAGATTTCCCACCCCCTTGACTCATCAAGGTTGTTTTCAAATCCAAAATATTGCATTGACACATATGCAAGTTGTTCACTGTCACAAGTATTCTCAAGTATTTGTCTGTTATTCAAACTAAACTCATCTGAAATTAGTGCTGTGAAGTAGCACTCTCTTAAGATATAATTATCTGCTGTAGAATATTAACATGTTTAAGTATCACTTTTCTAATCAAAGACAAAGAATTCTTCCATTTATCTAAAGCTTTCCCCACCAATCATAGGGGTGGAAAGCAAGGATGATAAATGCCAGCTTCAATCTATTTGTAACGTTAGTTAAACCACAACTGAGACTATGAAAAAATTGAACCTGTTTTGTCCCTCTGAAATCAACTAATAAAAATAATTAGTAGAAAACAAAACATAGAAGTTCAGATAGGAGAAGGCCCCATCACTAAAATTCCTATGATTTAAAAATATTATTCAATTCAAAAAATATTTATTAAATTCTGCTTTCTTCCTTTAAAGTTGTTAACAGTTGACCACTTTGAGATAGCAAACATTCATACAACAGGAGCAACAAACAAAGGAGATGAACAGACCTTATAAAACTTGAAGTTTAAATCAAAATTTAAAGCAAAGATTAAAAGATAAAAATTTAGTGCTGAAAGGAACTTGAGATTGTGCCCCCCAGTTTTCTCATTTTATAGTTGAGGGAGTTGCAAGGTCATTATAGGTAAGGAGCAAAGTCAGGATTTGAATTCTGGGTCCTCTAATTCCCAACCACTCTATTTCAAGGTTTCTTCTCCAATAAACCATGTAGCCTCTAGTGTGACATATTTAATGAACAATACATTCATTACCTTGCTTCACGATAATAAAAATGTTCATCTATTTACATAGTGATTAATATTTCTTAGACACATCCAAGTTAAATATTTAGGGTTTTTGCCTCACTGTGTTAATTTTCTAATATCTATAATCAGTCTAAAAATTAACAATATTTCATGAGCTAGAGGTGATTTTGGAAGTACCAGGACCACTTCTTTAGAACTTACCATCTTCCCTATTACTTACGACATTGTGTTTCTGATTCTCCTTTATCAAGGTTTCCTTTTTTTCCTTTTCATTTTTAGCAAGAGATATTTATTTCACAGATATAACAAGGACATAAATACAAACATTCCTCCACCAAAACCTGGAGCAACATTCTCCCCTATCCCACATTGATCTTGGAGATAGTGGTCTCAAATTTAACTCCATTGTTATATAGTATTTACCCTATTAATTTCTCTGTAGACTGTCAGTTTGTTAAGCAGCCTAACATCTTTCCCACATATTCTTTCAGAACCTCCCAAACACTGAACTAACTCTGGAAATGCATGAATCAACCTCATCATCTATGTGTATATCCCTGGAAAATATATTGCCAAGGTAAATGAATATATCCACAGCATTCAAAATTTCTTCATTTGCTAGAACAAATGGTTCCACATATGGATGATATATTGCTGCTTGGAAGAGCCAAAATTAGCACAAGAAGCAGAGAATTCATAATTTTTTTTTTTTGCAATTCAACCTAAGTGGCAGAATTGAGTGCACATCATCTGCAAATAAAAAGTCACATGCTAAGTCTTCCTCCAGTTTAGTTTTGACTTGTAGCCTTTTCAGGTTAAATCATGTACCATCAGCGTGGTAACTCACCTTGATGCTGTTTTCATCCTTCTTGAAGGTGTCCAACAACATTGCTGAAAATATCATGCTAAAAAGCTGGGGAGCAAGCACACATCCCTGATTCATTGCATTGGTGATTGGTAAACCATGAGATATAATCCATTATCTAGAACCCAAGCAAGCATGCCATCATGAAACTGACATACAATACTGATAAACTTCTTTGGCCATCCAAATTTTACCATGATTTTCCATAAGCCTTCATGACTGAAAGCATCAAAAGCTTTGGTCAGATCAAGGAGCACTGTGTGAAGGATTACCTGATTGAGAAAGACCCTGGCAAGAATATTGCCAAAAATTATTAAAAGATAAAAACCTCCCTATGGTTGTCACAGAACAAACAATTCCCTTTTCCTTTATATAGATAGACAATAGAGGCATACTTGATCTCCTGAGAGATAAACTTCCCTTTCCATATAACCCAAAAGCTTTCTGTCATCTTTTGTATGAGTAGTCATATCCTTGCCTTATAGATCTCTTCTGGAATAGAAACAACACCAGGTGCTTTGCCATATAAGAGGAGGCTAATGTCATTCAAAATTTCTTCTTCCATTGGAAATTCCACTAGGGAAAGATCAACTTCAACCTGAGCTACACGGTCAACAATGATTGATGATATTCTCTTGCAAATAGCATGGAAGTAAGTGTTCAGCCCATCTCTCCAGGATCATGTCATTATCCCCAGTAGGTGTGGCTCCATTAGTTCTCTGTAGTTGAAATGCACTAAAGGTCTTTGGCCCATAAATAGCCATCAAGGCATCATGAAAACGTTTGGGATTGTTACTACCAGTATAAAACTCAATTTCATCTGGCTTCTTACTGAGACAAAAATCCTGCATCTCTCTAAGTTTTGCTTGCACTTTACTTTTCTTTTTGTTGTTTTTTTTGGGGGGGTTTTGGTTTTGTTCTTTTTTTTTTTTTTTGCAGGGCAATGAGGGTTAAGTGACTTGCCCAGGGTCACACAGCTAGGTAAGTGTCAAGTGTCTGAGGCTGGATTTGAACTCAGGTCCTCCTGAATCCAAGGCCAGTGCTTTATCCACTGTGCCACTTAGCTGCCCCCTGCACTTTTCATGAAATTAAATGTTGCCTATTTGGAAATGAACAAAATATCCTGCTTATTCGTAGAGACTGTAAAGTTCTCAAATTTCATTTAACTTCTGAATTTTCCCATTGTTTTCATCAAACCAATCCTTTTGTTTGTTCTGTCCTAGATGAACAAATGTGGTGCTGTACACCAAACCTCTGAAAGTTGCCTACTCTTTTTCTGCTCTGCTGTTATCAATAGTATTTTGGGTCAATTTTCCCTACAAGTCAATGACAAATTGTACACACACTGATCTGTTGATTGACCACAAGTCTTCTGATACTTGTCATGCCTTGGGGCTGCTACTTTTGTTAAATATTAATGTTTAGCTTGCAGAGAATAATCTTTGGTTGGTCCAGCACTCTATACCATATGTCACCTTGTCATTCTCACATTCTATCTGTTTTTTTCTCCTTATGATGACATATTCCATTAAATGTCAGTCTTTGAAGCAAGGGTGCATTGATGAATTTTTGTTGCATTTAGGTCAATGAAAGACAGTATTGACAATGAAAAAAATGATGAGAAACTCAAGTCTTCAATGGTAAGTAACTATTTCCATTGCTATTTCTAACTCCATTCCTCCGAAGGACTCTATGCCATGTCTGATAGTCTGTGTCTACTCTGGCATTAAAGTCACCCAGAATTACAAGCTTCTCCTCTTTTGCCACATTGATGATGGGGGTTTCTAGGTCTTCATAAATTTTTTCTTTGAGCTCATCAGCATTCATCATAGTAGAAGTACAAACACTTATGTTGTTAGTATGGTACTTTCTTTAAAGTGGCAATTGCATTGTAATGAACCTGTCATTCACTCCTTTTGATAGGCAGAAAAGCTTTCTGACTAGATTAGTTTTTATTGTGAAACCTACACAAGCTTCAGTTTATTAAATAATCACTCCCACCTAACCAGTTCTAGCAACATAAGTAATCAGGAGTCTGTTTCCTTATGACATGATTAGTAAAAAATGATTAGTTACAGGACATCTGCACAAGCTCCGAATAAGAGATGAAGGTAATCATAATGACTTTCTGAAAGCAGGCTCACCAACCTCTTCCATACAGCATCCCTCTTTTTCATGTACTCCAAATTTAAAACAAACAAAAACAAAGAAAAAAAAGCAAAATGTTAACTAAGGAAAATCAGATCAGATGTGTTTGGAAAACATTGTCCAAATCCCCCACCTAAAACTGTGCTCTGGGATACCAGGGAAGCATATATATTATCCTTTCACTTGCTTCCCCAGATAAAAATAAATTTAAAAAGTTTAAATTAGTTAATGTAGAACAGTCCACTATATTGCCTCATGTACAGGTTAAAAGCATAATTGTGACCAAATAAAGAGTGATTCCAAGAATGAGGGATAGTCATGAAAAATGCCTAGAGTAGAGATGTGGAATATTGTGTTCATGAAATAGTAAGGAGATCAGTGTCACTGGTTCACAAAAGAAGAAGAGAATAAATTCTAAAACTACTGAAAAAGTAGAAAATAGTAGTATTATGAAAAGCTTTATAGGTCAAGTAAAGGATTTTATGTTTTATCCTGGAGGTAATAGGGAGCCACTAGAATTCATTGAATAGGAAATGACATGCTGTTGCCTTTTTTTCATGACTTCCCTGCATCACTCTCATATTTTCCTCTACCTCTCTTACTTTATCTTCAAAGTCCTTTTTGAGCACTTCTATGAAAGGATAATCCATATTTTTCTTGGAAGCTTTTGATGTAGGAGCCCTGACATTGCTATCCTCTTCTGAGAGTTCACCTTGATCTTCCTTGTCACTAAAGAAACTTTCTATGGTCCTCATATTTCTCTGTCTGTTCATTTTGCCTGCCTATTTCTTGACTTTTAAAGTGGGGCACTGCTTCAGGGGGTCCAGGGTGGTATGATTTAAGGAGGGGCAGGTTCTTCACTTGCCTGGCTTGAGCTCTGGTCTGTAAATAACCCCAAGCCTACTTACTATTCAACCAGACAGCAAAATTTTGTTTGCTTTTGTTGCTAGCTCCAGAAAACCTGTGCCCTTCCTTTACCTTAGCTGCCCCTCAAGATTGCTTTCTGGTTCCCTGCAGCTGGGGTAGAACAACTGAATTCTGTCTCAGATCCAACATATTCCCCTTTATTCTCCACCTGGTGAACCACTCGACCCTTTCACCAGACCGTGAGCTTAGTTCCAAAAGAAGCCAGCACTGCAGCCAATTCAGAGGCTGGGGGTGAGGGTTGGGGGAGGCGCTTAATTTTTCTGGTGCAGCCTGCCAGGGGCTGGATCTGCATCAGCACAACCCGGGGCTTGGCAGGCAGCCTGGGACTAGGTCTGTGCTGGTGCAGCACAACCACTGGGTTGAGCTCCACTCCCACCCTGGCACAGCAGCTCCATTCTGCTGACCTTCTAAGATGTCTTTGGCTGGAAAATGGTCTCAGCCCATCCTTTTGTTGATTCTGCTGCTCCAGGAATTGTCTTTTAGCATTATTTGAAGTTTTTTGGAGTTATTGTGCCAGAAGCTCTGAGACTTTATTGCCTTTCCTCTGCCATCTTGGCTTAACCCTTAATAGGAAATGACATGATCAGATCTTCACTTTAGGAAGATTAAATTGACAGTCTAGTGGTGGATGACCAGAGTGAGGAGAGACTTAAGGCAGAAGTAAGAGATCAATATTGTCAAAGCCTGTAGAAGATGAAGAAGGATGAGCATTGGGACAGCTAGGTGGAACAGTGGATAGAGTGCTGCCCTTGGAGTCAGGAAGACTTGAGTTCAAATCCAGCCTCATTAATATGTGTGTGACTGTGGACAAGTCACTTAACCCTGATTGTCTCTTCCACCTGCCCCCGCCCCCCCAAAAAAAAGAAAGAAAAAAAGAATATGGATTTTAAAAAGACCATTAGATTTCGGAATTCAGAGATCACTGATAAATTTGGAAAGAACAATTTCCATTTAATAGTGAGGTAGGAAGCCAGACTGCCTGTGGAAAATTATCTCAAGGAGTTTAGCCATGGAAGGGAGGAGGAAAGTTTTAGTATGAAGGCTATAGGGGATGAATGGATGAATAGAGGGAATTTTAAGGATGAAGGAAAATAGCTTTGTATGTAGGTAGTAAGGAAAAGCCTGTAGATAAAGATATATTGAAAATTGGTGAGGGTACTAATGATAGAGGGGACAATCTTCTGAAGAAGACAACACTGAATGGGATTACCTGTGCACATATGTGGGTTTCCTTTGGCATGGAAAAGAGCTGCCTCTTCATGTGAGAAAGGAGTGAAAAAGGAAATAGTAGCAAAAGGCATTTAGATTATGTGAGGCATACAAGAGAGGATAAGAGCTAGCTCTCTGTGAATAGATCCATTTTTTGTCAGCTAAATTTGAGGTGAAGTTCACAGTTGAGGGGCAGCTAGGTGGCACAGTGGATAGATCACTGGCCCTGGAGTCAGGAGGACCTGAGTTCTAATCCGGCCTCAGACACATAACACTTACTACCTGTGTGACCCTGGGCAAGTCACTTAACTCCAATTGCCTCACCAGAAAAGGGGAAAAAACTTCTCAGTTGAAAGGGTGAGGGAAAGGTAGGCATTAAAGGCTTCAGAAAATGGAAATAGGAAGAAAGGACTATTCAAATTCCCCCACTGTGACCTGTGAATTAGGAGCAAGTGTGCACAAAAAGATGATAATGGAAGCTGTGTCCTCAGAAAGGGGCCAGATTTCTGTGAGTGCAAGAAGATGGATTGAAGGTGAAAGGAAAAGGTTAAAAAAACAAAAGTTAGTTTGTTGTTGTTTTGGGTTGATTTTGTTTGTTTTGTTTTGTTTTACCTCTGGAGCAGGTATTTCAGAGTGCATAGTAGAAGAGTTCAGACTATTTAGAGTGAAGTGCTAGGGAAAGGTAAAGAAGGATAGGAATAAGGGACCATGGACCAAGCCAATGGACCACGTGGAGCTCCTCCCTTCAGGGATTATAGATCTTGGTCAACTAGAAGTCATCCCCTCAAATTCAGGTAAGAAACCAAATTGATACAGCTTGGTGCTTGTAGACCAGCTCTGGATCCCAAGGTAGCAGGAAAGGAGGGTACTCTTTGTGTCACTATTCCTACCTACCCACCCTTACTTCCATTTACTCAGAACTCCCAACACCGTGATATGTATTTTTAGGAAGAGGGAAAGGACAAATTAGTGGGTCATTCTGAGGAATATTCATTCAACTAGTAAAAAAACCCCAAACAAACAAGTATTTATTTAATGCCTACTAATGTGC
The DNA here is from genome assembly GCF_019393635.1 of Dromiciops gliroides. Lineage (NCBI taxonomy): Eukaryota > Metazoa > Chordata > Mammalia > Microbiotheria > Microbiotheriidae > Dromiciops > Dromiciops gliroides. The sequence goes on from NC_057863.1 coordinate 147,622,308, forward strand.
TAGATATGAGCACTAGGAATATAAAGAAAATGAGTGAGTCTCAGCCCTGAAAAAATTTACATTATACTCTCCTTTGCATGAGTGAAAGACCCTTAGTTGTTACTTTTTTTAGAAGGGAGATAGGAAGTGAGGACATGGAAAGGAAACCTAGTAAGTACCCCCACCTGTCATAGTTCTCTCAGTTTATTGCTATGGACAGTAACAGGTAATGGTAGCTTCCTTAATAAGGGTCCTGAGCACTGAAACCCATTTTGATTTTCTCAACTATTTGTATTGTATATATTTGTTTCCCACAGTTCTTTTTCAACTCCATATGGTGCAGTATCTAAACTTACCTCTTGGCATCGCCTCAAATCAAACATAATACTGCCAATACCTGAGGTAAGTCTATGAAAATAGGCTACCTTGGGACTGGACAAGGAGGTTAACTAAGCTTTCTAAACAGGTCCTAAGGGTTTGAACAGATGGCTACTCATACTGACATACAAACACAACTATCTGGGTCCCCTTGAGGAATGACTAAATCAACCTGTGTAGTTGTAGCAAAAAATAACTTCCATAAAAAGCTTTGCTATTCTTTCTTAAGGAGATTGCCTCCTCCTTACATTGTGGACTTCTCATCAGGGGGTGAGTAGGAGTAATGTAGACAATCTTTTTCTCTCCAGGGAGAATTGAAAGGATCATTTGATGTTTGTTATAACCATAGCCTTCCTCTTTGTATACAGAATACACTCCCTGTGGCAGTGTTCGGTTTTGTGTTTCCAGAGAAAATTTGTTCCTTAAAGTCAAATGTGTGGGTGTTGTATAGCTGAATCCAGAGTCCTTAATTGTATTGTTTCTTCCATGAATTTTCTCTCTAATAAAATATTACATGGTTGTTCTTGACAACAGCTTGAGTAGAGATGGTGTAGTAGATAAAGTGCTTTACTGGAGTCAAATCCTGCCACAGTTACTGAGATCTGAAAAGTGGAAGTTGGACACAATGGTTTTATAGCCTAAAAGCTGTGGGCAAGACAACAAAAGTCCTAGTACCTCCCTAAGAAAAGAAAAGAAATACCCTCTTTCACAACCCCAAGATTTAATGCATTTCCCTGAATCAATGTTGCCCTACCTTGTCTTCTTTGAGAGTTTGCCTTTCCCATTGGTGTTGGCAACCATAATGGATAGAACTTTGGGATTTCTGCTTCTGTGTGGCAACTGTTTATTAATACCCAAAAAGTGTCCCTTTTATTTAATTAGTTAAAAGGGTGTCTTAGAGCGTATTTTTGAAAATTCAGAAGTCTTTTAATGATTCCCACATTTTCTGGGAATCAAAACCTCATCTTTCTTTTTCTTTTTTTTTTTTTTAACAATTTTATATGAGTAAAGCTATATGGCTTCAAATCAAGGCATATTACAAGAAATGGATAATCAAAATTGTAGGAAGCCCAGAGGACAATTGGGTGGCACATGGTTGATATAAAAATGTTGTAGTACATTACCAGTGAAGAATCATGTACAATAACTAATCCAGAAGGGGGCAGCTAGGTGGCCCAGTGGATAAAGCACTGGCCGGTTATGGAGCCTCAGAACTTTTTAGTTGACTACAGACATATATCCCTGTTTGTGATTTTTCCAGATTTATGCAAGAGTTGAGGAAGTATTATTATTATTCTATTAACTTCAGACAGCATCAGTCCTTACAAGAAATTCAGGGTTTCTCTAAAAGCAACCCTTTCAGCATTTCTTAATGCAAAGACCAACCACCATTTCAGGGGATATATAATAAAGAATGATACCTATAGGGGCAGCTAGGTGGCATGGTGGATAGAGAACCAGCCCTGGAGTCAGGAGGACCTGAGTTCAAATCTAGCCTCAGACACCTGACAACTCACTAGCTGTGTGACCCTGGGCAACTCACTTAACCCCAATTGCGTCACAAAAAAAAAAAAGAATGCTACCTATAGCCTCTCAGAGAGATGATAGATTCAGGATGTAGAATAAGACAGTATTGGACATAGCCCTTGTGGGTTTCATTCTGTTCTGTCCTGTTTTGTGTATGTGTGTATGTGTTATGTGGGTTTATTATGCATATTGGGACATATGAGCCACCTACATGATGCAGTAGATAGAGAGTTAGATCTGGGGTCAGGAAGAACTGAATTCAAATCTTCCCATAGACACTTATTAGATATAACCCTAGACCAGTCACTTAACCTCTATTTACCTCTGTTTTCTCATATGTAAAATAGAAATAATAATAGCATCTACCTCCCAGGATTGCAGTGAGAATCAAATAAGATAATAATTGTAAACCACTTAGAACAGTGTCCTGAAAATAGTAAGTACAATATAAATGTTAGTTATTACTATTATTCATAATGATTTTTTAAAAACTTTTTATTGTATTTATTTTTCTTCCTTAATTAAAATGAGGGAGGTGGAAGAGGGAGAAGATAAATAACTCTTATTTGGAAAAAGTAAAATTTAATATTAAAAAAAGAACAAAGAGTGGTTATTATAGTTAGGGGAAGAGTAATATGTTCCTCTTTGTTGCCGCTTGCCATAAAACAATTATTTATTTCAAATTTCCCAAATAATACAGAAATAAATTGATTTAAAGTTATTCACATATCATGTACAAAAGTTTTCAAATATGCAATTTCAGGAGCTATGTCCACTATGGATCTACTCACTTATGACTCAACTCACTGTTCAAATCGTTCCTTCTCTGCAACTACCTTCCTGTGGAAAGATCAATCTTAAGCCCCTACTTGTTTGATTGCTGACCTCTTCCCTTGCATCATTATTTCAGGTGGGGTTCAAGCCATGCCTCACTTCTATTCACTCTAGATTTCAAACTCCTCGTCAATTACTTTGTCCTTTACAGAATATCATCCCTTTATATGTTATCTTCTCCCAGTAGAATATAAGCTTCTTGAGGGCAAAGGTTGTGTTGTTTGCTTGTATTGTATCCCTAGAACTAAGCTCTTAATAAATACTTGATGCTCATTAAACACATATCTAGTATAAGATAATAGGATTTCAGATCTAGAGAAAGGGAATATAGATGTCATTAGCCTAGCTCCATCACTGTACTGATGAAGAAGCTGAGGCTCACAGTAGTTAAGTGGCTTGCCTACCCTAAATCTCATAAGTAGTGAGCAACAGAATAGGAATTAAAACCCAGAGTCTTAGGATTTCTAAATTGAATGCTCCTTTTGCTACACTGGTCTTTCCTTGAAAGCCTGGGAACTTGATGCAACATTTATCAATTTCTCCCTGGATGGTTTTCTATTATTTGAAAAATAAGTGATCAGAAACAAGACACAGCTTAAAGTGAAAAAAGTACAGCCTTTTATAAAGCAATAAATCCTTGTTCAGGAAGTAATCAGGCAGACCTTTTATTTCTCCTTGGCTGAGATCTGCCAAGTTGATTGAACCTCATACACCAAGGTCCTTACAGATGAATGGATGTGACATATGCATCTATCAGTCAATATATTTTTTCTAAATTTCAGTATATGTCAAATGAAATTTTAGATTATGCCTGGGAATACCAATAATAACACACAGCAAGAAGATACATAGATATCAATTTGTTAAGTATGAAGAAGTCACAGTGTTAGATACTGGGATACAAAAATGAAGAATGAAGGTTCCTGACCTCAAGGAGTTTATAGTCTACTAGACTGATTAAATTTATTGCTCATTGGTCAGAACTGAACAGCATCTTGAACAACAAAGAACTCTTCATAGCAGTGGTGATGACTATTCTTTATACATTTACAATGCAAACACAAATTTACTATGTGTCTATATATTGTAGCACTACAGACTATACTGTAGCACTCCCTAATTTGCCACAATTGATACACAAAGGCATTCATGCAAAGTTCTACGGGCTAAAATACAATATTACAGGATCCTGGGTTTAGAAGAACCTTAGAAGTCTACTATAATAATATTCTCATTTTGAAAATAGGAAATTGAGCACCAGAGAAGTTCAATTAGGTTCTCAAGATCATTCAGGTAGCAAATGGTAGAATAAAGATTTGAACCTTTATTCTCTGATTCCTTATCCAATTTTCCACTGGCCCCCACTATTGCAAAAATGCTCATATATAGCATTGTAATTAGTCCAGAATTCTTGTTTGAAGACCTAACACAAATATGAGCATAGCAAATAAATTTGTTTTTTAACAGCATGGTTACAGACTCTAAATACTCCATATCCTAGTAGAAGTTTTCGTGAGTTAGTATAGCCAAAGAATATATCACCTGATAGCTGCTGGCATGAACTATTATTTTATTTATTAGACTTGTCTACAAATGAGACACATATAATATGTGACCTTTAGACTTCACAGCTGAAACACTTAGGATGGTCTGTAAGAAACAAGGGTTGATTCCATAATTTAATGAAACATCAGTTTTTAGGCTACAATAATAACATATTATTACATTTTCCATTTTATGAATTGGTGCTACCTGTGAAAATATTCTCTTCTACCACAGATTCACATTCTCAAACAAGTCTTATTTGTTCTCATCTGGGGCCAGTTTTGATCAGCAATGGTCATTCTGACTAGGTCAAGGCAATTTCTTCCAGTTGCCCACAGGTAGTTGAAAATAAATGAGTTTGTTGACAAAAGCTTCTTCATACTTCTGGGGCATAAATGCAAGACGCTTTTCTGTAGACCCAGGTTCAACTTAACATATGCTAAAAGAGATATACAAATTCATATAACCAAGAAATAGTGCTTCCCTAAACCTAGGTTCAGCTGAACAGATTCTGAGAGAGATAAGCCAAAGCATACAACCAGGAAATAGCACTTCCCTTGACATAGGTTGAACTGCACAGATTCTGAGAGCAATATATCAATGAATAAAACTAGAAAATAGTGGATAAAATCTCAACCCTCTGTGGTAGGAATTATCTGTATAACATGGCCTTGACTCCAGCCACTTAAAAGGCTATAAATGTCAGTCTATATAAAAAATGCTGCTCCAGAATGATAGTGGCATAAGGGAGAACTATAAAACAGTGTTTAAACAAGATGTCTTACTGAACACAATAGGGAGGGTCAAGAGAAGGCAATGGGGACTTTTACTGACTAAAACTGTGCTGTTGTCACAAGAAGAACAATTTAATCCTTAAACATAATTGTCCTAATTTTAGATTTTTTTTTCTGGGTGAAAAGTCATGGAGAGAAAATGATTGCTTACTATAATAGAATTTAAAAGATTAAAAGATTTATCTCTTTAAAAGCTCATGCTACTTACAGTTAATAAAATATGCCAATTTGCAGCTTCTCTGGTGATGCACAACCTACTTTGTAGTTTTATTTCAGCACATATCAAAGCTTCTTCTTCTAGAAAGCATTTTAGTGCTTAAAGTTGATCATTTGAATACTCTTATTAGAGAAAACTAAAATTTTGAATGTTCATTGGTACAGAGACTAAGTACTTCCTTTGTCTGACTCTATTAGTTCAATATTTTTTTAAACTGCTATCTGCACAAAACTGTGATGGCTGGAGGTATACTAATACCAAAATTTACTTTGCTAAAGAGATAATGCTGTTAATGAAGTTTCCATGAGGAATAAACACAAAAGCAAGTATTTTCTATAAATATCAAAATATGCATCTTTACCTAGATTAGCTCTGTATACAAGCAAAACTGGGGAAATTCAATTTTTAATTCATTGTAAAATTTATAATAGAAATTCACACAAAAATATTTTTGAAGATTCAAGAATTTTTGCAAATTACTAGTTGGTTCACTTTATCATTGTTTCTTTTATTTTTAATCGTTAACAATTAATAACAGTGATATCTTGGAGGCAACAAGGGTTGAAGAGTAGAGGTAGCAACTTAGCTGAACTCTTTCAACATTCCCATCCAAACAACTTTAAAATAAGGCCTTAAATCAAATTATGAAGTGACAGAGCCAAAAAAAGATCAGATTGAGACATTTTTCCAGGCTAATTTAGGAGATCTATAGCAGAGGTCTGTGACACCAGCTCAGCAATAGTCTTTAGAGGCAGCTGTGACTGCAGCAGCAATAACTTCCTGAGCTCTCAGCCCAGAGATTGTAAGGGGATAGAATAATTCATCAGAAAAAGGTTACAGGGAATTTTTTGCTAGCACTAGATGAAAGGTCCTGATGTTGTTGGCCACCTCTTCTGTTCATATGCAGCTTTGGGTGACAGTTGCAAGGCAGAGAAGAGCAGTAGTGCTTGCAGCATCACAAGAACAGGGGCCCTTCCTGAAATCATCAAAAACTTGCAGACTCCTAGAACTAGCAATGAAAACACCAGCACTAGGTTTGTTTCCCATGGTGATCATAAAAGAATAAATAAATAAAAGGAAATGAACCTGTATGTTCTAAAATATTTATAGCAGTTCTCTCTGTGGTAGCAATGAACTACAAACTGAGGTAATAATCATCAATTGGGGAATGACTAAACAAGTTGTTGTATATGACTATGACAGAATTCTAATGAGCTATAAGAAATGATGGTAGTTTGATTTTAGAAAAGCAATAGAAACTTTCATGAAATGAAGAATGAAATGAGCAAAACCAAGAAAACATTGTATACAGTAATAGCAATATTTTCAAAGGGTAACTGTGAACAGATAAGCTATTCAGAGCATTCTAAATATTCAAATTATCTACAATAGGATCTATGAAAGAAGATGGTCTCCACCCTTAGAGAAAGAATTCAAAAACAGAAGAATGCATAGTATGATTTTACATAGATTTCAATATACATACTTATAAAAATATAGATGTATATACATGAAATTGTGGCCTTCTCTAGTGTGTGGTGGGGAGGAAGGGAAAGACAGAGATAGTTTGTAACTTAAAATTTTAAAAAATTAATTTGTTTTTTAAAATTAAATATAGTAGCACTAAAAAGGCTGAAACATGGGATATTGTCTCGCTCTCCCCAGGTAAGCAGAGCCCAACTTTAAAGAAAAAATAGGCTTGACAAATAAACAAACAACAATAAAAAAAAGCCCTGACTATGAGAAGCTACTATGGTGGTAGGGAAGATTAAGACAAACTCAGAAGACAATAATGTGGGGTGGGGGCGGGGAGAAATATAAACAAAGCCTCAAAAGAAGAAAATGCAAAGCCAATAAGAAGTCCTGGAAAAGTTAAAGAAAGAGATGAGTGGTAGAGAAAAAGTGAGAAAAGACATGGGACTGATGCAAGAACATTATGGAAAGAGAATAAATATCTTAGTAAAAGAGGCATTTTAAACGAAGAAAATGTTTTATAAAGAGGATTGGTCAAATGGTGTAAGATGCAAAAAAAAAAAATCACTAAAGAAGAGAACTCCTTTAAAAAAAACATAATTGGCCAAATGGAAAAAGAGGTACCAAAAGTCTCTGAGGAAAATAACTTTTTTAAAATTATAATTAGATAAGCTGAAGTTATTTACTCAATGAAACATCAAGAAACAATAAAACAATGTCAAAAAATAAAAAAAAGAAGAAAATGTGAAATATCTCATTGTAAAACAAATGAACCAGAAAATAGATCAAGGAAAGAGAATTTAAGAATTATTAGTATTCCTGAAAGCCACAATAAAAATAAAAAAAGAACCTACAGATCGTATTTCAAGAAATTATCAAGGAAAACTGACTTGATATCTTAGATCCAGAGGGTAAAATGGAAAATTAAAGAATCTACCAATCATCTCCTGAAAGAGATCCCCAAATTAAAGTTCTTGGGAATATTATAGCCAAATTCCAGAGATCTCATATCAAAAAGAAAACATTGAAATCAGAAAATATTGAAAGTAGCCAGAAAGAAATGGCTCAAAAACTGTGGAGCCACATTAAGGATCTTACAAAGTACAGCAACATGTATTTTAGAGAAGCAAAGGGTTTGTAATATTATATTCTTTTTATATTTTTCTTTTATTCTGAACTTGAGAAATAATAACCATTCATATTCTTTTTTTCTTTTCATATTTTTCTTTTATTCTGAACTTAAGAAATAATACAAGCATTTCCACAACATAGCAGAATAGGGGGAAATGATTGCACATGGAACTTCAAATCAACATGTACAACTTGCTATTCCTATATAATAAGGTAGGTTTCTTTTTTTCCCTCCATCTCACCCATTAGACACAAATATGTATGTTCATGTATATACATGTATATATGTATGTATATGTGTGTACATACATACATATGCATATATATCATATATACATTCACAAATAAAACCATTTGATACATATTTCTACTTATCAATTCTTTGGACGCAGGTAGTATCTTCATATGTTCTTTATTGTTAACTTAGGTATTTATACTAGTAAAAATTACTTAGTGCATCAAAGTTATTCTTAAAACAATATTGCTATTACTGTAAAACATTCTCTTGGTTCTACTGCTCTCTCTCTTCATTATTTCATGCAAGTCTATCCATGTTTTTCTAAGATCATTGAGCTCATCATTTCTTTTAGTACTACATGATGATCATATAACACAACTTGTTTAGCCATTCCCAAGTTGATTGGTATCCCCACAATTTCAAGTTCTTTGTCACCACAAAGAGAGGTGCTATAACTATTCTAGAATATATAAGTTCTTTTCCTTTTTTCCATTAACATCTTTGGAAACAGACCTAGTCGTGATATTACTAAACCAAAATGTGGCAATGTAATAAATCTTGAGGCATAATTTCATATCATTCTCCAAAATGGCTAGATTAGGTTACAGTTTCACCAATAGTGGTTTAGTCTCCCAATTTTTCCACATTTTCTCCAACATTTGTCACTTTCCCCAGTATAAACAATATGATATGTGTAAAATGACATTTCATGGTTGTTTTAATTTGCATTTATCTAATATTTATTTAGAGAACTTTTCCATATAATTACACATTTTCATTTCTTCATCATAAAACTACCTATTCATATCTTTTAACCATTATCAATTGGGAAATGAATCATGTTCTTATATATTTTACATTTGAGATATGAGAACTTTATCTGAGAAACTGATATTGATATAGCTGAATATGTGGGTAGGAATATAATATTCCAGAAGGCAAATGAACTAGGATTATAACCAAGAATAACCTACCCAGAAAAAGAAGCACAGTATAATCTTTCTTGGGGATGAATAGATATTCAAAGAATTAGAGGATGCTCTAGCATTCCTGAAAAAAAGGCCAGAACTGAAGAAAAATTTGACATTCAAACCAATACTCAAGAGAAGTATAAAAAGAGAAATATGAAAGAGAAATCATAAGGGACTCAATAATGTTAAATTTTTCACATTCCTATATGGGATGATGATACATGTAACTGCTAGGAAGTTTATCATTATTAGGGCAGTTAGAAAAATTCTAAATAGAGGGCATGAATGTGAGTTGATTATGTTGTCATAATCTAAAAACAAATGAAGGGGTGCAAAAAGGATGTACTGGGAGGAAAGGGGAAGAAGAAGAATGGAAAAAATAACATTTCAAATAAAGGATGCATGCAAGGGAAAACTTATAAGGGATGGGGAAATGTATGTAGGGGTTGGCAGGCAGTGCTTGAACCTCACTCCCATTGAAATTGAGTCCAAGAAAGAAGAATGGGATAGATAGATGATAGATAGATAAATGATAAAGAGAGAGACAGACAGACTGAGACTCAATTGGGTATAGAAATCTATCTTACCCAACAGGAAAGTAAGAGGAGAAAGGTATAAGAGAAGGGAGGAAAGGGTGTTAAAAAGGAAGGCAAGTTAAAAGAGGCAGGAATCAGCAGAAAAAAAAGAGTGAGGGAAGGATAAATTGAAGGAAATAGGACAGAGGGAAAGACAGAGTAATTATAACTGCAAATGTAAATGGTATGAACTCACTCATTAAATGGAAGCAGATAGAAGAATAGATTAGAAACCAGAATGAAACAAAATGTTGTTTACAAGAGACACATTTGGAACAGAAAAACACAGACAGAGAATTAAAATAAAGCACTGATACAGAATCTATTCTGCTTCAGCTGAAGTAAAGGAAAAAAGAAAGATATAATAATAATGATTACAGACAAAACATAAGCAAAAATTGGAATAATTAAAAGACATGATTAGTAAAAGTACATTTTGCTAAAAGTTGTCATATACAATGAAGCAATATTTTTAATTGCAGCATTAAAAGTCTCATTTCTCAAAAAAGAAAAAACATGAATGTATGTCTATAGTGCCTATCAAGGTGCCTGATGCATACTAAGCATTTAATTTAATTTTTTTTTAATTTTTGATTGAGAGAATGAATAGAGAGAAGTAAATTGATTTAAGAAATGTGGAATTAGGAGTGAGAGGTCTTGGTAACAGTACAGTGGTATGGGAGGCAACTGGACAGGGAATAGTCAAAGACTAGTTTTGAGCCTAGATAAATAGGAAAATGGTATTATCATCAACCACATTTATGAAGAGAGAAAAATTGAAAATAGTTTTGGGGATGGGAAATGCTAGATTTGAGATGCTATTTGGGCACAAGGGTAGAGGTAAATGTATAGCAGACAGCTGGAAATGCAGAAACTACATTCAGGGGAGAGTTGAGAGATGGGCCTAAAGAGTCACAGAATTGTCAAGTTGGAATTTTGCCTCACAGGTTGAATTTCCTCTTCTGTATATCTGATAAATGGTCACCCAGCCTCTGCTTACTAACCATTCCCACTAAAGTAGGCCATTTTACTTTTAGGTTCTATTCATTTTTAGAAAACTTTGACACATCAAAGTTAAATTCACCTGAGCAACTTCTACATATTGTCTCTACCTAGTTTAGTCCTCTGGTCCAAAGCAAAATAAGCCTGTGATAGGATTTGGGTACCCCAGTTCCCTGCAACTGGGATTAGTTTTCCCTATAAGGCAACAAAACTGTACCCAGAAACTAATTAGCCTCTGACTCCTTTGACAGCTTTCTGGTTAACTAAGGGCATAAAAAGTCCCAACTATAAGAATTTAGAGTCCCTTCGACTTAGCAGATTTCTGAAGACCATGAGAGTTACTATGCCCTGATCTACTAACTAGATGAGTTTTCCTATGGTGAGGAGGAATTGAGGGTGAGACCAGAAAAGCTAAATGTCACTTTTTGTCATTATATAGTCTTGCTGTGTTAGGGCAAAGCAACCCCCTTTTAAAAAATTGTTATAAAAGGAAAATTAACAGGGTGAAAAATAGTGGTAGAAAATATCATTGTAAAAATTATTTGTAGAAATTTAATGCTGAAAGTTTATATTTTATATCATCATTGGTGATTTCCTTTTGAAACCTCCATTGTGAGAAAGGGTCACACCAGTAATATTTTACTTTCTTCCTTTCCCCTTTCCCAACAGTTCTCTTCTGTATTTAATAACTTTCTCTCAGAACCTTCATTTTTAAGGAAGGGCTAGTTTTAATTATCCTTTGTGCTCAGGATTTCACCACAATTCTCCCCTGCAGGCATTTCCACTACTGCCCTCATTACCTCCCCGCTTTTCCAATCCCTTTTGTATGTTATTCTCCCTCATTAGCATGTAGCTCCTTGAGCAAAAGGACTGTATTTATTTTTGCTCCCATTTGAAACTGTATCACTTTACACAGTGCCTGACAACAAATCCTTATTGCTATTGATTATTGTGTCAAATTTTTATATGACTGCACTTTTAAGTTATTATATCTCACATTGATATAACACAACTATTTCCATGAATTTTTCTATCAGCAATCCTATGAAGTGGGCTGTGTATATATTATATACCTATTTTACAGAAGAGAAAACTGAGGCATAAAAAAGAGTTCTCAATTTCAAATAGCAAATGTCTTAAGTAAAAATCAAAGCCAGGCCATCTTATTCCAGACCCACATCTATTATTATCCTAACCATACTAAATGGCTGAGATCCAAAAGTCCAAATCTGTTCTCAGACTCCACTTCCTTACCCAGATGTCCACTTAAAAATCCACTTTTTCTACTATTTGTCTCTTGAATAAATGAACTTCTGGGTCCCAGCCTTTCAGTAATGAGATTTCTTGACCAGTAATAGAATACATCTAACAAAGATTGGTAAAAATGTATTTATTAGATTTATTAGATATTTTACAATATTTAGCTAAAGATATTACACATGGGTTAAGATATTATTTCCAAGTGATGGAAAATTACACTTAAGATAAATGTTACAAAATAGCCATAACAGACAATCCACATAGGTCCAATAAGACATGTCTTTGTTATAGACATGCACCAATAAAAGCACACATTATCTGCTCAGCAAGAAAGTTCATGCCACAATAATAATGACTTATTTTAAATGAAAGAATACTAATAATAAATCAGGGGAAGATAAGTAGCTTAGTAGATAGAGTACTGAGCCTGGAGTCAAGAAGATCTAAGTCTGAATCTGGATTTAGACACTTACTAGATGGGTCACCCTGGGCAAGTCACTTTATCCTATTTGCCTCAGTTTCTTCATAAATGAATTGGAGAAGGAAATGGCAAACCACCTAGTATCTTTGACAAGAAAATCCCAAAAGTGGTCACAAGGAGTCAGATAGGACTGAAAAAGACTAAAGAACCATAACAAAAATAATAATCATTTTTAAGTAACAGGATGGTATTTAAATATGTAACAGTAAAAGTTCACAAAGTACTGTTAGAATTTGGGAAAAGTTCCTGGTGACCTAGCGTATATCTCATAATTAGCAGCACTCCAGTTAAAGGAAATCAGTGATCTAGGAATGGCATACAATTGCTATCACTATCTGAAGTCTCTCTACACAATTCAAAAAATAACCAAGGTTGTACCATTCTGGCAACACTCATGGTCTCAAATAGGCTTCAAAATATAATCTTTTCAGGTCAATGGAACCCTCTAGCACCATAAACGCAGAATCTCTTTCCATTCTTCCTCTCATGAAAGCCCTGATGTTGTTAAATATAGCAGAATCCACTAAACTACTGCAACCTTCAGATATGGGAACAGTTTTATATCTTTGGTCCTGAAATAATGACCACACATATACCTAGAACAAGTCCATAGTCCTTTTGGAAATGTTTTTTTGCTGTGTTGCTCTGGTTTCTGTGTATCTCATAGCAGCAGAAGGAATCTGTGTGAAGGGCATATATTCATTTGAATATCTTACTTGGTTCATGGTTGGGATGAATGTGGCTCTAGAAGAAGACCATTTATATCACTAAGGGGCTATCTGAGCAATAAAAATACATGCTATAAATTTGACCTTAGAATTGTATCTACAAAATTCTATAACTGACCTCAAACCACCATCACAAAAACATATTTTCTAGTGTTTAATGTCTCTGTGACAAGTATATTGATCGTAACAAATCAATTTCCCTCTCTCCCAGTTACCCTAGAATAGGTAATAAAATTAGTTAACAGATATGTGGAACAATTACTCTAATTATAATCAATAATTGCCTATAATATAATAAATTGCCTAAAATAATCATTTCTGGGTGGGGTATAGAATGAATTTGTCATCTTTTGGACAGGGCTGATTCAAGATTTTGTTTTTGCTTGACTTTGCCTATTTATTACAAGGGGTTTCTTTTTCTTTTTCTTCCCCAGTACAGGGTGGGGAGGGGATGTGGAAGGGAATGAAAATAGATTTTTGTTCCTTAAAAAAAAAAAAACAACCTTTATATATTTTTTAAAGTCACTCTTTTGTCATAATCTCTTCTTGCTCTCCCCTCACCCACTCCCCTGCCCTGCCAAAGCCAGTATAACAGTTGCTGATTACCCTTTGTATACCTCCCATGACAGGTAGCTTCATTCTGTACAAGTCTGCTATAATGACCTTGCCTATTTCTCAAGGTAGGAACAAGGGAATTTATCTTTTCATTTAATGTTTATTCAATTTGTTTTGTTTTGTTTTTAACAGTGTAAAATGGGCAGCTAGGTGGTACAGTGGATAAAGTACTGGCCTTGGAATCAGGAAGATGCAAATGCATATCTCAACTCAGATACTTACTAGTTGTGTGACCCTGGGCAAGTCACTTAACCCCAATTGCTTTAAGATATTGTGAGATGCAGGGTGCCACCCCCTAGTAAAAAAGACATTGTGAGAACCAAGGCAATGCTACCCTGAAAAGAAAGCATGTGACTAGTGTCCAGAAGCTGCCTGGCATCCAGAAGTTATGTGTATTCATAGACTGCCTGTAAGTCATGTCAATCAATGGACCAGACAATTAGCTTGGAGCTGTGTGTGGGGCCACCCCTCTTCCAGTCCCACAGCAAGCTTCCACTGGAACGCAGGGAGGATTGGCCTTTTTCAGTTGGGAACTGGAGTGTGGCAGGAGAAGCAGGAAGGATGGACAGATCTCTTAACTTTCAGAACTTCACATATTCTCTTTAGAAGTGTGGATTGCTAGGTGAAGGTGGCTTTCTCTGCCTCTCTTTCTCTCTCTCCCTCTCTCTCTTTGTTAACCCTTAAAATACTTTAATAAATGCTTAAAAGCTTAAATTGTTGCCAAATTTATCAGTAAACTTAGCTAGTTCTAAGGCTACCACACATTAGATTTTAAACATCACAATATCCAGTGCCATCTCTAGTCATCCTGATGTATATCTTGCCAATGGACTCACATGGCTCTGGAGGAGAGAGTGAAGTTGGTGACATTACATAACTTAAATCCAACTTTTAAAATACAAAATTTAAGTGACCTCACTTAAATCCAATTCAGTGCAAGTCATGACATCATGATACTCTTCAAGAATGAAAGACAACAACAGTGTGAAATAGACTTTCATATATTTTCATACCTTTGTCATTTACTTATTAATCCAAAATTAATCTACCAAAATAGAGGAAAGGGTGATGGCCCAAAACAAAAAATACCTGGGTTTAGGTACTGCCTCTGAAACATACAGGGCTGGATGGGCAAGTCATTTATTTTCTCTTTGCTCTAATAAACAATTTAAAGTCCAGTCACTACGCAGATACAACTTTTTTTTCATAAATTATTAGGCAATCAAGGGGAGAAATTAATTTTACTAAATAAACCAGAAAGTAATCAGAAAAACAAGAAAAATGTTTAGATTCATTTTAGTTGAGTCCCACTCAGCTGTCCTAATCATATATATATATATATATATATATATATATATATATATATATATGAAAATGTAAAGAAGGAATTCACACAATCATCTTTATAGATACAAATCATGTCCCTGTTCTTTGTCTGTAAGAAAAGGGGCTTGATCTATGATCCGGCATTGGTTGCAGTGAGTTCAGTGTTCTAAATGTCAGCTTCCTTATTTCTGACATCATAGAAAAGAATTTAGGAACTCATACTAAACTTGATTTGCATTGGGTATGTTATGTGCCAGGAATAAATAATAGAGTCATCTGAACTGGATATGAACAATCACAATACTAGTTTACCTTTGGGATTGAACAGTTATTAACAGTTCTATTCTAGTGAGAAATTTAGGGATATATCAGACTCCCCTTTCCCAGCTTTAATTTCACAAATCTTGAAGCAATAGAAGATGGGATGTTAGGCTGTCTTAGCTACATTGGGGGCAAAAACACAGTCAATCTAACTCAGAGATAAAATGATATGAGCCTTTCATCCTTTTCCTTTATTTTTGTCTAGTCTTTTTATATATAATTGCCTTACATCTGACTAGAATCTCTATCACAAGGTAATTGCAATAGATTAAAGAGGAAGTCTTTCTGCATTTCAAACTACATGTAAGGTCTGTGTCACTGGGGAAGCTGCCCCCTTTATAACTAAGGCAGATATTGCCAAGACCATTTATCAATGAAAATGATATATAAGCAAGAAAAACAAATAGATGTTAAATAAAACATATCTGAGAACATTTTTATGGCCATCTACTCTCATCATCCCTGAAAGTGAAATCACAACATTTCAACTCTTACACTTTCATATGGAATGTCATAAATGAAGAAATAAAAATAGCACTCAATAAAATGAAGTTAAGAGTTTTTGCTATATGTGACCAAACATATATTCACAAAATCTTTCCTTGGCAATCAAGGAACAATTTTGAAGATTGAAAGGATAAGATAAGTGGACAAGATCACATAGCATTACAACAATAAAAAGACAACTGGGGCAGCTAAGTGGCACAGTTGATAAAGCACCGGGCCTGGATTCAGGAGGACCTGAGTTCAAATCCAGCCTTGGACACTTGGCACTTACTACTTATGTGGCCCTGTGCAAGTCACTTAACCCTCATTGCCCCACCAAAAAAAAAATTTTTTTAAAAGACAACCTGGAAGTCATCAATAAATAAGAGGGTACATGACTACTGTCTTTCTTTATAAATCTTACTGACAATATTCTATTCACATGTAAAGATAACTGTGATGCTCTCCATAGATAGATGTATACATATACATATATTATGCTATATATGTATATGTATTTGAATATATGTTTGTATGTATGCATGTGAAAGGAATGGGCAAGTTTTTATAGAAGATTCTCCAAAGAATATGAGAAGTTCATCATCACATGATCGAAATGTTTCTGCATGTATAATCACAGGGTATATTTTTTGTGGACTATGCCACCAATATTTTTTATTTAATTGAAAAATAGATATAAAGGTATTTCTCAAAAGAAACCTGTTTTATACATATATAAAAACCATACAAAATTATTCTGCAAAATATGAAACCACATACATAACATTATCATCTGATTGTAAAACCAGGAAACAGACTTTATACAAAGATGTTTGCCATTGTCATGGATCATGTCCTAAACAAAGATAAAATGGAAGAGAGATTTTCTATGGATGATGATATATTTCACATGTTCCAGTTTGAGTTTAACATAGGAATGATTGTCTCAAACTCTTCAATGATAAGTACAGTCCCTCAAATGAGTTTGATCTAACCATTTAAAAGAAATAAGGAGGAGGAAGATGAAGGAGAGGAGGAAGAGGAAGATAAGGAGGAGGAGGAGAAAGAGAAAGAGGAGGAAGAAAAAGAGAAGTATCTCTCAGAGGGCAATAATAGTGCAAGGTAGTTGTGAGAAGGTTGTCTGATTTAATAAATAAGCAAACTGGAAGAATTGGAGTGAAGGATATTATCAATGGAGAATAAGTAGAATGGAATAGGTATGTAAGATCAAAACATAGATAAACATAGTACAGTGTTTGATAAACCCAAGACTTGATACTGGGGGCAGGACTCATTAATTGAAAAACAAAATCTATTGGGGGAACTGGACATTAGAACAAGATAAATATATTTAGACCAACATCTCATACCTCATAAGGTCCAAAGAGTTACATGACTTAGATATAAAGAAGTCACATCATAAGCAAATTAGAGTAGTAAGGAAGAAAGTCCTTTTCAGATTTATGGATAGAGGAAAGGGTCATGATTAGATATGAGAGTGAATCACAAAAGATAAAAAGAAAAATTTGGAATATATAAAATTAAGATATTTTTGAACAAATGAAATTACTAAATTTAGAAGTAAAATACATAAATGGGAAATATGTTGCAAAAATACTTATGATAAAAGTATCATTTCCAACTTATATAAAGTAGTAATTTAAATTTATAAGACTAAGCCATTCCCAATAGAGAAATAGTCAAAGTTTATGAGTAGTCCTTTCCAAGGAAGAGATCCAAGCTATCAATAATCATATAAAAATATCCTAAATCAAAAATTTAGAGTAATGTTCACTTGAGCAACTATGACTTTCTACCTCACATCTATCAGACTGGCAAGGATTACCAAAAAAGAAAAGAAAAGAAAAATGACAAATGTTGAGGGATGGGCATGAGAAAACAGTTACATAAGTTCTACACTTTATGGATAATAATTTCAAACTGTGCTAAGAAAGGTATCGAATTGTACATACCCTTCAACCAAGATATACAATTATTGCATTCATTATATTAAATAAATCAAAGAAAGAGGAAAATGATTAATAAAGATACAAAAATATTTATGATAGTTCTTTTTTTAGTAGCTTAAAATTGGCACCTAAACAACTGTCCTCCACTTGAAGAATGACTAAGAAACATGGTATATAAATGTAGTGAAATATTATTGTGCCATTAGAAATTTAAAAATGGACAATTTCAGAGAAAACTGGAAGGACCTTTATAAATTAATGTAGACTATAGTGAGAAGAAGAGAATATTTACTAGCACAAATGGCCTGTATATTGTGATACTAAACATGAGACTATTTTCTAAAAGTGCCATAACTGAGTTTATCTCTAGAAACTCTACCTACAATTTAATCCATATTTTCATGGGGAAAATATCTATGCTGCCCTTTTTAAAGATTCACTTTCCTTAGGACTTTCTCGAATATAGAATAGTTCTGTATGTCCATCCATTTCATGATAACTTTTTCAATCACCAGATGATTCTGTGTGACTTTGCTGAATGGCATCAATCAGGGTTCCAAAAGATGCCTCATCTGTTCGCCATTGACCTGCTTTTTCTATGTTTAATCAATAAACAGAGAAATATTAGAAGAAATTTTCCAGTAAACACACTCCCTTAATGAAGCCAGATTTTAAGTAATGTTCATTTTCAACAACTATGTCTGCATGACCAATCAGTCTGTAGGGGGAGGGAAGGAAGGAAGGAAGGAAAGATGTACTTATTAAAAGCTTACTAGGTGCCATATGATTAAAAGCTATTTAAAAATATTTTATTTAATCCATGCAACCCTGTAAGGTAGATGTTATTATTATCTCCATTTTACAGTTTAAGTAACTGAGGCAGATATAGATTAAGTGAGATTAAGATTAAATAGATTGGGGGCAGCTAGATGGAGCAGTGGATAGAGCACTGGCCCTGAATTCAGGAGGACCTGAGTTCTATTCTGGCCTCAGAGTGACCCTGGGCAAGTCACTTAACCCCAATTGCCTCAAAAAAAAAAGATTAAATAGATTGGGCCAGCTAGATGGCACAGTGGATAGAGTACTGGCCCTGGAGTCAGGAGGACCTGAGTTCAAATCTGGCCTCAGACACTTAACACTTACTGGCCATGTGACCCTGGGCAAGTCACTTAACCCCAATTGCCTCACCCAAAAAAAGAAAGATTAAATAGATTAAGATTATGATTTGCCAAGTCAGACAGTTAGGATCCAAGATTGAATTTGAATTCAGGTCTTCTTAACTCCAGCCCTAGTGATCCATCCACTGTATAACCTAGCTGCCTAGCTAGGGAGGAAAGTCATTAAACTGATGATATAGCATCATGTAGACAAACATGCACACACACAGACATTCATTAAATTTGTGGGAATGACACCTCTCTACAAGTGACAAGATGGAATGGGTGGAGCATTTGATATAGAGTCAGGAAGACCCCAGTAAAACATTTACTAGGTCTGTGATCAGAGGACTTAGCTTCTTGAAACCTCTGTTTCTTCATCTGAAAAGGGATAGAATGCAACAGCTACCCCACTTTATTTTTATGAAGTAAAAATAAGAAAATATATGTAAAGCTCTTTGAAAACTTTAATGTGTTATGTAAAGGCCAGATGTTTCCTTAAATTCTGTATATCTTCTATAGAATAATTTTAAATCTTTCAGAAACATAAATTACTAATAAAATTTTTTTTCATATTTTTACCTTAAGTATATCTTTTATGTCACTGGTTACAAATTCTAGTTCTACATACCTAAAATCCACTAAGATTTTTCATTCTGTGAGCATCACATTATAATATTAATAATGACAAAGTAAAATAGAATATTAAAGGGTAAACTATTGCAAAAATTTACACAATTTGATAGAATTTTGCCACTGAAACTTTCAACATATTGGGATATGGTTCAGAAGACCTGATTTGGAAACCTAATTTTACTACTTCTTATTTGTATGAACTTGGATAACTTGCTTCCTCTCTCTTGGATTCAGTGTTGTTTTTTTTCCTACTATAAAATGGAAGGGTTAAACTAGATGATTTCAAATGATCATTCCAGCTTTAACAATGTATCATTACTTAATATTAAAAAATGCTCTGATCCTATTAATATCAATACACACTGAGAAGGATTCTAATTTTTTGTTGTTTTAAGGGAAAAAGCATAGAGATCAGTAAAGTCAAGCAGATCATACAGAGGAAAAAATGACAAAAACAAAACCTAAAGAAAGTAATGCACACTGTTCTGACAAGGTCAACCAATTATTAATGATATGCAATGGCAACACTGCAATAGCTGTCTAATATTGTTTGCATCTTATATTGATTTTCATTACATATTCTTGGGTTACAGTGAAAAGTTTCCTGAAATTATGGTGATTACCCGAAAGGGAAGACAAACTACAATGCAGTTCATTTATTGCATTTTCCTCTAATCATTATTAAAGAAAAGCACATTGGATTCAGTGTTCAATATCCTAGGCTTATTCTTACTTACAACTTGATATTTTTCATTATTTATTGGCTCTTTTGTTAAACTAAAATATAGCAATGCATTTGTGATTTGTTTCGTGTTAATTTTCTGTGGATTCTTCTTTTCTCTCCTACTCATTTGTTAGATCCAGAAAGAAGCAACATTTTAAACAACTCTCATAAAAATATAACATTTCAAGAGATAGGATAGTAGGAGGGTAAATTCAAGAGTATATTTTCTACACAAAAAGATCAATGAGGGCAAAGGCATAGAGAAAAGATAAGCATGGGGATTGTTCAGAAAATTAGTAGTCTGGTTGGTTGCTGTACAGAGGAACTCACTGAGCAAGATGTCACTATAATAGTTTATGTTAATATTGCATTCCTTACAGTGACTTAGGAAATTTGCATTAAACATATCTATTTTTAAAAATATCTACTATGTGGAAGTAGTATTGAGGTCAATATGGGAGAGTAATGAGGGATAAGGACATAAACCTTGGGAGATGCCCAAATTTAGGGGGAGGGAAAGAAGGAGATAGTGGTGTATGTTGGAAGAAATCCAGGAAAAAAGATTCTAAACAGAATGTGACAAGGAGGTCACAGGTATGATATAGATTCAGTTTCCTAGGATAGAGGGGCTGAACACTACTGTATTATCGAAATTGTAAATCTCATTGGCCTATGGAAGAGACAAGAATGCTGAGAACTCAGAATGGGAAATTGGATTTGCCTATTTAGTGTCATAACCTTTGAGAGAGAAGTTTCATTGGAGTAGTAAAGGGAGAAACTGGGTTGCATGGGATTGAGAAGAAAGCAAAGATTTGGATTGTGATCAAGTAGAAGTAGCAATGGTAAATCACTCCTTAAAGAAATTTGGTAGATAGTGAAGGAAAGGCAGTGATGTCCCTGAGCTCTCCCCAGGACCCTTCTAAATATGTTCAAATAATGCTGTATGACAATTCCTGAAGTAGCAGCACCCACAAAAGAATGCAGTGAGATCATTTTCCAGTGAAAGATAACTTAGAAGGTTAGCAGGAAAGGCCTGTTGCACCAGGGTGAAAGTAGAGTGCAGATCCATACAGGTTACAGCAGAACAGATGCAGCCCCAGGCTGGCAACCCCAGAGAAACAGGCCTTGGGAGCCTCTGAATCAGCTACAGCAATAGCTGATTCTGGAACTCATATCACGAACAGTGAGGGGGTCGAGCAGTTGTCCAGAGGGAGATTAAAGAGGTCTCTGCTGAAACTGAGGCAACACTCTATTGTTTTGGCCATGCTCAGATCCCAGGAATACTCTTGGGTGGCAGTCCAGGTTGGGGAGGGGCACAGGCACACCAGAGCTTGTAGCCACAGTGAAACAGGATTCTGTTCCAGGTTAAAGGGCAAGCAAGCCTGTGATTGCTTACAGACCAGAACATAGGCATAAAGGGTGGTGAGCATACTTCTTCTTAAAACACACCACCTTCGTAGAACTAAAGACTTACAAATTCCTAGAAGTATCTTGGAAAATAGCAGCTCAAACCCCACAAAGTTTGGCACAGTGTGTCCTCCACCCTGGAAGCAGTGCCCCACTCTAACAAAGAGTTAAAAGTCAAGAAATAGGCTAGGAAAATGATCACACAGAAAAAATTCTGACCCTACAGAGTTTCTATGATGACAGTAAAGATCAAAATACACTCTCTGAAGAAGATTAAAAAGGCAAAGTTCCTACATCCTAAGCTTCCAAGAAAAATAGGAATTGGTCTCAGGCCATAGAAGCACTCAAAAACAACCTTGAAAAGAAAGTAAGAGAGGTAGTGGGGAAAATGGAAAGAGAAATGAAAGAGATGAAGAAAAGTCATGAAAAAAATGTCAATAGCTTAAAAAGCCAAATTAGCCAAATGGAAAAGCAGGTACAAAAGCTCTCTGAAGAAAATCATTGCTAAAAAATTAGGATTGAGCAAATGAAAGCTAATGACTATATGAGAAATCAAGACATAATAATGCAAAACCAAAAGAATGAAGAAAAAAAAAACAGAAGGCAATGTGAAATAGCTCCTTGGAAAAACAACTGACCTAGAAAACAGATCCAGGAAAGATAATTTTACAATTATTGGACTAGCTGAAAGTCATGATCAAAAAAAGAACCTTGACATCATCTTCCAAGAAACGGTCAGGTAAAATTGTCCTGATATTCTAGAAGCAGAAGGTAAAATAGAAATTGAATAATCCACTGATCAACTCCTGAAAGAGATCCCAAAATTAAAACTTCCAGGAATATTATAGCCAAATTCCAGAGCTCCCAGGTCAAGGAGAAAATATTGTAAGCAGCCAAAAAGAAACAATTCAAGTACTGTGGAGCCACACTCAGGATAACACAAGATCTAGCATCTTCTACATTAACGGATAGAAGGGCTTGGAATATGATATTCCAGAGGGCAAAGGAACTGGGCTTACAACCAAGAATCACCTACCTAGCAAAACTGAGTATAATCCTTCAGGGGGAAAATGAGAATCCACTGAAAGAGAGGACTTGCAGGCATTCTTGATGAAAAGAACTGAGCTGGACAGAAAATTTGACTTTCAAATACTAGACCCAGAGAAACATAAAATGGTAAACAGGAAAAAGAAACCATAAGGGATATTAAAAGGTTAAACTGTTTACATTCCTATATGAGGAGATGATACTTGTAACTCATAAGAACTTTCTCATTATTAGGGCAGATGAATGGATTATATTTAGATAGAGGGCATAGGTGTGAATTGAATATGAAAAGATGAATATCTTTTAAAATTAAGGGTTGAGAAGAATGCACTGGGAGACAGGGAAAGGGAGAAGTAAGATAGGGTAAATTATGTCACATAAAAGAAACAAAAAATCTTATACAGTGGAGGGGAAGTTGGGGGAGGTACTGGGGAGTGAGTGAGCCTTACTCTCATCAGAATTGGATCAAAGAGAAAATAACATACACACTCAATTGGGTATAGCAATATATATTACCCTGCAGGAAAGTAATAGGGGAAGGGGGTAAGGAAGGAGGGATGAAATAAGGAAGGGTAGATTGGAGGAGGGGCAATTAAAATGAAAAGACTTTTGATGAGGGATAGGGTGAAAGAAGATAGAAAATAGAGTAAATGTCATGGGGAGGGAATAGGATGGAGAGAAATACAGTTAGCAATAGTAACTGTGAAAAAAAATTGAAGCAAGTTTGTCTGATAGGCCTCATTTCTCAATCACATAGAGAACTGGTTCAAATTTGTTAAAATAAGAGCCATTTCCCTATTGATAGATGATCAAAATACATGGAGTTTTCAGATGAAATAATCAAAGCCACCTATATCCATATGAAAAAAATGCTCTAACTCACCATTGATTGGGGAGATTCAGGTCAAAACAATTCTGGGTACTACCTCATACCTGTTGGATTGGATAATAGGACAGCAGAGGAAAATGTAGGGCATATGGGGAAAATGAGACATTAATACATTCTTGGTAAAGTTGTAAATTGATTCAAACACTCTATAGAGCAATTTGGAATTGAGGCCAAAGACTATAAAACCATTTGTACTCTAGGACCTAGCAATACCACTACTATGTTGGTATCCTAAACTAGATTTAAAAAATAGTTGAATTCAAAATTGGGGTGATGCCCATCAATTGGGGAATGGCTGAACAAATTGTGGCATGACATTATAATGGAACATTATTGTGCTATTAGAAATGATGAACAGGATACTATCAGAAAAACCTGGAAAGACATACATAAGCTAATACAAAGTGAAAGGTACTGTATCAAAAATAACAGCAATATTGTAAGGTTATCTGCTGTGAATGACTTAGCTATTTTCAGCAATACAATGATACAAGACAAGTCTGAAGGATTTATGAAAAATGCAATCCATTTACAGAGAAAGAACTGGTGGTATCTGAATACAGATTGAAGTATTTATTTTATTAGTTCCTTTTTCTAAAGTTTTTTTGTCTGTTTTCTTTCACAACCTGACTAATCTGGAAATGTTTTGCATGACATATGCCATGTATAACTTATATTGAATTGCTTTAGTTCTGAAGTGGGGGTGGAGAAGAAGGGAGGAAGAGAATTTGTAACAAAAATTTTTTAAATTGATGTTAAAATTTGTTTTTACATTTAACTTGGGAAAAAATAAAATTCTAAATTTTTTTTTGAAAAAGAAATTTGGAGACTTCCTTGGCAGAGCTAAGATGGGAGAGGACAGGCACTGACTCTTAGGTGCTCTCCTTCAAATTCCTCCAAATCCCTACAAATAATGCCATAAGGCAATTCCTGGGGTGAGATCATTCTCCAGCAAAAGAAGTCTTAGATGGTTGGCAGGAAAGGTCTGTTGTAACAGGCTGAAAGTGAAGCATAGCCCCATGGCTGCATGTGCAGATCAAACCCTAGGCTGGCCATGCCAGAGAAAGAGTTCCTAGGAGCCTCAGAATCAGCTGCAGCACCAGCTTATTCTGGAACTAAGCTCACATTTTGGTGAGAGGGCTGAGCAGTTGGCCAGGGGGAGATTACAGGGGTCTCTGTTGGTCCTGAGGTGGAACTTGGTTGTTTTACCTGTATTGGGAACCAGAAAGCAGTTTTGAATGGTGGGCCCAGGTCGGGGAGAGGTGCAGGCACCCTGGAGCTATCAACCATGGTGAAAAAGATTTTTTTTCTGGGTTAAAGAGCAAGTAGTCCTGGGGTTATTTACAGACCAGAATACAGGCCAGGAGAGTGGAGAACCTGCCTCTCCTTAAATCATACCACCTAGGAATCCCTGAAATCTTGGACAGTATGTCCTGGAAAAAAAATTGGTTTTGAAAGTTACAAAAAAATAATTTGAGAGACCAGTAAGCCTAAAAGATATTTTTGTTGTTGTTTTTGTTGTTGCTAATGTCATTATTGTTTTAGCACAGATGATCCTTAAAAACAGAGATAGTGGTTAATGAGTCATATATTGATTTCTGGTGAGAAGACAAACATTTTTAATGTCAAGATCCCAGGGAAGCAGAAATAAGAAGGGCTGTGATCCATCCTAGAGATTGCCCTTTGAAGAGACAAGTGATGAATTTCCCTGAGACAGGAAGAAAAGTAGTGCAGGTAAAAATCCTGATAAAGTCTAGGATTTAGAGAAAGAAGAAGGAAACTCTAGATGGATTGTATTGACTTTCCAAAAAAAGGAAGTAAAAGCTTCTATGGAGAGTGGAAGGCAGGGGGGGGGAGTAGCTGACGACTTAAGAAGACTGAATAAAATCTGGAACCACCCAAAAGCAAAGACAATTTTGCCTTTATTTCTGTATTCCCCACACTTAGAAAAGTGTCTTGAATGTAATAAATTATTGCTGAGTGATTGAATGAATGGGTTTGAAAATTAGCAGGGCAAAAGATGATTAAAAGAAACCTTAAGAAAGAAATGAGGTTGCCACCTAAATTTAAACAGTAAAGTTGCCCATGCCAACACTACAGTGACAGATTAAAAAAGGAGATTGGCAAGCATGAAAATACACACACATATACATACATACATACACACATACATACACACATACATACATACATATTCTTTTATTTGTGCAAGTAGGAAAAATGTTGAAATATATATATATATATATATATATATATTTTTTTTTTCCTCTACAAAGGATGTAGCTCCTTCTGTCTTGCCTGGAATTCTTGAAAGTATAGGGTGGCAGGTGGAGGAGAGATTTAATAGCTTGGAAGGCTCTAAACTTAAATGGGCAATTTTGTGTTATGATGATCATTATTGTTTTCCTCCTCATATATGTTTAATAACTTTCAATTAATTGAACAGGCTTTTATTTCTATAAAAGGAGAGTACAATATTTTAGTTTCAAACCCATTTGATTTCCAAAGTAGGGTCTCTCTCAATAAGAAATGATTGGCAGTGAATGTCTTATAGCAATACTATTCCAGTATTAAGAAATATAACTTCAGGGGCAGCTAGTTGGCGCAGTGGATAAAGCACTAGTCCTGGATTGAAGAGTACCTGAGTTCAAATCCAGCCTTAGACACTTGATACTTAACTACCTGTATGACCCTGGGTGTCACTTAACTCTCATTGCCCTGCAAAAAAAAATAAAAAAGAAAGAAAGAAAAGAAAAGAAATATAACTTCTAGTCAAGTGAAATCAATAGATATCTATCTATTAAACACCTACTATGTGCAAAATACTGTGCTAAGATCTAGGGATAAGAAGAATGCTAAAATCAGTCCTTTCTCTCAAGGTGTTCTGTCTTATAGGGCAGCAATACATATAAAATTATGTACAAATAAGATAGGATATATTGGTAATAATCTCAAAGGGAAGACATCAAAATTTAGGAGGATTGGGAAAGGCTTTTTGAAGAAGAAGGGACTTTAGCTGAAACAAAACGGAAGGCAGCAAACAAAAAAAAACAATTTTGCATATTAGACACATTCAGGAAAAAGCATGTATAAAATGAATTAGTTTAAGTTTAAGATTCCTGAATTAGAATTCTGGAAATGCAGAATATTGCAAGAGAAACAGTATAGGATTTCAAGTAAGAGGGCTTAGTTTCAAATCCTGGCCCTGCAATTCACTATCTCTATCATATTGAATAGGTTAGTTAGCCCCTTTGAGCTTTGTTCATCCTAAAATGAGGAGATTGAACTACACATCTAAGGTCCTTTCTAACTTTGTCTATAATCTTTTCCAATATAAACCTTTTTGCTTAGGATATTGTGAGCATATAAATATTTGTAAAGTACAAAGTTTTATGTACATTCACATTATTCACTTCAACAAATGTACTTATTTAGTATACTTTAATATGCTAGTCACTTTGAGATAAAAACAACATAGTTCCTACCCTTAAGGAGCTTACCATCAAATATATATCATGATTATATTCAATATAATTATAAATAGAGAATAAATTTACTTCTTTATATGCTCACTTAAATGCATGCATCAAAGTAATTTCAAACAGCAAATGGTCATTAAAGTGAGGGTTCTTACTAATTTCACAGTATTTTATTAAAGTTAAGGAAGGCATATTAGAAATTGTATTGCTATGGGAGTGATTCACCAGCATGTGTTAACTGACTGGAGTTTTGTTTTAAATTAGATCAGATAATACAAAAAAAACCACTAACATACTCCTTGGATACCAGGGTGCTCTTTGTGAAGTCCTTGGAAACTCTAAAAACCTACCTATTAGGTTCTCTCAATACAAGCTTGTTGACTGACTAATCAATAACAGAGGTAATTAAGTACACAATATCTGATTAGAAGAACATTTGTAGTGTTGATTCACCAAATGGGAATCTTTGAAGACATTTTGTCCCCAGGGGAAGCCACTGCTAGCAAAGAACTAAAGATGCAAAATGCATTCTTATGAAGACTTCCAATGTGCAAATTAGATCATTGATTTATTTTCTTAAACAAATAAAATCTGAACTGTAATGCACAATATAGACAAAATAAGTTAGACTTTTAGGAAAATATATTCATATACTTTTCTTGCGCAAATGGAAAAAATGTTGAAATACATTTTTTTCTTTTTTCTATTTATCGAATTAAATCATGCCTTCCATGCAATTGCAATTTACATTTTATGGTTTTCCTGATTAAAATGTAAATTACTTATTTGGAATTGGGTCAGCCTTGATGGTTGGACAGACTTACTAATATGAATTATTACTAATATTTTCTATTTATATACAATGTATCTTCAATTAGGAAAATACATAAGTGGGATTTTTCAATGCTTCACGTGTTTTGTACATTTTCTTTGCAATAGCAGAATTCCCATTATGAGTGATAAAAAAGCTGCATCAAATTAACTTCCTTCAAATCCGGAGATAAAAAGCATTCACTGTCCTGAAATTTTCTGCTTTTGTGCTAAACAACAAAACAGAGAAATATAGACAATACTACTAAAATTTTTTCCCCTCAGCAATCATATTAGCTGGCATATTCCTTACCATTTAGATCACTTTTTCCCTTATGAAATGTCCTCTGTGGTATTAAGAAGAGCAGTGTAAAAAGAGAGTGCTGCAATTTCCTAATAATTCACACATAAAAAAAAAAAGCACTCCATAATTTGCAAAGTGCATTCTTCACCACCATATTGAAAGATTCTTGGTATAAATTTTACCAGCAACATTGTAAAAAGGAAGACTTTGAGACTGAGGTTAAGTAACTTGCATTATATAACAATGGTCAGTATCCCTTGGAATAGTTATCTATAGGGAATATAGTGTATCACAGTAAATACTTAGTATAATTTTTTAAAAGTCATACTACAAAAAGTATATCATTGAATTCTAAAATTATAAAATATGATCGACATGAATATAATTGTAAGTCATTAGTGTTTACATATTTGCCCTATTGTGGCTATTCTACATGCTGAGTGAATGGATGAATAAATTGGTTCTAACGTACCTGCAATATTAAATGTTGTTACAACCTCTCTCCATGGCATTTATGACTGTGGCATTGGAAAATCATGACATTTAAGCTTGTGTGCCTGTAGAGAACCTTTGCTCACAAAATGGTTCCTGGTGAGAGAGAGAGAGAGAGAGAGAGAGAGAGAGAGAGAGAGAGAGAGAGAGAGAGGGAGAGAGAGAAGAAAAAGGAAGGAAGGAAGGAAAAGAAAGAGGGAAAGGACTTGTGAGTATAAGGAGAAAGATATAAAACCATCCCACAACACTACATCATTAGCAGAATCCCAATTCTTTCTACCTCATTGCCTTCCCAGTATGTCTGATTCTCACATTAATATCATTACTTTTAGCCCCATAGTTTTGCAACTTAACTTTAAGTTTGATTTCAAATTTTGTATTTCAAGCAATAGTAAGAGGAGACTTTTATTTTTGTTCTCTCTCCAGTTTTATCTTTTTTCTTATGTATCTCCATTCTTATCTTTCTTTTTTATTTATTTTCTTGTTGTGTTCTTGTTTCTAATTACTCTCTGGTGGATTAAATTAATCTCATTGTCCAAAATATAAATGAACAGAACATATCAAAGTATGGAAAAGATGCTTAAATGTTGAGCTAATGAAAGTTCTACACCAGAAAGTATGTGGTAGAGAGTAAAGTGGAAGAAGACTGGAAAGGTAGGAGGGGATTAGAGTGTAAAGGCCTTTGAATGACAAAAGGATTTTTTATTTGATCCCAGAGGCTAAAGGGAGCAATTCTCCCAGTCACTTGGGATCATAACTTTGGAGTCATTGTTGATCCTTACCACGCTCTTACCCTGCCTGCATATCCCTTTAGATTTTTAAGGTTTATGAATTCTACCCTATAGCATCTCTTTTATCTTTTTCCTTCTCTCTACTCACATAGCAACTAACTAGTATAGCTCCTCAGAACTTAGAAAAGACTGTGCTCCCTGCACTAGTTCCTCCACTATCCAATCTATAATCTGCATAGTTCCCCAAATCACTTTTCTAAAGCAAAAATATGATGGTAGTCTTCCCTACTAAGAAATATTTTGTGACAAAATACACATTACTTAGCTACTTGCTACAAAATACACATTACTTAACCTGTCATTTCAGGCCCCTCACAATCTGGTTCTAACCTATGTTGTAAGGTATTTGTTCCCTTTCATATACTCTTTTTCAGGTAACATGATCTATGAACTGTTCCACAAACTTAGTCTATCTCTCTTCTCTAAATATTTGCACACACAAGCCCAATATATCAAGAATGCATTCCCAATTCAACTTGGTCTTTCTTGATTTCAGATGTCACCTTCTCTGTGCAGTTTCCCATTAGTCCCCATTAGTGTTCTGTCTCTCCTCAAATGACTTTGTATCCACTTATTATGTGTGCCTTTTATGTAATTCAAGTAGAATCTGAACTAAGCAAAGATCATTCTGGTTTTGTCTTTGAATCTTTAGTGCTTACCACAGTGTTATAGTATACAGGAGGTAATTAATAATAATTTTTAAAAATTTAATTGAAGACATGAAATAAGGGATCTATACAAAAGTAGAAAAGAACATCATGATGAATTATAGCTTCAAGGTTAAATCACTTTAGTACTTCAAGGCTTTCTTTAAAACTCTTAAATATTCAGATTAAAAATGAAAAACCAGTCACAAAACACTAGACTTAGAGCTAGAAGAATGTCATAGGTCATCTAGTTGTTCATTCCTTACCTAAAGGATAAGTTCCCTAATTGTAAAGTCCCAGCTTAGAATAAGTGAATACATTAGAGGTTTTTTTTTTTTCTTTTAGGATAATTCTATTTGCTATTAACAGAGCCTTAATAAGTTTGTCAATAAAGACTGCAATTGTGTCCATTCAGAGAAACTGCCATATTTTGTTTGTATTTTTCCTTGTCCGTACAATCTTTTAGTTCACTTTTAAAATGTAGCTATGATACCCTGAAAGGATGGGAGTTATGGTCCTATGTGGGAGTTTTGTATTCAAAAGTATGACCTTCTTGTTCTTTTGCCAGCTGAGGGCACATTTTAGGAATGATAACAACATCTTTGGAACTTCAAGGAGGTAGTACTAGAAGGTATGTATGTTCCTGTCTGTTCCATGCCTTTTCCTTCTCCTCTTCAGAATGATTGCAGCATACTCTTTTTCTCCATGCCAACGCTGATTTTATTGGACCCAGATCTTATTAGCTTACAGAATTAAATCATCTCTGAATTTGGAAGTGACATATCTGGATTTGTTTGGCCTAATCCAAGTGAAGGGCAAATGTAACCGAGAACTAGGAATGAGAAAATTGTGACATATCCCTGTTCTCTCTGGTACCATTCCACCCTTTGTCTTATAGTGCAGCTATGTTTATACAAAGCCAAATATGTAACAAAAGAAAAAAATAAATATTTTCCCAATATATAATTCATTTTTATCATTTTTTTTCTTTATGTATCAAAACCTAGGTCAAAGATTTACTTTTGGAAGATTTGGTGACTTGGGCAAATTAACTGAGCTAAGTGTTCTGGATAGCCTTGTAAGCTTTTTTATTTTTTTACAACCACTTATTAAATGCTTATTATGTGCCACACACTGTCCTAAGCACTTGACCAATATTATTTAATTTGATCCTCCGTACAACCCTGGCATGTAGACGCTATTTTTATTATCACCATTTTACAGTTGAACATACTGGGGAAAACATGACTTACTTAGGGTGACACAGCTATTTAATATCTGAGATGGGATTTGAACTTCCTGATTTCAGGAATAAGGCTTTATCGACTATATCCCTGTATCTTCACATGGGAATTTTCTGTACCTAATATGTTCAATCCTTAACTTTTCCATTCACATGTGATTTTCAACAACATTGATAGTGTAACACTAATGTAAAGAATCAATTGCTATTTGAGGCTTTTATGCCTCGGCACGCACTGGCCTGCAGCTCCACAAACCGAATGGTGCTCCACCCACACTGGTTGTAGACTTTGCCAGGGCTCTGGCACCTCACGTCATCACTACTCACTGACACCTACAAGGGCTTGGCAAAATTATAATGATTAGAAGCCCAGTGAGGGCAGTCATGTGACTGTCAGAGCAGCCATACCATTGGCTGGGGCTGTGTGGGGTGTTTCTAGGTTTGGGGGAGGAGAATTGGGCATTCGAGGTGGAAGCTGGAAAGCCACAGGCATTCTGCTGTGTATTTTCAGCTGATTGCTGGGTAGTGGTATTTTTCAGGTATTATAATTTCCCTTTCCCCATTTTATTTCCTTTCCCTAAATCCTACTGATCCTGTTTGTGGTTTTTTTTAAGTTCGTTCTTGTTCAAATAAATCTTGTTCTGTTTTGATGGAGGCTGCCGGTCTCCTTCCTTACCCTAATATTTCGGCGAGCCACTTAGCTAGCACTCCCCAATTAAAAACTGGTCCCCACACTATGTTGATATTTTCATGGTAAAATTGGAAACAGTAAAAGATTCATTGACATTATAGTTACAGTTTATAAAGAATAGTGTACAAGCACCTCAGACTGCCATTTCTACTTTCCATATTCTTCATTACGCTTTGTAGATTGATAGACCATTGTCAGTTTGACCCAGTGAGGCATTCAGTCTATCTAGACTTCCTCAGTGTTTGCATGTCTTGTCTCTTCAGAACAGCATTATTTGTTGAACATGATTAATAAGGTAATAAACAACAGGGTTTGTGTTTAGCCCTGTGCTGTTTAACATTTTTTATCTGTAACTTAGATAAAGACAAGAATGACATGCTTATAAAATTTTCAAATGACCAAAAAAAAAAAGGAAAGAAAGAAAGGTAGATAGATAACTAAATACCTTGGAAAAGACTCCAGATTCAAAAAAGGTCTGAATTGGCTAGAACATTGAACTGAATCTAATAAGATATAAATTAAATAAATTTGAATGATAAAATTTAATTTAAATTTTAAATTTAAGGGATGAATTAAAGTACAAATCTAAATCAAATTTAGCTTTTGGAAATAAAACAGGCCCCAAAGCTTCACATGTCTAAAAGTGAGAGCTGGGTAAGATGACAACAAATCATCTGAAAGATATAAATTGGCTTTAGTGGAGTGCAAGCCCAATATCAGACAATAGTGATATGGCATAGGGAAGGGGAAAGGGGCAAAGAAAGGAGAAGGGAGAAAGGGGAAAGAAGGGGGAAGGGAAAAGGGAAGGGTCACATAATAATTAAGTGTTTAAGGTCATATTTGAAGTCAGGTCTTCCTGACTCTGGGCTCAGCATTCTATTTTGTGCTACACAGCTGCCTCAATACTTAAATCATTTAACACAAGACACTGAATTGTGTGAAACCTTGCCTCATTTCTTACCTAGCCTTAATCAATGAATGGGCATTGTCTCAGGCAAACTGAGGTCTGGGAAAGACCTTAGCTTAAAAAGACCAAGGTTTCTCACCAAATCTGAGGCTATCTCCAGTTGTCCTGATATATATCTTGCCAGATGGCTCTGAAGGAGAGAGCCAGGCTGGTTATTATTCACAGCCCTGCCTTACTTAAATCCAATTTATCGCAAGTCATAACATCACCTTCCTCATGTCTTAGTCCTCTTATAAAAAGAAGGACAAACAATAATAACTAAATACTTTACAAATATTACCTCATTGTTCCTCACAACAGCACCTGCTAGGTAGGTGCTATTATTATGCCTACCTTTACCTGTCCTTTGTAGCTAATTTGGGTATTTCTAATAGCTAAAATGACTGACCTGCTCATAGTTGTTCTTAAAACAATATTGCTGTTATTATATACAATGTTCTCTTGGTTCTGCTCTTTCACTCTTCATTATTTTGTGCAAGTCTATCCATGTTTTTCTAAGCCCATGAAGCTCATCATTTTTATACCATAGCTTCATATTTCATTATGATCATATGCCACAACTTGTTCATCCATTCCTCAAATGAATATACTAATTATCTTTATATCAACCCTGTATTTCACTATGTGTCAGTTCCCAAGAGACATGATCCCAGTAACCAGCAATTCCCAGAATTTTAGGCTCCACCTGAATAGATTTGAAACCCCAAAGCTAATAATGTTTTATGCTCAGGAAAGCAAAGGGAGATGGAGGCATTTAAAAATGTACTGATCTAGCATGAGCAAAAATTTTAGGCAATTTTTGAACAAGCCAATAATGGTTTAGCTAGATGATGCACAAAAGTTTTAGTTAAATTCCCTTGTTTCTAAGGAATTATACTCTAAAAATTATCATTAATCTTACTCTTTCTAACTCTGTGATGACAATACTTACTCTGGGGGAATAGATCTCCTCTGATAAGACTGCAGCAGAATTCCAAGTTCACTGACTTGTACTGCTCTTCATCTGTTGAAACTCTCCTTAAAGACTCAGGACAGGTGCCTACCTCCTGCATGACTTCTGTAGTAACACTTAACAAAGTTATCCCTCCATTCTTGAACTCATTTATCCTACTTTAAAACTCATTTACTACTTTAAAAAAAACTCCTATTAAGTGCAGATTAATGTGTTGAAACCTGGGTCAGATATGAGCTAAGCATAAGACAAATGCCCTTCCTTCTGGGAGTTCATTTTTTAGTAGGGGGATAAGATACATTTCTAAGAGCTATAATATCAAATATTATACTACAAGCATATTGTAAAATAGGAGGACCAAAATACTATGTGAGGTCTGAGGGGGAATCTTGGTTAACCTGGAACACTGTTGAGAGGGTTACCACTCTGTAGGTTTTTGTCTTCAAGAATTAGCAGAATAAATCTAATCCTGAATCTCTATCATAACCCTTTGGATATTTGATGATAGTAATTGTACTCTCCCTAAATCTTTACTTCTCAAAGGTAAAATATCATTCTTTCTTTCTTTAACAAATCCTCATATAACATTATTTTGAATCCCTTATCTTTTGCTACGTCTGAGAAAAGTGTTTCAGCTTTTCAATACCTCTTCTAAAATATATCACTTAGAAATGCTCATTGATACCC
This sequence comes from Dromiciops gliroides, assembly GCF_019393635.1. Taxonomy (NCBI): domain Eukaryota; kingdom Metazoa; phylum Chordata; class Mammalia; order Microbiotheria; family Microbiotheriidae; genus Dromiciops; species Dromiciops gliroides. The sequence continues at coordinate 147,657,082 of NC_057863.1, forward strand.
CATAAATGGTCTAACCAAGGCAGGGTAAGTTTGTTGATCAAAAATTGTGTAGATGAGAAGTAGTATCACATGAAAATTTATTTTAGGTGTGTTTTCATGATAAATTTAGAAATGAAAACTTCATTTTATTGCCAGTTATTATAAAGTGGCTTGGATTTTGATTAAGAAATATGCAATATAAAGTGGTAATAAAGTTGTTCCAGGGGTAGGGAAATGAGTTTCATGAGAAATTATTAGCTAGCTTCTTTTTAATGCTTTATGAAATCTCAGACTGTATGTTGTATGGCAAGGAATGTTTAGACCATGATCACAAGAGTCTAGTCATATGGAAAAACTCACAGTATGTAGCTGGTTGTTTGGTCATTTGTGTGCCAAGCATCATTGATGAACATCATCATTTCTAATTCTGTTTGCTCAGGTATGTTGTACTTTGCAACTGTCAGTGTTGATTTCTTAAATTCTCAGAATGCCTCATTTGTTTGTCAATCATCCAAATAGAGTATGTTTGTATTTGCGTGTGTGTGTGTGGGGGGGTGTTATGTTTGCAATGAGATACTTTTGAATTGCAGTGATTAAATTTTATTCCTTTTTTACAAAGTCTATGAACTCTCCTTTGTTTTTGTTTTTGTTTTTTTACACGGGGCAATGGGGATTAAGTGACTTGCCCAGGGTCACACAGCCAGTAAGTGTCAAGGGTCTGAGGCCAGATTTGAACTCAGGTCCTCCTGAATCCAGGGCCGGTACTCTATCCACTGTGCCACCTAGCTGCCCCCGAACTCTCCTTTGAATATAAAATAGGTCAAGATGATAAAGCCTCAGCTCTTCACTTGTGCTGTATCTTTGTGTCAGACTACTTAATGGCTAAACTACATGGTATTTGTGATTCCTATTATTTAGAGAAAATATTTTAATGATTATTATTTTAGTTTACCAAATATTGTCTCATATTAATTAAGAATTATTATTTCAAAGTCTAAACATGCTATCCTGTATTCAAATTACATATAAAACATATTTTAAAATTAAGAAATAGCAGTTTTGAAAGCAGCAAAAACTTGGATAGTAATAAAAGTAAACTTAATGATTCAGATGTTAATCATGAGGTTCAGCATAGCAAGAAAGGAGGCCAGATATGTCATTTTCCACACATATAAAATAACCTGAGATTCTTAGGTAAAACCTCAAGTGCGATTAAATGACTTTGTTTGTGATGTTAATATCCAAAAGTCAGGCTAACTGTTGAGCTTTAAAAACAAGTTATTAACCACTTTTTTTAATGTAATGGATTTCATTGGTAGTCTGGTAAAGCCCACAGGCCTCTTCTCAGAATAATGTTTGTTGTTTACATTCAAAATTGAAGGAAATGCTAAATATCAGTTAGAAAATAGTGAAAATAAAGATAATCATTTTCCCCCCTCCTATTGAACCCCAGGTTAAGAACTCCCATTCTATATTAATAAATGGAATCTTCTGTTAGAGGGCACCAAAATACATTCCAATTATGATAATTCATTAGGGAAGAATCAATTATATAAAGTATCTTTGCCATACATTTGGAGATCCATATGTAATTGCAACTAGAATATACTAAATGTTGTTTTATTTGTGAATGGAATAGCAGAGTCAGAAAGAAAAAAAAGAAAAAATACTGGCCTGAAAGGAAAGAATTCACTGTATAAAGTAAAAATGCAGTAAAACGACTAAAAGTTAGTCGTGAATAATCTTACTTACCTATGTTGGATATTTAAATTAATTTAATGAAAAAAAGCCAAAGCAAAGGATAAAAATAGTGCATGTTTTTTGTATCTGAAAAATAAATTTCTAAAAATAAGTGAGGTCAAAATTAAGTTGTATGTTTGGGTGGTAAAATAACATGAGTAATGAGAGAAAACAAATGAAAATCACTTGAATGAAGTTAGATGACATAAACAGAAAAAATAAACATTTTTTAAAAAAGACAAAAACTAAAAGGAAGAAAATTACAAATTGTTAAAGTACTTTTCAAATCCTATAAAGTTAAAGCATGTAATACTCAAAAAAGATCCATATCTTATATTCATATTTAGACTACATTCTGAAAAATGAATATGCTCTTAGGGATGAGCATGAGGGATACTTTTTGAGAAATAAACACAATGTAAAAATAAAATAATTTTAAGATTAATACTAGCCTAATGTCTGTCAACTGCCAATTGCTGAGGAAGGATATTCCTAAAGAGAAATACAATAGGCAATAATCATTAGAAGCTACATTTTTGGGGGTGAGAAATTAGAACAATTATTAAAAAAAAAAAGCAGGGAAAAACTAGTAAAAAAAATCTATACCTTAATTGTTACTTAATTCCTTAGTTCTCTCTCTGCAGCTAAATAACATTTTTCACAAATCCCTTCCAAATTGGCTTAAATCATTGTATTGATCAGAATAGCAAAGTCTTTCACATTTGATTGTATTTATGATATTTCTGTTACTGTATACAAAGATCTAGTACTTATCACTTCACTCTGCATCAATTTATATAGGTATTCCCAGGTTTCTGAAATCATCCCCCTTGTCATTTCTTATAGCACAATAGTACTCCATCACAATCATATACCACAACTTGTTCAACCATTCCTCAATTAATGTATTTCCCCTCAGTTTCCAATTCTTTACCACCACAAAAAGCTAGTATAAATATTTTTGTTACATATATGTATTTTTCCTTTTTCTTTGACTTCTCTTGGGATACAGACCTAATAGTGGTATTAATATGTCAAAGAAGATGCACAGATTGTTCTCCATATTAGTTGAACTAGTTCACAACTCCACCAACAAGGTATTAATATTTCTATTTTTTCTACATCCCCTCCATCATTTGTAATTTAAATTTTCTTTCATGATAGCCAATCTATTCAATGTAAAGTGGTACCTCAGAGTTGTTTTAATCTTCATTTCTCTAATCAATAATGATTTAGAACATTTTTTTTGTATGAGTATTGACACTTTTTATTTCTTCTTCTGAAAACAGTGTGTTTTACCTTTTGATCATTTATCAATTGGGGAATGCTTTTTATTATTTATGAATTTGAATCAGTTCCTTATGTAGTTGAGAAATGAAACCTTTATCAGAGAAACTTTCTGTATCCCCCCCCCCCTGCCCCCAGTTTCCTGCTTTCCTTCTAATTTTGGCAGCATTGGATTTTTTATGCAAACATTTTCAATTCCATGTAAATAAAACTAACTACTATGCTTCCTTTGATCCTCTCTATCTCTTGTTTGGTCATTAAAATTGATTATAATAATATGACTGTGATCCCATTAACCTAGTTTTGGGTATAATGAAATAGTTTTTGGTTGTTAATCTTTCATATTATTATTTTTGTAAAAGATAAGTTGCATTAATCATGAAAAACCACTGAGGATTATCCCAAATATTTAAGTAAGCAAACAGAATAAAGAAAAAATTAAGTTAGTTCATTGTTGTTGTTTTTTTTTCTTGAAGTTGCATACAAAAACCTGATCTTGCCAGCTACGCTTACTTATATTCACGATAATCATGGGGAGTTTAGGGTCTTCATCTTGCTTTTCTACAGAATATAGGGTTAGATGTTTGTTATGAAAAGATTAAAGATGGGCAAACTCTAAGAGAACATTATTAAGGATCATAAAGGCAGATGCATAGATAATATTTTCTATAATATAATATTACTATCATGTCTGATGTTATTTTTGGAAGAAAACTTTTTGACTATTATCTATAATAGTGCTGAATTACCAAAATTGAGGGTCTTATCAGCACTTTTCCCCTTTTTTCTTCTTCTAAATTTACAAGCATCATACATAAATATTGCCACATGAAAATAAAAGGGGATTGAATATGATACCTCAAACCTGTATTATATGCAACCTGGTTTTCAATTTAGCATGTTAGTGCCAAAGCAATTTCATTTGTCTATGCTGGTCTCAGAATCTTCTGATCAATCAATCTAATAATTGAAATAGATAGGCTATTTCTTTTGGAGGCTATATATTGCTAAGGAGAGTGATAGATAAAAAGTGATGTGTTCAGATGTAAATTTTATGTTTGTTCCTCAGAGTCTATCTCTATACACTTAACAGAAAGCATAGAGTATTAACCTTAAGGAATATTGTGAGATGATGACAGCATCAGCAGAAATAAAGAAGTTAGTGGGAGAAGTAGTTTGGGGTATATTGATTTTGAGGTCCCATCAGAACAACTTTCTTCTAGGATATCAGAACTGATTATAGCACAATGAAAAAAGATCAGATTTAAATACATATTTTAGAGCTACTTGTATAGAAACATAATTGAAGCCATGGGAATTGATGAGATCAAGGAAGATAAATAGAAAGAAGAGACCTGATAACAGACCCTTTGGTGGTGCTTACATTAAAAGAGCAAGAGGAAAATGAGGAGCCAGCAAAAGAAGTAGAAATGAATAGTCAGGTAGGAGAAAAGATCCATAGAGAAATAAAACCATATGAGTATAGAAAACCAAGCCACTGAATTGAGTGGTACCATAGTCATTAGTGAGACTGGAGAAAACCGTTTTAGTAGTGATGGAAACTATACCACAAGGGACTAAGTATTGGCTAAGAAGTAGAAATAGCAAGTTTAGACTACTCTTTATAGAACATCGGGAATGAAAAGGAAAGAAAATAGGGCACCAAATAATACAGGGTTGACTAGATTAGGGGAAAGGGCCTCTGTGTGTGTGTGTGTGTGTGTGTGTGTGTGTGTGTGTGTGTGTTTTTGCACTTTAGGACTGGTGATATCTAAGTAATCAAAGCTAGGATAATTACACATTGCAGAAATCCTAAATATTTGTCAATTCAGAGGATAGAGAGAGATTGAAATTGAATTGAAATTGAATCAGAAAAAGGCAATGAGTGATGAAGCAAGATCACAGAAGGGATGAGATTTGATAGAATTAAGGGTATAGGTAGAAAGGTTAGCTTTGACAAGGAGAAAGGCCATCTCAACCTCAGAAAATGGAGAATAGAAAAGGATGAGTAAGAGCTCTAAAAGTTTGAAAGGATTAAAGGAGAGGAGCCAGAAAAGTTTGGAAGATGGGTCTAATTTTCTGAGTCATGTAAAAAGTTAACTTATCTACCAAGAGTAAGAGAAGTACTGGTAGAGTTTGGGAGATTTAAAAAAAAAAACATTTTGGAACAAGGTTCTGTGAAGAAAATTTGAGGGGATACAAATGTCTCATCTGGAACCCTGTCATACTGTATAATACTTACATAATAGTTCCTCCTTTGGCATAAGGCTTTTAAACTTGACACTTATATTGTAAATATGGTATCTTCAAATGATAACATATTAATCTATCTTGAGTTCCTTAGCATCTTGTGAATTTTTTTATTCTATATTAGACATATCAATGTTAATGTTTTGTTGTTTTTCAACTCTTTGTGACCTCATTTTGGGGATTTTCTTGCACAAGATACTGGAGTGGTTTGACATTTCCTTCTCAAGCTCATTTTTACAAATGAGGAACTGAGATAAACAAAGTTAAGTTATTTGCTATAATGATTGGAATGACGCCACCTACTTGAGACTTGCTGTGGGAAAGCTCCACCATGAGGAAAATGCCTCAGAGGCATTGTGGCTTTTTCTTGGCGTCAGGAAATGACGTTTGTTCATGGGTGCTGTCTATCAAGGCTACCAGCCAATCAACTTGAGGAGCCTCCTATGGTCTGGGAGGAGACAGGAAGGAGGAAAGGGAGCCTGCGCAGAGAGCGCTGGGTTTTTTTTTTTTTTTAGTGAGGCAATTGGGGTTAAGTGACTTGCCCAGGGTCACACAGCTAGTAAGTGTTAAGTGTCTGAGGCCGGATTTGAACTCAGGTACTCCTGAATCCAGGGCCGGTGCTTTATCCACTGCGCCACCTAGCCGCCCCTTTGAGGGAGTCCATGGTTACCCTGATTCTGGTTCTGTCCTTTTGTTCCTCCCTGATAGGGTCTACGGTTATTCTGATACTGTCTCTTTGTATCCCCCTGAAAAGATTTATATCCATTTTGATTCTGCCTGTAATAAGGCCTATAATTACTCCGGTTGTTTCCTTTCTGATAAAAGTTTCCAAAATTATTTCAATTTCCCCCAAAGAATTCCTCAAGGCTCTCGGTCATTGTCCTCTTAAGGTCTTGTTTTCTAGTTCTACATTCCCTCAAGAAGTGTCCTTGTTTTTTGCAGTACTCACAAAATTTAGGGGGTTGATAACGATTTTCAATTTTCCAGTTTCTCTGCCCTGTTGTTTCCTGTACAGGAGCTAAAATGTCCTGTCTGTTCCTTTCTTCTCTCTCATTTCACAAGAGGAATACATGCAACTGGCATACTGTATGGGCAGTACATATTGCTCAAGTGTGGGAATGCTCATATCCCATCATTTCTCTGTTCTTTTATGGTAACCCCCATAATTATCTGATTATGGGAACTTATCATTTAAGACATTAATTGCCTTTATTCTGAGTTATCAGATGCCAGTTGGCCAAGATGCCATCCAATCCAGAATCCAGACCAGAGTCCAGAATCCAGAATCCAGACCAGAGTCCAGAATCCAGTTTTCCAGACCAGAATCCAGTTTCCTCCTGATGACATCTTACCACTTCAAGAAGACAAGAGAAATCAGAGACTCTATGAAAACTGTTTTGTTTTTTTAGTTTTTACTATCTCCTTTCTGTTATAATATACATCATCTGTAACATGTACCCTATGCAGAGGCCCTCCCTTTGCAAGACTAATGTCAAAGTGTCTGTTCATGAGGACAAAAAAAAAATCGCCCCTCTGGACAAAACTTTCCTCTCTTCCTTTTCTATATTGTTGTTTACATATTATTAGTTAGAAATAGTTATTATATTCTTTTTACTGTTCCGTCAAGGAAACATTTTGTTTCTTAAGGAACAAAAGGGGGGACTGTAATGATTGGAATGATGCCACCTACTTGAGACTTGCTGTGGGAAAGCTCCACCATGAGGAAAATGCCTCAGAGGCATTGTGGCTTTTCCTTGGCATAAGGAAATGACGTTTGCTCATGGGTGCTGTCTATCAAGGTTACCAGCCAATCAACTTGAGGAGCCTCCTATGGTCTGGGAGGAGACAGGAAGGAGGAAAGGAAGCCTGCGCAGAGAGCGCTGGGGTTTTTTTTTGGCTTCCTGACTTGATGGTGGTGGTGGCAGAGGACTTCACAGGAAATTTGAGGAAAGATAGGAATGCCAGGCTGTTAGAATTCTGTTCTCAATCTTTTTCTTTCTATTTTCCAATAAACCCTTAAAAACCTAAACTCGTTTTATCAGTGATTTTTAGTCAGTTTCCCCCAAACTGGGGGAACAGATTAGAATCCACATTTAGAATCTTAAATTACACATTGCTCAGGGTCACACAACCAGTAAGTATCTACTTAAATTTTATTAGAACAACTAGAAAAACAAAGCTTTCAGGGAATGGAATACAGAATAGTTTTTGAAGCATATATTCTGTTGTTTATGTAGTGTTTTGTTATGTATTGTTTGAGATACAAACTTTAATAAGATATGGTCCCTGCACTCATGGAAACTATCATTATCTAGGAATATATTTCATAGATGCCAAAAATGTAAACATCTTCAGAGCAGGAAATATTTTGCATCTGCAATACAAGAGAGGCCTTCCACACATAAAGTAGCTAGATAATAAATGTTTGTTAAATTGAATCAAGTACTTCAAAGACCTATGATTACTCAGAGTGTCTCTAACAACAGAGAATGGAACTTATTTCTAATTTAGTATATAGTATTCTAGGTTTCCTGTGACAGAAAAATGCATCATCCCATTGTTTTTTCTAGCTCAGCAAAGCTGGTTCGTGGACAATAAAATCTATTTTTAGTTCCCTACATGGAACATTCTCCTCCCGTAAGACCTATTGGAGTTTACTTTGGTTGATATGGCTTTTGAGAATACAGGGCAATATCCAAATCACAATGAAACATTAGAACAAAATCTCATACAAGTATACATGTAAATAGATCAAAACAATATGCAATATTATACAATAGAATACATAGTATGATTAGTGAATATGTGACACAGATGCAAAGGAAAATATGAGATTAAGTTCATGTAAACAAATTCAGAATACTGACAAAGAGTAATAGTAAAGGTGACATTTGAGTTAGGCTTGGAAGAACAGTCAGTTCAACAAGTGAAGGCTGCTAAGAGAGTGAATTCTGAATTTAGGGAATAATGTGATCAAAGACACAGGAATAAAAAAGTACAAGGTATGTTAGAGAAGAGATAATAATCAACGTGAACTAGAACATGGAGTATGTGGAGTAGAACAATATGACAAGGCTAGAAAATAGGAGGCCAGAGCTCTCAAACTCACTAAATGATCACTCCAAAAAATATCCAAATAATGCCATAGGACAATTCCTGGAGCAGCAAAATCCACAAAAGAATGTGCAGAGATCATTTTCCAACCAAGAACAGCTTAGAAGGTTGGAAGGAGGGAGCTTATGTGCTGAGACAGGAGTGGAGCCCAACCCCATAGTCATGCTGAAACAGATCCAGTCCCAGGAAGGCCTCGCCAGAGAAAGAGACCCCCAGAGCCTCTGAATCAGCTGCAGCGCCAGTGTCGTCTGCAACTAAGCTCAGAATCTGGTGAGGGGGCTGAGCCCTTGGCAAGGGGGAGATTACAGGGGTCTATACTGGTGCTGAGGCAGAACTTGGGATTTTCACCCCTGCTGGGAACCAGGAGGTAAGGTTGAATAGCAGTGGCCCAGGTGGAGGAGGGGCACAAGCTCATCAGAGTTGACAAGCACAGCACACAAAGCTGGTTGATAAACAAGTTGGTCTGGAGTCATCTACAGACCAAGGAACAGGCCAGGTGAATGAAATGAGAAAGTTTCCACTGGATTAAAGTGCCAGTAAAGTTGTTAAAGGTGCAATGTTGCCTATGGCAAATTAAATTCCTTTGTGATTTCCTCAACCTTTTTGCTTTTCTTACAGCACACAAAAGCAATTATGCACCATGTGCTGTAGAAAGTTTAAAGAAAGCATAGATTAAAGTTTAATTTTTTTCATATTAAAAAGGGTCTTAAAAACTGTACAACATCATTTCAATACTCATGTGCCTAAATATTTAAAAGGTTCCATTTGCCCAGACTTCTGAATGTGGCAAGCAGTTCATCAGAGTTTGCTTTCATTAAATTTTGCTTCTAAAATAAATCTTGGGGGGGAAAACTATTTCTTCTGCTCCAATTTTAAAAAGAAAGGATCTTCTTATCCCTCAAAAGATTAACCAAATGCTGAATCCACTCTGTTAACTTTCATTTGATTTCATTCTCTGTGTACCTGGTGAGTGCAACACACTGATTTCACGTTGGAAGTGTCTGCAATGCCAAGAAGGCTGCCTTTTGGCATCTTATATAAATACAATTACCATTTCCTATGCAAAAGTACTAAGAATTGGGATTTTTTGTCAAATATTAAAATAAACTACGTAACTTCAAAAGAGACAAAATTTAAATACAAATGGAATGGTTTCAGCATTCCCTGAATTTTGGAAAGAGGTTTCTATTTGTAAGGCAGTAGCAATTAACTTTTTTTCAATATTACTGCTTAGTCAATCAGGAATATGGTAACAAATAGTACAATATTGCTTACATTAAATGCTTTGTAAAGAATTAGATAAACTTGAACTTGCGAGACTAGGTAATGACTTTCTTATACAATTATATTTGTCTTCAGAGCCTTTTCTCATTAGCTAGCACAGCAGATGTTAACTGCAAGTAAAAAAGCTTTAAAAAGTGATTTCTTTAGAGGGTATCTAATAGTTAATTTATTTACACTTTTGTTAAGTAGCTGAGTGTTTTGCTTGTGTTGATATTTATTATCTTCAACTTTTAATCTCTCTGACTACAAAATGAGTTCATTAAATAGTATTTGTTTGTCATTCATATAATGCAATGAGAATTCTGTAGACATCTTTACTAGGACACTTTTTATTCCCATGTGATCTTTTTTGTAAGGGCATTTAAAGCTAAGAGAAGTGCTTATTACCTTGAAATGCAAGGCAAAGTAAGTTATCCTAGTTCTATCAATCTCTTAGATGGGCATATTTGTACAGTGATTTAAAGAAAACTTCCATTGGCTAAGAACATAGAAGATAGAAATGGTCATTGCTGAAAGGTCTGTGGGGAGACAGGGAGACTAATGGTCTATTGCTAGAGCTTGTGAACTTGTCCAAACTTTTTAGAAAACAATTTAGAATGATGTGAGAAAAATCATTAAGTTCTTTACATCCTTTCACGCAAGAATACCACTATCATAAAAAATATAGCAAAAAGACCAAAGATGGCAATAAAAAACCATAAATATACCAAAATATTCATAAGCACACGCTTAGCAGCCAAAAAACAATTTTAAAACCCCTAGAAACAAGAGGGTACTCATTAATTAGTGGATGGGGTACAAATTATTATACATTCATATATTAGAATATATGTTTATAATATAAGATTGAGCTCAAAAATGACAAATGTGAAGAATCATTGGGAAGAAATGTGATATTTTTTTTCCATCAGCTGCTCTGCTTTGTTTTGACTTTTTTTTATGGGGCAGTGAGGGTTAAGTGACTTGCCCAGGGTCACACAGATAGTATCAAGTATCTGGGGCCAGATTTGAACTCAAGTACTCCTGAATCCAGCTATGGTGCTTTATCCACTGCGCGACCTAGCTGCCCCCTGTTTTGACTTCTTAAACAACAAGCTCCAAGGTGTCCTGGTTCTCCCCTTCATTTTTCAGCTTCCTTTTGATATTGTCTTCTTCCCTTTCAGTTTAAGTTCCTTGAGGACAGGGACTATCTTTTTCTTTTTTGTATCTCCATCTATCAGCAAGCACAATGCCTGGCATATCTAATAAATATTAATTATCTTTACTGACAACTGAAGAAAGTAAAAGCAAGAGAGCAATTTACTCAATAATTACATTAAAATAAGTGAAAATGATATTTAAAAGTGATCTGAAGTCAGATTAATTATAATAACCAATCCTCATCCCAGAAAATAGGAGATGGAATATTTTTTTTTGCTCCTTATAGAGAGTTGAGTGTTATGAAAGCTGAATGATGCATAGAATTAATTATAGAATTTGAGAGCCAGAAGATATTTCAGCAGCCATCTATTACAACCCATACAAGAAGGGAATCCCTATTATAACGTGGCCATAAAACCTCATATGGCCACTGTAATAAGATCTCCAGGGAGAGAGTATCCATCACTTCACAAATCAGTCCTTGCAGCTTCTGATCATTATCTATTCTATAAGAAGTTTCTTATTTCCCCTTCCTGTTACAAAGCCTAAATTGGTCCCTTTGTAACTTGTACCCATCATTCCAGTTTCTGTCCTCTGGGACAAAACAGATTAATATAATGTCTTTTCCACATGATAGACCTCCAAATACCTGCAGACAACTACCAATACCCCCTTAAGTCTTCTTTTTTACAGGCTAAACACCCCCAGTTAATTCAATGGATGTTCATATGAGATGGATCCAGGGTCCTACACAATCCTGGTTGCTGTCTCAAGACACACTCTAACTTTCCAATGTCCTTTAAAAATGACATCCAGAACTGCATATTTAGTTTTCTATTTCTGTTTTTATAAATTTATTTAGTATTTTATTATTTTCTAGTTACAGTTAAAAAAAAGTTAACATTCATTTTAAAACTTTGAGTTCAAATTCTCTCCCTTCCTCCCTCCAAACCCCACTCATTGACAACAAAAGCAATTCCACATTGGTTATGCATGTTTAGTCATGCAAAACATTTCCATATTAGCCATGTTGTGAAAGAAAACATAGACGCACACACACACAAAAAAAAAACCTCTAGAAAAAGAAAGTTTAAAAAATGTTTCAATCTCTATTCAGTCATCATCAGTTCTTTTTCTGAGGATTGATAGAATTTTTCATCCTAAGTCTTTCAGAGTTCTCTTGGATCTCATTGTATTGCTGAGAATAGCTAAGTCATTCACAGTTGATCATCTTACAATATTGCTGTTAACTTTGTACATAGTACATTTCACTTTACGTCAGCTCATGTCAGTATTATCAGGTTTTTCTGAGAATGTCCTACTCCCCATTTCTATAGTACAATAGTATTCCATCATAATTACATACCACAATTTGTTCAGCCATTCCCCAGTTCACAGGCATCCCCTTAATTTCTACTTCTTTGCCACCAGGAAAGAATTGCTATGAGTAGTTTTGTTCATATAGATTCTTTCCCTTTTTGTTTATTTTAATCTCTTTTTGGATACAGACTTAATAGTGACATTGCTAGGTCAAAGGATATTTATGTGGGGATTTTTTGGTTTTTAGTGAGGCAATTGGGGTTAAGTGACTTGCCCAGGGGCACACATCTAGTAAGTATCAAGTGTCTGAGGTCAGATTTGAACTCAGGTCCTCCTGACTCCAGGGCCAGTGCTCTATCCACTGTGCCACCTAGCTGCACCTCAAAGGGTATTTATAAATGGTTTTTATAGCCCTTTGGGTAGAGTTCCAACTTGTTCTATAGAATGGTTGAATCATTTCACAACTCTACCCACGATGCATTAATATCCAATTTTCCCACATCCCCTCCAACATTTGTTTTTTTTTTCCCTTTGCTCTCCTATTAGCCTATCTAATATATATGAAATAGAACCCCAGAATTATTTTAATTTGCGTTTCAACACTCAATAGTGAGTTAACCATATGGTTATAGATAGATTTGATTATTTCATCTGAAAATGGTTCATATTTCTTGATCATTTATCAATTGGGGGATGGGTATTATTTTTATAAATTTATAAATTTAGTATGCCCATCAAAAAAAAAGGAAGTGAGATTGGTCATGGCATGACATCTTTTTTTTTTTTTTGGAAATTCATGCTGGTTCCTTATAATTGCCTTTCCTTTATATGAATGTCTTTAATTATCTGTTTTATTTCGGTATTTCCAGAGGAATTGAAATAAAACTCACTTTCCTGCAATTTGCTGACTCTTTTCTCTTTACTTATTTTTTCAAAAGCAGGATAATTGCCCATCACTAATACCATAGTTCCTCTCCCATTTTCATGATAGCTCAAATATCATTAACAATATTCCAAATAATCTCCACAGACAGTTCTGTCCAAACCTGAGGATATAATTAATTTGGGCCAAATGGCTTGAATTCAGCAACCACAACTAAGTGTTCACCTACTATCTCCATATTTATCATAGACATCAAATTAATCATTTTTATTCCATCATTCCTCATGTAAAGTCCATTCTCTTTGGAGAGAACAGAAACTATGTAAGAGTGCAACCTTCTATCTTTAACAGTTGCCATGATCCCTTCAATCCAAAGCAAAGGTCCTTTTTTTTCTCTTCTTTCTCCCTCATTTTTCTTTCAATGGAGCTTAAAAGAAAAATCCAAAAAACAACCAACCAAAACCACCATTTTGTTGTTGGTGTCTTCCCTTTCTAATTTTAAACTTATTTTGAGATTTAGCATTCTTGAATACTTTTTATAGGATTGACCTCACACATTTATAGTCATTCTATTAAACTTGCTTATATATATATATATATATATATATATAGTGGGGTAATAAGGGCTGAGTGACTTGCCCAGGGTCACATAGCTAGGAAATATAAGTATCTGAGGTCAGATTTGAACTCAGGTCCTCTTGAATCCAGGGCTAGGGCTTTATTGACTGCACCACCTAGGTGACCCCTGGTATAAATTTTTTTTAATGTCTCATTTAGTTGGTGATCTCTTTAAGCATCCATATCACTTTCTGCAGACAAATCTTGCTTTTTTCCCCTTTGCTCCTTGGAATTGTTTCCTTTTTCTTTCCAGAATTTCACTTTTGAGCTTCCCCCATACCTCTTGAGCTTACTTCTCCTGAAAATTTTATCTTCATGTGATTCTACCTACCTTTCCTCTGAGCCCTTTGAAACCTGATTTCCCAAAGTCCAGGCTGAATATCAGCCTATATCCATATGTTTTCACCATCTCTGTCACAATCTCAAGTATAGAGTGATCATTTCTCTCTAGGATTCCTGAAATTACCACCCCCAAAAACAGTTCCTCCCTGTTAGTGAGTATAATATCCAGAATTAAGTTAAATTTCATCTTGTTGCCTCCAACCTTTTGAGGGGAAAATGTCATCAATAAGACAAGTGAAGAAGTTATAAATGTCTTTGCTTTTAACAGAGAAAAAGTCCCATCATTTTTTTTTTTCTGGATAACTAAAGTTCACCCATCACTTCAATACCTTCCTCTGAGTCAGTCTGGTTGTCTGCATTCCATTATATATGTGTGTGTGTGTGTGTGTGTGTGTGTGTGTGTGTGTATGTGTGTGTGCAAGTGTATATATGTATATGTATGTATAAATGTATATGTGTGTGTGTGTATATATATATATATATATATATACATATATATCCTTTTTCTGTTTATATGGCATGTAGTATACACTAGTCACATTTGTTTTCCGATCCTTCGACCTTTACCCAAATATTGTCATGTTTCCTCTCCCTCTACTGTCTGGTTCCTGGATTTTCTCACAAGCATAACTTTTTAATACAATATGCTAATATTTTCCCCTCTTCTCCGGTGTCTGTTGCCTTAGCCTTTTAACTATCAAATTTCTTTGTCAAACAAAGCCATTTTGTCACGATTTTGTGCATCTGTTTTTCTTTTTTTACAGTAGAGCGTTCAATGAGAAGTCAAGAATACATCAAGGTATGAGAATGGTATAAAAGATACTATTTTTAAACTTTACATATTAGTTTCTTATGAACTGAGAAGGTCTTAAGAAATGGTATTTGAAAAGCTTTATAGTATTCCTTACTGGTAATTCTTATCAGGTTTGTGAAGGAAGTAAAATAGAGAGGTTATAGATATCATTCAGGACTCTGCCTTTTCCATATTGTTGCAGCATTAAAATAGGGAAAACCAGGATTTCCTTAAAATGTCCCACAGCCATAAGAAGGCTCACTCCTGATCATCTAACACTGTACCAGAAGATTGAAATCACCTCAACTCTTTTCATTTGAGTACAATCCAGATGTGATATATTCAAAGGCTATCTTCTTTAATTCCATTGTTCCTACTGTGAGAAAGTAATGGGGTTTTGCGACTCCCCAGAGGCTCCAGTGAACCTGGCCTGACCTTTCCTAAGGTCATTCCAGAGTCAGGAAGTTACCTCACTCAAAACCACACCTACCTGAAAGCTTTGTTCCTTCCAGAGGATCTGAACTCTGACATCAGTATGTTCTACTCATAGACCATCCTCAAATCCAGTGAACCAATGGATTTGGGTAATGCTGGCCAATTAGCTTGGAGTGCTCTCTAGGGACCACCTCTCTTCCAGACCCACAGGTAGTTTCCACTCTCACAGGCAGAAGGACTTCCTCTTTTTTGGCCTGAGACTCTGAGGTGGTAGCATCACCTTGTGCTAGGTATGTAGGGCTTCTGAACTTTCTGAACTCCATGTGTTCTCTCTTTACTAATATTTAATATACTTTAATAAAGACTTAATACCCCAAACTGGTGTAGCAGCCTCTAATTTCTAAGTAACAAATATATGATAAGCCCCAGCTGATTTTCCCTAGACCTGGGACAGTAATAGGGCGACCATTTATAATTTTACTCATCACACTACTTGAGCTCATTTCTTAATCTTCCTGAAAGCTGTTGGTTTTTTTCATATTTGAAAAACATATTATTTCTCCACATGACATGGAAAGTTCCTTTGTACCAAAGTGACTAGAAGGGAAGTAGAGGAGAGGCAGAGCCAAGATGGCAGCAACCAAGTCAAAATGTCTTAATATTCCACTCCTAACAACTTTTAAATGCACCAAATTGAATTCTGGAGTGGCAGAGACAACAAAAAATCAGGATAATATATATATATATATATATATATATATATATTTTCTAGTACAAGACAAGTTAGGAGATTAGAAAGAAAGGTCTGTGACACTGCAGTGGGGGACCAGTCCAGAACACAATTGATGGTAATGCCAGTGGTGGCCTTCAAGGTGACTTTCATTATTGCAGCAGCAGCTTTAGGAACTCTTATATTAAAGAGGGTAAGGGTGTTAGGCAGTCAGAAAATGTTACAGACAACCCTGAATTGGCACCAGGCACACAACACTATTGCATTGCCCACATGAGGTCACAGTTCCTAGATAGACAAAAGCTGGAGCAGAGAAGAAGCCCTTCCTGGGTAAAAACCAGATCATAGTCCAGGAGAACACCATCTTGGAAGCACTGAAAAACTAATAGATAACCAAAACCTAGCTCTGAAAATAGTAGCATGAAAAAATATGAAGCTTTGGATACTCTCCTACCCACTCCAGGAAAAAATGCCAACTTAAACAGGGTTATTAAAAGCCAGGAAAGAGGCAACAACAACAACAACAATAACCAACAAAAGGACCAGATCATAAAAAACTACAACAGTAACAGGGAAGACATAAACTCAGAATGTGAAAATATTCAAAAGCCTCAAAGAAAAAAAAATACTTTAATCAGACAAAAGCCCAACCTAAATTCCTGGAAGAGCTAAAGAAAGAGAGGAGTGAAAGAGAAGAAATTGGGGAAAGAAATGAGAGTCATGTAAGAAAATTATTTAAAAAAAAAAGTATTGTGGGCAGCTAGGTGGCACAGTGGACAAAGCACTGGCCCTGGATTCAGGAGGACCTGAGTTCAAATCTGGCCTCAGACACTTGACACTGACTAGCTGTGTGACCCTGGGCAAGTCACTTAACCCTCATTGCCCTGCAAAAAAAAAAAGAATTAACAACTTGATAAAAGAGGTACAAAAATATTAAAAAATTATAATAATAATAACTTAAAAAACAGAACTAGCAAGAAGGCAAAAAAAATATATTCACTGAAGAAAAAAAAACCTCCTTAGAAAGCAAAATTGCAAAAAAAAAAACAAAACCAAACCCAAAAAGCACAAAACTCCATTGAGGAAAATAACACCTTACAAACCAGAATTGGGGGGGGGGCAGCTAGGTGGCACAGTGGATAGAGCACTGGCCCTGGATTCAGGAGGACCTGAGTTCAAAAACGGGCCCAGATACTTGACACTTACTAGCCGTGTGACCCTAAGCAAGTCACTTAACCCCAATTGCCTCACCAAAAAAAAAAAAAAAGCAGAATTGGCCAAAAGCAAAAGGAGATGCAGAAAATATATTTTTAAAAAAATTGGAAATAAATGTAAGCAAATGACTCCATGAGATGTCAAGAAACAATAAAAGGAAATCAAAAGAATGGGAAAAAAAAACAGGAGAAAATGTGAAATATTGTTTAAGAAAAAACAACCAACAAGGAAAATAGATAGATTGAGCAGAGATAATTTAAGAATTATTGGACTACCTGAAATTTATGATAAAAAAGAACCTATACATTATATACCAAGAAATTATAATGGAAAACTTATTTCAAGAAACTATACAGGAAAACTGCCCTGATGTTGTAGGTCCAGAGAGTAAAATTCAAATAATCCAACAATCACCTCCTAAAAGAGATCCATAAATTAAAACAACCAGGAATTTTATAGCCAAACTCTAGAGTTTTCAAATCAAGGAGAAAATACTATAAGCAGTCATAAAGACATTATTCAGATACTGTGAAGTCACAGTCAGGTTCATGTAATATTTAGCAGCTTCTATATTAAAGGAGCAAAGGACTTGGGAAAGCAATGAAACTAGAATTTCAACCAAGAATAACCTATCCAGGAAAACTGAGTACAATCCTCCAAGGGCGGAGGGGGTGTGTGTGATTATATTGAATGAAAAAGAAGGGGGGGGGACTTTAAAAATAAGTAAAAATAAAATAAAAAGAGGTCTTTCAAACATTCCTAATGAAAAAAAATCCAATCTGAATAGAAAAATTGACATTCAAATATAAGACTTAAGATAAACATGAAAAAGAAGGGGGATGATCATACATGTAACTCCTAAGGAAATTTAGTTAGAAGGAGTCTACATACATAGCAGGCATGTTTGCAAATCAGTTATGTTGGAATGATCTGAAAAATAAATGAAATGATTAGAAAAAGGGATGCACTGGGAGAAGGGAGAGTAAAAATGGAAGAAATAATCTCACATAAAATAGATTTATAAAAAAAGGCCTTTGTAATGAAAGAGAAAATGGGGGGAGGGAAATTCAGGAAGTGTTTTAACCTCACTCTCACCAGAATTGATTCAGAGAGTAAAGAATACTACACCCAATTTGGTATGGAAATCTAACTTACCCAACTGAAAAGTATGAAGGAAGAGAGATGGCCAGGGTTGGTGGGGGGTGGGGGGGAGGGATAAAAGGGAGGATAGATTGAGGGGGGCAGTAGTCAGAAGGAAAAGAAAAAAAAACTTTTGAAAAGGGACAGGATAAAAAGAAAAAGAGATGGATAAATCGAGATAATAAGATAGAGGGAAATACACAGTTAATAATCATAACTGTGAATGTGAATGGGATGAAATCACCCATGAAATTAAATCAGACAGCAGAAAGGATTAGAAACTAAAATTCAAAAATATGTTGTTTATATAATATATATATATGTATATGTATATGTGTATATATATATGTATATGTATATGTGTAAATATATATATATATATATTTATATATATATTTATATATATAAATGTATTGCCCCTGGACCCAGATGGCTCTGGAGGAGAAAGTGAGCTTGGTGATTTTGAACAGCCTTCCCTTGATTAAATCCAATTCACTGCAAGTTATGACATCACCCTGATATCTTGGTCCTCTTTAAGAATGAGTGACAAACAAAAGCAAAAACAACAGCAAATCTGATGATAGAAGTGAAATGGATAAATATTTACAAAAATGTAAATTTTATAGATTAACCTTAGGGGAAATAGAATGTTTAAATAACCCTATTTCAGAAAAATAAATTGAATAATACATATAGGAGCTCCTTAAGAAAAGACCCCCAGGATCAAATTGAATTCTACCAAACATTTAAAGAACAATTAATTCCAATACTATATAACTATTTGAAATAATGGTTAACAAAGGAATACTACAAAATTCCTTTGATGACAGAAACATGCTATTGATACCCAAATCAGGAAGAACAAAAATAGAGAAAGAAAATTATTGACGAATTTCCCTAATTAATACTAATGCAAACATTTTAAGTATAATATTAGAAAGAAAATTACAGAAATATGTGAAAAAGATCATGCACTATGTCCAGTTGGTTTTTATACTAGGAATTCAGAGCTGGTTCAATACTAGGAAATCTATCAGCATAAATGACTCTAGCAATAATAGAAACAACAAAAATCATATTAGGATCTCAATAGAATGAAAAAAAAAACTTGACAAAATACAAACACCCATTCGAGTAAAAAAACAAACAAACAAACAAACAACAACAACAACAACAACACTAGATTTCATAGGAATAAATGGAGATTTCCATAAGATGTGTGATGGTGGTGGTTGTCCTTAGTTCTTACAAAGGACCAAAATGACATCATTATTTTGTGGTTAAACTATAATATCTGAACAGAACAATAGTATCTTAGAAGGCTCTACCACAGTTGGCCATAGATAGTACATATGAACATTTAGAGTGAAGATGTCTCTAATTTTGTATATCTCATGTTTTTTTGACCTACTGAGTTCTGCTTTGTTTTTAGAACACAATGCCTTTTTTGATGTGGGCATGCCAGGCTAGGTAGTACTGTGCCAGATTCTCCCATATCTTACAATTGATTTCAAAGTTCTTCAGGGGCAGCTGGGTGGCACAGTGAATAAAGCACTGGCCCTAGATTCAGGAGAACCTGAGTTCAAATCTGGCCTCAGACACTAGATACTTACTAGCTGTATGACATAGCAAGTCACATAACCCTCAGGGCCCCACCAAAAAATAAAAAAAGTTCTTCAGAGATTTTCAGAGTCCTTATAGAACTTCTTCTGACCTTCTTGTGAGCACTTGCCTTGTGTGTGTTCTCTGTAAAATAGCCGTTTAGACAAATATACATTTTGCATTTGAACAATAGGGTCAGCACATTGGAGTTGTGATTTCTACAGTAAAGTTCGATGGGCTAAATATACATGGTGTATCTAAACTACTCAGTTCTGATGGAACCAGATTGATTAGTGATAAGGATATGATCCTGGAGATTTGGGTGGAACATTTCCACAGTCTTTTCAACAGACCATCAACAATCAATGTAAAGCCACTGTCTGTATACCTCAGCTGGAAAACAGTCTCTCTCTAGCCAAACTTTTAATTGAAGAGGCTTTGTCACCAAGCTCCTCTCATGTGGCTAAGTACCTGGTACTGATTCTATTCCAGCTGAGATGTACAAGGCAGGGAGTCCACTGCTCATACAAAAGCTGATGGAATTTTTCTGGGTTATATGGCAAAAGGAGGTGATTCCCCAGGAGCTCAAGGACTCTTCCATTGTCAATCTCTATAAAGGAAAAGGAAATTGGTTGTCCTGTGACAATGACAGGGGTACCTCTCTCTTAGTCATTGCAGGCAAGATTATTGTCAGAGGCCTCCTTAATTGGCTGATTCTCAACTCAGAAGATGGTCATCTACCTGAGCAGCAGTGTGGCCTCAGAAAGGGGCAAGGAACAGCTGATATGGGGGTTATTGCCGAAGAACTCTAAGAGAAATGCTGGGAACAGAACAGAGGCATATACATTACATTTGTCAATCTGACCAAAAACTTTGATACTGTTAGTCATGAGGGCTTGTGGAAAAATAAATAGGATCTATATAAAACCATCATCAAACATTATCTGTAATGGGAATAAACTAAAAACCTTGCCCCGTAAGATCAGGGGTGACATAAGAATGTCCATTTTCACAACTATTATTCAATATTTTACTAGAAACCCTAGGCTATAGCAACAAGAAAAGAAAAAAAAACGCAGAAACTGAGAGAAATAGAATTGCCAATGAGGAAATTAAACTATTACTTTTTTCAGAAGGTCTGATGGTATACTTAGAGAATCCTAGAGAATCAACTAAAAAGCTAATTGAAACAATGAAAAGCCTTAACAAAGTTGTGAGTTATAAAATAAAGCAATAGGAATTATCAACATTCCCATATATTACCAACAAAGTTCAGAAGGAAGTGATAAAGATGTTGTATTTAAAATAATTTTAGAAAATATAAAAGAGATAGGAGTCAACCTGCCAAAACAAAACCAGGAACTGCAGAAACAAAATCACCAAACAATTTTCACACAAATAAAGAGTGATCTAAACACCTAGAAAAATATCATTTATGGGTAAGTCAAGCCAATAGAATAAAAATAACAATTTTACATAAATTAATTTACATGTTTAGTTCTATTAAAATTAAACTACCAAATAATAATTTTATAGAGCTAGAAAAAATAATACAATTTATCTGGAAAAACAAAAATTCAAGAATATAAAGGGAATCAATGAAAAAAAACACATGTGAAGAAGGTTGTCCAACAATACCAGATTTCATACTGTGTTACAAAGTCATAATCATGAAAACAATCTGGTACTGGATAAAAAACAGAGTGGTGGATCAGTGGAATAGATTAGGTATACAATACAAAATAGTAAATAACCATAGTAATCTAGTGTTTGATAAACCCAAAGATCCAAGCTTTGAGGGAAGGTACTCACTATCTGGCAAACATTTGGGGGAATATTGTAAAGTGATTTGACAGAAACTAATTATAGACCGACATCTCATGTTGTATACCAAGATAAGGGCAAACTGGTTACCTGATTTAAATATGAATGGTGATGCCCTAAGCAAATTAGGGAAGCATGTACTGTTTTACCTGTCAGATCTATGCATAAGGGAAGAAAACATTATGGGATATAAAATGGATAATCTTGGTTACATTAAATTATAAAGTTATTGCAAAAACAAAACCAATTCAGCCAAGATTAGAAGGAAAACAGAAAATGTAGTAAGTTTCCCTGATAAAGACCCATTTCTCAAACACACATATACATACACATATACAATATATGTATACATACACACATATATTTATTTATACATGTTCATATATACATATATATGTGGAACTGAGTCAAATTTATAAAAATAATAGCCATTCCCCAATTTATATTTGGTCTAGTGATAATCAACAGTTTTTCAGAACAAAACCAAAGTTATATATAGTCATATAAAAATGCTCTAAACACTGTTGATTAGATAGATAATTGCAAAATAAAACAACTCTCAGATACTATCTCATATCTATCAGAAAAGCTAACATGATAAAAAAAGGAAAATGCCAACTGTTAGAGGGGATATGGAAAAATAGGTACACTGATGCACGATTGTTGGTATTGTGAACTGCTACAACCATTCTGGAGAATAATCCTGAACTCTGCCCAAAGGGCTGAAAAAATTATGCATACCATTTGACCCAGCAATACTACTACGAGCTCTGCATCCCAAAGAGATTGAAGAAAAAGGAAAAAAAAGCTCTATGTTAAAAAATATCATACCAGCTGTTTTTGTGGTGGCAAAGAATTGGAAATTGCCCATCAATTGGGCAATAGTTAAACAAATTTTAGTCTGTGGTTGTAATGGAAAACTATCATGCTTTAAGAAATGACAAGAGGATCGTTTTCACAAGGGTAAAAACACCTAGGAAGACTGATATGAATTAAAGTGAAGTGAGTAGAACCAGGAGAACATTGTACACAATAAAAAATTTTAAAAAATTATTTTACTTATTCTGTTTTGTTTTTGTTTTTGTTTTGGCTTTGGGTTTTTTTGCGAGGCAATTGGGGTTAAGTGACTTGCCCAGGGTCACACAGCTAGTAAGTGTTAAGTGTCTGAGGCTGAATTTGAACCCAGGTGCTCCTGAATACAGGGCCAGTGCTCTATCCACTACGCCACCTAGATGCCCCAAAATTATTTTATTTTTAATAAATATTTTAATGATGATCAACTGTTAAAAGATTTAGTTAGCTATTCTGATCAATACAATGATCAAAGATAATTCAGAATGACTTATGAAAAATTCAGTCTACTTCAGTAGAGAGAACTAATGAAGTATGAGTACAAATCAAGGTGCAGTGTTGTTTTTTCACTTTCCTTCTTACTTTTTTTCCCATCAATGTCAATGTTGAAATGTTTTCCTTAATTTCATACATATAATTAATAAATTGCTTGCCTTCTCAATGATTTGGGGGGGTGGAAATGAAGGGAAGGAGAGAATATAGAATTCTTTTTTTTCAAATTAATGTTACAAATAATTTTAAATTATGTTACAAATGTTACAAATAATTTTATTTTTAAAAAATAAAGTTATTGTCCCCACCACTATCAAGCCCCAAATTTATCTGTAGCCACACGTATGTCTAGTGATATTGGTAGAATTGTTCCTGGTGTTATATCAGAACTTCAGACAAAGAGAATACCATACTAACTGATAGGTCACCAAATCATACTTCTTTTCACATAACAAAAGTGTTCTGAATATTCTGTTTTTAAATTGAATCTGACTTTTAAAAATTTAATAACATTTGTCTAGATTGATTTTTCTCATTCAAATAATCCAAAATTCATCTATTAGATACTTACAAATAAACTGAGAGAAACAACAACAAAAATAAAATCATTCCTGCCCTCAATAAGCTTACATTCTATTAGGGAAAAATCTATTGTAGCAGGTAAAATGTATATAGAAAATTCATTCACCTTTCTACTTCAAACTTCAACCAAAAAGTTGTGGTTAGGGTTTGATTAAAATTACCTTTGGGAATTTAATTTCATTGGCCTATCTTCATATTTTAAAGATACACTCACAAGAACACTATTAAGAGGTAGATCTTTATGTTCTGGCTCCTTTCTTTAACGTTGATTCATCCCAACACAGGATTAGCCCTCTCATTAAGTGTCAATCTGGTAAGAAATTGATTCCCAATAAAGCACTGAGAGTTGTTTACACTCACCGTACCCTAGGTTTCTTCAAAGTGGTTGTTGCCATCATTGAATTAGGGAAATGTCTCTTGAGCAAAGGGAATGCAAGCACCTGTCCTTTTGTCATTTTGCTAAAATTGCACTCCAATCTGTATGGTTGGCTATGAAGTTTGTATTCATGTACTAGGAAGAGTAAGCATCACACATGGTACCACAAGGAACTTTGTTACAAGAAAGGAAATAAAGCTTTTAACTAACTTAAGATTTGACTTTTTTGTAAAGTCATTACCTAAATAATGATACTGCCAGTTCTCATATAACATATTAAGTAGACTGCAATTATGCAAATTGGTAAGTAGGTAAATCTATATAATTCCAAGCATGGCTATTTCCAAACAACTGTCTATTTTATCCAATGTTACTTTTATATTTGGCATTGAATAGATACAAGTTAAATAAATAGATTTTTATGTTGTTTTAGTATTTTCATAGGTTTCTTGAGGCAGCTAGGTAGTGAATAGATGCAGCACAGGACTTGTAAACACGAAGATCTGAGTCGCAATTCTACCTCAAATGCTCAATCTGTTACCCTGGAGATATCACTTCTCTTTTTTTCCTCAATGTTTTCATTTGCAAAAGAAAAGTAACAGTAGTACCTTTCTCACAGAGTTATAGTGAGATTCAAATGAGAAAGCATATTTAATGCAGTCTATGAATTTTGAACCACTATATAAATGCTATATTATTGTTGTTGATTTAAAGTTAAAAGGTACCTCAAAGTCCATGCCCTTCATTTTACAGGTAGGGAGACTGAAGAACTGGTCTTTGAGTTATTTACTGAAGGTTTTGCAAGCAGAGACAGTCAGGAACAAGATGTGAACTAAGACTCATTTATTCTACTGCCATTTCTCCTTCAACTGTATCACACTGCCTTGATTTCTGATCAATAAATTTGCTTAATTAACCACTTTTTACCAAATACTGTATCTGTATATTTTCACATCATCCATTTAAAGTCATAGGATTTTACATAGTGGGAAGAAAAACAAGACTAAAAAAGTCATCATTCAAAACGTCCTTCACCAGGACTTCTAAGAGATGAAGTTCAACCATTGTGGTGAGGTTATTATTGGAGGACAGAGACACATGAGCAGACATTTATAATTAAATATGAGCTTTCATGTCCTCCATTCCATCTCTGGTTGAATGAAAGAACTGTGTTATTGTTACTGTTTTCCTAAGATGTACTTAATATATACATATATTCTTGGAGAAAATCAAGCACTTAAATACTTTTAATATTATTTCATCTTAATTACTAAACTGGAGAAATACAGACTTTCTGATATTAATTATTACAAAATGTGAATTAGAAATGGAAACAAATTCAATTAATTTTAGCCACTTGGGCTGATGATTTTAGGTTAACAGTTATGTAAATTCATTTAAAAAAACAATACTTCAAATGAAAATGAATTTGATTAAAAGTCAAGGACTTCAAAATAATTGTTCTCAAGGTAAGCATAAGTCTGCTTTTGAAAGCATTTATATTAATTTCTATTATTGTAAGCACTCAAAAATACACTAAAATCATATTTATGTACTAAATAAATGCACAGTATGGCAAATTATATTAGCAAAAGGAAATATGCTCTTGATTTCAGTGACTTGTTTCTGCATAGGATTAGAGGATAAGGCTAAAATTCAAAATATTCATTAAAAATAGAACTGCATACTGGGAGATGGAAGAATTGAGCGATGTTTAAGATTATGTTATGCAAAGGGTTGGGGATAAGGCTGAAACAGGATGGCAGAGTAAAGGAAGAAATAGAAAGGATTCTCCTCTAAAATTTGTTTAAAGAGATCTAGAAAATGCACTAAACTGAATTCTGACAGAGAAACTTAAGAAAAACTTCTAATGAATCATTTTTCCAGCATATCAGAAAAGGGAGACAGAGAAGTCTATGGATGTGAGTCAGGGTGAGGCCAGGAGTGAGCTGAAATATTCTGGTTCAGGGATAGGCTGTGTACCAGGGCAAGAGGACCTATACAGGAATCAACCTGACTGATATTGGATAACCATGACACCAATTTAGGGTGTCAACTGGTAACTTTTTCCCCACTACCCAGTTGTAAGTGACAAATGCAAGGTATACTGAAGAGGAGACCAGCACTCAACTATGATATCCTGTGGAAAGGAGAGTACTTAGGCTGAAGTGGTCTACAGAGAGCTTCTTAAACTTTTTCCACTTGTTGACCCCTTTTTGCACAATAAATTTTTACATGACACCAGGCATATAATATAAGTATACATATTTTACTATTGCCAGATTTTTCACGACTCCCACATTCTGTTACATGCCTCCATATGGGGTTATGACCCACAGTTTAAAAAGCTTTGGTATACAAAAAGAGGTGCAAATTCAGAAACAAGCAGTCTCAATATCCTAGGAGAAGAGAAGTCTCTCAGTTCTAGCTTCTAGGTGAGTTTGAAGCTTCCAGAGGAATAACTGGGGTAGAAATCCATGACTAAAGGGAAAGCTCATATTTCTTTCACTTTGAACTAGCAGAGTTATCCAGCTTCCTGATAGTAGCTAAGTCCAGCAGCAGTCTACTATTGCTCACATCCAACACCAGGCCAGGAACTTGTAAAGCTAAAACCAGAGGGGTAGCAATCAGACTTTACCCTTAATTATACCACTCTGGGAGCAAGTTCATAAACAGCTATCTCTGAGATTCCTGTACAACACAATATTCAATAGCCCAAGAAATCATCAATGAAGCTACCCAGATTGTCACTCCCTAAGTGTGCAGAGACTATCCTTAACATCAAGTCCAAAGGCAAAAAGTAGGAAAGAAAGACGGAAGGAAGGAAGGAAGGAAGAAAGAAAGGAAGGAAGGAGGGAAGGACAAAACAGCTTGGGCACAAATTCAACCAGAACTCCTGAAAGAGATAAAGCAAGATTTTTGTTAAGAATTTAATTTTTTATTAATGAAATGAGAATGTTAGATGGAAAAAAAATGGAAAAGAAATGAGAGCCATGAGAGAAAGAATTGGAAAGAGAAATTAACAGCTTGGAGAAAGAGGTACATAATTTTGTTAAAGCAACAAACACTCTAAAAATTAGAATGGACCAAATAGAAGCCAATGAATCAAAGATACAACAAGAAATATTAAAAAACAGTCAAAATACTGAAAAATGTTAGATTTATCAAAGCAAAGGCTACTGATTCAGAAAATAAAACAAGCTTAAAAAAACATTAACACTCATCAAACTACCTGAATGCCATG
Organism: Dromiciops gliroides; assembly: GCF_019393635.1. NCBI lineage: Eukaryota > Metazoa > Chordata > Mammalia > Microbiotheria > Microbiotheriidae > Dromiciops > Dromiciops gliroides. Next base: position 147,684,324 of record NC_057863.1, read on the forward strand.
AACCAAAACAAGAGCTAAACATCATACCCCAAGAAATAATGAAACTGCACAAGTGTCTAAGAACCAGGGGTCAAAGTTTAAATAGAAATGGTACAACAACCACATTCCAAAACTAATCCCAAAATGAAAACTTGGAGGAAAATTAGAATCAAAATCCTGAGTTTCCAGGTCAAAGAAAAAATACTGAAAGCAGCCACTAAGAAATATTTTTATTATAGAAGAGCCATAGTCATGATCACACACAATTTAGCAGCCATGACTTTAAGAGCAAAATAATTGGAATATAATATTCTAGAAGTATAGACATTTTTTAGACATGGACTATGTAGAAAACTGTTTATATGAGTGTGCATGTGTGTATGCATATATGTGTGTATATACATGTGTAGACATCTCTATATACCTCTCTCTCTCCATACACATACACACACACACACAAAGTTTACTGACCACAGGGCAAAAAAACCTGCTCTTATAAGGCAGTATATTACAGAAAATGGTAAAGAGGACTTTTATACCTACCATATAGAGATCTTGCATGCATTGGTATATCAATGATTTTTAAAAGATACATTTATCTATTATTGTAAGTAGAACATTTTTTACTTATTTTTTCTAATATGTGTTAGTTATATAGAGAAATAGTGATGTCATGAATTATTATTTTTTCTAAAGCTATAATCATTCTGATTTTTATTTAATCTCTTATATTTAAAAAATAAATCATCTTATCTACCACATAAATATTTAACCTCTTTTACCCATGACTATCTCTTTAATTTATTTTTCTTGAATTTCCAAAACTATATCATGCAGTAATGGTAAGAATGGACAGCCTTACCTTCTATTGTTCTTGGTGAGAAAACTTCTAAAATTTCTCAATTATATGTAAAACTAGCTCTTTGATTCAAATTTAAAAGCTGATGAATTTTAAAAGAAAAAATACCCTCCATTCCTGACATTTTTAGTATCTTATAGGTGAACTTTCACTTTACCTTGCCTAAAACCAGACTTTCATGACACATCCAGATTATCTCTTCACCTGTGCCCTCTACCATCCCTCTTTATGTGCTTTATTCCATTGATATGTAAACTTCCTGAGGATAGGACCATTTGGCTTGAAGATTCAGTGCCTTGCACAATGCCAGGTAAATGCTGAGTATTTAATAAATGTTCTATCTCTTTTCCTATCTAATTTGAACATAGAAGGGTTTTGTATTTTAACATCTATTTTTGACTATTACAATACTCATATTTGATCATCATAAATATGATGAGATTTTTAATTTTCTAACTCTGAATCAAAACAGCAGAGTTAAAAAAATAATTTGTACTATGACCATAACAAAGTAAAGAGAAACAACTTCAAAAGTCTCCAGAATTCTGATCAGTGTAGTTAATGATTATGACTCCACAGACTAAAAATTAATTTGGCTTTCCAGAGAGTAGATGGACTAAGAAAGACAGGACATAGATATAGACAATTTGTTCAGTTGTTTTGTTTGATAATTCATATTTTACAAGAGAAGTCTTTGATGGGCAAGAGTGAATTGGTAGGTGGTTTAAAAAGTATAATGAAGAAGGAGCTATCAATGAAACTTTAAGTATACAGAAGAGAGAGTAGAAGTGAACACAAGGTAAATAGTACAGTTTTGTTATTATTATGGTCAATTTAACCTGTTATATTTTATGTTATTTATATATTGGTATGTTTGTTTCTTATGTTTATATCTATAATAAAGAAAATTATCTTAAAAGGAAAAAAAAAGTAAAAGCCTGAACTGGAGTGGTGGCATATGAGTAAAAAAATAAAAATAAAAAAGAAGGTCATGATTATAAATGATGTTGTGAAGGGCAAAATCAACAAGACTTGACAAGTGAATGATTATGGAGACTAAGGTAGAATGATGAGTTAATTTGGGTAAGTAGGTGGTGCTTTCAACAAAAATAGGAAACTAAAAAAGAGTTAGGTTTAGGAGGAAAGATAATATTCTCTACTTTGGACTTTTGAGTTTTAGCTGCCTATAGGGGATTAATTGGAAATTACTAGAAGACTGTTGGAACTATAGGACTGGAATTCATGAGAGAGCATATGATTTGGGAGTCATCTGCATATAAATTATAATTGAACTCATGGGATCTTCATGAGATCATCAAGGTTGTGGAAAAAATGTGCTCAGGGTAGATATAAGATATGAATAATGATCTAGCAAAAGAAACTGAAAAGGAAATGGCAGACAAGCAGGAGATCCTAGAAATATCACAAAATGCAGAGAAGAGTAAATATATATGGGGAGAGGATAGTCAACAGTGTCAAATGCTGAAAGTCAACCAGAAGTCATGAAGGATGAATAATGAGAAAAGCTCATTATATTCAGCATTTAGTATATCAGTGTCACTATGGAGAGAGAAATTTCTCTTGAGTCATAAGATCAGAAGTTGGATTGCAAGGTATTAAAGAATGAGTGAGAGTTGGAAGGCTGCAGTTGATTCTTTTTTTAGGTGTTTGGCTCTAAAAGGGAAGAGGATTTAGTCCTCTCAACTCAACCTCAAAGGGTTCTTTATGGATGATCCCTGTGACAATTTGAATAATTTTTCCAACCAAAGAAAGTAGCTTATCACTAATCTTTTAAGATTGATGCAATGAGTTGCAATTTCCATTTTTTCAGATAAATCAGCCATTGGTGTCACCATGAGACATTAAATAATTAGCTGGATTGACTGTTGCTATGATGCTATCTGGCTTTTCTTATGTTTTTCTGTTCCTTTTCCATTACTTCATTTTCTTATTAATTTTGAGTTATTAAACAATAAATGTTTAAAACAAATTTGGAATGAATTACATTTATACTTATAAAATTATTAAATTCATGTTTATTACAGTTTGGCTAATTTTTGTTCATTCATATTTATCTGAGAAATGGCCATCAATAACACATTAGTGGTAGAAATAGCATAGTTGAGATAGTGTTTTCAGGCAATTATGTTTTTTTTTTCATTCTGTCAACCAATATTTTCTCACCTTTCTAGGCACTCTTCTTGCAACAGTTACAATTCTAACCTAAGTGTTAGAGAAAACTGTTTCTGAGTTTTAAAAAATACCAAAGCCTATCACAATAATTTTTACAATCATGAGAGACTGAATTGCCTTGACAACTCAAACTGGCCAAATGAAATTTTGATGAGCTGTCTTCTAGCAGAAGCAGAGAAACAGCTTAAAAAAATATCTTCTAATGGTAATAAATTTAAATATTTATAAAATCAACAAGAGGAAAAGGTGGCTGCCTTACATTATGTTACTATGGCATCACAATAACAAACACTATGTTCCTGTTTTCAGTTAGAAAAAAAATGTTACATAACTTGAACTTTCCTCTACAAAGTCTTATACCTCATTGTGATGTCCTCAAAGGCTATAGCAGTGAAATCTAATAGGCTAAGGGAACATCAACAACTACCAACATATATCATTACTTTTCCATTCATAGAAAACTGTGATGAGGAGAATCTTAAATGTTTTTTATGTAACCGGCAGTGTGCTAAGCCCCTATAATACTAATCTGAGAAAGAAAGACAGCCTGTACCATTAAGAAGCTTACATGCCAATGGGAGAAAACAACGTAAAAGAAATCTGAAGGGGAAGGAGGGAATGTATCTGGCTTGGGGAAAGATGGAGAAGTGCAGAGGAACATCACTGTAGTACATGAAGGTTGCCAGCTTGGACACCCTGGTTAAATAGGGTTTCTAGGAGGAACTTTCTACTTCCCAAAGAGAGAAAGGGGCCCCAAGGGCAGAGGATATTGAATTGATCTTCAAAGAGGAAGGGATACTTGGGTCATGATATGAAAGTCCAGAGTAGTGCAACCAGGAGAGAAATGGAAATATGAAGGGAATGTGTAGCTTTTTCAAATGTTATTCAATAATAGAACAGATTTTTATCATCAAAATTGTCAAAAACAGTATTTCTTAATATGAGGTCCAAGGGCTTAGCCTTCAAGGAGTCATTGAACTTGGACAGAAAAAAATTACTTATCCTTTTCATTAACCTCTAATAAAAAAGCATTTCCTTAAACTATTTAAAAATATTATTTTGAGAGGAGATTTCACCAGATTGTTAGAGGAGTCTATGACACACATGCACATGACCACACTAAAAAAAAATTATGAACTCCTTGTCTAAAATATCTAGGAAATATGAGATCATATTATGCTTATTGTTGGCTGATTTTTTAAAAATAATTTAATTTGGTAAAATAAGGAATTATTTTTTAAAAGTAATACTTATCCATACATAAAATATTCAAGATTCATTAAAAGATATAAACAGGTAAATTTCTTTAATAAAAAATTGATAATTAATTTCATTCAAAGAATAAAAAAGCAAACATTTGTTTACCCAAAGTGTTCCAGTGGTGGAGGATATCAAACACAAATAAAAAAAGGTAGTTAGCATTTATACAGTACTCTAAAATTTGCAAATTACCTTATACATATTATCACATTTGATCCTTACAACCCTATGAGGAAGACATTATTATTAGGCAGAGGAAGCTAGGTTGTACAATAGATAAAGTATTAGACCTATAGTCAGGAGGACCTAAGTTCAAATCCAACCTCAGATACTTACTAGCCATGTGACTTTAGACAAGTCACAAATTCTGTTTTCTTCAGTTTCCTCAACATGAATATGTGAATTATTATAGCATCTGCCTCCCAGAGTTATGGTGAAGGACAAATGATGTGATATTTTTAAATTATTTAGCACAGTGCTTAGCACATAGTAGGTGCTATATAAATGTAAATAAAAATTAGCTAGTATCCCAACTTTGAAAATGAGGAAACAGACTGTGAGAAGTTATCTGCTCAGGTTTATACAGCTAGTAAGTGACTAAGGCAGGATTCTAACTCAGATGTTCCAGATTCTGAAGACCAATGCTCTATTCACTATACGACCTTCTACCTAGTACATTTGGAATGCCCTATCATTAATGAGGTCCTCTAGAGTCTTATGTTTGAAGATCTTATAATTCTGCAAACCTGCCTGGAGGGAGGGAATCTGTTTCCCCTCAAAAGAGCATTTATGTGACTTTCCCAGGGTTACAAAGTAAGCAAAAAGCAAGCTTTTCATTCACATCTTCCAAGCCTAGTACTCGTTCCACTGCACCTCCCAGATACCTCCTGACTATATAATGGGGGAAAATGGTTTTTAAAGACTTAGTTCCTGCAATGGGAGAGTTTGATTTAAAACTATTCAAAATAGACAAGGTTATTCATTGACATTTATTTTGAGGGAGGGAGATTTTCATTCTGAAAGATGAAACATTTAAACTTTTTGAATACAGGAATGGAAGACAAACATGACAGTCATATTTAGAATGTTTTATGATTCCAGGGGATCAGAAGCATCATTGAGAAGGGAAGATCTATCTTCCAAATTTGATAAAGGTCATAAAAATTTAATTATGCTATATTATCTGTATAATTACTAAAATTTTATACTTTAGCTTCTTATCTTTCTAATTCACTTCTCTCTTATTTGGGTGATCCAATGTATATGTGTTTCTGGAGGCAGATTTTAATACAGTCATTTAATTTTAGCAAAATTTAATATAATATTGGCATTGTAATGATGGATTTTGGGGATAATAAAAGAAAGGAGGCCGTAATCAGTATATCCGTTGACATTAGACACTCTGTCTTCCCTTTTAAAAAAATTGCTCTCTTTCAAAATAGTTCTCTATTTCTTCCCTCTTCCATCTGTCCCTCTGCTCTTTCTCTTCAATATCTCTCACTTTTATTCCATTGATGTTTGTAAAAATATGTCCTTGTGAAGTTATGTACTAGAAATTAATAAAGGATTGTTACTCTATATACTGCATGCTCAGGTGATACTGAAAATCAAGCAAATTTTCTCAAGAGCACTACACTGCTCCTTGCAGTTATGTGAGGAAGGGCAGATTAGCAGGAGTCTATTTCTAAGTGGCCAGGGGGCCAGGGGCATGTCTTCAAGCACAAAGAAAACCAAAAGGCTATTCAAAAGCTCTGACCTAGAGATAGAGAAGTTGGTGCCCATTATTTTTTTTTATTAAAAGCCAACAGTTTCAAGTGATTACAGAAAGGCTTCCCAGGAAATCAGGCTAACTGACTCAGTATGAGGTATTTTGTTTTCTGTATAGGTTGCTTTGCAACAAGGACAAAACCAAATATCTATATCTATACAACATATTTTCTCTAAATATCACAGTTATAATTAATTTTCTTGAATTTTAATCAGAAGTCCTTGGAAGAATTGGAAAATAGGCTCCTGGTTTTAGGGAGTACACCTACCTATGCTGTAGCTAGAGAAAAGAAATTAAAAGACTGATTTAGCCACAGAGTTTAGTGAACATTGTTGATGTCACTGTTCAGTCATTTCATTTGTGCTTGACTCTCCATGACCCCATTTTGGAGTTTTCTTGGCAAAGATATTGTAGTGGTTTGCCACTTCCTTCTCCAACTCATTTTAGAGATGAAGAACTTGGTCAGAGTTAAGTGACTTGCCCAGGGTCACACAGCTAGTAAGTGTCTGAAGATGGATTTGAACTCATGAAGATAAGTCTTCCTTATTCCAAGGCCAGTGCTTTATCCACCTTGCTACCTAGATGCCTTATTGAAGCTTAGCATGCTAAAATTCATATCTTCAAGAATCACATGAAGATTTCTTCCACTTTATATAGGTTGTGTATTTGATACTACCATTACCATCATCAAGAATAACAATAAGAAATTATGTTTATGTATTTCTTGACTCCTTACAAAGTGCCTTCCCTATACCAACTATTAGTATCCTATTTTGAAGATTTGGAAAGAGAAGTAATTTATCCCAGTCTGTGAATGGATAACAAATATGAAAATTGGTATATATAATACATTGTAGAGGAAAGGATATTTTAATTGAAAATCTATATAATTACATACATGTTTATAACATTTTTTAAAATTGTGTCATATGAAAAAAGAAATAAAAAGTGAGACAATCACTCTATGAAAACAGCAAGGGAGGTTTACTTTGAAAATCTGATGACCTTGACTACAGCTCATATGTAGTTTGAGCTTTTTTGTTCTAAGTGTTAATATTGGTTTCAGTTCAAATATATGCCAGGAATAACAACTGTGAATTTACCAAAGAAAACAGATATGAGTGATTTATTCATTATGTGACAATGTCCTTCATTTTCTTTCTCAAAGCAACCACTTGAGGTTAAAGATATCCAAGAGCTTGGAAGCTATTCTGTATTTTATCTGACATCCTTGCCACTAGTTTAATACCACTGTATTGATAAATAGAACAGAGACAAATAAAGCTGGCAGTTATAAAATCAACAATGGCTTTTTTCAGGTATACTTAGCAAGATGGTATATTTATGGTTAATAATAGCCGTCATTTTGGTTTATCAGCCAAGTAGATGGTTGAGCTTTTATTGAGGAGTTCATAAGAGTTTAATGTCTTTGTCTTCCTCAATTTTTAGTATTACTGTACAGAAATGAATCCTCCCTTTTCTGTAGAACTGAATTGTCTAAGCCATGATAATAAGTTTGGTTTTCAGAGTATATTAGTTCTAATTTGGAAGTATAATTAGAAATGCTGCTGGGGAAAGTCATATTTCAAAAATAACAATCCTACATCTCTTCTGCAAGAAAGTCTCCTAGACTGAAAATTTCATTGCCCATACATCACTGATTGGTGATTCTTTACTGGCATCATTATAAGTCCTATGCTTTGCCAAGGTAGCCCAGGAAAAAAACTCAAAGCTTTTGGCATGAACAGTTTCCAGTATTTCCTTTCTAATGTAAAACATAGAGGTGATGAAAGCCAGCTCTTTAATTTCAAGAGCTCAGGGTGAACTGGAAAAGTGATAAAAGCCTCCACGTAGGAAGTTTAGTGAGGTGATTTTTTAAAAGGGCCTCTCATGTCCTGAAAATAAAATTAAATAAGAGATTACTTTTAGGTATGCCAAGATGCCTTCAAAGAGCAGGCAACTTAAACACTCCTTTAAAATATTCCACCCTTAATATGGTCTTATACCTTTATTCTTCTCAGTGCCAGTTGTTCCCATTAATCAGAAAAGGGGCTTTTCATGAAATACAGGTCTACATTTCACCTATTCACAGTTATCTGCTTTCAGAGGTGGGTTTCAATGGCCTAGTTGTTTTTGTTTTCCCAAAGAATGTCTGCCTAAAGGAAAAGACTTAAAGTGTTTTTTTTGTATCCCAGCTAAAAATAATTTCTTTTTAGAAACTCAAAATCTAAGCTTTGCCTTAATTCAAGATCTATCTATCTTCCATAAAAGAAGGGTTACAACAGTGCTCTGGTCAAAACTTTCACTGAAGGGTCCTAGACTTGACACTTCTACACTCAGCAGCTCATGTGAAACCATGAGTACTCCCAAGGTGATAATTAAACTTGCCATTGTGTTAGTGCCACCAAATACTTTAACCTTAAGTTAAAGTCATAGTGATTGTAATTAAGTGACTACAAAAACAAAAACAAACTATACTGGCATATCAAGCTAGCCACAATATAATAAACAATGCCAAAATAGCTAATATTTTTATAGAGTTTACTATATGCCAGGCACTATACTAAGCACCTTAGAAGTATTATATCTTTGATTCTCACAACGCTGAAATAGGTGCTATTATTATCCTCATTTTATAAATAAGGAAACTGTATCAGGCAGAGATTATGTGACTTGACCAGGATCACGCAGATAGTAAATGTCTGAGGTTGGATTTGAACTCAGCTCTTCTTGGCTCCAGCCCAATGTTCTATCCACTACACCACCTAGTTGTCCCATCTTTCTTTTTTTTTTCTTTTTTTTTGGTGGGGGAAAGAGGGTTAAGTGACTTCCCCAGGGTCACACAGCTAGTGTCAAGTGTCTGAGGCTGGGTTTCCAGTGCCTTATCCACTGTGCCACCTAGCTGCCCCATCTTTCTATAGAAGAGGTATAGTGTTGCAATTTTTTTAAAATGACTTTCCCAGCAATATTTCTATTTATACTTCCAAATTTGGGGGGTAATTGTACAACTAGAGCATATATGTGACCCAAATAAAAGTTAACTCCTCATCCAATTATATAAACTATTTCTGGGACTTCTTTAAGAATTTTCGAAGCAATTAGGTGGTACAGAGAATAAAGCACTATGACTGGGGTCAGGAAGACCTGAATTCAAATCTGGCCTTGGACACCAGCTGTATGACCCTGAGCAAGTTACTTGGCATCTATCTATCTTATTTCCCTCAACTATAGGATGAGGATACTAATAGTACCTATATCCTAGGGTTGTTGTGAGAATCAGATAGCACTTAACAGAATTATTGGCACACAAGAGGTATTTAATAAATCTTCCTCAAACTCCTTACCTTCATTAATGCAAAATGTTTACATATATCCCTAAAATACATACATATATGTGTTTATGTACATATATTATATAGATACATATATAATAGATACACATGTTTTTGTATAATACATGTGTATCTTATATATTATAAATATTATCTATTTAGTACATACATATACATATATATTTAGCAATGACTTTGAAAAGAAAGTAATAACTAAGTTAATGATCTTGTTCTGATAATTTCAAAAATATAAATTCATCTATCACAATTATTTTTTGTTTGTTTATGTTGTTGGGTTTTTTTGAGGGGCAATGAGGGTTAAGGGACTTGCCCAGGGTCACACAGTAAGTGTCAAGTGTCTGAGGCAGGATTTGAACTCAGGTCCTCCTGAATCCAGGGCCAGTTCTTTAGTCACTGCACCACCCAGCTGCCCTATCATAAGTATTTTAACACAAAAATGAATTATTTCATAGAATCATATAAATTAATCTTAGAGAGATAAGGGATCTCAATGACTATCTAGTTTAACTTATACTTGAATAGGATTGCCTTCTATAATATTTCTACCGAGTGGTCATATAATCTCTTAATGGAGACCCCCTCCCCCAAACTAAAAGATAACTCACTATTTCCTAAGGTTGACCATTCTATTTTTGGATCACTATAATTATTAAGAAGGGACATTGTTTCTGTTTATTCCATTACACTGAACCAAAATCTCTGTCACTGAAACTTCCACATTGTTTTTCTAGCTCTGTCCTGTAGGGCTAAGTAGAATTATTTCTTCCATATTATATTATCACAGAGTTATGTAGACAAGGTGTATCAAGACACAAAGTCATTTTGTTTGTTTGTTTCTAGAGAATGGGTGTGCCCATCTTGCCCAGTATGATAGTATGGGAGTCACTCACATGCTTCTACTGATAGGCATGCTGCTTTTACCCTATTCTGGTTCTGACCTGGGACAGTTGCCCCTCCCCTTCCATCATACAAAGCCTTCTTAGGGAGCCTTATGGACCCCAGTTCCAAGAGGACTCCTCATATAGTCATCATACATAGGGTGGACACAAAATCCATTTAGCTCATTGAATCTCAGAACTCCCAAACTCTAGCAATCCACTGGCCACAGCCTTCCTGGTGGTAAGGATGAGTCATGTGCTACCATGACCATTAAATCCTACTATGTTGTTATTTTGTTTATTTGTTTCTTTAAGTGGCACCACATTAACATTGGTTCTACTTTGGAAGGAGAGGATTAATGGAAATGCTGCATTATTTGCTTTTTTATTTGTTTTTGAAAGTAGTTGCAATAGGGTATTATTGAGTACATCTAGTATGCATTTTTTTCCCATGCCTATAATCCACAGATCATTTAACAGATTGTTTTGCAGCATGGTTTCCTTTCTCCTAACTAGTCTTTTTTTCTTTGTTTATTTCTTTTTTCTTTTCTTTTCTTTTCATTTCTTTTTTGCAGGAAAATGAGGGTTAAGTGACTTGCTCAGGGTCACACAGCTAGTAAGTGTCAAGTGTCAGATTTGAACTCAGGTCCACCTGAATCCAGGGCAAGTGCTTTATCCACTGTGAGACCTAGCTGCCCCTTAGATACTCTCTTAATATCTTCTCATTTATCTTTGATTTCTACTTCCTAATGACTATTGTTATTGTATCTTTCCTATATTAAGGAATATTCTGCTTGGTTGAGGTAGGGGGAAGAAGAAGAAGTCAACTAAGTTTGGAATAGTTCTATAATCTTCCTCTCATTTGGAATCATCAATTCTTCTTCCCAATGCAGCAATACAAACACTTCATTGATTTTCTTCCATCCCTAATGTAGAGATTAGAACGGGGGCAGTGGTTGGACCTGTGATTTCAGTGGTATAGCAATCTCCCTGATGAGTTAATGCCTTTTACAAATGAGAGTTGGCAACTTTTCAGCATCTTACTGTCTTAGAATGTTGACTAGAGGACTGAGAGGTTAAGTCACTTGCTCTCAATCACAAAGCCAAGAAATTTCAGGGGTGGGACTTGAACACATGCTTTTATGACTCAGAGGACAGCTCTATATCTACTATAACATAGCTTTGAAAAAAAGTGTGTGTGTGTGTGTGTGTGTGTGTGTGTGTGTGTGTGTGTGTGTGTGTTGGGGGCGGAAAATCCTTGTATTTAACTCTGCTATTTCTGTTAACCTAATATTCCTTCTGAGATAATATCCAGCAAGGATCTCTCCAGTGTGACTGAATAAACTCAGACACACTTGAGAATAAAGCATATAACCAAATGAAAGAAGGCTATTATAATAATATAGACATCCAATGAATATTTATTGAATGAACAAAAATACACAAAGAACCAAAAGGTCAAGTTTTATTGTATTCCTAGCATAAAAGAAATTTAAAGTCCTATGGGAGAAAGTAGTTACTATCTATATACAAAGAACAAATGAAGCAGAGATATAATTTTGTAACTTTAAAGCAAATTACCATAAATTTTCAGATAAAACAATCTTGGCTAGAGAACAGGATTTCTCAACATGGAAGATTTTCACAGACTATAATAAAAGAAACGAAATAATATTCCTTACACTCTCTTCAGGAATGCTCTGGAAGTCTTCATTCATGCCACTTGACTTGACCTCATTGTATCTTTATCCATTACTTTTCTAAAACAAAATATATTGTGGGTCTGAAATAATATTTCTGTCTTTTTATTTTCCAGAACACAGAATATCCTAAAGCTGTGTCTGGGGAAAGTAAACACAATTCTACAATCAGTATGATTGAACAATACCAATATATAGAAATGAAAGTGCTCTTGGAAATCCAACACTCTATTTAAAACCATTTAACTGTATACACATGATATAATAGCTACAGAGCAAGGGCACTGTCAATAAATGCCATCTATTCTTAGAATTGTTTTAATAAAAATACATTACTATGATATAATATTCTTTCTGTATATGCTGACAGGCAGGAAACTAAAGTTATTGGAAGCTATGATTAAATGATGATGACATATGCATTATTTTTTAAAATGTGATACATTGAGAAATATCATGATCCAAATTCTGTCTATTCACTATAGAGATTTGAAAGGATTATGATACAGGGTCTTGAGGATGGTTCTTAGAATCATAGTTGAAAGCTGGAGAGTACCTCAGAGGTCAGCTATTCCAACCACTTCATTTTTTCGAATGAGGAAACTTAGTTTCAGGGAAATTAAGCGACTTGCCCAAGGTTACATAGGTAAAATGTATGAAAGGGGGATATGAACTGAGCTGTTCTGATTCCAGAACTAACTATATGATATAAACACCCCATATATTGTACTATATTATTTAAATTAACATATCTCGCATTTTGAGGAGTAAGGTTTCAGTCAAGGGACTGTTTTGCTCTTGTCACAAAGTGATAGGAAAACCACTTTATAAGTCCACTTAAAACCTATTTTTATACGTTTTGAAGATTTTAAGGCCCTGGTCACTGGGAAGGATGTAGAAAGCTTCCCATTTAAATCAAAACAGCAAAGTGCCTATACGATTGAAGATTTTGGGGGGCAGCTAGGAGGCTCAGTGTCCTTATGGATGTCCATAAGGGAACTCTTTATCTTTCACCTAAATGTCTTCCCCCGTTCTATATCCCCTGTTACTAGAGAGAAAAATCATCCTCCCAGTGCCTCAAACTTGCAAGCTAAAAGTTATTCTGTATCCTGTATTCTGTACCACTATCTCTCACCTTCCCACCCCCATATCCAAAGCCAAGAACTGCCAATTTCATCTTTGAAGCCTGTGTCACGTATGTCCCTTTCTCTCTCCTGATACTGCCACCACTCTAGTACAAGCCCTCCTCACTTTACCCTAGGATTGTTGTAATAGTCTGATGGTACAACTGCCTTCCTCAAGTCTCTCTCCACTACAATTTATCCTCTCTTTAGCCACAAAAATAATTTTCCTAAAGCACAAGTCCAATCATGTCACTTCCCTCTCCCTATTCAACAACTCCAATGGCTTCCTATTACCTCCAGGATCAAATACAAAATATTCAGTTTGGCATACAAAACCCTTCATAACCTAGGTCACTTCTATCATTCCAGTCTTCTTCCATCTTATACCCCAACTGATATTTGTCAATCCAATAACATTGGCCTCCAGGTTGTTCCACAGAGGAAGACACCCCATCTCTGAGTTCCAGATATTTTCTCTGGCAGTCCTCCATGCCTGGAATGTTCTACCTCCTCTATTTCACTCACTGGTCTCTCTGGTTTCCTTTAAGTTCTAACTAAAATCCCTTCTGCTATAGGAAGCCTTGACTAGCCCTACTTAATTCTAGTGCCTTTACTCTGTCAATTGTTTCATGTTTTTCCTGTATACTTACTTTGTATATATGTATGTCCATGTTGTCTCCCCCACTAGATTGTAAGCTTCTTGATAACAACAACTGGCACAGAGTAGGTGCTTAATAAAAATTTACTAATTGATTGAAAAATTATGATAGTCTTCTATCAGACTAAACAGCTGCTAATTTAGGACTATAGAAGAACATAACCATTTTATACTCAATTTTATACTTATAATTATTTTCTACTGCCAATAAAAAGGTTATTTTTAAGCTGTATATTTTCTGCAGTTAAGATAGTGGCTAATGTTCACCTGTAGGCCATAGTATAGTAGGCCATGGACAAAAGCCATAGTAACTGGATAATGATGGCAATTTATTTCAGTTCAATTCAATTCAACATAAATTTACTAAGTGACTACAGTGTGCTGGGCCTTGAGAATATAAAGAGGAAAAAGGGAAGGGAAGGAGGAATGAAAAACATCCCAAATATAAGGAACTGACCTTCCACTGAGTGATTAACTATAGCCAAATGTCCTCTCTACCAAATTTGAAAAAATAGCTGTTTTAGGACACCAGCACAAAATGGGGTAAAAATGAAAATGAAAATGATGTTTATAATTTTATTTTATAATAGTTATTTGTGAAATAAAATGTTATTATTTGAAATAATATTTACTTTCACAGGCCAAAATACATTATTTGCCAACTACTATATGGAGTCAATTATAAATAAAACCATTCTATAGTGCACTTGTGTTCAGTTTGAATTCAGTGCTTCCAATAAATATATCCTATATTCAAGTTGTCTCCTATATCTCTATAGAAGACGTAAATGGAAAACTATGAATACTGAAAATGTTAGGACCTCCATTCAATAAATTCCAGTGGCTTCCTATATCCTCCAGAATCAAATATGTCCTCTGTTTGACATTTAAAGCCTTGTATAATCTGGTTCCCTTCTACATTTTTAGTCTTTTTTGCACTTTACTTCCTAACCTCCCCCAATGTACACTGTGATCCAAGAATATTGGCCTCCTTGCTATTCCTTCCACTGGCTGTCCTACATGCCTTAAATTTTCTCTCATCTCCACCTCCTGGCTCCTCTTGCTTCCTTAAAGTCCTGGTCAATATTCCATCTTCTATAAGAAGCCTTTTCTGATTCAACCTAATGCTTTTGTCTTCCTCTAACATACACACACATCTCCACAGAATTCATCACATTACTAGAAATAGCATAAGAACTCAAAAAGTACTCAACAACTGACTCACTGAAGACACCTGTCCCTCTTTTCTAGCTCTGGTACTAAGATTACTTTTTTTTTCTTTTTGGTGAGTCAATTGGGGTTAAGTGACTTGCCCAGAGTCACACAGCTAGTAAGTGTTAAGTGTCTGAGGTTGGATTTGAACTCAGGTCCTCCTGAATCCAGGGACAGTGCTCTATCCACTGCACCACCTAACTGTCCCTATGATTACTTTGTAATGCCTCTACTTTACTGTCCTTGCTTCTATAAATGAATGGAGGAAGGAATATGGGGGTCTTCCCATACAACTCCACCTGGATCACCAATACAAACGCCACATATTTCAACTGTGGTACAACAGAAAAACAGATTCTGAATGGTGCAAAATGTAAATTATTGTGATAACTGAAATTTATGTATCATTTTAAAGTTTGCTGAATGCTTTACAAACATTAACTTGTTTTATTCTTCCAGCATCCCTAGGAGGTACACTGTAGAGTTGTTATTGTCCCCATTTTACAACTTTTGAAACTGACACCCAGAAAATTTAAATGACTTGAGTCACACATCCAATAAGCATTATAATTTTGACATGATCATTATCATGTAGTCAAATGCACATATTCCATCTTCGCCCTGACCTGTCATTCAAACAATGTTTAGCTACTAAACACCATTTGAAATAGCTGCTAAAAGAAACAAAAGAAAATACAAAGGGGTATTAAAAAGCTATTATAATTCATTGTGTTTTCTTGTTGAAAAACAAAAAAAAGTTCTAATCCTTTCATAATGAATAGCTGCAAAATTAAAGTTTGTTCAACTCAATCAAATTTTTGAAAAAGTTGAGAGACAATATTAGTTAGAAGTAAATGTTTTGCTAGGACCCATGAGTTTCAGCAAAACTAAACACTAGCTCTCTAGAATATTTCTAATTAAATATGCAATTAAAAATGTTCAGTGCACCCTAAGGCCTTTCAGTCTAGTTAAATAATTTCTTGTCCTACTTTAAAAGGCAAGATATAACTCTCTAAGAGGACTTGTCAATCCTTCCATGTACTCAGATTTTTCAATGATCTTTTATTACCAAATACATATATATTTACATGCTTTTTCATCCTAACAGGTTGGAAAACCCTATAGCAATTGTTAAGTGTAAATAATAAGATGAGCTGTTATAGATGAAATTTTAAACAAAAACTTTTTTCTGTGAAAATATTAGCAGTATTCTTTTCCTTTGAAGGTAATAATTTTTTAATAACCATATTAACTATATATAGCTTAAGAGGGGTGATATTTATATGTAATATAATGGATGGAGAGCTGTTTTTAGGTTCAGGAAAACCTGCTTTCAAGTTCCACATCTGACAAATGGAGGCTGTCTGTTCCAGGACAAATCACTTAACCTTCTTCCCAATGCCCCAGGCAATTCTCCAAATAAGTTGCAGAGAAGTTGCCATTTGCCATGGGTAGAGGGCATTTTCTCACTGGAAGTTAACAATACCAATGAAATCACATGTCTCATTGCTCCTTTCCAAATCATCTTCTTCTGTAATGAGCCTTTAAATAAGATCATAATTCACAATTCCTTATCTATCATCCACAATATTAAGGAGTGGTCCAGGAGGATGAAGACAATGAGGTCTTCTTTAATACTGGAAAGGTGCCCAATGGCTGGTTAATATTCAGACTCCACCGTAGGAAAGGGGCTTTCAGCCATTAGTGCTATTCTCACTTGAAGTGGGTTACTTGAGTTTTAAGCTTTTCTGGGAATTCTTAATTTAGCAGGAAGGGGAGCCTCCTTAATCTCTTACACTACTGAACCTATCCTCAACTCCTCACTTTCTAACCTCCTCATCTCCAATCAGTTGCCAAATATTCTCTGTTCTACCTTCACAACATATCTCTTATATATCTCCTTCTCTCCCATGACATTGTCACTCATTGCTTCACACCTGGAATATTATAGTGGTAGCTTACTATAGAGTAAGCCAAATGTCACAATGTTTTAATAACTTTTTAAAAATTATTTTTCTTTATTTTTCACAATTTATGAGATTTGATTTTTCATATATAATGTAAATTTATGTCCTATATATACTATATATGATGTTATGGTATTGTAAATTACAAACAAAAAATAAAGGCGTTATCAAAATTTTGAAACCCCTTCCTAACTTTTGGCCCACCCTATAGTTCTTCCTGCCACATATCTCTACTTAATCCAATTTATGCACTATTCAACTCTCAAAATAATGTTTCTGAAGTTCAGGTTTCACCATCTTACTCCTCTACTCAAAGCACAATGACTTCCTATTACTTACAAGATCAAGTACAAAATCGTGTTTGGGTTTGGACAATTTGTGGACAATTGTGATGTTTCTCATTTTATAATTACAACCATATATAGCTAGTAATATCCTGATTTTGTTCTTGTAGAAACTGAGCATCAGAGAGATGAAGAGATTGTCACACACGTAGTTAGTATTAGATCAGACCCATTTCTTCAGACTTCAAATCTGTTATGTGTTTTTTTCTATACCATATTTCCTCCATGTTATTAATAATAAAGGAATTATTGAGCAAATGAGTTTGATAAACTGAGTATAACATTCTACTGAAAGCATTTTAATCTTCTCAAGCAAATATTGTTCTGACACACCTTAAATTTACCAATTTTGTATAATTCTAGGGATTTGGGGAAGCAGGATTTTTGGTTTCCATTTTGTTTAAAAGTAGTATATCCCATCCCACCTTCACTGCCATTTTTGACTCCCTGAATCTGTTTTCTATTTAAGAGAAGTCCATAAGTCATTGAATAAAAAACGTTTCCTGAATGTATCCAACATCATGTCTAGGAGAATGTCTCTTGATATCTATTTTATCTAACCCAAACCTAATAAAAACTTATTTTACTGACTGATTCATTTATGTTTTCTAGAGGTTCCAGTTTACTATACTATCAATATATGTTAAATATTGGAATGAAATAAAACTAAAAGTGTAAAAATCATGGAATTGCCAATTTTGACCATATTTTGTGCCTAACTTTTTCAACATCAAAGAAACCTTGGTCTATAGCTAGACTTACTCACTATTGAACATCTAGGATTAAAATAGACATAGCAATATGCTATTCCTCATTTAACCTGAAAAAATGTATCCTTTTCCATATCTTTGCCTCTGCTTATAAAATGGGATATTGGGTAGAACCAGGACAGGGAACATTTACCCTTTCCCAGTACTTACCTCTGTGCCTTGTATATAGTGTTTACTGTTAATGTTTGGGTAAACGAACTTCACTTATCTTGGTAAAGAAATGAACAGAGCTTGAAATTATGAACTAATATTTTCTGGAAACAGCAATGTACACATACTTAAATATATTATATGCATATATAAATATATAGAGATATATTATTAAGTATGTCTATACAAATATAAATATATATTTCTGTACATGTGTGTATATATATACATATATACACACATACATACACACATATATACACATATATATGGCTGTCCTTTAGTATGACAATTATTATATACAGTACATATGTAGGGGAAAAGTTGGTCTCTGCTCAATTAATTCCTACCCTCTTAAAGCAATCACCAAAAACAAGGGACAGATAACAGGGGTAATGAGGTATTGGTGAAGTATAATGATGTGTTAACAACCTGTCATCTCTTGAGCATGTAGTTCTCCTTTATAAAATTGGAAACGGAGTCTGATTATTCACCATGCCCAGTTGCTGAGGTCATCTATTCTGGAATTGTATTGGTAAAGGAGGAAGAACCCAGCCCGTAAGAGGATTCCCTCTCTTGGGATGAGAGAGGACTTTTCTCTTTAACCCATGAGCCATTGAATCTTCAAGCAAAATTATTCAGTGGGTAAAGAAACACCATATCTGGTAGAGGTCAGAAACATACACTCTCCAGAAATACATAGGAACAAAAAGGTAGTGATTCAGGACAAAAAGCAATTTCTAGAAAAAAAGTACCCTTTGGCAAAAGAGAATAAAGCCAATTATGGATCCAAGAGAGTACTAGCACAGGTTGTGAAAAGTAATTTAAGAAGAGGAATGAACCCTGAGAGCCTCAGAGAAATAACATATGGAGCCCACATACATGGGAGGCCTTTTAATTTCCATAATGAATAATAAATGGCATCCAGGCTATACAAAACTGAAAGAGGGAGATGCACTGACTACATGTGCTCTGTATGTAACTTGACTTACAGCTCAGTTCATAGTGATTCTTCAATTAGAAGGGTAGTTATCAAATAGCTTGTGTTTATGCCTCCCATTAGAAAATAAAATAATGGGCTGGGAGTTGAGCTCCCAGCTGTCATTGTTGTTGCCATTGTTGTTATTGTTATTGTTGTTGCTGCTGCTGTTATTGTTGTCGTGGTTCATCCTTTGTTCTAGAAGAGAACCAATGAATTAGATTTAAGTGAGGCAGAGCTGCACAGTCATCAGCCTCACAGTTCCCAGTTGTGCAGTAATAAATGTCCCTCTCTGGGGCAGCTAGGTGGTGCAGTAGATAAAGCACCAGCTCTGGATTCAGGAGTACCTAAGTTCAAATCCGGCTTCAGATAATTGAAGCTGTGTGACCTTAGGCAAGTCACTTAACCCCAATTGAATCACCAAGAAAGGAAGAAAGAAAGAAAGAAAGAAAGAAAGAAAGAAAGAAAGAAAGAAAGAAAGAAAGAAAGAAAGAAAGAAAGAAAGAAAGAAAAATTCTCCTCTCTCCTTCCTGGCTTCCATGGTGCCGTCATGCAGCAATTAAAGGATACCCAGAAACACAAGTCAGGCTAAGCCACAGTTGTTTATGAGGAAATATGTTAAATCTGACAAATTTATTATTTAACAGAAAAAAAAAAATTTAAGAAAAAAATGGAAGTAAGGTTGAGGCAGGATAGAGCCTTCCAGTTTTTCCTCTCTCAGGTAGCTGGCTGGTTTCTCTCTGTACTTACCATTGCTACTGGGACAATCACCCATGATGAACACTTACAGTCACACACATCTTCTAGCTTGTCCTTAAGATGGAGGTCCTCTCTCAAGGTCTTAGAGAAGGGAACTGCAGATGTGGCAGGCATTAGCTAAGGCTTCTGTTGCTTAAAGGTAATTACTCTTTTCCTCCTCCTCTTCAAAAGGCTGCCCTCCCAATAAATACAGAAAGAAAGAAAGAAAGAAAGAAAGAAAGAAAGAAAGAAAGAAAGAAAGAAAGAAAGAAAGAAAGAAAGAAAGAAAGAAAGAAAGACCCACTGGAACTGTGAATAAAAACCTTAGTACTGCCCCACCCTACCCCACACCTCCCACAAATACAGAGATTTTTTGTTTTGTTTTGCTTTGTTGTTTTTTGGGGTTTTGCGGGGCAAAGAGGGTTAAGTAGTAACAAGTACAGAGTTTACATTATTTTCTTTTCTTTCCAAATGAGAATCACTACAAATCACAGAAGCTTTTGTGATCAACCCATCTCTGGCAAGAAATGTTCAAATTCACATACATGCCTTACTATCATTGTACTTTAAGTTGGTATCTACTTTTCCCAGTAACACTATATGTATCTATGAGGGATTATTCCCCAAGTACCTAGGCTGAGAGGGGAGGGCAGATGCTTTATAACTCTTATTATTATATGCCTTTTTAGTTAATGCCTTGGCTTTAAGTTTATTGTGGCTACTAGCTGACCATTAATGGGAAGTTCATGGATCAAGGACTTTTGAACTTCAGTTTTAAGAATGCAGACTCAAAGGAAACCCAGCCCACTAGTGCAAGTTGAGAAGCATGCCAGAAATGGGTAATGCATATGTAAAAATGTAAAATATATAGAGATTTACATTTTTAAAAAAATTATTTAAATAACTTCATATTGGCAATTTTCAATATATAAAATCCCAACTGCAATTTAATAAAAAACATAATTTTAAATGGCTCCAAGAATACACCTTTCTTTTCTATCTCATTATACTCCACAGTTTATCCTATAGAAATTTGTTATTCTAACCTTCAAAGCTGTAAATGACTTATTTCAATCAGGTAGAAACATGGTTTCAGAAAATGTAATTTATACTAAAGTAATGGATCTCCTACCCCTCTAAAGTCTAGAATCATTAACCTTTTCCTATGACTTTTTTTCTCATTAAAGGAAAAATGTCAAATGTGGGGTGGTAGCATAGACATTGAACTAAGAATCAAGAGGCAAATTCTGTTCCTTGTTGATAATCATGTCATCTTGAGCCAATCACCAAAGATCTCTCAGCATCAGTTTCCTGATCTATAAAATGGAATATTAAATTAATTATTTATAAAGTCTTTTCCAACTAAAAGCTATAATTCTATAAGTATCCTACCAACAGGCTCAGTGACTGTATGCTAATATAAAAGTGGACTCATATTCACCTGAAGCAAGAATATGCCAATGTGGTATTGACAGTCATTTCCAGAAACTTTTTCTCCATTATAATATGGATGACCTTGTAGACATGATGGAGACCAAGTGCAATAAATGTGACCTTTTTTTAAAATCATTAATCATTCTAGATCAGGTTCTTCAGCAAGACTATCTTAGTGACTATCATATTCAGTTAAATTCAATACTTGAATTTAATAAGTATTTAAATATTATTCATGGTTAGTTATGTTAAATATATAAACACATATAATTATTTGTTAATAATTAAAATGCAAAGGCAATGAAATAGGTGTTGGGAAAATAAAGCCAAAATCCAAAATGTTTCTCCCATCAAAAGTTTCACATTCTGCTGAGGGAACACACCATTTATGCAAATGATTAAGTATAGGTAAATACAAAGCAATATGGGGAAGAGCTGGCACAATATCACAGACTTAGAGTTGTTAAGTCCCCTAGAGGGAAGATATGTTTTATAATTGAGCTACCAGAGACCCAGGGAGGTTACATCACTTGCCTAAGGTCACACAGATAATAAGTTGGAGAGGTAGGATTTGAACCCAGATTCTCTGACTTATTTACATATTTTTAGTCATTTTTCAGTTGTATTCAAGTCTTCATGGCCCCATTTGAGTATTTTGCTATTTCCTTCTCCAGCTCTTTTTGCAGATGAGGAAATTGACATACACAAGGTTAAGTGATTTGCCCAAGGTCACACAGCTAGTGATAGTTTGAGGACAGACCTGAACTCAGGCTCTCCTGATTCCAGGCCCAGCACTTTGTCCATTGTGCCAGGTAGCTACCCCATACATACACATATATACATATATAAATGTGTGTATTTATACATGTACATATACACATATATGTATATGTACATAATTGTATTTCAATATTGGTTTAATTTGTAATCCTAGGTATTTAATTAGATTTATCTAAAAACATTTTTTTCTGAGAAGGGGTCCCTAGGCTTCACCAAATTTTCCACAGAGCCCATGACGTGTGTGTGTGTGTGTGTGTGTGTGCATGCATACACACACACACACACATTAAGAAAGCCTGGACATCTTTAAGTTACCTTTCAGCTCTAAATCACTATTCCCATGAAGAAGAAAGTCGAATAATGGGAAGCCAGAAAGACAGAATAAATTAGCACATATGTGGGATAAAACACAAAGTTAATACCCATTTGGTCCAAGAGATTATTCATGAAATATATGTGGTATTTGGACAACAGATAATGTTCCATCAAGAGTGAATGATTGGGGGACATCTAGGTGACACAGTGGATAAAGCACCAGCCCTGGATTTAGGAGGACCTGAGTTCAAATTCGACACTTGATATTTACTAATTGTGTGACCCTGGGCAAGTCACTTAACCCTCATTGCCCCGTCAAAAAAAAAAAAAGAGTGAATTATTCCATATATCCAAGTTCCACAGAAGCAAACCAATCATTGAATTTTTAAGCTTATTTTTCTCCTTGTAGGTACTATTGTTAATTTCATAGAGATGATCCTAAATTACTATCTTTACACTAGGTAGGGTCTGTGTAACAGGTGATAGGAATTTAAAGTCATTCATA
Organism: Dromiciops gliroides; assembly: GCF_019393635.1. Lineage (NCBI taxonomy): Eukaryota > Metazoa > Chordata > Mammalia > Microbiotheria > Microbiotheriidae > Dromiciops > Dromiciops gliroides. The sequence continues at coordinate 147,707,290 of NC_057863.1, forward strand.
AAGCCAAATGACTAATAATACCTTAAGAACATAATGTAGCAAATATATCTGTCCAACAGAATAGGATTTAGACTGGGAATAACCACTCTCCGGCTTAATTTTTTCTCCTCATTTCTTTTGCATGGGAAGATGCTGTCATGATGCTATGATTTACATGGCTCCCCCAGCTCACTTTAGAGGAACAAGCATTTCTTTGTACTTTCACACACTTTCAAAGTTATTTGCCACACTTTTAGAATAGGCAATCTGTCAGGCATCTACATATTGCTGTGGTCTTTGTGCCTGATAGCCATTTGCATTTTTCAATTACTTTGCTTACTCAAACAGCATTAAAATACAGCTTACTTTAATATGCTGCAATGATGGAGATATATAAAGGGACAATTACAATGCAGTGCAAATCTCTTCTTTTTTTGTTTTGTTACACTGAACACAAATAAGATGAGGAGGACAGGATGAAAGATGCTATTATTTGGGGGGAAGAAATAAGGGAGGAATGGAGAGACTATATTCTTTTCTTTGAAGGAGACTTATCAATCTGGTTAGATGGAAGAAAACCTCATTTAATGGAGTTTGGGATAGGTTATGAGAAATCCAGAACATATGTTGGGAAAATCACATTTAGGCCTAGAATTCTTTAAAAGAAAAAAACTGGATAAATAAGCATATGAGTATTTTACGATTATTCCCAAGGCATAAGGTAATGATAAGATTCAAAGCTTTCTTTGCTGTCTCAAAATTATCATAAGACTCACGTTTTGGGAATAAAAGAAATAGGAAGATGGCACATAAAGCTTTGGTAATTTCCATAATTGACTGCTATAATCCTTCTAGCTGCAGAGAGACAAAAAATGTGTATATTCATCATTTGTGTACATATTTTATATGCATGTATAAAAAACAGAATGAAAATGCTTAAAATATTCATTTTAGACATTCATTTGAATACAGATTGGTTGGCTGGTGGGTACAAATTATTAATCCTATATTGGTCAATCCATAGTATTATCTCCAAGTTATTGTTATTTCCTAAGAAAACAAGCTTTTCTTATACTTTTATACATATAATTAAAACTTTGTGTTTCAGAATTCAAAGTAATTGAACTCAAAAGAATTGCTCAGAGTAGTTCAGCTAACAAAGATAAAAATGGGTGGAATTATTATTGGTAATACTTCTCATTCCTCTCCCCACCTTTCTCTTGCCTATTAACTAGTGATCAGGCTCATTCACAGGTTCTTTGATGAAAGAAGCAGGCTTATTAGGTGTTTAGCTCTCCTACTTAACTGGGAGATTTAGTGCTTAGTTAAAATGATATATTAGATAATTTGAACTGTTTCAGTGCAAAATTTATTATTTGGGGACTTCTACTTTTCAAATTAGTAAGGTTTTTTTTAAAACTATATATTATATGTCAGAGTGTTTTTAATTAGAACAAAAGGCTATAACAAATAATTCAGCTCTGCAGAGTGGTCCTTTGAGGCACAGAGAGAAACAGACTCTTTTTCTACCATATAAATTGGAAGCAAATTTTTTCTTTTCTACATTAACCAATGAAGGACCTACCTCTTCTGTGCTTTTGTCAGCCCAATAAAGTTTTTTTTGTTGTTGTTGTTTTGGGTAGTTAAAGTCAGGACCTTGGTCCCAGTTTCCATTGCAGGTGGACTTATTTCTAGATGGGGAACAAATCAATGACAAGTTAAGTACTTGAGAATGTTGTGCCCACTTGGTCCCTGATAGCCCTTAGTTTTGCAACTGTCTCATTCATTTACTGTGTTATAGCGAAATTTTAGGCATCTATAGTTTTGCTAATCATATTCTCCTCTTACCAATATACCCTTACAAACTTTCCTCGCTAGTAGAGTTGCTCCATCTGTGCATGGCTAAAAGGACATTTACCTTCTCCCTGATCTTTGTGTACAAACCAATTTCCCCAACAACTGAAGGGAGAATCCATCCAACAGAGGCTGAAATGTCAGTCTAATCATTTTGGGGGAATGTATTTGTTCTTGTTCCAAATGGTCAGAATTCTAAAGTTCATTGTGCTGTACAGATCCTGTTTCTATGGTTACCGTTGAAGTAAGAGAATGCATGTTATTATACACCGACCCAGTATTCAAAGAATCACCACAAAAGGGGAAGAAGCCACACATGTCTTTCAAATGTTTCTGCTCAGGTCACTGCAGGATCAGAGGAGCAAGGAAAAGAATGAGGAGTATCGGTCAAGGTGTGAGAATGAAACACAGAAGAACCTAATACAGAGAAAACAGTGTAGAGAAACCTGAATTCAGCATTTGAAAGGTTATTTGAGACAGTTTCCTGCATAACACTGATTATTTTGCACCCCAAGAAAATAAAGTTAAGCTCTCTGTGTATAAATATATGCATGTGCACAAATAACAAATACATAATAAGGTAGATAATTTTTTTTGTTTTGACATCCAAGTTGCAGTTATTGCTGATTTTGCTTATTTATGATGCTCTCCTGTCCAAATTCTTCCAGATCTATAAAGACCTTGACTATCACAATCCCCCAACCAAAAAAACCCCACTTAGCTACAAGCACTTTCCCAACTCTGTTCCTCTGTGTGTCTCATGATCTTACTTTCTATTTATCTCTCTGTCTCCCTGTTCTCTCTATTTCTCTCTGTCTCTATTACTGTCTGCATTTCTCTTTGTTTCTCTCCCTCTTTTTACCCCCAAACCTATTTCTGATTGACACAGAAGATTTAACCCATTCTGTTTTAGACCTAGGCCCGTTTGCCCCTCTTTAGCTATGCTAATGATATTCTACCCTCATCATTTCCAGAGGCTTACTATTGTAGGGACCAATTTTTAATTGGGGAGTGTTAGCTAGGCGGCTTGCAGCAATATTGTGTCAAGGAAGGAGACCAACAGCCTCCCTCAAAAACAGAAAAGGATTTATTTAACAAGAACGAACTTAAAAAACACAAAGAGGATCAGTAGGATTAAGGGAAAGGAAATAAAAAGGGGAAAGGGAAATAATACAACCTGAACACCACCACCACCCAGGAATCAGCTGAGAACACACAGCAGTGACCTGTTGCCTTCCAGCTTCAAGCTAGAATGGTGAAAAACCTCCCTTCTTCCCACACAGCCCCAAGCCAATTGGCTGGCAGCTCTGACTGACAGTTACATGACTGCCCTCACTGGGTTTCCATTCATTATAATTTTACCAGGCCCATGTAGGCAATGGCAAGTGGTGATGACATGAGGTTCCAGCGCCATGGCAACGGCTACAACTAGTGGGTGGAGCAGAGGCCCTGTGCCTGAGCCCCAGGCCAGTGTAGTGCTAGGGATTTAAAAATTCTAACCAAAAGATGGGGTCATAAAAACCTTAAATAACAATTAATTCTTTACACCATACATGGTATTAGAAATAAATTTAGTGTGAATCAGCTTAACCCACTGTAACTCACAACTCCCAAACTCCAGACTTTCACTACCCTCAACTTCCCCAGTAGCCGGGATCACAGATGTATGTCACCATGATTACCTTGTTTCCAACTCTCAATGACCTCAATCTCAAGAAGAATGTCCATCTCGTTTTCACCCTCCTGCCATGACCACATATATGCTAGAAGGATAACAGGTAAATAAATCTCAGTAACAGGTAAATAAACAATGAGTTTGAGGCTGAATCCAGTCCATCAAAAAGTTCTATGAGAGAGTTTCCCACCAAATAAAATTACTAAAGCAACTTGACCCCCCCCCAAATAAAAATATTAAAGAAAACTCCTCAAACTCAAGATGTCATTCTTTTGTTCAAAAAGCTTTGATAATTTCCTATTGCCATCCAAGTGAAAATCATACTCCATTGCTTGGCATTCAAGGATCTCTTCAACTTATTATCATTATACTTTTCCAACCTTATTCCGTATTAGCTTTTTCCTTTGAGACTGGTTATCCCTATATTACCCAGGCTGGAATCGCAATAGCCATTGTAGGTCTGATACCACTACTGATTGGCAGGGGTTTTTTGGCTTCCTTTTCTAACCAAGGCATATTTGTTTTTCTTTAAGCCACTTGGTGTCCTCTAACTCCCAGAAGCCCATTGTACTGGACGGCACTTTAGGGCAGACACCCAATTGCCTTTAGCCCTCTGTAGTTCAGGACTCCCCAGCTCAAGCTCAACCTCCCTAATATCAGAGATTACAGGGGTATGTCACCACACCTGATCTTTTTATATTACTGTTCCCCTCTATTCTCCCTATATTTTAAACAAACCATACAGAGCTCTGCCTCCTAAAGATGAAATATCTCCTTTCACCTACATGTCTGTCTTCACTGTTTCCTAGGCATTCAATGCTCCTTTGCTTCCTGTCCTCTTGAATTCCTTTCATTCTCATTACCCAGATCAAATTCTATCTCGTTCAATAACTCTTTCCTGATACCTACTCTCATAATCTCCTCTCTTCAAATTCCTGATATTACTTAGTTTTGCCACTGTCTAATTCACTTACTGTGTAAAAATATACATTTAGGCATTTATCATTTTATCAGTCAATAAATATTTATTAGATATCCACTATGTGTTAGGCATTATGGTAGACTCAGGGAATACAAGTACAATGAATGAAAACAGCCTTACTTACAAGGAAGAGGAAATAACAAGCACATATATAAGGATAGGTAGATGAAAGGTAAGTAGATGATAAAAGAAAAAGAAAGAAAGAAGGGAAGGAATGAAGGAAGGAAATAAGTCAGAAAGGAAGGAAGGAAGGAAGAAAAAGAAATGTACTTGCAGGTTAGCTTCATAGGAAGGGTACTGGCATTTGAAAGAAGCAGGAAAGGTTTTGTGTAGAAGGTGGCCTTTGGGGCATGTTTTGAAGGAAGAGTCACTCTGTGATGTGGAGATGAAGATGCTCCTGAGGGGATAATAGATTTTGTCCTATCTAAAGTTTGTATACCACCTAGGGTCTAGCATAGTGCTTTGCACACAAAAAGTACTGAACAATGTTTATTTAATTCAAATGAAAGAGCTCAAATCCTAACCCAATTCTAAACATGATCATCTGAAATGGTCTCTTTTTCCTCCATGCTTCCTTAACACATTATTTCCACTATTCACTTGGCAATTAATTAAGCACTGCCTTATAACAGCCTCTTCTACTGTCTTGTACAGTTATTTAAGGTTGCTTTTCTCATTTAACTTTTCAGATGACTATGCCTTGCCTCCTCAAAGACTATGCATTAATGGTCAGGGACCATGTCTTATACTTTTTTATGTCTCCCACAGCACCTTGCACAGTGCCCCACACATGCTAGATATTCAATAAATATTTGTTGATTTGACTTTACTCTGCCTCATAAAGCAGAGAGAATGCCTATGAATAAGATAAGGGGAAGAAACTTTAGGAGAGTGCTGAAGCATAGTGGAGAGTAATGGTCCATACCCATTGATTGCAGAGAAGGGATATCAGCAGACAGATTATAATAGTGTCCATTGCACATTAGGCAGCCAATGTGGAACACGTTGGAATGTTAAATACCAAGAGGTTTGTCAACAGCATCCATGGGGTCTAAAAGTATTCACATCCATTCAAAAGTTGACAGATTCTCAGGATACTGACTACCCAAAGGCTCTTAGGACACATCATGGGCTCTTCAAGAAAATACATACTCTGAAATAGTCTGCTGGTATTATATAACTAGTTTTTTAATACAAAGTAGAAAATTTCAAAGCAGCAATGCCCCCAAATAATGCACACATTTACAGAAGCACAGTATTTCTTGACTCTTAATGGCTTCCCTCACATCAGAAGGTTTCCTTTGAGCTCCTGCTTTGGGTTACATTTTCATAATGCTTAATATACTCAAAGTAGTCAGAGAAAGAGGTTATTTTTGAAGCAAGGGACATTGATAACTGATAGAATTAGGATGTAGAGTGAGATTATTATAATTTGGGTTTCAGCTGTTCCAAGCAGGAGGTCCTTTCCTCAGTGCCAACATAAGAAATTTCTTCTCTTCCCTCACTCCACCTCCTGGGGAAAATCAATTGTTTGACAATTAAAAGTGCAACCCACAGCTGATCAACAGCAGGTATTGACAGATTCTGATTAGATACAAACCTGCTGCTGTTCTGATCCTACCTCTCCTGGCAGGAACTGCTGTCGAACTTGATTTAGATGTTGGGAGTACAAAAAGCCACGGACAGAATGGAAAAACAAACACAAACCACTATTTTCTACTTTAAATCTCATCTTTCAAAATTTTGAATCTAATATCAACTTTAGCTCCTGGGAAACATTCAAGGAACTCTGCATATGCCAAATCTTTTCTTGCCATCCTAAAGCAAAACAATTAAAAGCTGCAATTTGTGGGGAAGTCTGTCTCTCTTGCTAGCTGAGCCAAGAGACTCCATGTGGCATAAATCTAGCTATAGTGTTTGAGGAGAATGCAGTTGGATTTTGTGTGGTTTTTTTAAGTGTGTAAGCCTAAAGAAAAAAAAAAAGACTGATGTGTGGTCAGCAGGACTTTGTACCCTGTGTCCATCCAAAGATTGCTTTTGTTCCATTATTCTGGCTGATGGCAGAAATAAGTGGTAGACTATTGGGATAGGATAAAAGAAATCTGGGCATTAGTCTCTGTTCTCTCATCAGCTATGTTGGGAATTTCATCGAAAAACTGTTTTAAAACAGGAAAACAATGCCTGTCCTACATGCTTCCCAAGATTGGTGTGAAGATGAAATAATACAATGTATGAAGGAGCGCTTCAAAAAATTCCTAGGAAAGTTCTAGGATTTTAGAACTAGAAGAAGAATTAGAGACCACCTAGTCCAACCCCCTCATTTTACAGATGAGGGAACTGAAACCAAAGAATTGAAGTAGTTTATCCATGTTCTTTCAGTTGAGTTCCTGTGATTCCAAGTTCAAGGTCCTTTCCATTAGACATGCCCTAATTTGGCAGACACCGAAACTAAGATCCTAATAATAGTAACAACAGTAGCAACAATTATACTATCTAGCATTTATATTGTGTTTTAGGGTTTACAAAATGTTTTACAAATATTAATTCTTGGGGCAGTTAGGTGTCACAGTGGATAAAGCATAGGCCCTTGATTCAGTAGGACCTGAGTTCAAATACGACCTTAGACATTTGACACTTGCTAGCTGTGTGACCCTGGGCAAGTCACTTAACTTTCATTGCCCCACCAGATAGATAGATAGATAGATAGATAGATAGATAGATAGATAGATAGATAGATAGATAGATAGATAGATAGATAGAAACTTTTTTTCCCTTTCACAACTGTGGAAAACAGGTGCTAGTTTTCTACAAATGCAAACAAAAAATGTGAAAGAGAAGACTCGTTCATTTGGTGCCAAAGAGTAGACCCCAAGAGTAATGGAGAGAAACTCTAAAGTGGTGCTTTTAGGTCTGATATTAGGGTGGAGGAACTTCCTATTAATCAGAGCTGTTCAAAAGTTGAATTAGTTCCATTGAGGGGCATTCAACATTATTCAAAAGCTGTTATTGTGATTTCTTTCAGGACTCCTTAGTACATCCTGATCATTGTTGTCACCTTTCAACATAGTCTAAAATTGCTTTGTCTTCTCCATATCTTCCCAACATAAGGGAGCTATCTTGAAACATATATAGCTAAGATGGTAAGTTAACTAAATTTCAAGCCCTAAATATTAATAGTATGAGCTTTCCACTTCTTCTGAAATATGGTTCCTAAGTGTTATTAATGCTATAGGTCAAAAAACCTAAATGTGGTATTTGTGAAAAGGTCATAATATATTGAAAAGTTTAAAGTCTATTACTACATTTTAGACACCTATTTTGGTCTCAAGAAGAAGCTAATAACATAACTCTTTTTTAAATTATCATGTCTTTGGATTATATTGTGAGAAAATTTCATTTGCATTTTATGTGAGATCCTGTCAAAAAAAAGTTTTCATTTTTGAGCAAGGAATTTCCAAGTATCCTGTGTTTCTTTACTTGGGTTTGAGACACAAGAGTATCCGTGTGGATGGATTGGGCTAATTAAATTCCACAAACTTTAATGAGTCCCACTATTTTTTTGGGTGAAATCCTTAACTAGTTCATTTAAATCAAACTAAGTAAAGGTCGTACTCACAAATTCAAGGACTGTTAATTTCCTAAATCAGCAAATAACCAAGAGAATTCAGAACTAGCCATCCTTTTAATATATAATGTTTGCCTCATGTGATGCCCCAATCTATCAGATTGAAAAATTCAGTTGAATTCAGCAAATGCTGATTATTAGCCACAGTAGAGGATATAAGTAGTATAATCAAATCATCATAAGGTTAGAATTTTAGGGATTTTAGAAGTGATCTAGTACTAGTCCTTTTACAGATGAAAGTCTGAGGTCACCCAAAGAACTTAAACAATTTGCCTAGGATTGAAGCATAAAGCCAAAATCTGAATCAAACTCATTTGATTCTAATCTAGCATTCTCTCAAATGCAGCACACTTCTCAAGCCCTGCCCTTACACAACACTCCTGAGGATAATACAAATCATGCAAAAGTTAAGACTCGAAATCTCAGAGTCTATCTAGTCCAAGCAGTACCTGAACAAGAACTTCTTAACAACATATCCCAAAATTGGTAATGAAGCATTTGATTGAAAACCTCCATTGATAGACAATATACAACATCTTAAGGGAATTCATTGCACATTATGATAGCTCTAAGTTTTAGTATATTGTTCATAAGCATACTGCATATGCTTCTCATGACATGTTCACCTTTACAGGGCTAAACAACCAATTTAATCCATCTTCCACATAGTGTTTAAAGATTAAATAATAGGTGTCATGTTCTTCTTTTTCCTGCATTTTACTTTTTCCTGACTAAATATCTCTAGTTCCTTCTATTGATTCTCATTTGAAATGAATTCAAGATCCTTCACCACCATGGCTGTGTTCCTCTAAGGGATTTCCAGCTTTTTTTTTTTTTTTTTTGGTATTCTAAAAATTTATTGCCCAGTACTGAACACATTAATACAGATAGAGGGGGGCAGCTAGGTGGCGCAGTGGATAAAGCACCGGCCCTGGATTCAGGAGGACCTGAGTTCATCTGACCTCAGACACTTGACACTGACTAGTTGTGTGACCCTGGGCAAGTCACTTAACCCCCATTGCTCCAGGAAAAACAACAAAAAACAAACAAACAAACAAATACAGATAGAGTCTGAATAGTGCAGTTACACTGGAATCATCACTTCCTTATTCTTGTAGATAAGAATAAGTAAGCCAACATTACCTTTCCTGGATTCCATATCATAGTTTTGGTCCATGAAAATGCAAAGGTGTTCTATGTTGTTTTGTTTTGTTGTTTGTTGTTTGTTGTGTTTTTTCCAGATGGATGACCATTGCACTCTATCACTATGTCACCTAGATTCCCTGTCAAAATGCAGGTAATATGGCCTGTACTTCCCTTTACTCTATCACTTCTCAATGATGTTATCATTTCTACTCAGCCACCATTTTATCCAACATGATAAGAATCAGATTCCCTAGCTTTTTTCAAAATTGATTCTCAAGTACCATAGCCTATGTGAGCCCTTTCTTTATCCTTCCAGTGGCTAGGACATTTAATTCATAGCAAGTTTAAAATTATTTATATGGATATATTTGTTTTCCTTGTGGAATATAAACTTTTTGAGAGGTGGATGGTTTCATTTTTGTGTTTGTATCACTAGCACCTAGTATGTGCTTCATTAAATTTTATTGTGATTGATGGATTATAAAACACATATATACAAAAACATACATGTATTCATAAAGGATTTATTTCTTCAAAGTGGGGAATTCTTCATAAGAGAACTTCTTGTACCAAAAAAAAAAAATCACAAATCATCTATGGACTAAGTAGGTAAATCTTCAGGAGTTACCTGAGGCATATAGCAGTCAGGTGACTTGTACAAGGTCACAGAGCTAATAAGTATTTAGAGGTTGTGACTTGTCTATTGTCACATAACTAGCTAGGTATTTTAAGAGGGACTTTAATCTAAATTGTCCTAGCCCCAAGCCAAGTATTAAAACAATCTGATTCTAACACACAAAAAGAAATCCCTTTGAATTCAGTCATTCTAACAATGACAGGTTCTTATAAGACTGTGAATATCAGTAAGTTATTTATAAATCTGCCAACAAAAAAAAATTTTATTGCACCACTACAATGTACAAAGTTCTAAAACAGAATAAAGTGTTGCTGATGATAACTCCCTTCATGATGGGTGACTTCAATATTTTGAAAGGAAATAAAGGTTAAAAAAATGAGGAGACCAAAGGCCCTGTTCCATTTCTTATCTTCTTGAAATGGGCTTTGGCAGATTGGGCATTTTAGCTTCCAGAGTCAAGGAGTTTTCAATACACCCAATTAGTTTAAAGTCAACTGAGGTTATAAATTTAAAACATTTCCTTGCAAATATAACTACAAAATGTAAGTTATCTGGGCATAAAAGAAAGACAGTTATAAGAACATTCAGAGAATAGTTGTTGAGAGCAATATACATCTGGTAGCTCAGTATCTTAGTTTAAAGGAATGCCTAAATATTTGGAGTGAAATGTTTCTTACTTTAATGTTGAAAACCTTCTGCTGCTATGAGAATACCTTCTAGTAATTAATAAGTTTTTAAAGACTTAAGCAAACTAAGGGATTTATGTTTCTTGTAGATGGAATTCATTCTTTCAGTAGTCGAATTAGGTGGTCTTTAAGTTCTTGATCAACTCTTAAATTCCTTTGTAAATCAATAAATGTCTTTAGGTTTGATATTCCCATTTTATTATGAATAGCTCATATTTATGTAGCAACTTACTTATTTTTTTTGTGAGCAATGAGGTTTAAGCCCAGGGTCACACAGCTAGTAAGTGTCAAGTGTTTGAGGCCTGATTTAAACTCAGGTCCTCCTGAATCCAGGGCCAGTGCTTTATCCACTGCACCACCTAGCTGCCCCCCCCCAACTTACTTTTTAAAATGTATTTACTCCCAATGATCTTATAATGACCTCCAAGATACCTTCTAGCTCTAAATTTGTGACCCTAAGGATTGTCTCAAGATTTCTTGGGGCCATTGCAACATTTCATCATTCTGATTTCTTAATTTCTGCAGCACTTACATAATTATCACCACACAGCTTAGCATTCCAGGGCACAAATTTAGAGCTATAAGGAAGCTCATAGGTAATATCATTCAAACTCATTATTTCACAGAAGTGCCCAAAATCATAGAGGTAATTCAATTCAACAAATATTTCTGTGTACTCTACTGAACATTAGGAACACAAAGACAAAAATAAATAGATCCTCCTTCTAAAAGCTTACATTATACCAAGGGAAATATTATATATATCATAAATAAACATGACATAAATGCACAGTAATTTGGGTGAGGGAACATGAATAACTAGAGGAATCATGAAAGGCTTCCTGCATAAGGTAGCATTTGATCTGAGCCTTAAAGTGAAGAAAGAATTCCAAGAGATGGGGGTTAGGATGGATGCATTCCAAGCATGGAATGCCTATCCAAAGACAAGGGGAAAAAACACAGAATATCATGTGTCAGGAGGAGCAAGTAGGTTAAGTAAAGTAAAAGTACAAGATGAGGAGTAATGTGCACTAAGAAAAGAAAAGCAGGTGGGAGTCATATTGTGAAGGACTTTAAATGATAAAGTGAGGAGTTCATATTTTATTTTATTTTATATTTATATTTAGGTAAGAGGTAACTACTCAAACTTCATGGGGAGGAGAGTGAAGACATCATCATCGTCATCATCAAACACTGGTATTTATATATCACTTTAAGGTTAGCAAAATACTTTACAAACATGTCATTTTATCCTCGTAGTAACTATGGGTGTTAAGTACTTCTTTCATCCCCCTTTTACAGATGAGGAAACTGAAGCAGACAGAAGTTAAGTGACTTGCCCAGGGTTACATAGCTAGTAAGGCCTAAGGTTAAATATGGATTCCTAACTCTAGGACTGGCACCCTATCTCCACTTAGTCATCAAGATGCCTCATAGGAATCTTTACTCTAGAATAAGATTGCCACACCATAAAGGTAATAATTGGCACTCTTAAATTTATTTACTTTTTTTGAGAGCTTTTCCTCAAAATTACTGAGTATAGTTAATGTTCTTTATCCCTTGTTTATAGATTGATGAAATGTTCATTAATTGCTTTTTCAACATTACTTCAGTAACATTTAATAAAGTTCTCTTTGGAGACCATAGATGTTATTGTCAAGTAACCTGACAGGAACATGAAGTTCTAGTTGTAATGAGTATATATTCCTTATTTGTAATAGAAAATTGTATCTATAATGACAATTAGATGTCCTAAAAACCCAACTACAAGTCTCTTACTCAATGGTCTATCTTTCTAAACTGAACAGACATTGGAAATGCCTGAGCACAAAAAGGTTAATTAAACAAGTATAGGTGATAGCCTCTAGAGAAATGTAGATCTAGGATTCTGCAATCCCTCATGAAAAACCACTGCTGCAGTAGGTCAATGAAAAAATAGCTCTCTACTGTGGAGGACAGTGGAAAATACCAGAAGACAAACAATCTCAGAGTATGTAAAATAGATTTCTTCAAATTTAAGTCCCAATTGAATGCATTTTATATTTAACTCATAGTTCACAACCCCTCCCCCCCCCCAGACTCTGGTCTCACATAGACCAAGTCCAATTTTAGAAACTGAGTCATAAAGGATTATTTCCTCTTTTTGGTTTATTATTTATTTCCTCACCTGGAATTTATTTGACAGTATTCCCAAATACAACACATATCTAGGTAGTGGTAGTGGTGGCAGCAGCTGTTATCAATGTATTTAATGTAACATAATTTTTTTTTCTTGCTGGAAAAATTCCAGACCACTATTCTCCATGGGTGGTTAAGACATTACATTTTTACCAGTTATTGGCATCATCATGATAACAGTTTTATATCTGGTGCTTTACTAATTTCTAGTTTTGAGCAATGCAATAAGTAAATTTGACCTATAAACTGATCTACAGTTTAGGATTATATATCTAGAGCTTGAAGGATCCTTCAAGTCCATCTAATTAAAGTTTGTCTAATCCAACCCTATACTTTACAGATGAAGAAACTGGGGCCCAGAATGGTAAACTTGTCCAGGATCACATGAATAAATAAGAATTGTGATCAGTCAAATGACTTCAGCCTAAATATTCACATAGGAAAAACTCAATAATCAAATAATGTTTATTATCTAGACTAAAATATTTAGGCAGCTAGAAAGTTCGCAGGTCATCCATCAGTATGCATATTTTGTTTAGTCACTGAAAAATGACAATGCTTTTGGATTAGAATTAAAAAGTGGAGGGGAAGGAAGGGGAAATAATAAGAATTTATATAGTACCTACTATGTACCAGGCAATGAACTTAGAATTTTTACAGATATTACCTCATTTTATCCTCACAATAGCCCTATGAAGTAAATGCTATTATTATTATTCCCATCTCATGGCTATAGAAATGGAGGTGGAGAGATGCTAAGTGATTTCCCCATCATCAGAGCTAATAAGTTTCTGGGGCTAGATATGAACTCAAGTTATCCTGACTTTAGGGACAGTATTTTCTATCTATGGTCATTGAAAATTGCCAATTACTGGGGATGTAAACACCATAGGATTATCTACACAGACATCCTTGTTTTTAGTATGAGAATTTAAGAGTCTCAGGTGCAGAGAAAACTAATTTTTTTATCTTTATATTCCAATGCTCAGCCGAGTGCATGGCATACAGCAGTCAGTTAATAAATGGTTTTGATTAATTAGTAGTCAAATCACAATATTCTAGATTATGATTATGTTGCCACAATATGCCTCTATAGTTTTCAGAAACTGAAGGAAAAGAAGAGCAGGGAATTAATTTAATGACGTGGTATTTTATGGCACATAATCTTTTCTTTTTTCAATGAAAGAATGAATTTATATCCCTAAATGAAAATTAGGGATATAATACCTCCAGTTTCATAGCGCTGAATATTAAGCCCCAGGATAAACATAATAACAAATTGTGACTGTCGCTGTGCCACATGCAAAAGGCAAACCAAGTTTGTTATCTTTATGTTTGTGGTGATTATAATGAGTTTTTTTCTAACTTAATATCTGTTTATTTGAGAATGACATCTTTGTTCTCAAATACCAGAAATGGTCCTGATTTTTCTCATCATTTTTACCTCCAAAAGCCTTGATGTCACATTCCAGCAAAGTAGATGTAAGATACACTCTGCATTGTCTGTCACACCAAGTAATTAATTAGGTTTTCTAAGAAATGTGCTCAAACCTCTAAATTTTCTTAGCCATTTTGTCCTTTCATTTTCTAGGGTACCTTCAGCTGGTAGATGAAAATGATCCATTTTACTGTTATCTCTCATTTTATGATTCCTTGAAGAAACCTTGACAAAATTAACAATGATGCTGCTTATTAAAATCTCTAACTGACTCATACCGTAATTTAGCAAACTATGGTTTATTAGTTTTCCCTTAATTTTAGGGATTCTATCTTCTGGGAGAATTTGGGGCCAGTGCAAATTAAAGAATGTTTGCTTATCTCAATGTTAGCAGCACCATAGGGAAAAAGGAAAACAACAAATAGGAGATTACATCATTACAGATGTAATTTCCTCAACATCTTTTAAATGTATCCAACCTGAGATTGATGAGTGAATTTAATGAGAAATCTGTTCTGAGGCTGAATGTGTATAATATAATTGTGGAAAAGGAAAGAAAAACCTGGAGACAGCTTACTGGAATCCTCACTTATGATATTTGAATTCTTTGTGTAACTGCACTACAACATATGGGTGTGTTTTCCCACTTGTTAATGTTCCAGATTCAGTTGGACATCTTCCTTTTCACCTTAGTGACTTCCTATGTAGTAGTAATTAGGCAAAAATTTTCTATTGCTGATGCTTTCTCAGATCATGCACTGAGTTACCTTATAGACTAGAGAACTGACAATGACTTTAAAGGCCATGAGGTCCAGTGTCCTAATTTCATAAATAAGGGAGGAGAGACCCCAGAAGTGAAGAAACATTTTCTAGGCCACATGAATATTAAATGACAGTGCTATAATTTGAACTCCTGTTTTCTCTGTCCAAAACCATTATTATTTCAAGTGCATCAGGTGGCTCTGTAGTTAGACACAGTGTAGCATAAAGGTTAGAATGTTTGATATATAGGCAGAAAAACCTGGGATCCAACCTGGGTTACTAGCACTGTAAGCCTGAGAAAGTCAGGATCCTTGGAAATCCTCAGTTTTCTTATTTGTAAAATTGGAATAATGGCATAACCCACTTTGTAGAGTCATTGTGAGCATCAAATGACATACTGCATGTAAAGTGTTTTGTGAACCTTAAAGTGCTTGATGAAATAAACAATAATAATTAATGCTTGCAGGATCCCCTTATATTAAATCCTACAACATTCCTATCATCCAATTGTTGGACAATTGAGCTGTTGGTAATGAAAACTAGCAAAGCTATAACAACACTCACTAAAAAAGAAAAAAATACCATATATTAAGTACTTGCTGTGTGATAAGCACAATATTAATCACTGGCTAAAGAATAACATAGGAGGAGAAAGGGAAAGGGACTACTCATCCTAAATGTTCTTGTGCCCCATCACTATTCCAAAGTCCCAATTAGTGCAAAATTCTTGCATGTGGCCCTGGTTTGAATTGCCATTGATTGACCAGAATCACTTTTTATCTGTGCCTAATTGCTTCCTATATAGGAGCTTAAGATAAATGGATAATGGCTGAAAATTTCAAATAAAGTCCACATTAAATGTACCTAGAAATTTTCTTTCAAAAAGAAAATATTTTTTTCTCCTCATGACTCTTACATGCCGGTGAATTTTCTTATGTCACAGCAAGGGAAGCAAGCTGTTTGGCAAATGATGTTGTCTTCCCCTTCTGGAAGTGCCAGACATTTATTTGGCAAACATAAAATATTATGGTGGATATGCAGTTTTACAGCTTACAGCTGTAAATTATATCTGGTTTCTTCACAATTGCCACTTAGCTAACTGACATTTATTGAGAAATTAATTCTGCTTGACTTGCCTAGAGAAACATAGGGAGGAAAGGAAGGCAACAAATGTCCTGCAGAAAGGAAGTACAGAATAGGGAGTGGGTAGGAGTATGAGCTTTAGCAGATAAGTGGAGGGTTGGTCAGTAGAACCTTATTCAATTAGATAAATTTACCCAGAAGGGAGTCTTTCTTTGGGATTTGGATTCTATCTCTATGAAAGGTGTTAGCAATTCCAGAGAACAGTCAATAATCATTGATAAAGGGCCTACTGTGTTCAAATTTAATGAGAAATCTGTTCTTAGGCTGAATGTACATATTATAATTGCAAAAAAGAAAGAAAGAAAGGAGGGAGGGAGGGAAGGAAAGAAGGAAGGAAGGAAGGAAGGAAGGAAGGAAGGAAGGAAGGAAGGAAGGAAGGAAGGAAGGAAGGAAGGAAGGAAGGAAGGAAGGAAGGAAGGAAGGACAAACATTGAGCTAAATGCTAGAGTCAGTAAGGCAAAGAACAACACCTGCTTTGAAAGAGTTTGCAATCTATTGTGGAAGACAACATGCACCTAGTATATACATATACACATATATACACACACAAACACACACATACACATAGACATACATGTATGATAAATTAGAAATAATCAAAAGAAGGAAGACTAGCATTAAGAAGAATTAGGAAAGTCTGCATATAGAAGGTGAGATTTTATCTGAATCTTGAAGGAAGGCAGCAAATCCAGGGGACAGAGATGAGGAAGAAAATAATTCCAGGCATGGGAGACAGCCAGTGAAAAATACCTGGGGAGGGAGAGTCAAGACAGCAGAGGATAGGCAGTGACTTCCCTAAACTCTCCCCCAAACCCTTCCATATACCTTCAAATAATGCCATAAGAAAATTCCTGGTGCAGAAGAACCAACAAAAAGGAGGAGGTGAAATCATTTTTCTAGTCAAAGACCACTTAGATGATCAGCAGGAAAGGTCTGTAGTACCAGGTTGAGAGTGGAGCATAGACTAGTACAGGATGCACCAGCAAACCACGCCTTGGTAGTATCTGAATCAGCAGTGGCAGCAGCTGCTTCTAGAACTCATCCAACAAAAAGTGAAGGGGTTGAACTGTTGGCCAAAGGGGAGATTAAAGGGGTCTCTTTGCTGGCACTGAGGTGGAACTCTTGTTTTGCCCATGCTCAGATCCAGGTCACAGTGTTGGGTGACAGTCCCAGGTAGGGGAGGAACACAAGCACACAAGAGCTTGCGGCCACAGTGGAGGAGGATTCTCATCTGAGTTCCAAGGCAGAGAAGTAGGGCTGTGGTTGTTTGCAGACCAGAGCACAGGCCTGGAGAGTGGTGAGTGTACCTCTCATTAAATCACAGCACCTTAGAAGAACTAAGGACTTACAAATTCCTAGAAGAATCTTGGAGAACTGCTGCTCAACCCCCCTGAAGCTTGGGACACTGTGCCCCCACCTTGGAAGCAGTGCCCCACTCTAACAAAGAGTTAAAAGTCAAGAAATAGACTAGGAAAATGAACAAACAAAAAAAATTCTGACCCTAGAAAGTTTCTATGGTGACAAAGAAGATCAAAATACACACTCAGAAGAAGATTACAAAATCAAAGCTCCTATATCCAAAGCTTCTAAGAAAAATATGAATTGGTCTCAGGCCATAGAAGGGTTCAAAAAGGACTTTGAAAATAAAGTGAGAGGGGCAGCTAGGTGGTGCAGTGGATAAAGCACTGGCCCTGGAGTCAGGAGTACCTGAGTTCAAATCTGACCTCCGACACTTAACACTTACTAGCTGTGTGACCCTGGGCACATCACTTAACCCCAATTGCCTCACTAAAAAAAAAAAGGAAATAAAGTGAGAGAGGTAGAGGAAAAAATGAAAAGAGAAATGACAGTGATACAAGAAAATCATGAAAAAATGTCAACAGCTTGCAAAGCTGAATTGGCCAAATGGAAAAGGAGGTAAAAAAGTTCTCTGAATAAAATAATTCCTTAAAATTTGGATTGAGGGGAAAGTAGGTGGCACAGTGAATAAAGAAGCAGCCCTGGATTCAGGAAGACCTGAGTTCAAATCCGGCCTCAGACACTTGACACTTACTAGCTGTGTGACCATGGGCAAGTCACTTAACCCTCATTGCCCTGCTCTCCCCCCCAAAAAAAATAGGATTGAGCAAATGGAAACTAATGACTTTATGAAAAACAACAAACAATAAAGCAAAACCAAAAGAATGAAAAAATACAATGTGAAATATCTCCTTGGAAAAGCAACTGACCTGGAAAACAGATTCAGGAGAGATAATTTGAAAATTATTGGACTACCTGAAAGCCATGATCAAAAAAGAGCCTAGACACCATCTTCCAAGAAATCACCAGGGGAAAATGCCCTGATATTCTAGGAACAGAAGGTAAAGTAGAAATTGAAAGAATTCACCAATGACCTCCTGAAAGATATCCCAAAATGAACTGGGATTACAACCAAGAATCACCTACCCAGCAAACTGAGTATAATCCTTCAGGGGAAAAATGAAAATTCACTAAAAAGGAGGACTTTCAGGCATTCTTGATGAAAAGACCTGAGCTGAAGAGAAAATTTGACTTTCAAATGCAAGACCCTAGAGAAGCATAAAAAGGTACACAGGAAAAATACCACTACTAGGTTGGTATGAGATAAAAAAAGAAAAAGTTGAATTCAAAATTGAGGAGATGTCCATCAATTGGAGAATGACTGAACAAATTGTGGAATGAGATTATGGTGGAACACTGTTGTGCTATAAGAAATGATGAGCAGGATGCTATCAGAAAAACCTGGAAAGATTAACATGAGCTAATGCAAAGTAAAATGTACTATATACAAAATAACAGCAATATTGTAAGATGAGCTGCTGTGAATGACTTAGTTATTTTCAGAAATGCAATCATCTGAGGCAACTCCAGAGAAAGAATTGATGGTGTTTGTATATAATTGAAGCATAATTTTTTTAGTTCCTTTTTCTAAAGTTTTTTTTTTGTCTGTTTTCTTCCACAACATAATTAATGTGGAAATGTTTTGCATGACTACACAAAGTTTTAAAAACTGATGTTAAAATTTGTTTTTACATGTAATTTGGGAAAAATTAAATTCTAAATAAATAGAAAAGAAAAGAAAAAAAGAGAAAAATGCATGGAACTGGGAGATGGAGTATCCTATGTGAGAAATAGGTAGGATGCTAGTCATTGAACTGAAGAGTATGTGGGAATGAGGTGTAAAAAGACTGGAAAGGTAGGAGGGAGTCAGGGCTTTGAATGTCAAACATAGGATTGCATATCTGATCCTGGAAATGAAAGGGAACCACTAGAGTTTATTGACCAGAGAAGATGTGACATAGTCAGACCTGTGCTTTAGGAACAACAATTTGACGGCTAAGTGAAGGATAAGTTGAGAGTTATGTCAGGGAGACCAACCATCAATATACTACACTAGTTCAGGAATGAGATGAGGGTTTATACCAGGGTGGTGGCAATTTTGGAGGAGAGAAGGGAAACTTATCAGAAAGATGTTGTGAAGATAAAATAGATAGAACATGGCTACTGACTGGATATAGAGTTTTAGAAAAACAAGAAAGAATCAGAGAGAATGGACATTCATAAAGACTAGCATATTATTAAATGGCATCTCTAGGTCCTAGGTATTTGCCTATCCATTCACACACCTCATCAAGGATAAATCTCAATAATAGGAAGAATTTTATTTACTCAGTATTTTCTTGATTATAGCCATTTATTTGTGTTTGTACTTTAAATGGTAGTGTTGGAGTACCATGGAGCCATGGAGGGAGACCACAAGAGAAATGGGCATAGAGCAGAAACGCACAGAACTAATAAGATGTCTGGTTCTGGGAGTGGGGGGAGTGGTGCAAGAAGGAAGAAAGTCTGCTTCTCCACTGCTACTGCTTCAGGAACCTATAATGATGGAATAAAGTCATGAATCTTGTTGAGAAGAATAACTGTAGGAGAGAAAGGTGCAGGCCCAGGGTATGGTTGCTGGGAGTAGGGTTGGAATGTGAGCTTTGTTTTCTGATTTTGCCAGGAACTATTTGGTTTACACAGGGCTAATGGAAAAGTTGTTGGCCTAAGAAAGGCAAGTTTATTTTCCTTCTTCTGGGAGTCCTCCCACTTAGTGGTAAGACTTGTGTCCTGTATAGATCCCTTGGTTTAGGCAGGATTCATGTAATGGGTTGTCTTCCCATCACTCCCACTTTAGTTATTCTTCCAAGGATATTCCAAAGTAAAGAAGTATGCTATGCATCTGAAATACTATTTAGGTCCCTGAGGCAAAAAAGGAAGAACTTTATTAATCATTTATAGTTACTATGTATATTTTATGATTGCTATCCTGTACCCAATATGCCTGATAACTTTGAATGCTTATACAGGATCTGGAACCTTGTTACCTATCCATGTAGTGAACTTGAAATGAAGGATATTTGAGGTTTCCCAAAGAAAACTCTGAGTGGAGGAAAAATACAAAAGGATGTGATCATTGTGATTATTATCCAAATATTATATTGTCCACATATTATTGTAATATGTGATTATTATCCAAAAAGTTTGTGAAGCTTAAACTTATCCCAAGTAAGTGTAGAGCTTGATGTTATGGCCCATGGATTACAAACAGGTATGGCATTAGTATGTTACATAAGATTTCCTTCAAATTTTTTCTTTTAGTGTGACCTGACAAATAGTTTGTTTTCAGTGTAGCCCAGAAATAGATAATTAAATTAGCACAATTTGGTTTTTGTTATTAAACATTTTCTTGACAAATCCAAGCTCTGTGATTCCATAAGGATAAAGTACAAATGTGTTTTGTAACTCTGAGCTAAGTCTGTTTTCTAAAAAATAGCACTTGAGTAAAACAGAACTGGAGACAGCCTGATTATAAGTAACAGTTTACTTAAAAGAAAAGAATTCTTTAAAAAACAGAAGTATAGGGGCAGCTAGGTGGCATAGTGGATAGAGCACCGGCCCTGGAGTCAGGAGTACCTGGGTTCAAATCTGGCCTCAGACACTTAACATTTACTATCTGTGTGACCCTGGGCAAATCACTTAACCCCAATTGCCTCACTTAAAAAAAAAAAAAAACAGAAGTATAGTATACTTAAGTGCCAAAATGTTTTAGTTTTACATCAGTATGTGAAAAGAAATCTGATACAAATCAAAGTAAAAAGATACAAGAATCTTTTTGGATCATAAATTCTAATGTGCTTTGGGAGGAGCATTTTATAACACATGACAATAATTTCATAAAAAAAGTAAAACTGATAAAAATGAGTAAATACAGGGTTTTTGTCTTTTCATTTTAGTGTATTATACTTAAAATCATTCCTCAACATTCAGGCATTTCATGACTTGAGGCATCTTATTAGTAACCTCATTTTTACTTTGGAGATGGCAACCGTGCATATTCCCAACTTTGTTCAATAGAAAAGAAAAAAATGAGTGGTGCTATTTGAGCAGTTTTGTGGAGTGGTTGGTATATTAGGTGCTTCTGTGTTTTTTTTTTTTGTGTACTCATTGCACATTTTTATTGTTTGCCTTTAAAACATTTAAGCTAATTCCATTTAAGCCCTTAAAGTGTTGTCCAAGTCCTTTGGGCTCTAAGCCCAAGTATTGTAAGTCAGTGATGTGGCTTATTGAGAAAATAAAATTGTTAGGTAAATTTCATGCTGAAATGTCTGCAGCTTCTGTAGGTGGGGAAACCCTTAAGGATCTCAAATTGATTATTTCAATCCAGTGCATCCTTCACAATTTCCAATACCATCCACCAGCCATGAGGATAAAGTATCAGAGGTGATATCAAGACCTCACCAGTCTCAATGCTTTCCAATAACAGCAACTAAAATCACAGGAAACCCTCCTTTGGTTTTCAGAGGGCTGGCAAGGTACAGAGATTTACAGCAATATAGTATATGATAAAATTCCCTCACACTGCCATCTGATACAGAGGAAGGTAAAATGAGGTTTAAAATAGGGTATAGATTTTGTGAGTTTTGAAATGTTCTTTTAACTGAGTTGTTAGCACAAAAGATAACAGAACTCTAAGAAATTACTAGTGATAAAAATGTTTTGCATGTTACCAATTTTATTTTGTATACTACATTTTATGGAATATTTCATGGCTACTGTGTTAGGAAAAAGTGGATATTCTTAGAATTAATGTTTTTATAAAGCATTGTATGCATAAAAGTATATTTTCAGCAATTCCTAGTGAAACATTGTATTTTCTGGCGGTTGCATGAACCTAACACCCTCTTTCCCATAGATTCAATGCATTAACATTTACATTTTCTAGGAACATTACTTCAAATCACAATAGCTATCAGATTCAAAAAATCTGTGACTCCAGTTTGATAACAGTGTTTATATTGGTTTCTTTCTGACAAAACATATTTGTAATAATAATACTTGGATTTGAACTTTTTCTGCTTCAAAATAGCTCACTGATCTAATAAATGCCCTTAACTCCATCTTTCTTTGTCAAATTTTATAAGATCCCAAAAACATGCGGAATGAAACAAGCACAAAATATGCTTCTAATGACTATACCCAGCACTTAGCATGGTGGCCTGAACATGTAGGTTGTTAATATATGTATACTGAATTAAATTCATACTGAAATACTCAACACTCTGTCATTCATACTCTATCACTTATTTTTAATCTCTCCAGATCTACTGACTCATCCCCTATTCTATACAAACATTCCCATATGTCTCCCATCCTGATAAAAACACTCACTTGATCCTTCCATCCCTGATAATTATTATCCCAAATCTCTTTTGCCCTTTCTAGATAACTCCTTGAAAAGGCTGTTTACAAAATGTATTTCCACTTTCTCCTATCTCACTCTTTTCTTAATGCCTTATAATCTAGCTCCCAACTATATCACTCCACCAAAATTGCTCACTCCAATGTTACCAATGATCTCTTAGCTGCCAAATGCAATAGCTTTTTCTTTATCCTCATTCTTAACCTCTATACAACCTTTAACATGGTTGATCATCCTCTCCTCCTGGATACTCCTTTCTAGGTTTTGGAGATACCAATCTCTTCTGGTTCTCCTCCTACCTATTTGATGGCCCCTTCTTTGTCTCCTTTGTAAGATCCTCTTTCAGATTATGCACTTTAACTGTAGTTGCCCTCAGGGTTCTGTTCTGGGCCTTTTTCTATTCTACCTCTATACTATTTTGCTCAGTGGTTTCATCAGTTCCTGTGGATTTAATTACTATCCTGATGACTCTCAAATCTACCTAGCCTTATCCAGACTCTCTACTGACCTGCAAACTCACACCTCAACCTGTCTTTCAGACATCTCAAATTGGATGTCTATTTGAAATCTTAAACTCAACATTTCTAAGACAGAATATATTATCTTTTCTTGTAATCCTTCCCCCTACTTATTACATTCCATTTTACAGTAGAGGTATGATGATTAAAAATATGAGAGATATAGTTTCTGAGTAATTTAATCATATTATTAATAAGGCCAACAGGTAATTAATAAAAGGATGATCTTATTGGCTACCAAAGACAAAATGGTGGTGAACTCACAGCTTATATACCCTTCTAACTGCAGGTGGTCCATAAAATAGCAATCAAATCTAATTGGTTGACATCGTTGGAGGCGGGCTATATTAAAAAGAACTGAGACTCACTTGGATCAGGAAAATATGTATATATAAGGTCATCAATTCAAAGAATCTAGACCCCACCCAAGCAAAGTGGAGCACAATAGCTTCCATCTCTGTACAGGAAAGTTAGTCCAAATCTCATCAGTAAGATCCTGGGGGGGGGGGGAACAAAAAACAAAAAAACAAAGCCAACCAAAACAAAACAAAAACAAGACAAATTTAATGACTTAGAAGGGGGAGAAATAGAAAGGGGTCTGAATCTCCCCAATATATCAGTTATAAATAATTATTTTTCACAGAAGACAACATTATCCTACAAGTCATCCTGGACACCTCATCATCTCTCACCTTCCCATATCCAACCTATTGCTAAGATCTATAAATTTCACCTTCGCAATTTCTCTCAACTCTCTTCTCTCTTCTGATATTGCCACCACTCCCGTCTATTCCCTTATCATATCACAATTAGACTATTGTAATAGCCTGCTGATGGCTCCACATGCCTCAAATCACTATCTATTCTAATCTATCCCCCATTTAGCATCTGTAACAATTGGAATGATGCCACCTGCTGGAGACTTACTGTTGAAAAGCTCCGCCTTGAGGAAAAGGCCTCTGAGGGCAAGCCATGCTGTCAAGGTCCTTGGCATCAGGATGTGATGTTTGTTCGTGGGTACTGTCTATCAAGGCTACCAGCCAATCAACTTGAGGTGCCTCCCATTTCTGGGAGGAGGACATGAAGGAGGAAGCCATCACTGGGGGGACTGGGCTTTCTTTTTGGCTGCGAGATATTGGCATGGTGGCAGGGAACTTCAGAAGTGAGAGATTAGGAAGGCTAGGATTGCCAGGTTATAAGAAATCTCTTTTCAATCTTTCTCTTTCTTTTACTATCTTTCAATAAACCCTTAAAAAATTCTAAACTCATTTATCAGTGATTTTAGTCAGTTTCCCCCCAAAACTGGTGGGGGGGAGGGCAGATTAGAACTCACATTTAGAATTTTAAATTACACACATCCATAATGATTTTCCTAGAGTGTAGGTCTGATCATGTCACCCCCTTAGTCACTAAAGTCCAGTGACTCCTTATTTTCTCCTGGATCAAGTGCAAAATGTTCTTTTTGGAATACAAAACCCTTCATAATGTAACTCCCTCCTACCTCTCCAGTTTGTACATTTTATTCCTCACCTGGCATATAGTAGGTGAATTAATAAATGTTTATTGATTAATTGATTGAACATTACAAATGATTTAGGCAAAACAACTGCTCAATAGCCTCAAAAAAGAAATCCCTCTGGAACAAATGTTGACTTTGGATTTTAGTACATGTTGCATCATGTACTCCTAGAGATGTTTTCCTCTCTCCAATAAGGACAAATGGTCTTTTGAAAATAATAGCTCACATTTATTTTCAGATGGCTGAATGGTATAATGGATAGAGCCCTAGATAAGGAAGACCTGGATCCAAAAGCTACCTGTAACACTCACTGGCTAAGTGAACATGGACAAGTGACATAACCTTTCTCAAAAGAACACTGGGAGGGGCAGCTAGGTGGCGTAGTGGATAAAGCACCGGCCCTGGATTCAGGAGTACCTGAGTTCA
Source organism: Dromiciops gliroides (assembly GCF_019393635.1). Classification (NCBI taxonomy): domain Eukaryota; kingdom Metazoa; phylum Chordata; class Mammalia; order Microbiotheria; family Microbiotheriidae; genus Dromiciops; species Dromiciops gliroides. The sequence goes on from NC_057863.1 coordinate 147,732,618, forward strand.
AATCCGGCCTCAGAAACTTAACACTTACTAGCTGTGTGACCCTAGACAAGTCACTTAACCCCAATTGCCTCACTAAAAAAAAAAAAAAAAAAGAACACTGGGAGAGGTAGGTGGTACAGCAAATTTTATTTACATTTTACATCTGAAAAAACTGAGGCTCAGAGATTAAAGGAGTTCACTATGGTTACACAGCTAGTAAGTATCAATATTCAAATTAAAATTAGTTGTTCTAAGTCTACCACTATCCTCACACGCTATGCCCAGTAACCTAAAAACTAGATCAGTGAAACAATAAGGACATGTATGGTAACTGATTTTTTATAATCTGAGTAAATTATTCCCTGAAGCATGCCATACCCTTATTCTTATGCTTAGAACCATGGGAACAGCCCTACTACTATTTGAATGATAGTAATGTAGAAAGTATTCCTATGTTCTACCTAGATTTCTCAGGTGGTAGGTCTTTTCTCCAATTGGGAGCAACCTAGTAAAACTTAAAAACCACCAATGCACCTTAAATTTGTACTAGTTCAGATATGAACAAGTTCCAAGGAGATAGGAGTGCTCACTTGCCAAAGAACATGTGTGAATTTAAGGTCCTGATAACATCCACCTTTGAGAAGGGGTTAAGGAATGTGCCTTTTCACCACACTGTGGAGCCAGACTTAACATGACCAGATTAGTAGAAACTCATTTCATGTTAGCCCCACACCATACACATACACACACACACTAACTCATATACACACAAATTACATATGTATACCACTTTATTATTCATAAAATACTTTTACATTTGTGTTTTCTTTGATTCTAATGACCACCTTGTAATGTTGACAGAGTACATTTATTATCCTCAGTTCACATGTAACAGGGATGATGAAGGGAATCTTGATTTTCTAGACATATGTACCTCACACAGAGCTGTGATTACACTATGTAGTTCCCTGATAAGAGATATGAGTTCTTCTAGGATTACAATTGCCAACCAGGAATTTTATGTCATCCCTGTATCACGGTGTTTTCTATAAACAGCATTTGGCAGGATGAGAACAAAGCTTGGCCCAAGGTAAGCTTAGGATACTTTAATCCTTATAAGGAATAGCAACCGAAATCACATCAGCATTCTTTACATCAATTAGGAAAGTCTCAGGTAAAATACCCCAGATTTAGATAAAAAGCTAGGTCATATTCACAAAGAGCATGCCCTTCAACAAGGAGGCTGAGTACATGTCCAAGTGAAGTGCCCCAAATCAGAAAAGCATGCATTTCTCTGATCAGCTCTACTACAAATAAGTGAAAAAAAACCTAAATTCTTATAAATTAAGTGTCTTTCTCCTAGCTATACATATTAATTGACTCAGAATACAAATGCATGTCTTTTACTATACAAGGCTACTTCTAGGAGGCCAACAACTCAATTCAAAGCCTTTAAACATAGGCATGAAGTAAGAGAGGCTAGAGAGTTTGGATTTAGTTCCCTGGAGAGAAGTTTTCCCAACTGTATATCATGTTCAAGTAACAATGCAGCCTCAGTTTGCCCATGAATAAAATAATAGGCTTAGGCTAGGTAATCTTTAAGGTCACTTAGAGCCCTCAGCAATAATCAATAATAATAATATGTAATACATTGATGATAATCTATAATAATATATTAAAATGCAAAATGGATTAATAATAGATTGTTGTTCAGTCATTTTTCATTTATGTCTGACTCTTTGTGACCGAATTTGGGGTTTTCTTGACAAAGATAGGAGAGTGGTTTGCCATTTCCTTCTCCAGCTCATTTTATTGATGATGAAACTGAGGCAAACAGGGTTAAGTGACTTACTCAGAGTCACACAGCTACTAAATATCAGAGGACAGATTTTAAATCAGAGAGTTGAATCTTCCTGACTCCAGACCTGGCACTCTATCCACTATGCCACCTAGTTGCCCCTCTATAGATTAATAGTATATAGTGATGTAATTATCTATATTGTATTCTTAACAACTATAATTATATGATAAGCCAGATCATATAATTCCACAGATGGCTAAAAGAAGAAGTGGAATTTGCTCTGTGTAAAACTGTAGAATATGTTCTTGCTCATGGCTTATAATAATATGTTTATGCTGAATATGATATAATTGGTATCATCCAGGTGATATACATCCAGAAATTCTCAAAAAAGAGTTGAAACCATAATATTGGCCAAGGCATAAAAAGGTAGAGTACAATATGAAGAGAAATGAAATGGAAACTGCATTATTCTTGAAAGGCAGTCATAGCATAATGAATAGAATGTCAGTCCTGGAGTGAAGAAAAGTTATATTCAAGTCCTGGTGGTGGTATATATCAGTCTGCCATAGTCAGTGCTCTAAGCAATTTTCTAAAACTATAAGTTACAGCATAAATTACAATATGCATTATTAGAGGGAGTTTCCTCCCTAGGTATCCCTAATGCAGATAAAATCACAGATTTGAAACCAAAAATCCATATTATAAAGAAATTAAATTATTTAAATCTCTAGGCACCAAAAAGGATAACATTTAAATTCATCTATGGAAAGCTAACTGAATTGCAGAAAGACACATATTAATGAAATAATTGTAGGTGATTTTAATGTTCCTCTTTCAGAGATGAATAAATGTAAAAAAATAAACCATAAGTGGCTCAAACCCTCCATGAGTGACAATGATTGGCTTCTATATTGCTAGTTGTAAACTCACTAAGCAGTGAACTTTGTGTGTTGCTATAAAAATCTACCTAGCCATTGCAGCAAAGCAAATTTGTTTGACTTCAGTATGAGGTGACTACACCAGTGAATATCTCCAGGCACTTGTAGGTTGTTATTTTTCCTTTGATTTGAAGTTATTTCTTAGTGTCAAAAATGAGTACAAAGGGCAAGAAAAGAAAATGGACTTCTGACAAGATTTAGTAAAAGGAATACCCTCTATTATTGTTTATAAAAATAAACCTTAAAATCCACATAAAACATTCAGACCCAAGTGTCAAGGAGAAACAGTGTTCTCCACAGTAAATCTAATATCACTATATTTAATCAAATATTAATTACTTTTTCTCTTTTGTTATAATTTTCTTTGGATAAAGCACATTTGTTATTGTCTTGCATTCTTTTAAAGTTTAAGGAATACATTTGAGCAAAGTGTTTGGGCAAATCATGAATTCAGTGAAGAATTACAAATAAAGATTTGCTTAAACATATTAAATATTGGCCATGTCAAATGTGAATTATCTGTCTCACACTGGTTGTCATCACAGCCAATAAATCAGGCAATAATATATCCATGGAGATGAACTTCTTGGTCTGCATGATCACTACAACAGTACCAATTGTGCAACAATCTCTCTAGACTTTTCCTAAAATAAGGAATAACATAAGCTATATCAGCCAAGTAGTAAACAGTGTTGTCATTCTTCTGTTTTATTAAACTGAGTCACTCTCCCTATTTCTGTCATTATCTTTCTTTTGAAATATTATGGAGGTCTTCTGTTTTTTTATAGTTTAGTATAAACTCCTTGAGGGCAAGGGTTATTTCAGTTTCCCTTTGTATTCCTGACAACTAGCACATTGCCTGATGTACAGAGTTCATTTACTACAAATAATTGTATTGATTTCCCATAATACCATGCTCAGGAAAACCCTCACTTGTAATAAAAGCAAAGAATTAAGCAAAACTGGCTGACCCCATCTACATGTGACACCATAATCATGCAGCATTCTTTCATTGTCATTAGAGAAAGATCATGCTCTTTCTGTCTTATCCATGATTCACTTATTCATTATTAAAATGGATTTTGTTTAAATTTGTATGGTTGATAAAGGAAGAAAAGAGGGGCTAGGAGGAGCTCATTGCCTTTGAAGAAAAGATCCTTTCATTTGTACTTCCTGCTGTTCCCTTTTAAATGCTAGTGAATCTCTAAGGTGATGACTGAGCCAAAGAAAGGTTCCAATCAAACTGGCCTACTTATTCTTCTTTATACATGGCATTTCATCTCATATTTCCATGCCTTTGTATAGTCTGTCCCAAATATATGAAATGCCCTCATTGCTTGCTACTCTTCCTGGAACACCAAGCTTAACTTATATCTGTTAGGAGGCCTTTACTGAACCCTCCAGTTATTACTGTCTCCCATTCCCAATGTATCTATTGATCTCTGTACATGTTTTCCCTGCATCCCCACCTCCAGTATAATACAATTGTAGGTCCTTTCTCATGGACTGTTTTCATTTTTGTCTTTATATCTCCTTTGCCTGGCACAGAGAAAATAGGTAGTTTAAAATACTTGGTGAATGGACTTTTCACTATATGTAATATTTTCTATCTGAGTATTATTATTGTTGCCTAATATAACTCTTTGAAACCACTCTGTTAATGACTCGAGTGTTATCAGGAGAGGAAACAAACCTGCTTGCTTAACAGTATGTGCCTTATTCCCACATTGTAGGAACATAAACTGGAAAAGAGCTTATAGTAAGGAATAGACGTATTCCAGACGCCATCACAAATGATTGCAGGAATGAAATGTCAGAACTACCAGAGTCAGGTCAATGTGAATTGAACACGGATTATGAATGGAATATAGGGGAGGAGTACTTGAGATGCTCTAAGTATGAAATTATGGGCTAGACCAGGAGTTTTTAACATGGGGTCCATGAACTTTTAAAAATATATGCTGACAACACTATTTTGACATAATTGGCTTCTATGTATTTTATTTTATTCATTTAAAAACATTATTCTGAGAAATGATCAATAGATTTCACAGACTGCCAAAGGAATCCATGAAACAGAAATAGTTTAAGAATTCCTAGGCTATAATAAAACTGCATTGTTGATAAAAGTCAATTCAAAGTAAGAGATGTGAATTTCCCCAACCCCAACCTCTCCCCACACCTACCACTAACACTATCCCTGAACTAGTCTCTCTCGAAGGAAAATCCAAATATACATATATATTATTCAACTCTCTCTCTCTCACTCCTTACTTCCCTTGGATCCCATTAGGTTATTTTAGTGGCAGCAGAGTTTTAGAGGCTTAAATCCTTTCTATAATGCTTATTTTCTCTCTTAATCTATGATAATGCCATTGGCTAAGAAAAGACAGGTTATTTGAGCTACTACTAAATATTCAGCTTAGGAAGGATAACCAGAGACCTGGCATCACAGAGCCAATAAGGAAGGAGCTGGTGTTATCTATCATAAATGTTATAAAAGTACTCCTGGACCACTAGGCCCATTTTCTTTTCCCATTGAAAAGGAGTGGGGGTGGGGAGGTAAATGCTAACTGATTATATCCCCTGTATAGATCTTTGTGATTGATTAATGCTTTCCACTCCCAGGTTTGTTTTTTGACTCTCTAGATTTTGCCACCAACCTCAGTTTCCTTCTCACCCTGGGACTTCCTCAATGCCTAGGGCCTTAGCACCCTGGAAAATCCTTCAACCTTGCCAGTCCCCTTTTCCCTTTGGTGAGTTCCTTCCAGAACTTTCCATTTTGACCAGCAATGCCTCATTCTCCTCACATCTGTGCTTTTTTCTCTCTGGACTTTACTACATGAGCCTCATATGGATGCTTTCTCCTAACTCCTCTTTCTATCTTCCTTTTATGTGTTGCTTTTACCCATTAGAATGTAAGCTATTTGAGGGCAGCTTGTATTTTTTTTCTATTTCTGTTTGTATTATTAGCTCTTCCCACAGTAACAACAATTAAAGTAAAGCAAAACTTAATGATATTGTAACTGCATATGAGAAGATAACTGTGCTATTTCCTTTCTTCTCAGTTTTTATTTGTCATGTTTTTGGCAAATTAATTCAGTGAGCCTCTGTGTATGTGTATATTTCTGTCATATTCTTTCATTTTAATTTATTTTTAAAGTTTTATTAAAGTCTTTTGTTATGATACTACTGCCATTTCCTGAAATGTTCCCACCTCAATAGACCCCTTCCTTGTAACAAAGAAAGATAATTAAGTAAAACTGACTGATGATATAATTGTGACAGTATCACTATGCAATATTCTTTTCCTCTATTTTTTCTAATAATACACACGTTTCCTGTCCTATGATGTGGGCTTTTTATGTAATTTTGAAAAATGTATTAATGTATTTTGCTGTTACTCTGGTTATTTCTCTTTTTTTTTAATGCCATAGTCATTTTCTGTTATTCCCCAGCCTTGATAGAGCCTCCTTCATACAGAAGAAAAGCTGTTAAGCAAAGGACCACAAATACATGTGACAGGCCTAACTATAGAGTGTTTTTCCATCTCATTTTTTTAGTTGAGGCTTTTACTGTCTTTATTTCATTGAGCCTCTCTCCCTCATTCTCTCTCAGTTCAAGAGTCTTGTTATATTTAAATTTTTATTGATGGTTCTTTTCATTCTACAGTTCCTGAGGAATAACACAGTTCCTGATATTCTGTAGAATACTCCTTGTAAAAAAAAGAAAACAGTTAAGCAAAATCTACTGACATTGAAATGGATTGTGAATACTTAACTATGCCTCAGCCTTTCACTCTCATTTTTGTTAGTCCATGTTTTGTTCTGCCTTATTAGAATTAGATACTTTTTTATTTCTCCCCATATACTTTCTTTTTTATTATTTTAAAAGTCGCATAGATGTCTTTTTACTCTCAGTCAAAGTTATTTCCTGATTTCTATCCTTCTCCTTTTCACTCCACCATCATAGAACCCTCCTGTTATCACAAAGAAAAATGATTATGCAAAACCTGCTGTTTGTATTTTCTGCTTGTCCAATGCGTTGCTGTCTTTTTTGTGTCTATTTTCTTTTGTTTAATTATATTTTACATTTTAAATAAAAATCATCTATTTTCTCTCACACGTGTAATACCTCTCCATTGAGAAAGAAAATAGGGAAAACAATTTTTAAACAAAAATGTACAATTAAGCAAAACAAATCCTCATTGTCCATATTCAAAGATGTATGTCTCACTCTGCATGCTAAATCCTTCACCTTGCTGTCAGGAAATGGGTTACACTCTTCATCAGTCTTTATTTCTGAGAGATGAATGATATGTTTGTATTTTAATTTCTAGGGGAAAGTTCATGATGAGAAAAGGTGGGATCAAAGAATTTTATTGTCTTTGAATCAAACCCAATTTTAGCCTTCCTATTGCCGCAGTTATTATAGTCATGACTAAAAAAGCAATGGAGTAAATGAACCAAGGGGAGTCTCTAGTCAATTAATTGGTTCTATCCTCAGCTCTATCCCTAGACTCTACTTTGTAAATTCACCACTTCACAAGTTAACTTTCTCTTTCATAATCTTGTCCTGAACACTTATAGACAAAATTGTGATACATAACATAATTTAAAAACAGATTATAGTGCCTCAAGATACTAATTTCAGTAAAAGTAATATGACTTCCAAATTTTGGCTTCAGTGGCTGCAACCAAGTATGTGAAGGAGTCAGAGGAAAGTCTGTTTTTTCTCTCCCATACCTTCTCCCATAGTCTCTCATTAGTTGAAAGAGATGGAGTAGAGACAGGAAAATGAGATCAATATCAATGGCTTCTTTAAAATGCTTTAGGGAAGAAGTAACTGGTTAACACATCAGCTTCTGGTTCTGGTCTCTTCATCTCTACTGCCCTCTCCTCAAGGTCATTCAAGTAAATAACAGATGCTAACCCAGTAATACCACTCTACTAAATTTATATCCAAAGAGATCATAAAAAAGGGGAAAGAGACTCACATGTACAAAAATATTTATAGCAGCTCTCTTTATGATAGCAAACAATGGAAATAAAGGGAATGCCCATCAATTGGGGAATGGCTGTACAAGTTAGGAGTTATTGAGACTAAGAAGAGGAAGTTGGGTGGGGCTATTCTTTATTAAAATATAGTAATAAGATAAAAGAGTCAGGTAGGTGGCAAAGTGGATAAAAACACTGAACCTGGAGTCAGAAGACCTGAATTCAAATCTAACCTCTGGGCAATCATTAACCCTATTTGCTCAGTTTCCTCATCTGTACAATGAGTTCAAGAAGGAAATGGCAAACCACTCCAGTAATCTTTGCCAAGAAAACCCACACAAACTGATCAACAATGACAAAACATAAGATAAAAGGGATGAAGAAAGTTCTTAGAGGTAAGGTGTAAACATCTACAGTTAGGTGTAAATAAACAAACAAATAAGGCTGGAATATCCAGTATGACAGCAGGAATAATTTTTGCACCAATCTGCATTACACATAAGATGTTTGCAATTCTGCCTCCTTCAAGTAACTATTTGCCTTACCTGTTCAAATGTAGGCTATTTTTTCCTCTTCAAAGAAAAATCAAGGAGACTCAAGGAACTCTTTCCAGTGCTCTAAGTTGTCTGGTACAATGAAGTGCTGCAGAGAGGAGGAAAAAAACAAGAAGGGTCTCTGAAGAGAAATGAGGGAGGGGAAGAAGAAGCGAAATTGAGCAGAAAAAGAAACTTGTCAGGAGGATAAAGAATAAAAGTTTGTCACACAGAAGAGTAAGGGAGGGAAAGGACAAATGTATAACTAGAGAGAGAGAGAGAGAGAGATGAGGAGAGAGGAGAGAGAGAGAGAGAGAGAGAGAGAGAGAGAGAGAGAGGAGGGAGACAGACAGATACAGACAGAGAGGAGAAGAAAGGAAAAGAAATGGAATAAGGAGAGGAAATGAAGGAGAGGAATGAGGGAGAAGGAAAGAGGAATGGAGATGGAGAGACAAAAAGAAGAGATATTGAAGCTCTTCCTGAAAAGGCTGTTGCTCTGCCTAATACAGTGGAAAGAATGCTGATCTTGGAATTCTATACTTAGAGTCATGAGACATGAGTTCAAATACTAAACTCTGCCACTTACAGCTGTTCAACTTAGACAAATCACTGTCTTTCAGGCACTGTTTCCTCATCAATAAAATGAAAAGATTGGATTGGATGACCTCTAAATCCCTTCCATCTCAAACTCTTTGATTAAAGTATTCTAAAATAAATCTTAGAAATAATAAAGTAAAGTGATAGGTAAGTAAGCCATGAATGACCACTTATCAGGTAAGAGGTTATCTAATAAGGATCTTAGGAAGAAGAAGATATAACTAGTCAATGTTCCCCTGTCCAGGGTATTTAGGCAGCTTCCTAACAACGGAGACATTTGAGGAGTATGGTAGAGCCAGATTAGATTGTTAAATTTTCACTGTGAGCAATCACACCTCTGAAATCTATAGGGGAGTGGGGAGGTGACAGAAGATGAATAGCAAAGGGTATTAACAGTTGGGGAAGGGGGTGTTGTCAAGATTACCAAAGCTCAAAATCAACTGAGGATAGAAGGAGAGAGGAAAAAGTATAGAGAGTTTTATGCTTCTGTCTTTTATGGAGTTTCTTAAAATATATTGTGGAAAAGAGAATTACAAAAGAAAGTATTGGTGCTTGGATACAGGGAACAATGATAACTAGCCATAGAAAGAAAACAGAGCTGCCCGATTCTTATTTTCATCCACTTTTTCAGCCAAGAAGAATAACATTTTGTACTAAAAATGACAACAAAAATGGATAATGCAATTAATACCTAAGATAAATAAATAGTAAGTGTATACCTAGCTATCTTCAACTAATTCTAGTCACCTGCTCCAAATGTACTGTATCCTTACAGCCTGAAAGAACCAGGATATGACTTTACTAAGCCACTGTCAATGATAGCTTAAAGAGCTGAAAGAGATAAAGAGGAGGGAAAGACCCTGGAGGAAAGGGGAGAGGGAGATAAAAGGATAAATGGACAGATAGAGACAGATAAATATTTCATATAAAGATAGACAGAGAGACAGATAGATAAATAGATGATAGATAGATAGATAGATAGATAGATAGATAGATAGATAGATAGATAGACAGATAGATAGATAGATAGATATCGTAATAAAAGTAGAGCATTTTAAGGAGCATTCTGATAAGCACTGGAATATAGACACATTGCAAAAAGAAAAATAGTCTCTACCCTCAAGGAGCTTACCTTCTAATGGACAGAGACAATATAAGAAGGAGTTAAAAATGAGTTGCTCCCACTCATGTGGGGGCAAAATATAAAATTCAGGAGTCAGGAGTCAGGGATAGAGCTTTAAGAAAAGTGACCATGACTGGCCTGGGCTCTCCTTCAAAAGGAAATTTCAGGCAGTGTGGCAATTAAGAAATTCAAGAGACATAGTTTCTAGGTACTTTAATAATTTTATTAATAATTCTAGCTTGTTTATTAATAAAAGGGTTCTAATTTGGTCATCTCTCTCTTAGACCCATCATGGAAGAGCAGGTATTCTTCAGGGTGTCAATGAACTCTGATTTGTTAATAATTAATGAGAATATGAATATTACAATGAGAGTCTGGGGTATATTACAATGAGATTCTTGGGATATTCGACTTTGATCACTCAAACTGTAATCAAAGAGACATCAATTTCTATATCACCTGTCTGACAAAAGGGAGAATTCACATTTACCAGACCTGTCTCAGCAAACACAATGAATAGGAATGCACTCATTTAGCCTAAACTTAGAATTTTATTTTAATATCTTTTGATTAAATCTCAGCATCCTACCTGGGAAAGTATTTTAGAAAGATCTACACCTGGTTGCACTTCTGGATAAGGAAGTAGAAAAAGGGGAAAAACATTGGTCCTTATACAATCATTACTTATTAATAGAAGAGAGAAATAATCATTTCTAAATTAGGAACTCACCAGTTGATGGAGGGGCCACATGGAACAGTTCAAATATGTTTTCCTAATTAAAAAAAAAGTAAAGGGAACTGAATTAGAAAAATATAGGACAGTGAAATTAGCTTCCATCCCTAGAGAAATCCCAGACCACTAAAAAAGACCATTAGTGGACATTTTCTTAAAAGAAGCATTGATGAGAAAAATCTAGCATGGCTTCATCAAGAACAAGTCAATCCTCAATTACTTTATTCCTTTTTGAATGAGTTACTAAATTAGCCATTAGGGGGATATGAAGATAATGTTTACCTAGATTTTAGTGAAACATTTGATAAATAATTGCATACTCTTCTTGTGGAAAAGAGAGAGGGTTTGCATTCTAGAGCAGAGGGATCAAACACTTGGCGGCTTGTAACACTTTAGTGTCACCAAAACAGATGAAAATGTAATTGCGAAATATTTGTACCAGAATAAAATACAAATAAAAAATCTGTAATACTGTAATTTAAAATTAAATCAATATCTGTCCCACAGGGATCTCTATGTATGGATTAAGTGGCACTGGTTTCCATTTGAATTGACACCACTGCTCTAGGGGAGTTATTCAGTACTGGTTAAATTGCCCAACTCAAAGAGTAGTTGTTAATGATCAATGTCTTCTTGGCAGGAGGGTCTCTACTGGAGACCCCCAGAGATGTGTCCTTGACACTATGCTATTTAATATTTTACAGTGTTTTGAAGGAGGAAATAGGTGGTATGCTAATGCCAATTTGGAGGTGAGACATCTAGAAAAGCTATCTAAGACAATGGGTATAAGAGGAAAGGATCCAACACAAGAACATGACAAAACAGATCATAGGGTTAAATCTAATAATATGAAGTATGACACCAAATCAAGAAAAATCAACTGAAGTCCAGGACTGGTGATGTGTGCTTACAAAGCAATCTGCCTAAAATGATGTGAGGGATTTAGTGGACTACAAACTAAGTATAAGTCATCAGTTTGATGTGGCAGCCAAAAAAAGGTGGTGATATTTTTGTGTTCTACTCTGGAACAAATCTGAGTATTTTAGTTAGTTATAGAGGATGTAGATAAAATTTAAAGCATTCAGAGAAGAACATTCATGTTATATGAGAACTAAGTTAAGAAACTAGGGATACTTGCCCTGGAGAAAAAGAGGTTCAGACACACACAATTTCTAAGTTCAAATGTGGTAAACAGCTTTTGTGTGGAAAAGGAATATATTTGTTGTATTTGGCCCCAGGGATCAGAATTGGAAAGCATAAGTGTATGTTGCAAAGTGGTACATTTAGGCTTGATGTCAAAGAAAACTAGGTAACAATTAATACTTTGTAAAGTGAAATGGGCTGCCTTGGGAGTTACTGGGGTCCTTCTCCAAAGTTTCAGACAAAGGTAAGATGACCTTTTCCATTTATCTTACTCAGGATTCCTTTCAGAAATTTGTTGGACAACAGAAGAGGGGAACAAAGGGGAATTAACATTGGTATAAGTTGTATATGCACCAGGCACTGTGCTAAGTGCTTTTTTAAAAATATCAACCTCATTTTGATCCTTAAAACAATCTCGTGAAGTATGTGCTCTTAATATCTGATTTTACAGTTGTAGAAACTAAGGAAAACAGAGATTGAGTGATTTATCCTGGGTAACAGAGAAAGTAAGTTTTTAAGGTCAGATTTGAAATCAGGCTTTCCTCAATCCAGACACAGGACCTTATCTCCTCTACCACAGCTGGAGGTCACTGATTTCCTCCCTAATTCAAAAATGATGGTAATTCCTTTTTATGATTTTTGGTGATTCCTTTTTTTAAAGAGATATATGGATATCATTTGATGTGTGTGTGTGTGTGTGTGTGTGTGTGTGCTGCTGCAGAAGAGACTGGCAAACAACTCAATACCTTTGCAATGAAAACCCCAAAGAAGTCACAAAGAGTCAGACATGACTGAAACAAATGAACAAAAAAACAACAAAAATCTGTGTGTGTAAAGAAAATCAAGTAAAGAATACCAAATGACATTTAAGTCCATCTGAAAGTATGTTACAATATTCCCCCAATTTTTTGTTTGTTAATCATGTTGAAATAGTGCTTCTATAACTTCAGACAAACTGAGTTAATATAGGTTTTACAGGCTGCTTATCCAAAGTGAAATGAACATGGTAATCACTGGCCAGAGAAGCAGCCCAATAAAATAAAAGAATCAAAGCACACCAGTGGGATCAGTTATCCAAATTGATCCACATTGCCATGTGAGAGTAAGGAGGCCAGAGATCTCTCCTTAACTGTCACAGGAAACCAGACTAGACAGAATGTCAATGGCCACCCACAAAGAAATATAATGTTCTCATTCATTATAAATTCGAAATTCATCCACACATCTTCTGACAACATCATTCACCTAAACAGAATAGAAGTCACAAAAATTGGTGCCCAACTATAAAAAGCAGCTGGAACACGTGTTTCCCTTCCTCCCTCACTTTATTTTTTTTTTACCTATTATCTTTTCTTTGTTCATAAACCAAAAGTGTCTCTGGTATTTGGCACTGGGAAAAATGGTTAAAAGGTTGAAGATAGTCCCTATTAAACTACTGATATAGTGAAATAGCATAGGTATAGGCTAGAATTATTCTGTACTTACCAGATGTTAATAATAATAATAATTAATAATACTATAACAGCTAACATTTACATAGCACTTTAAAGTTTGAAGAGCAATGTACATAAGTTAATTCATTGTATCTTCACAACAATTTTGGAAGGAAGTTACTATTATTATCCCCAATATACAGATTAAGAAACTGAGGCATGCATCCATTAAGTGATTTGCACAAACTCATATAGCTAGTCAATATCCAAGGCTAGAAGCTTTGAAATCAGCTCATTTAACTCCAGGTTGTTAATGATAGTAAAAGAAAATATACACAAAACAATAAAAACAATCCCCTTTTAAAAAATCTATACATACACGTTTCCATATAAGCTATTGTCGTGCAATGGTGTTGCTCTAAATTAAAACTTGGAAATTGAACCTCACTGCCAAAATTAAAGAAAAATACACTGCATTTGGTTTTTTCCTTTTTTTTCTTTTTCTTTCTATTTTCTTTCCTTCCTTCCTTCCTTCCTTCCTTTCTTTTCTGACTGCTCTCCTTATTTTTTTTTTAGCTTGAAAGTTTAACAACCATTCATGAATGCAACCACACTGCAAATGATCTGGAACTTCTGACCTACTCCATTTCCAATCTGTACTCTTTAATTTCTTATTACACAGTCTGGTGATCCTCCCTCCACCTTCTAAAGGCTTAGCATATTCCAAAGTTCAGAAATATTCCATGGTGGGCTTGGTGTGTACATCTGATCAGTTTTAGTCGTGTTGCATCTCAGAATACCCAAATTAAAGTATTCCACCAGGCTCATCCCAAGTCCCCAACCTGTAGCTGAAAATACAGACATGTAACACCATCTTGCTATTCAAAATAAATCAATTAATGTCCTTTATTATTAGGGTAGAATTGCTATTGATATTACTGTAATTGGGAGGGAATAGAGATTACTTATTACAAAAGATGAGTTAAATATATAGGATTTAAAGTGGAAGTCATTTGTATTTTAATCATTGCATTGCTAAGACCTATGTTGTAAGATAAAATGATAAAAATATTGCATATTGCAAATGTAACCATATTTTCTCTACTTGCTAATAGTAAAAGCAGAAATCTGTATATATTAAATTTAAGAAATTTACTTAAAATTTTGTTATATATTTAAAAGGAACAGCAAATTGTGCATAGTAGATTTGCAGTTTCATATGCTATCATCTCTTTTATTATACTACATTATGGAAAATACAGTTTTATTCCATAAATATGTATTAATGTAATAAAAAATAAAAGGGAAAAATGTGTGTCCTCTAATATGTTTAACAGAAATGTTCTGCTATTTGAAAATGAAATAAGGTGTAGTATAGTGACTTGCAGCAAGAACACCTCGGTTCAAATTCTACTTCTGTGCCAATGAGCAAGCCACTTAACCTCCTCTGTGGATTTCAAGGTTCTAGTATGCACCACAGATGAGTCATTGTGAGGCTCTGATGAGATGATTCATGGAAAGGCATTGTAAACTTTATAATGATATAGAAATATCACTTAAATTACACACATTTTTAATGTGTCTACATCCTACCTTTCTGGTTTCTTTAAGCCACTTCATATGTCTTCCCACCATTTCTTTAAATTCTTTGTATTTTTCAATTGATATAACATAGTTTTATTCCATCATATTCATATAACATTCCCCAAACAATGAGAAGTTAGATTACTTCCAGTAAGCTTACTGTTATAAATAGTTTTGCTAGGAAAGCATAGGCATCTTGTACCAAATCACATTAATTGAATCTTTAATAATGCAATTAAGAAAAACAATGTTAAGAGAGGGGCAATAATACCCATTGGGAAAATGTTGTAAATGCTTTCAATGGGCAATTAGTGTAATGATGCTTTGGTGTAATTTTACCACTCTCTGGTGGGGTATAGTTAAAATGTATTAATCCTATTAATGTGTCATGATATTGGTCAAGACAATGGCTTTAGTGTTTTTATTATAAAGCTTATTCAGAACAGGAGAGAACAGAGTGTTTAAACATACTCTATGAGAAAAGGGTTCCTAAGGAAATGAAAAAAGCTGGCACTGATGGGAGGGTAAAAATGAAATAAGTATGAGACCTGTTATTTCATTAAGTGGAAAGGGATAGATAAGGTCTAATGTACAGCAAGAAGAAAGGTATTGGAAAAGAAAAAGCCTAGGGGGAAAAAGGTCAGGATAAGGTGTGAAGAGAGGTATTTAGGACATCAGAGACCATGATGGCTTCAATTCTTTCTCAATTTTTTTAGTGAATTGAAGTGAAGGGAAGTCAGTCATTAAGGAGATTAGAAGGAGACAGACCAGTGTCTTCAGAAAGAGACTAAAAAGTTATAGTCAGCATTTTGAACCCTTTTGTAACCTTCACTGCTCTTCTCTGATTTTTCCAATTTTTCCATCTCTTTCTTGATATGTAGCGACAAAAAATGGACTTTGTGCTAGTTTTGTAATATTTGAAAGACATTCTATTCTTACTTAGTGATTTTGAAATATAAGTATAAAATTCTCAAAAGCTGGTCTTCTGTATATTCTCTGTGGTTCAAAAATGTCCCAATGCCTCATTATAACAAAGGCATGATGTATTTTAACTGACAACTTTTGTCTCTTTTTTGTCTCTTTTAAAATAAAATAAAATAGATAAATAAAATGTAGACAAAACAATGAATTAAAAACTTTCTTTTTTTTCTTTTTCTTTTTTTTTTTTAGTGAGGCAATTGGGGTTAAGTGACTTGCCCAGGGACTTACAACTGGTAAGTATTAAGTGTCTGAGGCTGGATTTGAACTCAGGTACTCCTGACTCCAGGGCCGATGCTCTATCCACTGTGCCACCTAGCTGCCCCAAAACTTTATTTTTTTAATGTTACGATTCCAATGTCAGAGTCTTAATAATATAGTGTATTTAATTGTACTATGGAGATTGTTTGGGGTTTAATATCTTAAACTTATGGCATTTCACCTTTATTTCTACAAGTGATTAATTTTGGTTATGTTCAATAGACTTCTTCATTCTGGCCTTTATAGCTTCCTTTCCACTTGGAGACAAACTTTCTTCTGTTTGTTCTCTTGTACGCTAAAGTGAGAACCTCAGTTTTCTATACTCCTGTGTGGTTGGGGCCAGATTCATGCAGGACCTTGTTATTTTAATCAGCTTGTTTGTTAGCTACCCATTTTGTAGTCCACTGTACACATGTATACTCAGCATCTGTCTGAGTTCCCATTCTCTTGGAAATATATACCTCATCACTTGCGCTTGGATCATTCTTTTGAAAAATCTATGTGATTCCCTTGTCATCCTTCTATTAGGTCACTAATTAACAATGTGTTTCTATGTGTTAGACATAGGAGGAAAAAACAACCTTTTCATTAATACTTTTTCTGACTTCTTATGTCTGGGTACCTTTAATGTTGATGTTCCCTAAGGCACTGTCCTTGGCCCTCTTCTATTCACTCTCTGTATTTTCTACCTTTGTATTCTCCATTATTCTTATAGCAAGGATGACTCTGAATACTAATTTCTAATACTGCCCTCTCTTCTTTCCTGGGCATTGATTTCTGGATCATCATTACACATCTCCTTTTGGATTTTACCTAGGATCTCAAACTTAAAATATACAAAACTGAAATGTTTAGGCTCAAGTTATGAGTTACAGGAAGGAAACGACTATAGAAGGGAGACACTGACTTACTGAAGCAAGTCAGACCCACAGAACACTGAAGGAGAGTACAAAACAACAGTCCTTTCTGAATGAGTATAGTCACTGAGCTAGTCAAGCTCCAGGTGTCAGATTTCTGCACTGAGATGCATGATAAATGTAGTCACATCAAAAAGGAGTGTATAGGGTAGTCAGGCCCACTACCTTACCATTTTGACCTTCAGTCCTCCTCAGTGGGACAGGTTATAGTACCACTTCATAGACTAGATCACAAAATTCTACATAGCTGGAGGTTTGTTTTGTTTTTTATTTGTTTGTTTTTTGTTTTGTTTTGTGTTATTTTTTACTGGTGACTTTGAGAGGAGTTTTCGGGAAAATAAAATATAAAAAATAAATTTAACTCAGCCAGTAAGTTTGGCCAGAGGTTTAACTTTATCTTCTCTGCTATGAAAGCCTCCTGAACGATCTTTCTGAGGCAGGCAAGATCTAGGAGAAGCACATTCTGGGAATAGAGAAACCTAATTATACAGAGCCTTGGAGGACAGCCACAGTGAGTAGACATGACATATATGAAGATTCAGCAAAAGAGACAGAGAAAAATAGTTATATAGGCAGGAGATGAATGAAAAAAATACAGTCATGGAAACTTGATGAGGAAGGAGTGTGCAAGAGAAAGTGGTCACCTTTGTCAAATCCTGCAGAGGTTAAAGAGGATGAGGATTGGGAGCAGCTAGGTGGCACAGTGGATAATGCACTGGCCCTGGATTCAGGAGGACCCAAGTTCAAATTCAGCCTCAAATACTTGACAGTTACTAGCTGTGCGACCCTGGTCAAGTCACTTAACCCTCATTGTTCTGCAAAAAAAAAAAAATTTAAATGGATGAGGATTAAGAAGTATCCATTAGATGTGACAATGAAAAAATCATTGGTAACTTTGGAGTGAGTGGTTTTAGTTGAATGACAGCATCCCTCATTCATACTTTCTAGCACTAGTCACACTTTCTCTCATACCCTTGTAACACTGGATATAGGTGCTTAGTCATAAAATTCTGCTTACCAGCCATTTTCATGCTCTTCTGCTGCTGTTATCAGTTGACAACCTTTCCTCTTTTAAAGCTCAAACTATTAAAAAAATTCACTCTATACATATTATAATAGCTATTGACTACTAGGAATGGTAGTATTAAATACTAGGATACTTGACCTGGTCATCCTCCCTCTTTTCTCATGGAGTTCATTATCTGTCACTACATTTTCTTCTACAACTCATTTCTTTTTTATATGGGACTTAAACATTCAAATTTATGTTGCTTCAAACATTCTAATTTCCTACTCCCCCAAACTCCTCAAATTCCATAACCTATTCCTCCACTGTTCATATTGGTTATCAACATTATCCACAAGTGTTCTACTGTCAGGATCAAAAACTCTTCCCATTTCTCTATTTGACTATAAGCTCCTAACATTCAATCTCTATTATGCCTTATCATTCTTATACTACTTTTCATCTTTATAAATACTTCCAATTTCTCCATCTCTCAGTACTGTAATTTCTTAGGCAAATAACTTTGTTTGACTTTATTTTTGACCCTTCTCAAATCAAATCCATGCTTTTCTCTAACCTAAAATCCATTGAACCTTTGTCATATTGCTGTTCATCTCTTACCAACAGCTGTAGTTTAGTCCCACCATCCAGTTCTTCTAAGGGTGTTGAACAAAGAAGAGTAAGCCAAACAACTGAGTTGATTGGATAGACTAGAGATTTACCATCCTCAGCTTGGTGCTTACTGAAGCATCACTCCTTTTACTCTAGCATAATAGACTCCTTATCTCACCAGCAAAAGAAATTGTTACAAATCTCTTGTCTTTCTAACCTTCCATTATAATGTAAACTCATTATATTCATATACCATAATGTGGTCAACCCTTCCCCAATTGATAGGCCCTCAGTTTCCAAATCTTTGCCACTTCAAAAAGAATTTCTATAAAACTTTGTTTATCCATATAGGTCCCCTTTTGTTTCATTTATCTCTTTGGAGTATAGACCTAGTAGTGGCATCACTAGATGAAAAAACATACAAAGTTTGGCACATAATTCCAAATTATTTTATCAACATTACATCAGTGTTCCTATTTTCTAGCAGCCTTTCAAACATTTGACATTTTCTCTTTTTGTCAGCTTTGCCAATTTGAGGTGTGAGGTAGATCCTTAGAGTTACTTTAATTTACATTTCTTTACTAACTAGTGTTTTGGAACAGTTTTTCATATGGCTAAGAAAAAAATTGAGTGTCTTCCATTGACAACTGCCTCTTCATATCCTTCAACTACATGAATGTAATGTGTTATACAAAATGAGGAAGGTAAGATTTCAGAGAGATCTGGGAAGACTTGTATGAACTGATAGAGGGAAATGAGCAGAACCAGAAAAACAATTTATACTATGACATTAAATTGTAAAAATGAATCATCATAAAAGATTTAAGAACTCTGGTCAACACAATAATCTACCATAATTTCAGAGGACTAATTATCAAAAATATTGAGATATTATGAGATAATATGGAGGATGAGAAAAACATTTTTAGATGTAGTCAATGTGAGAATTTATTTTGCTTGACTTTATATGATGTAAGTTTATCTATCTATCCATCTATCTAGATATACACATACACATATATGTATATGTGTGTATATATGTATGTATGTATAAAGTTCCTTAAGAGGACAACGTCTTACATTTTCATCATATTCCTAGTGTTTAACATAGTGACAATGCATACAAAGAACTTAAAAAATGTTTGTTGATTAGTCAAAAAATTATTGATTCTTTTCTCAAGGCTTTCATACCTTCTCACTCATCTCTAAACTGAGGACCTTGTCTCTTACTTTACTGAGAAATATGAGGTTATTCAACATAAGCTTCCTCTTTCCTTCTTTTCATCTCAAAATTGCTTGTAATTACTTCCCACACCCTCCTCTTTTCCTCCCCTTTCTGATAATGAAGTGTCTCTTCTTCTTGCTGAGGCAACCCCCCAATCTCCTCCCACATTCACATAACTCTCTCTCTCTCTCTCTCTCTCTCTCTCTCTCTCTCTCTCTCTCTCTCCCCCAACCTCTTCTCACATATACAGATGCACATAATATACAGACATTATGAGATTCAAAATTGGATATACAGAGCATTATTCTCCCCCTTTAACTTTTCCCGTTTTATATATATATATATATTATATATATATATATATATATATATATATATATATATTATATATGTGTGTGTGTATATATATATATATATATAGATATATATATATATATTATATATATATATATATATATATATCCCAGACCAATAAGAAAAAGGAGCCTCTGAGTTTTAATCTGTGAGGGATTAGTTTTTATTGCTATGGGAATTAATTAGGCAACAAAAAGTGAAACCAATTAGGGAAACTAGGGAAGTAGAAATACAGATGAATGGTCTTAGATATAAGCTTAGTCTATTTTCCTTTATAAAACTCACTGATCCCAAACTGCCCACCAGGCCGCGAAACCAGCACACCCAAGCTCAAACACCAACACATGTTTCCAACTCCTCTCACCCGTTGCACCACACAGCTAAGTTTCACAGCCAGAGAGCCTGAACTTCCATTCCCACCCTGACTTTTAAGTTCACTTCCGGAAGTTCCTCGCATTCTCATGCTTTCTCCAAAAATGGGAGATCCTTCAAAGCTGCTTCAGTAGCATGCTCAAAACTTCCGATATTAATCTTTACCACAAATAATTTTTACCACATTCCCCCCTTTTTGTTTGATTTGAAAAACGAATGATGTGCTCAATGAAACAGCCAAAAATAATATCCTATGGTAACTAACAATATAATATCACTATAGAAAAGGGAGAGGGAAACATTTTGTCCAGAGGGGCAGTTCCTCATGAACCGGTGCTTTGACGTTGGTCTTGCAAAGGGAGGGTCTTTGCAGAGAGTACATGTTACAGATAGTGTATATTATAACAGAAGGAGAAATCAAAACCAACAAAACAAAACTATTCATATAAAGTCTCTGAGTTCTCTTGTCTTCTTGGAGTGGTAAGATGTTATCAGGGGGAAGTTGGACTCTGGACTGGAACAAGTGCAGTAAAAAAATCCAGATCTGGGAATATGTGGCTTTCATTATCTCTGTTCCATTCTTCCCCTTCATCTGGTCAATCCTGTGCCCCCCTCTGAGGGAGAACTTGGTTACCATGATTCTGGTTCTGTCTTTCTGTAACTCTATAATAGGGTCTATAGTTATTCTGATACTGTATCCCTGTATTCCCCTGAAAAGATCTATTTCTATTTTGATTTCACTTGTAATTAGATTCTCTTCTCCAAGTCCTACATTCCCCCAATGAGTGCCCCTCCTTTTCACAGTAATAACACAACTTAGTTCCCTTGTTTTGGGGTCTAAATGGCTGACTAGGAAGGGCTGGCGCCAAAATGCTCTGTTTAGGGCCATCTGGACTTTCCTCATGTGAGTCAGACATAATTTACAAGTTCCTTAATCCTATCTACTGTGAGAGACCTCCAGTCTGGGCATTGTGTCAGAAAATATTTGCAGATTTCTTGCAGTGAATTATAAATAAATGTGTTGAGAATAATATAGGAATCTCAGATCTACTGGATCCAATCTGGTGTACTATCGAGCATCCTCGCAAAGCCTATCATAAAATATTTTTGGTCTTTCGTTAGCCTCCTGAGGTAGACTTAAAATTTTCTGCCAGTTTTCGGGTTTTCTAGAGCAAGATTCCATTCCCTTCAGAAGCGTTTCCCTAGCGTCTTTTAATTCTTGGAATTGCCTGTCATTATTATAATTCCACTCTGGATCCCTAAGAGGCCACACCACAACAGCCTGACCCTTCACAGCAAGGGCATTTCCTGCTGAGATAATATCTGCAGTCTCAGCCTGGGATAGTAAAGTTTCCATAAGGCAAGTAATATCAGCCCAAGTAGGTTGATATGCATTAAATATAGTCCTTAACTGTGAAATTACAGTGTTTGGATTTTTCTCAAAACTAGGGATGATTGATTTCCATCTGGTCAAGTCACTTGGTCTAAAGGGGCTATGTTTTCCGACTTGAATTGGCACTCCTTTTTCAGTATGTTCTACAGCTACCTGCAGGGGGAGCAGTTTCTGCTGATCTGATTCTAAACTTGGATCATCTCCAGCAGAAACTGCTCCCCCTGCATACACCCATATTTCATCTCTTCCTAACTATTGATTTCTGCTCACCGTTTTCAAAGCTGTTCAAGTTTTCCCCATCCCTAAAATCCCTCTCTAGACATTAGTATACCCTCAAACTATCATATTGTATCTATCTGGTTTGTTTTTTTGTCTTAACCAAACTCTTAGGTGAAAAAGATGCCTGTACTCAATGCCTCAACATCTCAGCATTTATTTACTCCTCATTCATTTAAACTCTGTCTTCTCATTTCATCATTCATCTGAAATGACTCTCTCTAAAGTTCCCATTCAATTCAATTGCCAAGTCTTATGTGCTGTTTTCAATCCTAATTCTTGAACTCTGCTGTATTTGATACTGGTGACTATTCTTTCGCCTTGGATAGTCTCTATTCTGTGGGGTTTTGTAAACACTATTCTTTCTTTGTTCTCTTTATATGTTCCTTACTGTGTTTTTTCTAGTCTCTTTTGTTGAATAATTTCCCATATTATACACCCTAACTGTGAGTATACCTGAGGTACATCCCTGAGCCCTCTGCTCTTCTATATACTCTCTCTTGATGGCCTCATTGGCTCCCATGGTATTGTCATCTCTACAAAGATAACTCCAATACCTATATATCCAGCTAGAGTCTTTTCTTTGCTCCAGTCCTATTATGCCATTGTCCATTTCAAGCTATGTCCCCAAAACATCACAAACTCAAGATGAACTATTTTTCCCAAAACTTACTCTTCTACCGAACATCTCTATTTCTGTCAAGTTATCCAGATTTGTAACCCTAGGTTAAACCTCAATTCCTTAATTTCCAGTACCACACATATCCAAGCAATTACCAAACCATGCTGTATCTAGTCTGTGATGTATCCGGCATAATGCCATTTCTCTGTTTGCATGACCACCAACTTCATTCAGTTGTTTATCACCAATATCACCTATACTATAGCCATGATCTCCTAATCCTTTTCCTTGTGGCAAATTTCTCTCCACTCCAATCCATCCTCTACATACTAGATACAAATAGAGGCTTTTTTAAGGGCAGGGCAACAATGCTTGGTCAATTGAAAAATCAGAAAGTCTGTCTCTGTGTACGGATCCTTTCACCTAAACAAAAAAATCCTTCACCTAAAACAAAAGAATAAATCCCAAGGAAGGAAAAGAACCCTTGCCTATAGTTACAGGCCACATCTCTCCTGGTAGGGTGAAAACTTAAAGTTTGTACTTTCACAATATTGTCACTCACTATATGCCATCAGCGGAAAAGGTAAACCAAGAGAGCAAAGAGAAAAATGTTCTAGGTTTGTAACACGACTATGATTTTGAAGGAGCCACTATTTCTGGCTGTACTACCAATTGAAAAGATGGGTAACAGATCAGAACAAGTTACAGCTGTATATACATGCTCCAAGTTTTCTTCCAGGTATTTCTTTACATATCATTATAACTCTCCCAGTCAGGCTCTCCAACATCCCCCATGTGAGGAATTTTTATTAGCTAAGCATGCTTTGCATTCTAAACATGTGTCAGTCTCTATTACATTGGTAATTTATATGTACACATTCATTTTACATATATCTTTATATATACATACATTCATTAAAAATACATATATAGGGGCAGCTAGGTGGCACAGTGGATAGAGCACCAGCCCTGGATTCAGGAGGACCTGAGTTCAAATCCAACCTCTGAAACTTAACACTTAGTAGTTGTATGACCATGGGCAAGTCACTTAACCCCAATTGCCTCACCAAAAAACCCCCATATATACATATGCATACATATATAAACATACATCTATATATACATGTGTATACATATGTACACATACACACATGTCTATGTGCATGCATATGCATGCATGTAAATGTAATAGTGCAGAATTCTTTTGTGAAGGCAAACTAGGCCATCCTTTGCCTCACTTCTTACCTAACCTTTAATTACTGATTAGTAATTGCCTCAGACAAACTGAGACCTGGAAAAGACCTTAACTTTAAAAGGCCAAGCTCTCCCCCTGCATCCAGAGTCATTGTCTCATTGTGTCATCTTGATCTATGTCTTGCTATTGGACTCCAGTGACTCTGGTGGAGAGAGCAAGGCTGATAACTTTGCAAAGTTCTGCCTCACTTAAATCCAATTCACTAGAAAGTCAAGGTATCACCCTCCTGATATCATTGAGAACAAAGGACAAATAACAACAAACAATAATGCAATCTATAATACTGCATAATATGTGTATATGCATATATACATGTACACATATATGTGTATATGTGCATGTATGTATTATATTTGACTCCATGGGTTATATGTTGGATGTGTTTGGTGTTTTTTCCTGACACTGAGCCATATGGTTCATTGTATCATATAAAGGAGGTTGTTTCTACAGTGGTGATGAAGTTGTACACATTCATCCTCTTGTTCCTGCCATGTCCACTTAGGAACAAAAAGAAACAAAAGGAAATTTAAGTTCAAAGTCAGCAAATACATCTTAATAATTAGAGCTGTCCAGAAGTGAAATTGGCTCCCCTTGGAGCTGTAGGTTCCTTCTTCTTGGAAGTCTTTCAGGGAAAGGTGACATGACTACTTGTGAGGATTTCTTTCAGGTATGAGTTGGCCTAGATAGCATTTAAAGCTCCTTCCAACCCTCAACATCTGTGGTATGTGTGTTATATGGGGGCTGGAGTAGAGTAGTTTCTGAAAGATAAAAGGCGAAACTAACCAGCCACACAAAGGGAAGGAAATAAGGCATTGTATCTTTTTGATGAGAATGCTACTACTCAGGAAATAGTTAATCAACTCATTTGATGATTATTATTGGAAGTGATTAATGGTTATTGATTCATTCCTCTCTGAAAATAAATGAGGTTTCCCCCCTCCCTATTTAGGACAAGTTGTTGTAATAGGGATCCAGCTTCTGTAACCATCCTATTGACTGCAGGAAATTTTGATGGAAATGTATTTAATGGAAATAACCCTTTTACCTCTAGGGTAGAATATTGCTTAATCTCTTCTGGCATTTAATTCCCTTCACAACTGAACTCTAAACTACCCTTCCAGACTTATCCCATATTACTTCCCTCTATATACACTTTATAATCCAGCAAAACTGACTTTCTTACTTTTCCTCATACACAGCATTCCACTTTTGTGACTTTACCTGTGTCCCACCATAAACAAAATACACCCATTGCTCCCTCACTTTCCCATCTTTGAAGCCCTAATTCTGCATAAACATCAAATCAAACATCAGGACCTACATAAGACTTTTCCTGACTCCCTCCAGTTTTACTCCCCCAAATTATATTATATTTATTTTGTACAACATTTTTATATTTATAAATAGTATATATTGCTCTTTTTCTCACCTGATAGAATGCATTCTATTTGAGGACAATACTTGTCTCATCCACAGTACCTGGAACAATGCTTGGAATATAGCAAGAACTTAATACATTTTTGTCAATCAATTATTTTTTTTTCAAAAATGTAAAATGCTTTGTGTCCCAAATGGTCAGACAAGAAACATTTACTAAGTACTTACTATGTGCCAGATACTATGTTAAATACTGGGGGTACAAATAAAGGCAAAAAAAACAAAAATAAAATCCCTGCTCTCAAGGAGCTCATAGTCTGAGGAAAAAATATGCAAACAACTATCTGTAAATAAGCTAAATGTAAGACAAATTGGAGGGTTTTTTGTGTTTTGTTTTTTGGGGGGTTTTTTGTGGGGCAATGAGAGTTAAGTGAATTGCCCAGACACACAGCTAGTAAGTGTCAAGTGTCTGAGGCTGGATTTGAACTCAGGTCCCCCTGAATTCAGAATTGGTGCTTTATCCACTGAGCCACCTAGATGCCCCATAGAGATAAATTTAAAAGGAAGACTTTATCATGAAGGGACATCAGCAAAGGCTTCTCCTAGAAGCGAGATTGTATCTAGGATTTGAAGGAAGTCAGAGAAGCCAGCAAGTAGAGATGAAGAGGGAGAAAATTCTAGACATGGGAGAAAGCCAGTCAAAATCACCTGAATTAGAAACTGGAGTATCTTGTACTAAGAAGCACAAAGAAGCTAGTGTCACTGGTCCACAGAGTATGTGAAAGGAGGGGAGCAAATAAGAAGAATAAAGAGAAAAAAAAAACAAACAAAAATTGTGTCCATGCTTTTTTCTACCTGGGAATCAGTAACTCGGGGAAAAAAAATCTCTTTTCTACTCACACAATATAGCTCTAGAGATTAATAAAAAGCATAGAGTATTCCCATTGTTTAAAAGTAATGAGATACAGAGACATGATGAGGGATATGGTCCAAATAATTTGTGATTTTTTAGCTTATTTGGTGGGGCTGAGGACAGACACTAAATATTAAGAGACAGAACTTCAGACTTTTACCAAATGCAATTTTGATGTCCTGAGAGTGGCAGTCTTAAAAAATATCTATAGCAATTTTCCAAAGCATTTTCTCATGGAGGTGGGGGTGGAGGTCATTACCAGTACTCCTGCTATTAGAAAAAGCAGAAATCCATTATCCTTTATAATAAGCTTCTCAAAACCCACCCAGTTTCATCCAATTTTTAACTTTTACTGAAATGTTTAGTGTAATACAATTTAGTTAGAACCTAAATGACTTCCAATTGAAATCAATTTGTATAATTGTCATGAACTAAGTTAAATAATGTCTCCTATTTCAATTTAACTTCTTAGAACTTTTTGCATCTTTGCCTCTTTCTATAAAACTTTGGAAAGATTTTGTCTTTTTTAATATTTTAATTTTAATATTTCTAAGGGCACTATTGAGTGCTTATGTCTTTATATTTCCAGAACTTTTCCAGTGCATTTCCAATGGTATCTGCTTAATAAACTCTTACTAGACTAAATGGAATTTAATTAGAAATGACGGGTTTGGAGTATATGACTTTGTGGTTCTATATATATTTCAACAATTCTACCATCTTGAAGCAAAATAGTGACTACTAATTTTTTTCAATTATTCGTAATTTCTTTAATTTTAATGAATTTCAGTGTAATTTGGCATGTAGATATGTGACTTTCTTGAATGGATACTTGCTAGTATTAGATGATATGCATGAAGATCATCACTGAAATATGATAAAAATAATAAATTTGAGTTTTAGAAAGTCTATTCAGGAGAAACTTAAGTTATTCCATTTCATACACACATATGTATATGCACACATGTATACTTATACATGTATGTGTGTGTGTGTTTGACACAAGCTATATATTTTTAAGATCAATGTATGGTAGAGTAGATAAAGGCTCATCTATAGAGTCAGGAAGACCTGGATTCAAATTCTGTCTCTGATTCAATCCACCTTGTGACCACTTATTTAACCTTTCAGTGCCCCAGGCCTTAATTTGATTCAAAGAAAGTAATTTCCACATCAAGAATTCCTCATAAAATCATAGGTCCCCAAAAGGAAATATTTTATAAGTAAAATTTTAATATTTTAATCAAGAATTAAGTTTTTAAGGAGAAATATTTAAGGGAGATACTTCAATGGGAAATATCTAAAGGGAATTCTTTAAAAAGTAAAACCTTTGGGAATTAAGGTTCTAATTAGAATTCTGAAGAAAAAAGCTGCATAATTATTTTCTGATATAATAGAAATTAATTAAAGATGTTTTCTTAGTTTATAGAACCTTTCCCCTTAAATTGAAAAGGAGTATCAATGAAATATTCCTATCCTTTTAAATTCCTACTTTTGATGGCAAAAACCTCCTTAATTAAATTATTCTGCAATAAATTGGCCTCTACACTAGGAATGGAAAGGAAAGAAGTCAGGCATAAAAGTTTCATATCCAAATGAGACTTATTGAGGCTTTGTAACCAACTGAGGCCTCAGTAAACATGTCTATATTCACTGAGAGCATTTTTTTAAAGAAACTATCATATATTGAGGTGTTTTGCACATGAATTAAGCCTGTAGGCCATCACAAATGTTTGCATTTATGTATACATTTTCTAAGCAAGGGATATCAAACTGTTTACATTTACTAAGGAATGATGGTACTTGTAGTTACAAAAATCCTAATTAACAAATGTATCCTTAAGAGGAGGGTCATAACAGAGACAAACTAGGCATTTTAAAATGAATGGCAGCAGTTTCCATTTACCTGGCCCCAATAGAAGATCTAGTATATAACACAGGTGGGAACTTGTAGTTCATTATTAAGTAATTAGACATTCCATCTAATTTTCCCAAAAGCAAACAAACAGGCATAAGTTACAGGGAATCCAATTTTATACATAAACCATCAACAAATTTATCAAATATCTGCTAGGAACCAACAACTGCACTATTCATTAGAATATCAAGACCAATTAAAACAAGTCTTTGTACTTTCTAACAGAAGAAAAGGCAGAATGTCTCTGTCACTTTAGATGTTTTAGTAAAGGTTGTATGACCCCACTGAGAATGTAGAAAGGATTCATACATGCCATATGGTAGAGAAGCATTGGACTAGATGATTAACAATTTTATTCCTAAACTTAGGTTCCTATGATCCTGTAAAATATAAGTGAATTTTATATGATGCAAAACACTGGAATGAAACATGAAAAATTCAATCTTCCTAGTGCTTTAACTCAAATGATCCTACCTAGAATCACCCAAGTTAATATTATTGATTTATCTTGATATACAGTACTTGCATATCATCCTTCAAAATAATTCATATCTCATTTTATTGATGCATTTTTCTGATGAGATCATAACCTACAAAGAAACTGATCTTCATATTTTTAATAATATTCATCTTAGGTCTCAAAAATTAAATCAAGTTCTTTTGAGAAGTAAAACTACTTCAGGAAGAAATCCTGAGCAATAGCAAGTTTTCAAATAAGTTTATATAGTTGAATTTAAGTTTAAGTTACACTTGGATTTTACATTTTTCTAAAAACATTTTTTTCTCATGAGTTTCTTCATGCCTTCTAATAATACATGCATCCTATTCAATCATGTTTAGCTTTAGGATTAGTAATAGACAAACTTCAAAAGCTTCAGTTTGGTCCCTGAAGCTCAAGCCCAATAGAATTCTAAGATTCAGGTCAGGAGAAATACATAACCTCAAAAGGAACATTTAAATATTCTTTGCAAGTTGTATCTGTGCTTCTGAAGCCAGAGGAACATCTTTGGGGACTTTTGTGCACTCAATAATAAGAGCAGATGCTGGTCTAGTAGCTCATCAATGTAAGGTCTTTAAACATATAGGGCCCAGAAGACTGGAGTGTGCTGGGGTGGGGGGGAGGCAGTGAAAAGCACCACTTCAGGGAAAATTAAGCTTCCCTTGATTTCTGAAGTGTATTGCTTTCTATGGTTAAGAAGAGATTCCTCAAAATAGGATGCCTTTACTTATTTCCCACTTCTATAGGCATTAAGGGGGAAAAAAGTGTTCAACATCAACCAATCATGATTCTAGAAGACTCATGATGAAATAAGCTATACACTCCCTGAGAGAGAAGTGATGGATTTAGAGAGCTGATTAAAACATAGTTTTTGTTTTGTTTTGTTGTTGTTGTTATCTGGGGTGGAGGGTGGAAATATGCACATGTCTGTAGCCAGGGAATTGTTTTTTCTTGCTTTTTTAATTGGAGGAGGAAGGAGAAGGAAGAAATTGGCTGCTAAGTGCTGAAGACACAAACTAAAAAGCAGAAACAATTCTTTAGTAGTTTATATTTTTGCAGGCAGGGGAGGGCTAAGAATCTATATACAATACACACATGATAAATTGAGTGTCTGGAAAGTAGTCTTAGAGAAGACATTAGCAGGTGGGGGAACTAGGAAAGTCCTCCTGCAATAGGTGGAAGTTGAACTAAGTCCTATAGGAATTCAGGAATGTTAAGATTTACAGATTAAGAGAAAGAGCATTCCAGGCATGAAAAAGGACAGCCAGGGCAAAGACACAGACAAAAGAGACTTGTCCTCACCAAGTTTGGAAAACTGGTCAGGCCACTAGTGGTACTAAGAAGCTTAGAGAAATGAGGAGTGAATAGACTTCAGAAAAAAAAAGGGAAGGATAACAATACTCCCAGCTCTATTCCCCCCTGCCCCCCATCTGCACAGCCCCTTTCTGCCTTTACCTTAGACCAGTAGACAGCCCCTGGCCACAAGAGGACTTGTAGAAGGAGGAGTTTGGCCAGAGAAGACTTCATATTTGTTACTTAAGTTGACTTTATGAAGATTTACATATATCTATGGCATTAATAGTATGACCATGTCACTTGCCCTATGCAATTTCCTTCAATGGCTTTCTAAAACTCCAATATGAAATCCTCTGCTAGGCATTTAAAAATTTTCATGACCTGGCTCCTTCCTACCATTCTGATTTTACTCCTCTCCATGTACTTTATGATCTTTCTATACTGGCCTCCTTACAGTTTCCCCATCTCCAGACTGCACCATTTCTCATTCTCTAGAATGCTATGTCCCCTTGTTGTGGAAATTCCAATGGAGAAACCCAAATGGCTCTCAAGAATAAGGAAGAGCAGTTTATTGATGCACCAGCCCAATGCAGAGTAGCCTCTGATACTCTGGGCCCAGAACAAATGTCCAAGCTGCATTTTTATATCTCTTAGGTGTGAAATGCATGCAGGTTTTCATAGGTACATTATGGTGAGTTACTTGCCAGACAGGAAGGCATATTTCAGTAAACAGAGGCATAAGTCAGGAAGTAGGTACTAAACCACAGACTTCAGGGGAACAAACAGTATGTTCTACTTTCATTTGGGGGTCTCAGCTCAAGCCTCAGTTTCATCCCCTGTATTTTCCCATATCACCCTTATCTCCACCCCATTTTGTTTTTGTTTTTGTTTTGGCTTCCTTCAAGATTCAACTCAAATGTCATCTTCTTCAGATAACCTTTCAAGATCTCCCAGCTGCTAATGTCTCTTCAAATTAACTTACATCTACATATGGACCTAACTATTTGTATGTTATCTCTATAATTAGAATGCAAACTTCTTGAAGGCAGGCACCATCTTTTCCTGTCTTCCTTCCTTTCTCTCTTCTTTTTTTCCTTCCTTCCTCCTTTCTCTTCTCTTCTTTTTAATTTGTTTTCTTCTCATTCTTGGTCCCTGACACAGGCTTGATAAATACTTTTTAGTTGACCTATAGACTGAAAATCTTTTTCTGGGCATGTCACTTCATCTGACCTTCAGTCCCTTGAGGGGCAAAATGGGGCTGATGATACTCACAATTGCTACCTACCTCACAGAAGTGTTGTGAGGAAAGTTGTGTGTGTGTGTGTGTGTGTACTTTAACTTAGAGGTCTTCATATAGAAATATAAGTAATTTTGAATGTAAGAGAGCCACATCTTATACACCTCTTATACACAATACTCAATACTTGGGGAGTTGGGAAATAATGACTTAGGTTAATGAAATAGGAGATGAAATTTCTGACAAGAATTTAATACCAGAAAGCCCTCCTTATTTAGGCAGAGGTGTGAACATATAGTTTTAAACACATAACTCCATAGTGTTTTGGACTGTGCCAGAAACCTTAGGGATTTTCCTTTTTCAAGTTAGTGAATTAAGTTTTAAGGAGCATTCTATAGGAGGGTTATGCCAAATTGGTTTAGGGATATAAGTTAATTACTAAATGGAATCTATAAAGTTGATTAACTAGGAATCATTGCTCCTATCGATTTGGTTGAAATCTTATCTTAGAAAATTTATAAGATGAAAATTAGCATGATGTCTACAAATGTAGCAGCAACTCTATTTCTTTCCCTTCAAAAATGAGAATTTCATATCTGAATCAGAAATCCTATAAAAGCAGCCATAATTCTTCCTGAACTGAAATTAACTAAATTGATTTCTTCTTTAGCAGAAAGTAAGCTCAACTGATCTAATACAGTTTTTTAAATCATATTTTATTTCTGTTGTTTACTGAAAGAGTTTGACATATGACATGCATCAGATTAGGCCATAATAATACAATGGTCTTACTTTTGTAACATTCTGTATGTGAAATAGTCAGTGGAGGAAAATACATTCAGTAAACCAGGGACAGAATCCAATACTAAGCAGTAATTGAAAAAGATGCGTTGCTTGGAAACTGCTGAGAATACAGCTTTGTTTCAGCTGAAGAGTAATACAAAGTATGCATTAAAATAGTAAAAACCTTTTCCTCCACCACCCCCTCAATCCAATTGATGAGAGTTTTAATAAGGTATGACAGAGAACTTAGAACATAGTATTTTAGTCCTATATTTCAGTTCAGTAAAAGACACCCTACAAATATTAGAAGATTTATATCAAAGCTTAGTTATACACTTTAAGAGACTTGAGAGAGAGTTATTAGGTTATGGGTGCATAAAGTGGACCCATATTAAGTGTAATGAAATATTTCTCCTAAGAATAATGATGCTTTCAGAAAAAAGAGTGGATCTAATCAGAGGTGTTATGCACCATTGAGTTTTCGTGCGGGCAGGGGCCTTGCTGTTTAATAGCTGTTTGGTGGCATTTGCAAGTGGATGCAGTTATTAAACAATATAAAATGCTAATTTGTTTCTTGGTAAAGGGAGTGAGTCCTTTCACTCCTACCCAACCTCACAATGGGATGACCCTGAAAGTTAATGAAAATAAGGATGTACACATACCCCAAGCAAGTCACTCACAATGACTGTTGCACTTTTATTCACCCACATTGATATCTCAATTGAGTTAAGAAAGTAACAGCTTAGAAGGTACCTATATTATTTGGATTTTAGTGATATCAGTGGTCATTTCTATATTTCATAGTATTTAACATCTGGTACAATTCTACTAGTAATCCCCAATGAAAACTTCAAACCTGGGATTATTGAGTAATTTACAAGGACACCATGTTCTTGAGGCAACTTTCCATAATGGAAAGATGACTGAGTAGCTCTTCTGCTTATTATGATGGTGACCTGAGACAAATTATTTAGCATCTTTGTGCCTTAGTTGCCCAGTTTGTAATATGAGTAGGTTGAACAAGAAGATCTCAGATACAGAAGAGGCTAGAATTAGAGTCGGAGATGACTGAATTTCTAATGCTATCTCTGACATTTACTACCTGTGTCAACTTGGGTTAGTCATATAACTTCTGTGGGCCTCAGTTCCCTCATCTGTAAAATGAGAGGAGTGGGCTAGATGGCCTCTAAGATAACTTGTAGCTATAACTTTAAGTTTGGGTATTTTTTAAACTCTAAATCATGTGATTCTACTTAGAAATCACTTTGCTGTATTATTCCAACAAAAACTGAATCAGTTACTTATTTGTAAATAAAATATAATCAGTTTATAAGTTAACAAATTCATTCAAAAACATTTATCACATGATTATAATATATTTATTGTTCCATATTTTCCAAAAAAAGAACACTGTTCTATTAAAGTAAGAAGGTAATGTGATTTAGAAAAGATAAACATATAATATTATAGGTATTAGACTAACATAAAAGATCTAAAAGCATTTTCACACTAAAGGGAATTTAGAGACAACTAGGTAGTACATTGCAGGGCCTTGAATCAAGAAGACATGAGTTCAACTCAGATCTCAGACATTTATTAGCTCTGTGATCCCTTGTCAAGTTATTTAACCTCTGTTTGCCTCAGTTTTCTCAACTGCAAATGGGGCTGATTATACCACCAATCTCACAAAGTTGTTGTGGGGATAAAAGGAGAAAATATTTTTACAAAGTTTTTTGAAAATTTAAAGCACAATATTAGTACCAGTTACTATTAAGCTTATTATTACTATTTCTCTAGACCTGGATTTTTTATTTTTGATCCATGCATAAATTACAGGTGGTCTGTGAAGGTAAAATTGCATCTTTATTTTCACTATCCTTTTGTTTCATCGTAATATTATGACTTTTATTTTGTAAATTGAAACACAATATTCTGAGAAAGGGTCTATAGTATTCCCCAGAGAACCAAAGGAGTTCATGACCCAAAAAAGGTTAAGAACTCCTGTTCTAGCTAGTTATTTCTGCTTCATATACTTGCCAACCAATGACAAAAAAAAATATTATTGGAAGAAATGTTATTTAAAGACAGACAATTTTGGGGACAGCTAGTTGGCATAATGGATAAAGCACCAGCCCTGGATTCAGGAGGACTTGAGTTCAAATCTGACCTCAGACACTTGACACTTACTATCTGTGTGACCCTGAGCAAGTCACTTAGCCCTCGTTGCCCTGCCCCCCCCAAAAGTAAAAAAATAAAATACAGACAATTTTGAAAGACATCAGAACTTGTAACACAATAAGCAACTATAATTCTAGGTTGCCAGTGATGAAGCAACGCTACCTACCTCCTAAGTTAAGTGATAGACTACAATTGCAGAATAATACATATTATTTTTCAAACATGGCCAGTGTAAGAATTTGTTTTGTTTATTACATGAATATTGGTTATGAGGATTTTCTTTTTCTTCTTTTCCCCTCCCCAAATTTGAGTACTGGAAGTGAGGAGAGAGAGTGATTTGCACTATTTCAGTTGGATGCTGAGCTTTTTGTACTTTTAAATGGGTTAATTCTTTTAAAATCAACATTCATGACTCCTTTGGTTTCCTATTAGTTAATTGAATCAGACTTCATATATGGATCTGTATGCATGTGTATGTATACATATATATATGCATAGAGTGTAAAGTATGTATATATGTTGTCTATATATGCTACCATGATTAATGTGTAATACAACCCATACCATTGTTTGAGATCTAAGTCCAAACAACATGGCAGACAACAAAAAAGTTTCATGAAAAAACTGGCTCATCCCATTTAAAATCAAATGTTCCTTTATATGGGCACATGTTTAGAGTCGTTCCATGTCAGTAAGCAGGATGCTTCAAAAAAGATAATTCCTTACTGAGTTAACTATATAACCAAATTATATCTAACTTTTTCAACTCATAACCTCAATCATGTCAACTCTTCATCTTCACTCATTCTTTTGACCATTTTGCTTTATGCTTTCCATTTCAAAGTGCCCTTGATTTCAACTTAGATCTTTTTTTTTCCCTAGGTCCAACTTACTTATTACTTTTTCATTGCAACAACATATGTAATGATTGGAATGATGTCACCTACTGGAGACTTACTATAGGAAAGCTCCACCATGAGGAGAATGCCTCAGAGGGCAAGGCGATGTGGCTTTTCCTTGGTGTAGGAAGAACAATTTGCGCATGGATACTGTCTATCAAGACTACCAACCAATCAACTGAGGAGCCTCCTATTTCTGGGAGGGGACAGGAGGAGGAAGGAGGGGCCTGCACGGAGAGGTCGGTCTTTTTTTTGGTTCCTGACTTCATGGTGGTGGTGGTGGCAGCAGAGGACTTCACAGGAAATTAAGGAAAGATAGGATTGCCCTGCTGTTGGAATTCTGTTTTCAATCTTCTCTTTCTATCTTTCAATAAACCCTTAAAAAACCTAACTCATTTCATCAGTGATTTTGTCAGTGCCTCCCTCCCCCAAACTGGAGGAGCAGATTAGAACCCACATTTAGAATCTTAAATTACACAACATTAATTTTATTTTTTTCCAGTTACATGTAAGTGTAGTTTTCAACTTTCATTTTCATAAGGTTTAGAATTCCAATTTTTTCTCCCTCCTTTCCTTTCCTCTCCCCTCCACAAGGCAGCAACCATCTGATATAGGTTTTATTAATATATATATATATATATATATATATATATATATATATATATATATATATATATATATATATATATATATATATATATATACACACACACATATAAATGATATATATATATATTTATATATACACACACACATATTAAATGTATATATATAAAGTATATATTATATATATATATATACACACACACATATAAATGTATATATATAAATGTATATATATATATCTATATATATATATATATACACATACAATCCAAAAGTGCTCTTTTTATCAGTCCCTTTCTAGGGAGTAGATTGTATGCTTCATCATTAGTCCCTTGGGATTGTCTTGGATATTGTACTGCTGAGAGTAGTTAAGTCATTCACAATTGCCCAACTGAACAATACTCGCTGTACTATGCACAAATGTCATCATGATTCTTTTCACTTCACTATACATCAGTCATATGGTATTTACAGGTTTTTTGGGGATCATCCTGTTTGTCATTTCCTATAGCACAATACCATTCACTACAAATCATATACCACAACTTCATCAGGCATTCCTCAATTGATGGACATTCCCTGATTCCCAAATCTTAGCCACCATAAAGAGTTGCTTATAATATTTTTTTGTACAATTTCTCCCCCCTTTTCTCTCTTTTTCACAATTACAATTGTTAACTGTTTCGCTTCTATCCTATTCCCTTCCCCATGATATTTACTCTATTATCTATCTTCTTTCACCTTATCCCTCTTCAAAAGGGATTTTCTTCTGTCTGTCCCCTCCCCCTATCTGCCCTCCCTTCTCCTATTTTCCTTCCCCTTCCCCTCCTCTTTTCCTGCAGGGTTAGATAGATTACTCCACCCAATTGAATGTGTATGTTATTCTGTCCTTGATCTAATTCTGATGAAATTAAGGTCTTTGAGCCAGTTCTGATGAGTGTTAGGATCATTTACTGCTCAGATTAAATAGATTACTCCACCCAATTGTGTGTGTGTGTGTGTTAATCCCTCCTTGAGGCAACTCTGATGAAATTAAGATCTTGGAGCCTATTCTGATGAGTGTAAAGTTCATTTACTGCCTTGCTCCTACCCCATCTTTCCCCCTACTCCATAAGCCCTTTCCTGTTTATTTCATGTGGGATTTCACTCCCATGTTACCTCTGCCCTCCCCCATCCCCCAGTGCATTCTTCTCACCCTTCAATTTTACCCTAAAGATGTCATCATGGGGCAACTAGGTGGTACAGTGGACAAAGCATCCACCCTGAACCCAGGGGTACCCCAGCCAAAACCCAGCCTTAGACACAAAACAGTCAACCACTGCACAACCTCAGGTATGTCCCCATAAACTTCAATTTTTTATGGTTCTCTAGGGTCTTGTATTTGAAAATCAAATTTGCCATTCAGTTCAGGCATTTTCATCATGAATACCTTAAAGTCCTCTTTTTCAATGAAGTCCCATTTTTCCTCTGAAATATTATGCCACTTTTGCTGGATACGTGATTCCTGGTTGCATTACCAGTTCCTTTGCCCTCCGGAATGTCATATTCCATGCCCTCTGGTCCTTTAATGTAGAAGGTGCTGGATCTTGGGTTATTCTGACTGGGGCTCCACAGTACTTGACTTCTTTCTTTTTGGCAGCTTGCAATATTTTCTTCTTGACCTGGGAGCTCTGGAACTTGGCTATAATATTCCTGGGAGTTTTCCTTTTGGGATCTCTTTCAAGAGGTAATTGGTTAATTCTTTCAATTTCTATTTTACCTTCTCCTTCTAGAATATCAGGGCAATTTTCCCTGATGATTTCTTGGAAAATGATGTCTACATTCTTTCCTTGATCATGGTTTTCAGGTAGACCAATAATTTTCAAATTATCTCTCCTGGCTCTATTTTCCATGTCAGTAGTTTTTCCAAGAAGATATTTTACATTGCCCTCTATTTTTTATTCATTTGGATTTCCTTTATTGTGTCTTGGTTTCTCATAAAGTCATTGGCTTCTATTTGTTCAGTCCTAATTCTTAGGCAATTATTTTTGTCAGAGAGTTTTTCCATTTGACTTTTCAAGCTGTTGATAATTTTCTCATGTCTTTCCTTCATCCCCCTCATTTCTCTCTTTTTTTTTGGGGGGGGGGGGTAGGTCAAAGGGTTAAGTGACTTGCCCAGGATCACACAGCTATTAAGTGTCAAGTGTCTTGGGTCGGATATGAACTCAGGTCCTCCTGAATCCAGGGCTGGTGCTTTATCCACTGTGCCACCTAGCTGCCCCCTTCATTTCTCTTTCCATTTTTTCTTCTACCTCTCTAACTTAACCTTTAAAGTCCTTTTTTGAGCACCTTTATGGCCTGAGACCAATTCATATTTTTCTTATAAGCTTTAGATATAGGGACCCTGATGTTGAAATCTTCCTCTGAGGGTGCACCTCAATCTTCCTTGTCATTAAAACTTTCCTTACCTTTCTCTGTCTGTTCATCTTACCTTTCTTTTACTTGACTTTTAGATCCTTAAAGTAGGGCACTGTTTCCAGGTTGCACTATCCCAAGATTCAGGAGGTCCCAGGCAGTATGATTTAAGGAGAAGTTTCTTCACTTACCTGGCCTGTTCCCTGGTCTGTAGATGTCCCCAGACCAACTTGCTAATCAACCAGCTTTCTGTGCTGTGGTTGTCAGCTGCAAGTAAGCCTGTGGCCCTCCCCAACCTGGGCCACTGCTACTCAAGCCTACCTCCTGGTTCCCAGCAGGGGTGAATAAAACCCGAGTTCTGCCTCAGCAACCAGCAGAGATTCCTGTAATCTCCCCTCTGCCAAGGGCCCCAATCCTCTCACCAGACTGTGAGCTTAGTTCCAGACAGCACTGGCACTGTAGCTGATTTAGAGGCTCTAGGGGTCTCTTCCAAGCTGTCCTTGGTTGGAAAATGATTTTAACACATTCTTCTGTGGATTTTGCCTCTCCAGGAATTGTCCTATGGCATTATTTGGATGTTTTTTGGAGCAATCATGTCATGAGTTCAAGAGCTCACTGTCTTTCCTCCACCATTCAACTTAGATCTTCAGCAAGCAAATCTGAGTGTTCGAGATAGGTAGAAAAAGATAATCAAAATGTAAAGGTTCTATATGTTATTAGGACAAATATCAATTATAATCAGTCTTACTTAGTTGAAACAGTTATTTAAAGTGATTAGCCAATTAGAATAGTGTAATGGAATGGGTAAAAGTTGAACTTGCTGTAAGATAATGAGATCCTTAATCCCACCTGCAGTGCTTATTTGCTGAGTGACCATGGCTAAATTTCTGAACCCTCTGGGCCTATTTCCTCAATTGAAGAGCAAAATAAAAAATACTTACATGATGCACTTACCGGGGTTCTGAAGACACTGTTTTAGAAAGACTGAAGTACTACAAAAATTGGTTATTATGGTGATGATTTTCTAAAAGCCTTGTCATTGTGTATATTTTGTTCTTTCCATTAGACTGATTAGTTTGCCATCTGTGATTGATAGCTAAGTATGATTTAGCAAGGCATATGCTATACCTACATTGGGTGAGTGATTTAAATTAGTCATTTAAAAAATTATTGGTCACTACATTAAGGACAATCAGTACTAGATCAGATATTGGGGAACAAGTGCATTTAGTGTATGTTTCATTAATGAATGACAAATTCATATCCATGAGAAAAATAAAATAGAAATAGAAAAAGATTTAACACGGGAACTTTTCGTTGCCATGGCACCAGGGTATTATGCAAACTAGCCTGGAATAAGATAAGGGGACTTCTCTTTAAAACCCAATAGTAGGAGGTTTTTTTAGCAAGTAGCTAATAAATTGTTTAGTTAGCTGAATCACTATACTGTTCCTGGTACACTCTAGGTAAGCACTTACTAAATTAGCTAGTCAGCTAGCTGGTTATCTCTATCATTCATGACACAAAAGAACTTCTGTTATGAGCAGTCCTTGAGAAGGAGGAGGTATTAAATCAATACTTACAACTACATACCTATCCCAGAAACTTTTTTGATGAAACTACAGATTGAGAATAAAATTCTTAACAATAAGCTTAATGATAATGATACATTAGCATGTATGTAGACTGAGTGGAATTACATTAAAAATCTGTATCACTCCTCAAGCCCATTAGGCTGGCTCATTTGACACAAGGTCATGTCACTTCTCAGTTACAATGAAGTGAGAGGACTAGGGAGAACAAAGATCTATATGTGGCTATTGCTCTGCCAAAAAGTAAAAAATACCATGAAGGACAGGGATAGGAGAGGAAGAACTACTTCAGTGCAGCTACTCTAACCAGAATCACAAAGATTCACCATCCATCTATTCCAACCAATACCAAGAAAAAACAACAATCACTGCCTCTGTAGAAGAGTGTCTGGCAATGGTCACCTAGCCTTTCCTTGAAGAACTCAAATGAGATTTGCTTGAGAGGGTCAGGATTTTAAAAGTTTTTAGAAGACCATATCAATGGGCTGCATCTAAGTTGATGAAATTCAATATGGATAAATATAAATTCTCAGCCTGGAGTCAAAAGACCAACTTTACAACAAACAAACAAAACAGGGAGGGAGGCATGGTTAGTTTATCTGGGAAATGATCTTGGTGTTTTAATAGACTCCGACTTTAGCATTAATATCCCTTTTAGGTATGATTGGGCTAGATAGATATCCATTTAAAGACAACCAGTTAGCCCAGGAGATAGAGAACTGTGTGAGATCCAAGAACACTGTCATCTCCAAAGATTTCTTTAGAGGCAGCTAGGTGATATACACAGTGGATATACTGCTAGATATGGAATTAGGGATACAAGTTCAAATTTGGCCTCAAACCCTTACTATTTATTTGACTGGGCAAATTGAGTGACTTTTGTCTACCTCAGGGTTTTTTAAACTTTCTTTTTTTTTTCTAGAAAATGGAGATCATAATGGTATCTGAGGGCAGCTAGATGGCACAGTGGTTAGAGTGCTGGGTTCGGATTCAGGAAGACTCATCTTCCTGAGTTTAAATCTAGACTCAGATACTTAGTATCTGTGTGACCAAGTCATTTAAATCTGTTTGCATCCTCATCTGTAAAATGATATGGAAAAGGAAATGACAACCCCCTCCAGAATCTTTGCCAAGAAAACCCTAAATGGGGTTAGCAGTCAGACACAACTGAAAACAGCTTGAACAATAATAATGGTACCTACATCACAGCACTGCTGTGAGGATAGAATAGGATAACATCTGTAAAAAAAAGCACTTACCTCAGTACCTGGTACATGGTAGACACTTAATAAAGGATTGTTTCTTTCCCTACACCCTTCCTTTCCTGCTCTAAAAATTCTATGATTCTGAGGGTGAACTCCATAAATATTAAAGTGGTCCATTTCACATTAAGGTGGTTGTAAGTTTTAGGAAAATTGTCCTTATATTAAACATACACAGTACACTGAAACTTCTACTTATTGTACCTAATTGTGCCTTCTGGGTCCAAATGGAACAAGTCTAATGTGGCTTCTATTTGACAGTCATTCATATTCTTGAAGATAATTATCGTGTCCTTCCCCAACCCTAAGACTTCTCTCCTCCATACTAATTATCACATCTTCCTTCAGCATCCCAGTGGCCCTTTTCTTCACTCTCTATAGTTTATCAATGTCCTTTCAAAGATGTGGTAAACAGAAATAAATAGAAGTAAAACTGCATTTTAACCAGATAAGAGAAGCTATCATGTCCAAATTTGAGGAATCAATAATATTCATAATGGGGCTAAGGATCATATTAATTTGATATCCTGCCATAGCACACCACATTGGCTTATAGTCAAATCAAAATTTCCAGATCTTTTTAAAGACAAACTGTTCTCAGCATGTCTCATTGATCCTCCAGTTCTCAAGTTGATTTTTCGAAACAAAGCTTAAAGCTTTGCATATATTGTGATATTTCATATCTTCATTTCATTTCAATGTTTTTACCTGCCAATATGTCTTTTTTTAAAATTGCAAATCTCTTTTAATCTCAATATCTCCCAGAAAAAAATGATCATTCATATATGTGTGTGTTTATATATATCTCTGTATGTGTGTATATATACACATATACACACCCATACATACACATTCATATACACATGTGTATTTACTTATACACATATGTGTATACATGCATGTGTATAATACATACATACACACACACATGCATAGCCAGAGAGAGTCTGCTGGGATTTTTAATTCACTATTTATTTGCATTCTAGTCTTTTTAAATTTTGAATTTTAAATTCTCTCTCTCCCTCTTACTCTGTTCTTACCCACTGAGAAAGCAAGCAAATTGATATCTATTAATTATACATGTGAAATCATGTAAAACATATTTCTATATTAACCACATCTCAAAAAATAATAAAGCAAGAAAATTATACTTCAATTTGTACTCAGAATTTATTAGTTTTCCCTTGGAGGTAAGAGTATTTTTTTCATCATGAATCATTTGAAATTATCTCAGAGCATTATATTTATCAAAGTAGCCACATTTTTCACAATTGCTCATCATTACAACATTGCTGTTACTATAACAAATAATCTCTTGATTCTCACTTCAGTTTAGATCCAGTTCATAAAGTCTTGCCATGTTTTTTTCTGAAATCACCCCCTTGTTATTTGCTAGTATAATATTATTCCATCACAATCATATCACAACTTGCTCAGCCATTCTGCAATTGATAAACATCCCCTCCATTTCCAATTCTTTAACAACACAAAAAGAGTTTCTATACATATTTTTTTTACATATATGTCATTTCCCTTTTCCTCTGATCTCCTTAGAGTACAGACCTAGTAGTGGTATTGCTAGATCAAAGGGTAAGAACAGTTTTATAGCCATTTGGACATAGTTCCAAATTGTTTTCCAGAATGGTTAGACCAGTTCACTGGTCCATCAACAGTTAATAGTGTATATGTTTTTCTTCATCCTTTCTAGCATTTGTCACTTCTGATAAGTGTGAAGTGGTAGCTCAGAGATGTTTTAATTTGTATTTTTTAATCAATAGTGATTTAGAGAATTTTTTCATATGAGTACAAATAGCTTTAATTTCTTCTTCTAAAAACTGCCTTTTCATGTCCTTTGACCATTTATCAATTGGGGAATGGCTTTTATTTTTATGATTTTGACTCAGTTCTCCATATTTTGAGAAAAGAATACTTTATCAGAGAGATAGATATATGTATACATGTGTTTGTGTGTATATATGTATACATGTAAGTGTGTATATATACATACATGTATAAATGTGTGCGTGCACACACATTTTCTATGGTACCTTTTAGTAAAATATAGTTTCCCTGAGTATGTCTTTTAATTAGATATATTTCATGATTGCTACCCCTGTCTTTTCTACTTCAACTGAAGTACCATAGGTTTTGTTCTAGCCCTTTATTTTAACTCTGTGTGTGTCTTTTTCTTTTAAGTGTGTTTCTTGTAAACAACCTATTGTTGGATTCTGGTTTCTAATACATTCTGTTATCTGCTTCCATTATATGGGTGATCTCATCCCATTTACACTTATACTTCTGACTATAGGCTATCAGGATGAATCTGTTTTCCTTCTTCATTTGCTTGGGAGCTATTTTTCCATATACCACTTAAACTAGTAGGTCAGGTCTTCAAAGGGCATGTGTTCCTTATATTGAGTATGATAATTCTAAATTTTGCTTTATTGTCACATTTCATGCTTAGGAGTCAATGGAAACATTATGACTGTCAGTGTCAATGAGGATACAACAGTGGGGTCTCATGAACAATAATAATGTAATCCCACCATACCAGGGTTAGACCTAAGACTCTTTGAGAGAATAATATAAGTGCGTAGCAGCAATGGCAGTCCCTCTAGAATATTCCTATGTTATTCAGGAATGGGTAAAGGCGGGATGAATGAATTAACCCAAGAGCCAGTCCAGAGAGAAAAGGGGGATGGAGTGCATATTGGATCAGACACAAGACCCATAGGTTACATTGTCATTGTGAGTAGGTCATAACCAAGTTACAATACTGGATTGAAGGCAAAAGTAGGTATAATAAAAACATAACAGTCCCATATAAACATATCACACTGTGCCACCAATTAACATAGTGATAAGTCTCTGTTTTTACCTATCTTGTTTCCATTGAAAATGGCATAATGGAGTAAAATAACAATTATTAAATGTTTTCCACGTTCTGAGCATTGTGATAATAATAGCTAATATTGATGTAAACTTGAAGATTTGCAAAACACAGTTAACTGAGGTTCAGAAAGATTAACAGACTTGCCCAGGGTCATGCAACTAATAAGTGACTAAATT
This sequence comes from Dromiciops gliroides, assembly GCF_019393635.1. Taxonomy (NCBI): domain Eukaryota; kingdom Metazoa; phylum Chordata; class Mammalia; order Microbiotheria; family Microbiotheriidae; genus Dromiciops; species Dromiciops gliroides. Next base: position 147,776,776 of record NC_057863.1, read on the forward strand.
AGGATTATGGATTAGGGCATTTGATTCCATTATCTAAAACAGAACTCAGGTTTGCCTAACTCAAGTTCTATCCTCTATCTACTATCTTCCCAAGTTCCATGCCATTATGGGTCTCATTCTATCAGGTCTAAGTAATAACTGCCAGATAAAATGTTCTTCATTACATGGGTATCTCTAGGGCATCTTGTTTGAGATCCCAATGGGAGCCCTGTATTTAAAAAAAAATCCTAGTGTTTCCAAATGACACTTCATTGACTTTCAATGTTTAATTATTTTTTAAGTAGACAGTACAAGTTAAAAAAAAATTGTTTCCTGCCAATAGAAGACTGGGAGTCCCTGACAGGAAACATAAAACAGTCTGCTTGATTCTTTTCTTTACAGTAGAAAATATTTCACAATTTCCAGAGGCAGAGGAGAAAAAAGAATCCTCCACTTTTTCATATTCATCCATTTATTAATTCTGATGCCCATGTGCCAGAAAAAAATGGTTTTCAATAGAAGTCATGTGTGTACTGAGGACATAATTATGTGATATATACTGCCCAAACACTTAACTCCTGCCAGATTTTCAGTTCTATACCAGATTCTGGCATCATTAGGGCTGCTGTACCCTTTTAAGTGACAGGTCAGATTTGACTCAGGAAGGTTCTGCCTTGTTAGGAAGCAAAAACTGCTTTCTCAATCCAATCACTTTTCCAAGTCTTTTCCTTTTGGCAGGAGCTAAGAGCTTAAATGAAGGTGTTACATTATTGCACCACCTGCTACTTCCAAATCTCTAAAATATAATGAGGGGAGATGTGAAAGCCTATTATGTGCACTTTAATACAAGGTTGCCCAGAACCTTATTGAGGCCCTGCTTTTTTCTTTACTAAAAAGATCTAATTTTTTTTCTTATTGGGATATCTAATCTTTTTTTTGTTTGTTTTCTTTTTGCTGCCACCCCATTGTATGTTTATTGGTTCCTGAACACCCAGCTATCACCATGGGAAACAACATAGACATTTTCCCCTTTCTTTCCCTAAAAACATTCTTTATGTCTTGGGTGATTTTGCCCCACTCAGAAAGTTAGAACAAAATACTATAGGGAAGTATATCGATGTAAGATTCAATAATGAAATATAAGGGTAACTTTCAAAAGGAAAGTGAATTTTCTCATGAAGAAAATGAAGGGATTAGACTAGATGGTCACTGAGGTCCCTTCCAGCTCATTATTTAGAATTCTATGATTCTAATCTTCTGCCTGTTTTGTGGCCCATATTGGGTCCTGTTGTCTGAGCTGAACCAATGGATTCTGCAACACATCAGTGCATGCTAAAAAAAAAAATCTTGTTTTCAGAAATACTGTCTCCAACTATTTTATTGCTTTCAATTTGCTGTATGCAGAGAGTTCAGTACCAATTATGGGGATTAAACCATTTGATTATAATGCCTAACAGTGCCTTGCACATAGTAGGAACTTAATATATGTTTAATTGATTCTTCTTACAATTACAATAAAATTAAAATTTTAATTATTTTTTAAGTAGACAGTACAAGTTAAAAAAAAATTGTTTCCTGCCAATAGAAGACTGGGAGTCCCTGACAGGAAACATAAAACAGTCTGCTTGATTCTTTTCTTTACAGTAGAAAATATTTCACAATTTCCAGAGGCAGAGGAGAAAAAAGAATCCTCCACTTTTTCATATTCATCCATTTATTAATTCTGATGCCCATGTGCCAGAAAAAAATGGTTTTCAATAGAAGTCATGTGTGTACTGAGGACATTATTATTTTATCTTATACAAATCTTTCTTTTATTCACTAAGTCAACAGGTCATATAATCCAAAATTAAAAATGGTTATTCATTAAAAATCTGAATACACTTGTTAAAAAGATCTCATAACTAGTAGATAAGAGAAGATAATGTATTATTCTGTTTTTCATTTTCATATACCCTAGCAGTGACGAGCTATGATACTTCTAGAGCATATACAATAATCGGTACTTTCTAAGCAGATGCTTCTTTCATCACTCTAAGCTACACATAAATTATGTGAAACTTTTCCATTTCTAGTAAGCAAACATCCACAGATCATGTTAGCCAATTTTATAAACTTTTTTCTTTTTATATAAAAACCTAAAATTTGGGAAATTCTGATATTTGGGTCATTTTTCCATCCTTTATTTCTTTCACTGATTATGCCAAGTCACATCAACAAACATTTGGTACCCTGTGACAGGCATTGTGCTAACCACTGGAAATATAAATAGAAGCTGAAAGAATGATAGTCCCAGCCTTCAAGGATCTTGCTTCTGTAGAAGAACAACACTTAAAAGGAAGCTGAAACAGGAAAATAAGAAGAAGATACTCATACTATGCAACAGTTTAGAAAGTCTGGGGAGTCAAGAGTAAAGGCCAGAGAAGAATGAAGACATGGCTGGCTTATATCCTTTCCTAAAAATGGAGGAGCTAGACAAACACTGGAAGTATCCCTGACAGAATGAACTTTAGAGTGAGTAGACCAGGGATGAACTGAAGTTCCAGGGTGAAGAGGCTCCAGTGGCATGGTCAAAAAAAAAAATCCAGAGAATAAGAAATGAAGCCCAGAAAGGAAATAAGCTGACAGCTTCTGAATTTACATGCAAGTATCTTACATATGAGTAATTTCTTACAACCCTGAAGTTTCTGTCAGGGGCCTTGTGTTTCATAATATAGTTTATGGTGTGATATCTGTGAAATGTGAGACAGTGTGGCATAATTGATAGAGAGGTGGCCCCTCAGTTGGAAAAATCTGAATTTAAGTCATGCCTTTGGCACATACTGACTCTGTGACCCTAGACAAGTCATAGAATCATAGACCTGGAGGTGAAAGGGGCCTTGAGAGGAGCCATCAATTCCAATCCTTCATTCTACTGAATTCAACTCCTTATTCTTAAAACTGAGGTCCAAGGATATTAAATCAATTAATCTCTTTCAATGGATTCAGACAACTCTATAGGGCCTTAAATTCGCAGCACTTAAAGGGCTAAAGGGTTTTCCTCACTAAGGAGAAAATGAAATGAAATCCCAGGTCCAGAGCTAATCAACCAAATATCTGAGATACTTAAAATAACTCAATCACATATAATGTCTGATTTTAATTCAGGATAGTAGAAAAGACACTAGAAAAAATAACATCATAATTAATTGAGGGGAAAATAACCCACAATCTTTTCTGATGAACAATAATGTTTTCCTAACTTAACTATTCTTCCAGTGTGAAAGGGATAATGGGCATTCAAATAAATGATGGTGACAAATTTAATTTAATCTGGATTTTTCATTGAGGAGAATATATTAAAAATACATAGTTCAAAAAGAATTTATGCAAAAGTTATCCTAAAGATAAATTTCTCTTTTTTTCCCTAAAGATAAATTTCTTACATAAAGGTATTTATATGCCAACAGAAAAGTTTCTATTTCAGTCCAGAGACTTTATTCAGATTTACTCCTTATTATCAACAGAACAATCACCTGGCTTTTGAAAGTCTTTGAAATTGTTTTGATTTCTTGGTGTACAAGACACATGGAAATGTCCCTGAGTGGTAAAATAATTATAATGAGCTTTTATCCATGCTTAGAAGAAAAATTCAATTTTTAAAATGTCTTCTTATGTGTCGATAGACTGAAGCTATTTTGATCCAAAAAAAGTAATCTAGTGTGAAACCTTAACATTTTTAAAAAATAAATTAATCTCTCTTTCATTATTCCAACTAAGTTTGATCCTAGAGCACTACTTTCACAAAATGGGTGTTAATCCTTGGTGGGAACTCACTTTTCCTTAACTGTCAATCTTTTGCTAGGAATCTTCTTAATAGTGCCATTTCTCCATTGAGGATGAATCTAGTCCAAGAGTAGACAGTCTTTCAGAGTGACCTGCCAAGTCTTGATTTATTTCTTCATTCCTGGACAGAAAAAAAGGTGTCAGTCTGCCATAGAGAAGTATCAGGAGCAGAAGCCTAACACCTTTCATGACCATTAGCCTATGCCTTTAAGGTGGGTGGAAAGCTGTCCTCCTTCTGGTTATACATGAATGGAATTGTAAATGGCACAACACTTTTTCTGGCATTCAAGTGGTGCCCAGAAGAATAGGGCATCCTCTCATTTGCTGTTTTTCTTTTCGATCCTTCTTTCCTTATTTTTTTTTTATCAAATTCTCCAGATTTAAAGGATACAATGTGGTACAATAGAGTGTTAAATTTAGACTCCAAAAGACCTGAGTTCAAATCTCACCTCTGACACTTATTCCATTGTGATGTGCAAGTCTTCATCTTCTGCAGAAAGGAGGAATCTGAGCTGAGTTTAGAAGGCAGTTACAGAAGTTGAAGTAAATTAAAATATAATTGGGAAATGTTTAACAAAATAAATACAACATAATGTCAATATGTTTTTTTACCAAGTTGATCTGTGGCCTCATAGGGATAGATTCTGTGAGAAAAGAATTATTAATAATGGATTTCTTGGGGGATCCAGAGATCACTTTCTTAGTCCTTCCCTCCTCCCCTCCCTACTCCAGAAAGTCAGTTCTCCTTGAGAAACTTATCAAATCTCATCTGGGAGACAAATCCAAGTGAACCAAAATGAATGGAAATAGATTCTTTCTCTAGATCTGTGAAGGACTGATAGGATTTAACCACACCTAGATAATGGACTTCCCTTAAGCAACTTGAGGAGGGTCTTTGCATTCTTTTCCCTGATGTCATATCTGGAGTTCTAGACCACCTCAAATCATGTCAACCAATGGAACAAAATGATCCTAACAATTAGCTTTCATCTATGTACAATGACCTACCTCCATCAAGAGGATAAGAAGGGCGCTACTAGGTAGTGCAGTGGATAAAGCATCAGCCCTGGATTCAGGAGGACCTGAGTTCAATCTGGTCTCAGACACTTGACATGTGTGTGTATTGTGTGACATGTGTGACATGTCACACATGCTGTGTGACCCTGGGCAAGTCCATTTAACCCTCATTGCCAAAAAAAAAAAAAAAAAAGCATAAGAAACCCTTGGAAGACTCAAGAAAAGTTTTTCTAAGGACTGCATGGGTCTTCTAAGGGTCTTGTAGGTCTTCTGGGTCTTTTAGGTCTTCTAGGGACTTTTCTCCTGCTCACACTAACTGGCATGCTGAAGTTCTCTCCCCGTTTTCTCTACCATGTGGCCAGAGACCACAAGAAGTTAGGGAAATATGTGGTCAGTCCTTTACTGGTATAATATTAATGAATTTAAAATATGCTTACCAAAACTTCTGTATATAGTATTAGCAATATCAATAATTTTTTTTTAAAAAAACACAACTTTAAGTTCCAATTATTCTCACTAAGACTCAGTTTCCTCTATTGCAACAAGAGGGGGCAGACAAGAAGACAAGAGAGTTTCTCTAAGGTCCTATATCATCATAAATATGTATTGCTTTAAAATTAAAACACTAGAAATGTAAATTATGTCCCCACCTTAAGCTATGTGTCTAAACATTGAAGACAATTTTAAGTCACCTTGGTTTTTTGGGGAAGCAGCTGATGATTATCTATTTCTAAATGTGGTGGAATAAATTCAATAGTATCAGAAGAGAGTGCAAAGGGGCAGTGTAGTATATCAGAAAAAAGAACTAGAGACCCTTGGATTCAAATATTGTCTCTTACACTTAGTAGGCATGAAAGTGGGAGAAATTCACAACTACTCTTTTTTTTTTTTTTCAGTGAGGCAAATGGGGTCAAGCGACTTGCCCAGGGTCACACAGCCAGCAAGTGTCAAATGTCTGAGGCCGGATCTGAACCCAGGCACTCCTGAATCCAGGGCTGGTGCTTCATCCACTGTGCCACCTAGCCGCCCCCACAACTACTCTTAAGTATCAGTTCCCCAACCTGTAAAATGAGTATGACACTTAAACCACCCTGCAAAATTTCTGGAAGGGGTGTGCTTGTGGCTCTGTAAAGAAAATGCTTTGGGGAAACCAAAATTTCATGGAAAGAGCCCTAGATTTTAAATTGCAACTCCAAGTTTTGAAATCCAGCTTGACTCCTTGATGGTTTGGACAAGTAATTTGTCTATACAAACCTCAGTTTTCTCATCTATAAAATACCTCTCTATTTCTCTCCAAGACTGATTGGTATTAAAATGTTAGCTATTAAGCTTTTGGACCAGACCTTGTTACCTATACTTCTCAGTGTAGGGAATTCCCAATGAAGAAAAATATTTTGTATTCCCTACAATCTTAGAGAATTATCTAGAACATCTAGAGCATAAGTGGCCTACCCCAGGGTTCCATAGTCAATACGCAGTAGTATCGGACAGTTAATTCTTCCCGACTAGAGGAAGACTCTATTTCTACTGTTCTATGTTCATAATACCCAATGACTGTTAGATATAATTAAACAGTAATTCACTATATAAACATGAACAATTGTTGTTAGAGTGACTGCCATTACACAGTAATGGGACTAAGTGTCAATGGATGCCACTTCTTTCTCTCTGTTTCCTGACCTCCATTTAGGCCTCCATTTAAAGCTGTGTTAGGCTTTGCTTTCTAATACACTGATGCCTCATGGTGGTGACATCATGCATCTGTAAGTTGTTTGTAATGCAGCACCATCCCTGTCCCTGCCCCCAGAAAACCTTTAGCAAGCAAATCTCCAGGGGTTTATGACAACTTCTATTCCGTCTTGCAGAATAAAAACTACTATATATAATAATGCATTTCCTGGGAGGGAAAACATTCTTGAAAGCAAAGGGAGAAAATAGTTTGGATGATTTAGCTATTTGCTTTCCAGTCTATTGTGTGCCAACTGATAAACAGAGGGACTTTTTTTTTTTGTAAGAACCCTGAATACTAGCTCTTGCCACAGATTCTTTATAAATAGAAGCAGCCAGTAAGCCTTTGCCATGTGTTCCGGGCAGTGCTGGCGGGAGCCATTAAAAATAGAAATAGTCACACATTCATATAAAACATAACACTTTCTTTCCTCATTTTTAATTCAGTGACTTTCTGGTTTTATGGACTTCACTGCAATTGAGGAAATTATCATTCTTGCCTTTATAGGACTATGTAGAGAATAATTTTGTAATTCTCCAGGAAGCACAATGGTTTCCTTTTCATTTGGCATTGACCTCTTATGATTGGAGCTGTGTGGTAGTATTAGTCACTAGCCCTGCTATGGAAAGTATGTTATTTTTTTAATGTGTTGTTACCCTCAAGTTATTTGGGAAAAAAAAAAAAACATTCTTACCTCTATCCTCTCTCCTTCAGAAGCAGCTTTTGATTTTTGCAGCTTTTGCTGGCATGGGGCAAGGCCAGTAATTAAACATAAATGACTTGATTTTCTGGAAAAGTCTATTGAAAGATTAATGGACATTCATGAATATTGACCTTCATGTTCGCTGTAATAGTAATACATTGATTGGAGACTCTCCTTTTTTAAAAGTTAGATTGTAAGCAGGGTTGGTAGGGAGCCATATGAAGGGGCATGGCTTTTTTTTTCTTTTTTTTTGGCATGGGATTTCAACTTGGGGGCATTAACTAACTCCTAGGTTTTCAGACTGATTACATTTATCTAAATTTAAAGTACAAAGGAATCAACATGCTGAAAAGTAATTGCTCTGTTGCCATAGGGAAGAGATTAAGAGAAGTCTGAGTTAAGGAAAAGTACCTAGGTAATAATCCTTTTTATTATATACAGACCAGAATAAATGAATCTTTCTGATCCCTAAAAAAAGCAAAGCATATCATGAACCATGAGGTTAAAGGACTTTGGGGAATGCACTTAGAAGCTGACCAATAGGAAAGTTTCTCATTTCCTTTTGGTTCAATTATCTCTATATCTTTGCCAGGACAAAGGTCCATACTTAATAGCATTTATTAAGCACTTACTATATGTTCAGATACTGAACTAAGTGCTGTAGATACAAAGGATGAGGGAAGAATGATTCCTGGCCTCCAGCTGTTCCCATTCTAATAGGTCAGACAACATGAAAACAGCTTTGAGATAAGATATAAACAGTATAATTGGAAGTTAATCAAAAAGGAAAGGGCTTTGGAGGTAGACCAGGATAGGTCTCCTAAAAAGGAAGAAATGATTGTTGAAGGCAGTCATAGAAGCTAGGCGACAGATTAAAATGTAATGTGGAGGGGCAGCTAGGTGGCGCAGTGGATGGAGCACCAGCCCTGGAGTCAGGAGTACCTGAGTTCAAATCCGGCCTCAGACACTTAACACTTGCTAGCTGTGTGATGCTGGGCAAGTCATTTAACCCCAATTGCCTCACTAAAAAAAAAAAAAGTATAAAAAATGTAATGTGGAAATGTCTAACAAAATAAATAAAAATACAATGTAACATAGATAATGTTAATGTGTGGCATTATAAGTCAATATGTGGCCTTTCAGGGATCAATTTCTATTTGAGTTTGACATTACTGGGAATATTAAAGACTATGTGAGACATGAAGAAATATAAGAAGACTGGAAAGATAGCAAAAGGTCAGATTGTGAAGAGATTTTAACAACAGATAATTTCATATTTTGTCTTGGAGGTAATAAGATACCAGTGGAATTTATTGACAAGTGAAGTGATATGGTAAGACTTGTTTTTTTTTAGGAAAATCACTTTGGCAATTGAGTTGGAGGTTGGATTATAGTAGGGATATACTTGAGCTAGAAGACCAATTAGAAAGTTATTATAATAATTTAAGCAAGAGATGATGAGAGACTGAAATAAGATAGTTCCTGTGGAAGTAGAGATAAGATTACACATACACAAGATGTGTGAATACAGAAATACAAAGATGAAGCAGCTGTCTAGATATCATTGCTGAGAGTGAGGAATCTAGGATAAAAATGAAATTATGAGCCTGGGTAACTGGAAGGATGATGGTGCCCTCAACAGTAATAGGGAAGTTGGGAAGTAGAGATTGTTTGGAGGTAAGGATTATGAGTTCTATGTTGGACATGTTGAGTTAGAAGTAGCTGCAGGACATCCAATTTAATGCATGTATTTTTTGTCTTGAAAGTGCCTGATGTAAAGAAAATCAATTGAGAAATTAAAGATAAAACTCACAATTGGAGAATAAAATCTGACCACTTATGTTACCTAAAATATTTTGTTCCTATATATTTCTCTGGGCAAATGAATTGTGATGATTAAGAATGTGAGAAACATTGTTTCTGCATCATTTAATCATTTTATTAATAAGACCAGCAGGTTATTAATAAAAGCACAGTCATTTGGTCATCTTTCTCAGACCAAAAACAGTCATGGTGGTGGACTCACAGCTTATATACCCTTGAAACAATAGGTGGTTCACCAAACAGCAGTCAAATTTAATTGGTCTAGAAAATAGAGAAGAGGCAGTTTTAAAGGGCATGGATAAGGAGATTTACCTTTCAAGATGTTAGAAGGAATCTATTTTCAAGGTATTGTTTTTCTCTTTATACAATAATCAGTAGTCTTAATTTTAATTGTATTTGAAAAATATAAAGAGGTTGATGATTTTAGAATCACTTTCCACCAGGCCTGCAATCTAGTAGAGGAGTTCTGGAGATGGAATGTGGATTTTATTGTTAGTCACATCAACAAGCAACATTATATAGATACCTCAAGCTTCAAAAGGTGATGAAAACCCAATCCCTGTTCACAGGTCATTGGGGAGTCAGAAGGAGATGTAGAGAAAAGTTTGGCCTGCTCTCACTCCAGAGAAGGGCTCTGGTGACTTTGTTTTCTTTTTTGTTTTTCCATAACACCAGAATTCCCTAGAACTAACACTGAGTGAATTGAAGCAGTGATTAAAAACATGTTATGTTTTCTTTGAGCCCTACAAAAACATTTTCAATTCAAACTTTCAAAAAAAAATTAAAAGTCCTTATAAAGTGCGGCAGCTACATGGTGCAGTGGATAAAGCACTGGCCCTGGATTCAGGAAGACCTGAGTTCAAATCTGACCTCAGACACTCGACACTTACTAGCTATGTGACCCTGAGCAAGTTATTTAACCCTCATTGACCCTCTAGATAAATAAATAGTATTAAAAGTCCTATAAAGTACATTTGCCTTTTTTTTAAAAAAAGGAATTTCTTTGTAGATTCCTTTCTATTCAGATTGTAGCATTTAAAACTATATGTGGTTGCCTTATTTCTGTCCCAAGTTTTGGGAAAATTAGCTAGAGTTTCTAATATATTTGTTACTTATAAATTAGAAGCTTTAGCACCAGTTTGGGGCACTAAGCATTTATTAAACCATAGCAAATATTACTAAAGAGAAAACACTTGGCTAAGAAAGTTAAGAAAAGGCCTATCTAGCCTAGAGCTCAGCCTGGCCTGCTTCTTCCTCCAAGTTCTCCACCATGAGCCTGTCCAATAGCCAAACTGAGAGTAAAAGTTTCCTCTGGGTCTGGAGGAGAGGCCGTCCTTCCACACTGCTTCAAGCTAATTGGTTAGCATCACCCAAATCTATTAGTTCACTGGACTTGAGAGCAGTCCATGAGCAGAATGGCTGAAGTCAGAGTTCAGAGAACTCACCCCCTGAGGGCCAATCTCTTAGGCAGGTGTGGTTTCAATCAAGTCAACTTTAAATGAGTTAATCAGCAAAGTCAATCCAATCAATCTCAATACTATCCTCTCAAGCAGGGACCTCTGGACATCCCAAAACCCAATATTTTCTCAGAAGATGATGCCATATATTTTGTAATGTTCTTTCCCAAATGAATATTGGCACATGATTATTGCCCTTTCACTCCAGTCAAATACTATTGAATATAGATTAATGTAAGTCACTCTGGAATTTTAAATCTAAACAAAGGATATTTTTAAAGGACAAAATGTTGACTCACTTGGAAATTCTGCTACTCTATGATCTTGAACAAATGAGGAGCCCTATTTGAAGTGAATCTAGTCATATAGCCTCTTTGCTTTTATGAAACATTTTTGAACTGCAGATTGAAACAATATACAATTTTATCCTTCATTCCCTATACTGCGAAACTCATTTAAAATGTGACAAGTTAGTAAGTATAATGGAAGGAGTAAAAATTGCTCAGTGAAGAGTCAATGGCAACAGAAGACTTTTGCATAACCAAACATTTTTTAACCAATTGAGCAGTCCAAAGGTATAAAATTAAGTGTTATCACTTAATAATGCAAAAATGAATGAATTAATGTGTTAGTTTCTATCTCCTTCATTCAGAGAACCACCTGATAAAAAATAGATGAACTTTGAGATCATTTAAAGGGGAACAATTGTGCTGACTATTGTAATCAATATTCAGGTTTGTCCTTTTGTGTCCATCAAGTGTCTCACTTTGAGAGGTTTTTGTTTTTTTGTTTTCCATCTCTCCAGACAAAGGCCAATCACTCTCTCATTTTGCCCACTATGCATTTCTTGAGAGTGATAAAACTATAAATTTCCCAGAAGCCTGTACCCTGGAAAGTTGAGTCTGAGTAGTTTGTAAGCATTAAGCTGTGTTGTTTTCATCTGCTGAGTCTGAATTTGCCTAACCTTAGGAACATGCCATAACTGAATATATTAGCATAATAAAATCAAAGTACAACCTTGGTAAAAAAAAAAATCAGTCCAGTCCTCTAACCTGCCAATGAGAGGACAGGTGACATAAGTCACACAGGGAGACACTATAGTGGGTTTATATTTGGATGGAAAATTCAGCTCTACTTATCACAGAAATGGTGAATGTAGGATTTTCTCCCCATGAGGATATAGAAGGAATGTTGTCATGCCCTACAGATCTGCAACAGGAGAATTGGGCTTATTATATGCCATCTGTTGTCTTTTTTTAATTAAATAAATTACACTCATTTTGTTAATTATATGATGTGAACAGACTAGAAAAAAAATTCTTACAAGTGTTTTTGACAACTTTTTCCTGAAATAGGAAACTATTTTGTTAGAGTGATACATTTTCACTCTGCTAGAAGTTCTCATGGATTCCTATAGCAGTTATTTTATTAGACTCATTTTAATCATGTTGAAAATTTGCTTTAACAACAGTTGGTAGACACATTGTTGAAATTAATCCATTGTTTGGTTAGTCTACAAAGCTGGCAAATATATTTTTCATTTCAAACCATGGTCTGAAAATAACAAACAAATGTAAATAGTAAGTTTCATGCAAAGAAAAATCATGTACAAGAAAAAAATAAAGATATTCATGTATCACCCAATGGCAGCATGGATTTGTCTCTTTTTTGTTGTTTTGGTAAGGCAATTAGGGTTAAGTGACTTGCTCAGGGTCACACAGCTAGTAAGTGTTAAGTGTCTGAGGCCAGATTTGAAGTCAGGTCCTAGTGAATCCAGGGCCAGTGCTCTATCCACTGCACCACCTAGTTGCCCCTTAGCAGGCATTTCTCTTATGCATAATTGGGTTCAACTATGACAACTCTAAAAAAGAAATATACTTTCAGAATAATTTCTATGCAGTCATTATAATCAATTTCTTCTAATATCTGTACTTTAACTGTAATTTAATCTTGAATTAATCTTAATGTGTATTTTTCCACATGAAGTTTTTTTTTGCTAATTAAAATTTTGATTAATTAGAAAAACATGAGACTAGTCTGTTCATATATTCTCATTTGTAATCTATCAGTTTGTACATTTTTAATCACTTAGTTGAATTTCTGCATTAGATGAGGCAATATTATAACACAATAATATTTCCTTCAGTCACTGATTCATAATTTTAAACATGGAAGATCTAAATCTGAAACTTATTTCACCCTATATTGTTTCTCTTCTTCACTATGATTAATTGTGCCTTTAGTCCCAATATCTCTCATTTGTTTTTAAATTTTCAATTTCAAAATAATCATATGAAATCTTTCCTACCATTTTTATCAGTGGTTTGTCAAAATGAAAAATAAAGTCTTGCTCCAAATTCTGGGCCTAAATTTCAAAATTTCTGGGAGAAAATTATTTTGTTGTTTTTAATGGACATTAAAAAATTTATTTAAATATTGTCTTAACCAAAGAATTATTCTAATGTTTTATCATTGCATAGAAGAGACCTCAGGTTCAGAGGATAATGTAAAAAAAAAAAAAAGACAAGTCTGACTGATATGTCCAATCTAAAAACATGTGCTTTATGAAGTCCTGAGAACGAGTTGTATTTCTATCATTCATAGATTGACCTAATTTCAGGGAGACTTGACATTTAGTTAGCCATCAAATTATATTTTGCTGCAGCCATAACAACTCATAAAGTCGTGGCTGACTTCTTTGAAAGAGGAAGCATTTACAAAAATGAAATTGTTTAATCTTGAAGCATTGAAGTATAACTCCATCCAAAGAATCTTAATATAGCCCTGATAGGTTAAAATATAGAATAGTACTTAAATCCATGCATTTTTAATTAAGACATTTATTTTCAAATCAATAATTTACCCACTGAGAAGAATGTGATAGCATCAGATAATTTTTAAATTTAATTCAAAACTTTCTAAGGCTTCATCATGACAACACAAATTCAGACAAGACATTCATTTCATAGCAGATGACAGATAATTGGGAAACGAATTTCAGTCTTTATTGTTGTCCCAATATTGGTAACAGAAAAGAGGAGAAAGAGAAAGAGGAGAGAGAAACTATTTACATTTATCAAGATCAGATATTATATTGGACATCAAGTTCTGCATGCATTTTTTTCTTCTATATCTTGAATTTACATTAAATCTAAATTTAAACTCATGGTGAAGGCTTGTTCTATGAACTTAAATGCTTACAACTTCAAGACATTTCATGAATCTAGCAATAAGTGTACTTTAGTAAAATGAAAACTGTTCTAATATTAAGGATACCTACTCAAGTTTTACCTTTGTCACAGATTAACTATGGGACCTTGAATGGAATTAAAGTCTGTGATAAAATAATGGAATTTGGCAGACATCCAGGGGCCCCATCTGATTGATTTAGTATTGTTTAAGAAACCAACTAACTACCTACTTTGGATGATTAGATATGGGACACACCTGGCCTGCCCTGAGTGATGTATACTGCTGAGGTCAGCAGGGGGACCACGCTCAGCCACACAACTTGAAGGACCTCACTTTTGGGGGAGAGAGAGAAAAGGTAGAAAAGACAATGCTGAGGCTGGGAGCACTCTCTTTCCTGTTGGTGAGCCTCCGTGAGTAGACTGGAAAGGGGCTGCACAGCTGACTCCCATAGAAGCTATGGAACCCAGGTGGTGAGTTAATAGAAACAAGGCCAGATCCTCGAAATAGCTAAGCTGGAAGCAAGTTTGGGGATTGAGTCAGTCTTGCCAGAGCCAGAGAGCTTATCCATTTTTCTTGTCCCCTATTCCCTTGTCCCTGGCTTTATTAATTTCACCTTTTTTGTATATTTTATTCCCATTAATAAAACCTGATTTGTTTGTGGAAAAGAGGGTATTAATCTCCTTTCTCATTAGCCTGGGAGAAATAACTAAAAAGGCAGTTTGGAAGAGAGGAAACTTTGGACCTAAAGGTCCCTGATTATTATCTGAACCCCAATATTATGGCAAGCCACCCAATTAACTTCCATAATAAATTTGTCTCTTATAAGTCAAAAGAACAAAAGTCAAAATGCAGTTCTTATTTTCAGTGGATATGTGATTATAAGCAATTAATTTTATCTCTCTGAGTCTCGGTTTCTTCATTAGTAAAGTGGAAATTATAATACTCATAATATCTAGCTCATGACATTATTTTATGGAGAAACCTTTGTAAATAATGAAGTTCCTATGTGTATATTTTTAAATATTCAAAGCTAGAAATATTTTTAAAATAATTATATTACATGTGAAGTTTTAAAGATATTTCTCATGTTTTAGCTTTAATCTTGATTTATTAGCCATAATAGTGTTCCACCTGCCAGTGTGACTCCATATGTGAGATTCAAGTAGTAAACTTGGTTTTAGCTTGTAATGATTGGAATGATGCCACCTGCTGGAGAGCTACTGTAGGAAAGCTCTGCCATGAGGAGAAGGCGTCTGAGGGCAAGTCATATGGTCAAGATCCTTGGCATCAGGAAGTTACATTTTCTTGTGGATACTGTCTATCAAGACTACCAGCCAATCAACTTGAGGAGCCTCCCATTTCTGGAAGGAGGACATGAAGTAGGAAGCAGACACTGGCGGAAAGGTTCTTTCCCTTTTGGTTCCTGACCTCGCCATGATCTGATGATGGGGTCTATTAGAAATAGTTAGATTTTTACTTCTTTTCTCTGATCCTAATGCTCTTTAATAAATACTTAAACACTTACATACTCTTGCTAAAGCTTATAATTTATTGGAGACCACTCATTAGATTTTAGATAGTATAGCTAGAATTGTAGCCCCTTACAAGCTTAAACATAAAACAGCACTTCGACTTTAAAGGTTCATTTATAAAATAATCATAAAGATATTGAAACATCTCTTTGCATATAATGCAATGAATATCTTTATTTTTTCCTTTAAAAAATACCAACTGTCCTAAAACTACCATCCTCTCCATAGGAACACCATATAAATGTAAGAACATCATGCAGAGCAGGGCTTTTCTAGTTAGGGTCCAAAGACCTCCAAGAGATCCATGAATAGATTTTGAGGAGTCTGTGACTCTGGATGGGAAAAAATTACATTTTTCTTTTCATTAACCTCAAACTGAAATTTGGCATTCTCTTCAATTACATAAAAACATTATGCTGAGGAGCCAAAAGTTTTTGCCAGACTCCCAATGGTATCCATTATGCGCAAACACATACACACACAAACAAAAAAACACACACACACACAAACACACACTCACACATAAAAATCCCTGGTGTAGATGTAGGAAATGTAATTGGTATCTTTGCAAATGATCATTGAGTTTTTAATGGAATTAGAAGCATGTCATATTTTAAGGGACAAGGTAAAAAAGAAATTCTTAACAGTCTTGCTATAGAACAGAGAGAAAAAATATGTACTGAGGCAAAAAATCTGGCATCAGTAAAATTTCATTTGGGTCTACTTTATACTTAACAGAGAGTCAGTGTTGTAAAATGGATAGAGAATTAGCCACAAAGCCACAAAGCCCTGGATTCAATTTGAGCCTCTGACATCAACTAGCTATGTGACCCAAGACAATTCATCTAACTCTCTATTCTCTAGGCAACTCTCTTAAACTCTAAGTTTTGGTGGGGTTCCACATGTCAATGAAATCAGATTTCTAGCCCTTAGCTCTGTGTACTCAGTACTGTGATAGGATCAGCCAGTTATATGGAATTATAAGATATAGTTCCTATCTTCAAGATCATACAAGTTTTTTTTCATTTATTTAGGATTTTATTTTCCCAAATTACATGCAAAAACTAATTTCAATATCCCTTTTTAAAACTTTGTGTTCCAAATTCTCTTCCTCCCTGCCTCCCCATCCCCTCTTAAGAACTCAAGCAATTCCATATAAGTTGTACATGTGTAGTCATGCAAAGCATTTCCATATAACTCAGATTATAAGAGAAAACAGAAAAAAAAAATCTTTAGAAAAAGTAACTAACAAAAAAATTATGCTTCGATCTGAATTAAGACAATATCAGGAGGGCGGCTAGGTGGCGCAGTGGATAAAGCACTGGCCTTGGATTCAGGAGGACTTGAGTTCAAATCCATCCTCAGATATTTGATACTTACTAGCTGTGTGACCCTGGGCAAGTCACTTAACCCTCATTGCCCCTAAAAACAAAAACAAAAATAAACAAACAAAAAAAGACAATATCAGTTCTTTCTCTATAGATGGATTGCATTTTTCATAAGTCCTTCAGAATTGTATTGGATAGTTGTATTGCTGAAAATAAATCATTCACAGCAGAACATCTTGCAATATTGCTGTTATTTTGTATATAGTAAATTTCACTTTACATCATGTTCATGTCAGTCTTTCCAGGTTTTTTTCTGAGAGCATCCTGCTCATCATTTCTTATAGCACAATTTTGTTCCATCACAATCTCATCCCATAATTTGTTCAGTCATTCCTCAATTGATGAATATCTCCCCAATTTAAAATTCAATTTTTATTTAATCTCTTTTTGGATACCAACCTAGTAGTGGTATTACTAGGTCCTATATTATGCATGGTTTTGTAACCCTTTGTTCTTAGTTCCAAATTGCTCTGCAGAATTTTTGAATGTTTACAACTTTACCAAGAGTGTATTAATGTTTCATTTTCCCAATATCCCCTACAACATTTGTCATTTTCCTTTACTGTCCTATTATCTAATCCAATAGGTATGAGGTAGTACCCCAGAATTGATTTGACCTGTATCTCTCTAATCAATAATGAGTTAGAGCACATTTTTTCATATGGGTATATGTAGCTTTGATTATTTCATCTGAAAACTTCATGTCTTTTGATCATCTATCAACTGGGGAGTGGCTCTTTTCTTAACAAATTTGACTCAGTTCTTTATGTGTTTGAGAACTGAAGCCTATGTGGTAAAATTATTAGAATTGGGCTGACTCATTTGGGAGGGGCCACACCTGGCCCACCCTGAAGTTATATATGTTACTGAGGTCAGAAGGAGAAACCTCTCTCCATAGGCAGTTTTTGAAGGAACTCCCCTTTTGAGGGAGGAAAATTAGACACTTTACTGAGGGGAGTCTGAGTCTCTTCTAGAGCTCTCTCTCTCTCTTCCTCCCTGGTGGTGGCATGAGCAGGAGCAACAGCAGATGAGTCATTCAAGCCTGGTAGTAAGCTGTGCTTTCCATTGAAGCTATGAGTTCCAGGTGGTGAGTGACTCTGCTCTTTTTAACAGACTTAGCTTAGAGCTAGGAGGCTTATCCATATTTCTTCTCCCCTATTTCCTTATCTTTGATTTTATTAATTTCACCTTTTCTGTTTACCTTATTCTCCTTAATAAAATCTGATTCATCTGTGGAACAGAGGCTGTACGGCTCCTTTCTTATTGACCTGGGAGAAATATCTAAAAAGGCAGTTTCAAAGGGGAGGGAGAATTAAACCTAGAGGTCCCTCATTATCTCTGGGACCCCAATATTTAGGCGAGCCACCCAATTAACTCTTCATATATTAAATTTGGCCCCCACAACTATCAGACAAACTTGTTTCAATTTTTTTTTCAGTTACTATTGCTAACTGTATTTCCCTCTATTGTATTCCCTCTCCATGGCATTTAATCTATTTTATATCCTCTTTCACCCTATCCCTCCTCAAAAGTGTTTTGCTTCTGACTGCCCCCTGCCCCACCCTGCCCTCCCCCTTTCACCTCCCCCATCCCCTTCTTCACCTACTTTCCTTCAGGGTAAAATAGAATACTATACCAAATTGAATGTATGTTCTTCCTTCCTTGAGCCAATTCTGATGAGAAAAAGGCTCACTCACTCCCCAGAACCTCCCCCAACTTTCCCTCCACTCCATACACTTTTTCTTGCTGCTTTTATGTGAGATTCTTTACCCCGTTCCACCTGTCTCTTTCCCTTTCTCCTAGTGCATTCCTCTCCCCCTTAATTTTAATTTTTTAAAGATATCATCCCTTCATATTCAACTCACACCTCTGCTCTCTGGCTAAATATACTTCATTCATCTACCCTAATAATGAGAAAAGTCTTATGAGTTACAAGTATCATCTACCTATGTAGGAATGTAAACAGTTTAACCTTTTAATGTCCCTTATGACATCTTTTTCCTGTTTATCTACTCTACTGCTACTCTAGGGTCTTGTATTTGAAAGTCAAATTTTATATTCAGTTCAGGTCTTTTCATCACAAATGCCTGAAAGTCCTCTCCTTCATTGAATTCCAATATTTTCTCAGAAGTATTATACTCAGTTTTGCTGGGTAGATGATTCTTGGTTGTAATCCCAGTTCCTTTGGCCTCCAGAATATCATATTCCAAGCCCTCCAATCCTTTAATGTAGAAGCTGCTAGATCTTGTGTAATCCTGACTATGGTTCGAGAATAATTGATTTTTTCCTTTCTGGCTGTTTGCAATATTTACTCCTTGACCTGGGAACTCTAGAATTTGGCTATAATATTCCTGTAAGTTTACATCTTGTCATCTCTTTCAGGAGGTAATTGGTGGATTCTCTCAATTTCTATTTTGCCTTCTGCTTCTAGAATATCAGGGCAATTTTCCCTGACAAATTTTTGTAAGATGATGTCTAGGCTCTTATTTTTGATCATAGCTTTCAGGCAGTTCAATAATTTTCAAATTATCTCTCCTGGATCTATTTTCCAGGTCAGTTGTTTTTCTAAAGAGATATTTCACAATGTCTATATATATTTTTTAATTCTTTTGCTTTTGTTTTATTGTGGCTCGATTTGCCATAATGTTATTAGCTTCTATTTTCTCAATCCTAATTTTTTTTTTGTTTTTAGTGAGGCAATTGGGGTTAAGTGACTTGCCCAGGGTCACACAGCTAGTAAGTGTTTAAGTATCTGAATCCAGATTCGAACTCAGGTACTCCTGATTCCAGGGCTGGAGTTCTATCCATTGCACCACCTAGCTGCCCCCTCAATCCTAATTTTTAAGCAATGATTTTCTTCAGAAAGCTTTTGTGGGGGCTGCTAAGTGGCGCAGTGGATAGAGCACTGGCCCTGGATTCAGGAGGACCTGAGTTCAAATCCGGCCTCAGACACTTGACACTTACTAGCTGTGTGACCCTGGGCAAGTCACTTAACCCCCACTGTCCCACAAAACAAAAAACAAAAAAAACAGAAAGCTTTTGTACTTCCTTTTCCATTTGACCACTTTGTTTTTTCAAGTCATTGACTTTCTTTTCATGATTTCCTTTCATCACTTTCCTTTCTCTTTCCTTTTTTTTCTACCTCTCTTACTTTATTTTCCACATCCTTTTTGAGTGTTTCTATAGCCTGAGACCAATTCATATTATTCTTGGAAGCTTTGGATGAAAGAGATTTGACTTTGTTATCTTCTTCTAAGTGTGTATTTTGATTTTGTCACCATAGAAACTTTCTAGGGTCAGCATTTTTTTCTGTTTGCTCATTTTCTCAGCCTATTTCTCTATTTTTATCTCTTTGTTAAAGTGGGGAACTGCTTCCAGGGTTGAGGGCATACAGTTTCAAGTTTCAGGGAGTTTGATCAGCTGTTCTCTGAGATAAATTTAGGAATTTATAAGTCTATAGTTCCTCCAAGGTGGTATGATTTAAAGAGTGGTACGCTCACCACTCTCCTAACCTGTGCTCTTCTCTGGAAGCAGCCACAGGCCTGTTTCTCTGCCCTCTCACCCAAAACAGAGCCCTGCTCCACTGTGCCTGCAAGTTCAGGTGTGCCCACATTCTTCACCAGCCTGGGCCACCACCAAAGACTGCAACCCAGATACTAGCATGGGGAAAAAAACAGAGCCCTGCCTCAGTGCCAACTGCTTGAGCCCCTCACTATAGTGGGCTGAGTTCCAGAAGCAGCAGCTGCACCAGCTAATTCAGAAGCTCCCAAGGCCTGGTTATCTGGTGCTGGGTCTGGATCTCTGTAGG
Organism: Dromiciops gliroides; assembly: GCF_019393635.1. Lineage (NCBI taxonomy): Eukaryota > Metazoa > Chordata > Mammalia > Microbiotheria > Microbiotheriidae > Dromiciops > Dromiciops gliroides. The sequence continues at coordinate 147,797,230 of NC_057863.1, forward strand.
TACAGCCCCTACTCCACTCTCATCCCAGTACAACAGACCTTTCCTGCCACCCTTCTAAGTTGTTTTTGGATGGGTCCTTTTCTGGGTTCTGCTGCTCCAGGAATTGTCTCATGGAATTATTTGAAGGTATTTGGAGGAGTCTTGAGGAGAGCTCAGGGAATTCACTGCCTTTCCTCCACCATCTTGGTGCCACCAATCATACAGTTTTATAGGAAGAAGGAGAGATTGGGAGAAGGGCAAAGTAGAGAAAGCAAGATGTAAAAATGAAGATAAGAAGATAAAGGCAAAATAAAATTGTTCCCTAATGTAGCAGTTTATTTGTTCTTTTAAGTCCCAAAGGCCAGAACTAGGAGACATGAGTAGAGAGACAAATTTTGGCTCCTATATGAAGAATTTTCTTAATAATTATAGTTGTCAAAAATGAGTTGTATTGCCTTGGGAATTCATGAGATTCCCATCTCTGAAAATGTTTCATCAGAAGCTAACTAGTAATGAGGCACACTGCGGAGAAAATTCCTGTTTAGATGCTAGTTGAAGTGATCTTCTTCCAATTCTAAGATCCTATGACATTATGGTTAAATGAAAATATATACATTTACTATACACACACACACACACATCTACCTGTTTATATTTTCTTTTGTTTTGTTTTTTGAGTACTAATCTTGAGCTATTTGGTTGTAATAAATCTTCTAAAACAAATCAAAGTGGCATAATGGATAAAGCACTGGCCCTGGAGTCAGGAGGATTGGAGTTCAAAGACAGCCTCAGGCACTTAGCTGTGTGACCCAAGGAAAGTCACTTAACCCCAGTTGCCTCCACATGAAAAATTAAACAAACCAATGTGAACAATTTTACATAGATGATGATGTTTATGTTAGAATTTCCCATTTATCATCTCAATAAATTTTTGAGGAAAATCTATCAATGAAAGTCATCAGCTTTTCTGTAACCAAGAGCCTTGGAGAATTACCTAAGGATCTGAATATTTAGTCATTGTCACTTGAGTGACATTTTTATTCTCTCATAGCTGCTACATCCCACAGGCATGACTTGAGCTCTGGTTTTCCTGATCATGTGACTGATTCTCTCTCCATTCTAGCATGCTCTTTCAATAACTTGTAATGATTGGAATGACGCCACCTGCTGGACACTTACTGTGGGAAGGCTCCGCCTTGAGGAGAAGGTGCCTGAGGGCAAGACATGTGGCTTTTCTTCAGTGTCAGGAATTGACATTTGCTTGTGGGAGAAAGAGGGGGCAAGGTTGGAGCTCATGCTCTCTTTTGCAAGGACTCTTGTGGAGAGCATAACAGGAGAACTGTAGCTCCCCGGGATAGATAGCTGAATCTAGGCCTCTTTTTCTCTCTCTTCACCAAATTCATATTTTCCTTAATAAATGCCTAAAAGTCAAACTCTTGCTAAAGCTTATCATTTATTGGTGACTACTTATTAGATATTTTAGACAGAATAGCTAGAATTTTAGCTCCTTACAAGCTAAACACATCAAATACCACATTTGAAAAAGCCAGATATGAAACAGGAATGAAGGGGGAAAGGGAGCAAAGCCTGTTGACAGGAAATGTGGAAGGAGGAAGGAGACAAGGGATATTTTTTAAAATGAAATTGATGTAAAAGCAAAAGATATCAAAAAAGTTTATTTTTTTCAGGTAATTTTTCACTACTTGCTAATTTACAATATAAAAGCATTTGATTCTGGAAAGCAAAGCAGGGCCTTAAAAGCTCTCCTCTAACAAATTCCTTTCATGCATACCTTACAATTATAAAAGACTTCTTTAAATCTTTTATAACCAAAGTAACAATTCAGTTAGCCTCAGATAATCAATATAAAATGAAGTATTAAATAGAAAAATGCATGCACACTAACAGTGTTTGTCAGAGTCCTGACAGATGCTCAGTGCTGTGTACAAACTAAAAAAGAATTCCATATGGATTCTGAGATCCTCTAGATGTTCCTGTTTGGGGATGACTTTGTATTGTTTATGGCAAGTCTCACAGTATTGCAGAGCTTCCTAAAAGGGGTACATTCTCCCTCAAATGGATTAGACCAAAATATCTACATTGGGAGGACAGAGTAGCAATAAGTGAATTAAAAAACCTATTTTCCATCCTATGATATGAAATTGGATGGCCACTTCATAGATACTGAGGTTGAACAATGCACTAGGCCCAGATTTCAATAGGAGGGGAAAGGTGGGCTATATGGATTTGGAAAATTTTTTAATGTTTTTAATAATATCAAGCTTTTCCCTGAAGCAAAAGCCCAGCTTTTTAACATGAATATTTTTTTAGCAATTTGTTATTAATGTCAGTCAAGGAATACCACAATCTCTGAAAAAAAATATAAATTGCAGACTAACCATAGGGCAAAAGAGAAGTACATAATGAACATCGATACACTTCCACATATTACCAATGCAGAATAGTATAGGAAAAGTAGGCCATAGGATATCATAAGAGAGATGTCTAACTGAGAAATGGCATATATCTGTCATGTAGTGACAATGAAGAATACCCCTAATAAATGGTCTGTAAACTCCATTTGTACCCACATAGAGAAAAGAGATACAAAAAAGCTGGGCTCCCATCCACATCCCATACTAGAAGGATGAGTAAACTTCCTGTGGCACCATTATAAGATTCCAAGGGAGAAAAAAAATCTCACAAGATGAGAAGGCATGGGTTGAATATGATATATTACCTTGAACTTAGCAACTACTAGTGAAATCATAAATCTACAAAATAATATGACAAAGTCAAGAAAAGTTGCTTATTTCCAATTTCTTGTTTGTAATTCTTTAATGAGTTTGTTCTATATTTGAAACATGAATCATCTGTAATTTGGCTCTGACTAGGAAGATAGAATTCTGACTCAGACATACTATTTCTTGATCTTCTGTACCTTCCCCGAAATTTTTAATAGTGCCATAATTTACAAATCAATACTTCAGTTTCTTGGAATACTCTACTGCTTATCAATAATAATAGCATTTATCAGTCAATGTTGTTTTCATTCTTTGAAGTCACTATGCTTTCATTTAAAGTCTATAGTAACTGCTACAAGGTCTATATCACAACAAGATCAAAGAAAAAGGAAAAGGATCTATATGCACAAAAATTTTTATTACAGCTTTTTTTGTCATAGCGAAGAATTGGAAGCTGAGGGTACTTGATGAACAAGTTATGGTAAATAAATATGATAGAATACTATTGTCCTGTAAGAAATGATGCAGGGGACCATGTCAGGGAAAACTTATATGAACTAATATAAAATGTAATGTGTAGAACCAAGAGAAAAGTTTACACAGTAACAATAATATTGTAAAGATAATCAACTCTGAATGACTTCATAACTTTGATCAACAAAATGACACATTATTCAAAGGACACATAATGAAAAAAGCTATCCACTAGAGATAAAATTGATGGATTTATAGCATATTTTTCTCTATTGTTTTTTTTTTCTTATTGGGGGGAGTGGGGTAGCTAATGTTGAAATTTGTTTTTGTTTTACTTCCTATTTGTAATAAATTTTGTTTTTCTTGACTTTTCAATAGTGGGGAAGGAGTAGGAACAGAGAGAAACTGAAAGGGAAAATAAAATAAAATTGAATTTAAAAATTAAAGTCTATAGTAGTGACTATAATTCCCTGAATATTATCAAATAATAATTGATCAATAACTCTAACTGCTTTAAACATGAACCATTACATAATACTATTTAATGAAAAAAGTGTACTTCAATATATACAAGCAAACCAATATTATTTTATATCACAGGAAATGTCTGTATTTAATGGAGCAGTTATTCTTGCAAATTTAATTTTTATTTTCTACTGTTACGTTTCATATATAAGTTCAGGTTAATAAAATAGTCTATTTTAAATCTTTTAAAAGCTTTAAAATGGCATAGAAATATGTCATTAATCTTACTACTAATGCTTGCTGGACATGAATTCTTTGCTCATCTGAAGTCCTTTTGTTTGGGGTAAGGGTATTTTTCAGTTCTACTCTGGCTATTGTAATGGTCACTATTGTCTCATTTAAAAAATAAACTAGGAACTATTAAAGAAAATGTATGAACTCTAAAAGTAAAAATATTTTGTCATAATAAAAAGATGATATATTATCAAACTATCTGGAAAATTTAAAAACATATATAAAATCTTTAAAATGAGAATTTTTTAGCCTTCATGAAATAAAAAAAACAACTTGGTTTCATGTTTAGTTCAAGGAGTATTTAAAGTTTAATTGCTGCAGAATCCCCACCCCTCTGTTTTAAGGTAATGACTTCTGATAGTCTTCAATGATGAGGGGAAGAGAAGGTATTGAAAATTTATATAACACCCATAAGTCCCAGGTATTGTATTAATCACTTTACAAATATTATCTCATTTAATTCTCACATAAATCTGGGAGACAGATAAAATTATTTTGTTGGTGAAGAAAGTGAGGCACTGGTTGAGGCAGAGGAGCTCTCTCTCCTCTGTACCACTTTGATGCAAATATTTAACTCAAATTCTGAGGCTTTCCCTCTCTAAGACTAAGCAAAAATACATACATCAATCCCATTTCTTCATGTTTGTTTCCCCCATGGATTCCTTATATTTCAGTAGCTTCATTATAGCAAAAAGAAACCATGAGCTTTTCTTGGGTTTATTTCTTCTACAGTTGAGGTAAAATAATTGATTGCACCTGGCTTGAAACAATAATATGAAAGAGAAAAGAGGGGGTGAAAGAAAGAGAAAGAGAGTCACAAAGAAAGACAAAAACAAAGAGCAAAAAAGAGAGACAAAAAAACAGAAACAAAGAGAGTGTGATAGAGACAGATAAAGAGAGAGATAAAGAGATACAAAGAAACAAAGTATGAGAGAGAGGATGAAAAAAATAGAAACAGAGCTAGGAGAGGGGGAGAGAGAGAGAGAGAGAGAGAGAGAGAGAGAGAGAGAGAGAGAGAGAGAGAGAGAGAGAGAGAGAGAGAGAGAGAGAGAGGATTTGTAGTAGTTGTTCAGTATCATTTACTAGTACCCTTCTCTGTTCTGTGTAGTGTCCTGAGAGAATTTCACCCAGAGGAGACCAAGACTATTGCACTCATTCCTCCATGATTAATAAACATCCTGTTATAGCCTATCTACCCCACGTGATTCTGAACTAGTTTTCATTATTCAAACATCCTTTTCAGTCCCCTAAAAACTTCCCATATTTCTAACCCAAGCTGCTCCCTCCCTTCCTCCACCATGTCCTACTCTAAAACTACTTACTCCTATTAAGTTGGCTTTTTATTATTGTTAGTCTTTCAATTGTGTTCAACTATTTGTGATCCCATGGACCATAGCATGCTGGATCTTTCTATCCTTCACTCTCTTCCAAAGTCCATCCAAACTCATGTTTATTGCTTCCATGATGTTATCAATCCATTTCATCCTCTGCTCTCCCCTTCTTCAGTTGCCTTCCGTTTTCCCAACATCAGAGTCTTTTCCAATGAGTCCTGTCTTCTCATTATCTGGCCAAAGTATTTAATGTTAAGCTTCAGTATTTGTCCTTATAATGAATGGTCTATCTTAATTTCTTAACATATTGACTGATTTGATCTTCTTGCTGTCCAAGGAACTTTCAAAAGTCTCCTGAAGTACCACAATTTGAAAGCATCCATTCCATGGTGCTCAGCTTTCCTTGTAATCCAACTCTCACAATCATAGCATTGCCTATGTGGTCCTTTGTTGGCAAGGTAATGTCTCTGCTTTTCAGTATGTTGTCCAGATTTGCCATTGGTTTCTTTCCAAGGGGCAAGCATTTTTTTTTTTAATTTCAAGGCTACTGTTGCTGTCTTCAGTAATCTTTGAGCCCAAGAATAAAAATTCTGACATTTCATCTCCCTCTATTTGCCAGGAAGTGATGAAACCAGTTACCATGACATTCGTTTTTTGATTCTTTTTTTTTTTTTTTGGAGTGAGGCAATTGGGGTTAAGCAACTTGCCCAGGGTCACACAGCTAGTAAGTGTTAAGTGTCTGAGGCTGGATTTGAACTCAGGTACTCCTGAATCCAGGGCCAGTGCTCTATCCACCGCACCACCTAGCTGCAAGCTTCAAGTCAGTTTTACACTCTCTTCTTTCACCCTTATCAATGCCTTAATTTTTCTTCACTTTCTGTCAGTGTGGTATCATCTACATATCTGAGATTAGTGATATTTCTCCTGGTGACCTTCATTCTGGCTTTTGATTCATCTTGCCAGGCATTTCACATAATGCACTCTTCATATAAGTTAAATAAGGTGACAATATACAGCCTGGTCCTACTTCTTTTCCAATCTTAATCCAATCAGCTGTGCCATGTTTGATTCTAATTGTGACTTTTTGTCTGGAATAATGGTTCCTCAGTAGACAAGTAAGATGACCTGGTATTCCCATCCCTTTGAGGACTTGCCGCATTTTGTTGTGATCCACACATTCCAAAGCTTTAGTGTAGCCAATGAAGCAGAACAAGATGTTTTCTTGGAACTCACTTGCTTTCTCCATAATACAGTGAATGTTAGCAATTTGGTCTCCAGCTCTTCTGCCTCTTCATAAGCCAGCCTGCTCTTCTGGTAATTCATTTCATATGTTGCTAAAGCCTAGCTTGCATAATTCTTAAGTATAACTTTGCTGACATGTGAAATAAGCTCAATTGTTGGGTAATGTGAACATTCTTTGGCATTGCCTTCTTTTGATTGGGACATAAACTGATATTTTCCAATATAATTGCCAGTTTCAATACCAGATTACATTCACAGTTGAGTTTCCTTTCACCTTGACCCACCTGCTTCATTAATACTGGAGATACTTGTAATTATCATCTGGTTATTCCCAGTAGTATATTCTACACCTTCCACCCTGAGCAACTCATCTTCCAGTGTCATATCATTTATCGTTTTAATCCTGTCCTTGGGAAATTTTTAAAAATTAATTTATTACTGTCTTGGCAAAGATAGTGTCATGGTTTGCCATTTCCTCTTCCAGAGGATCACCTTTTGTTAGAATTATCCAGTATTACCTGTCCATCTTAGATAACCTAACATGGTGTACCTCATAATTTCATTGGGCTACACAAGCCCCTCTCCCATGATAAGGCAATGATCCAGTAGGGGAAAGAGAGAAGATGACTTAGGTTAAAAAAAAAATTAGAAAAGTCACTTCACTCCCCTGACATTTTTGTAATGTTGTTGAGTTGTACCATAAGTCAGTCTCATTACAATCACAATGAAGCTAAATATAGAGACATAGAACCTTAGGGGGAATTCAGCCTATAGTTTTACTTTTAAAGGAATAAACTAAGCCACAAAAAACTTGTGATGCCAATATCCACCATTATGTCAGTCCATTCTAGCCATGCCATGCCAGCCATTGAAAACATTACTAAAACTGTAACTATAGACTTCCATTTTTCTAATGAGAATAGAAGGGAAAATATGGCTAAAACTGCCCCTGCTTATTTATAGTCAAACATTCTTCTCAAAACACTGAGCAAACCATTGTTCATGATTTTTCCATAGAACAACATTACCTTTTTATAGTGCCCAGCATAATATCAAGCACAAATAAACACTTTAAAATGCATCCTCCTCCCATAGCAGTGATAAGAACCAAAATTTCATTTCAACAAAAAGTTTCTTTTGATATTCAACTTCAAAATCTATCTAAATTATTTACCCAAAGGGTACTTTGTACATATTTTAGCAATTTCAAAAAGAAACATGAGTACATGTTTATTCAATAAAATTAGAATGATCTAAGTGGGACACACCTATTTATATTTGTTTGCCCTGAGGCTACAATTATTCTTCCTATATTGCTTTAAGATGCAACAGAATTTAGAACTGTGAAAATAAGCTGATTATATACTGAATACATTTTTTTTTTGTTATTGTAATTGTTCTTCTTAGGAGACTGTTTCCTGAGTTTAAAAGTTTATTTTAAATGTATCTCTAGGGGGCAGCTAGGTGGTACAGTGGCTAAAGCACTGGCCCTGGATTCAGGAGGACTTGGGTTCAGTTCCAGCCTCAGACACTTGACTCTTACTAGCTGTGTGACCCTGGGCAAGTCACTTAACCCTCATTGCCCTGCAAAAAAACAAAAACAACAACAAAAAATGTATCTCTAAATATACATATAATATATCCAGGAATATAATTTGAATTAAAAAATATATTCCTGGAAACTCTATGTAGTTTAGAAAGCTATTAACCTTATAAGGGACTGGTGGTAGAGGAGAGCATTTAAGTAAAGATCAAAGGATGCCAAAACAGAAGTGGCATAATTAATAATAATAATAAGTAATAATAATAAGTGGTTCCAAAGGTTTGTCATGCCAGAGTGGGAGTGGGGATAAGCTCCCATTCTCTATAAAATGCTCCAATAGCATGAGTCTCAAATAGCCCCTGACAACCAAAGCCCAACTCCTGGCCTTCTCATAGCAGAACTATTTCCACTAATAGAAGGGGCAAAGGTGAGTCACTGACACCTTAAAACCAGTCACTTCTGGCAATTGGGGATCGTTAGCCATGGCAGGCAACCTGCCTAGGGGAAGGAACCTTGATTTTAAACCTTGGCTGCCTTGCGGCTATAGCCATATATGGGAAAGGCTTCGGGAGTTAACCCCGAGGAAAAATCAGGAGTTGGAGTCCCTTAGGCAGTTGGATGTTGGACATCACATCCCTCTGGCAAGTCCTGCGGCGGCACTGGTGCCAAACTGTATTGGCTCCTGCCTCTCCTTTGAATCCACCAATGTTGGGGAGAGGGAAAACCTGCTGCATGGGCAGCAGCTTGTTTTCCATATTGATCTGCCCAGGCCACCAGCGCCCTGGAGAGGACACTCCAGCTACTCCTCATGGGGTAGATACAATACGGGATGTGGCAGTTACCAGTTATAAGTCACTCAGGAGCTGCGGCTCCCGCATTGGACTGCATAGCCACACTGTGGCCTGTGGCTCTTCAAGGTGTTGATCCATGGTCATACACCTACTACAATTATTACTACTGGTGGAGGCCTACTACTAGGAAACACTGGGACAGAGAAAGGAACTAACTGGCTTAGGTCTTCATAATACAAAGAACAAAACTGGCATAGAGGTAACATGTAGACATGTTAGGGGAGTTGGGATATATGCATATAACAGAAGCATCTTTCTTCTAAAAGTAGAGCATCAAATGATTCCTTAGCCTTTCTAGCTTGTAGTCACATTTGACAGAAGGTAAAGAAAGAACTGAACTTCAGGGAAATACTAGTATGAATTTAATTCTGATTAATAAGGTAGAATTTATGAAATGGAGACAACAGGCAGATGCCTCAAGGAAAGCAACTATATCTCAATGTTTATAATAACCAAGACATAGTCAGGCTTATTTATTATTTCTTTTCAAAATTTAGGGAAACAAATTTTCAAAAGTAAATAGAAATGTTAGATATCATCTCATAATCTGAAACTATGAAAAGAAAAATAACTCGAGAAATGGCAAGTTTTAAAAAAATGAATTTCTAATAGTCTGTATATTTCTAATGAGGAAGAAAAGGAATATATGGGTAATCTAAAAAGAACCGTCTAAGGAGATAATATTTATAGAGTATATACAAAAGCTGACAGTCTGACTAATAATCATGGACAAATGCGAATAAATAACATACCATTCTAAAAATATAATAAGGAAGCCAAAAGGTCAGAATGAACTGAAGCTTCATAAAAATGCTACATAATTGTTTTTATAAGGCTTCTTTAAATATTTCTGGAGAAAAAAAAGGAGAAAAATTCCTGCCTGGAGTATAGATGAAACAGCATAATGTTAATAGAGAAACAGAGAGAAAGAAAACAGAACTATTCAAATCAATTTTTTTTTCTATTTTCTATTCTCAGGAGTATTACCATTTGTTGTTGTTGTTGTTATTGTTGTTGTTGTTATTTTGTTTTGTTTTTTGTGAGGCAATGAGGGTTAAGTGACTTGCCCAGGGTCATATAGCTAGTAAGTGTCAAGTGTCTGAGGCCTGATTTGAACTCAGGACCTCCTGAATCCAGGGCTGGCACCACCTAGATGCCCCAGGAGTATTAACATTTAAACTTAAAAGGAGTAAACAGGTTTGAAAGAGAATTCAAGCCCAAGATAAGTTATGAAATAATGATAGTACCTAGCTTATTTAATTGAGTTAAAATTACCATGTTCTGATGTTATTGCATTTCAAGGCATCAAAAGAATTTTATAGATGAGTTTGTAGATCTGCTGGTAGAAATGTTTGATGAATGATAGAAAACTGTAGAGTTGCTGAGGGATTAGAGATAAATATTTCATTCAATTTCCAAAAAAAATGTCCATTCAAGAAATTGTGGAGTAGAAAACTTGAAAATGATCTCTGGCTAAATTCTAGAAGAGATAATTAAACAGTTTGTGGAAACTTAGATTTTTTTTTCTAGTTTCAAGGCAGGGATTAATAGAATCAATCAATCATTCCATCTTACTTAAAGTAAACAAGACACTACACCCAAAAACTTTTATCAAGAGAGAACACATCCATTGAAGCAGTCAAAGACAATAAACAAGTTGTTAAAACATAATAATAATAATCAATCTGGAAGGAGAAAAATGTTTCCAGGGAGTCACTGCATAAAATGGAATGATACTACACTGGAAATAAATTGAGAGTGGATAAAGATTTGGTCATTCTGTAAAGGATTAATTGTTATTTGAGGTTTTTTTTATGACCCCATCTTTTGGCTCCTCCCTCCTTCCCAGCAGACCCCAGGCTGACCACACACAGGCCCCAGCCAATTGGCTGGCCGCTCTGACAGTCACATAACTGCCCTCACTAGGCTTCCAATCATTATAATTTTGACAGGCCCATATAGGCATCAGCGAGCGGTGATGAAATGAGATTCCAGCGCCATGGTGAAGGCTACAACCAGTGGGTGGAGCACCATGCCATTTGTGGAGCCCCAGAGGCCAGTGTGAGCCAAGGTTTTTTGTTTAAATTCTAGCCAAAAGATGGGGTCATAAAAACCTCAAATAACAATTAATCCTTTACAATTCCCTGTATGGCTTGAATTAAAATACCAAGAGAGATAGATTGGAATCAAAATTTCCAAGGATTTCAACCCAGTGATAGAAATAGCATTAGTCAAATCACTTAGAGGAAATCACTTTTGGGGTGGGACTCCATCCTCTCCCCCCTCCCCTTAGAGCAGAATATGACCTTACGAGCTACAAAGGGTCAGACACTATTGAATTTCTCTTTGGCATTCTAATAATTTCACCATAACTACTGTGGTTGGCAACAACGTCTGTATAGGAGCTTAGAAAAAGACACCAGACCTAAAGTGACCTTCATGAGGAGCCCATGAAAAAGAGGAAGGGATTTCTAATATACAAGAGCTGTGAGTCACTGCTTTGCCACAGACGCTTTCTAAACTTGAGCCCACTTTCTCCTGAACATTTTACATACCCGTGGAAAAACATGCCCCTGGTTTGGAGGAAAGATTTTATTAACTATTCTTACTATGTTACATTAATAATTATCCATTTATATAAGTTCATTAAATCTGCCTGACTAATTTATATGAACTGATAATTGACAGAGGAACATATCAAGTGGCTCCTGAGTAATAATACTAGTGAATAACCCCTTCCTCAAAAACTCAGGGTTACCCCTATAGTCCTGAGGGAAAAAGTAGCCAACCATGTTTTGAGGAGTCTGACATGCTGGTTGAAGTAGGGGGTTGGAAGAGTGAGTCTATGAATTTTGCTACATCAGAAAACAAAATGGTGAATACAAGAAATTAGTATATATTTAGGAAAAACAAATAATGCCCAATATACCAGTTTTCATTTTTTTTTTTTGGTGAGGCAATTGAGGTTAAGTGACTTGCCCAGGGTCACACAGCTAGTGAGTGTCAAGTGTCTGAGCCTGGATTTGAACTCAGGTCCTCCTGAGTCCAGGGCCAGTGCTCTATCCACTGCGCCACCTAGCTGCCCCCATACATTTTTTTTTGGAGGGGGGACATAGAATATTGTTATTATACTGGTATAATAGGGGTACCATTTTTATCTTTTTTATATAAAAAGAGTTCATATGGGGCAGGTATATAGGAAATATAGTTTTACAAGTATCTCTGAAGAAGACTTCATTTCTCAAATGTACAGAAAATTGAGTCAAATTTGTAAAAATATTAGTAATGCTCCAATTCATAAATGGTCAGAGGATATGAACAAATAGTTTTCAGACAAAGAAATCAAAGCTATAAATAGTCATATGAAAAATGCTCTAAATCACTATTAAAGAAATGCAAATTAAAACAACTCTGAGATACCACCTCATACCTATTCGATTGGTTAATGTGACAAAAAAGGAAAATTCTAAATGTTGCAGGGGATGTAGGAAAATAGGGACACTAATGCAATGTTAGTGGAATTGTGGACTGCTCCAACCATTCTGGAGAGCAATTTGGAACTACGCCCAAAGGACTATAAAACTGTACATAGAGGGCAGAGCCAAGATTGTGGAGGAAAGGCAGTGACTTGCCTGAGCTCTCCCCAAGACCCCTTCAAAAATCTTCAAATAATACCATAAGACAATTCCTGGAGCAGCAGAACCCACAAAAATACAGGGCAAAGTAATTTTCCAGCCAAAGACAACTTAGAAGGTCAGCAAGAAAGGTCTGTTGTACTGAGGTGAGAGTGGAGCACAGCACAGACCATGCCAGCACAGACCCACCCCCAACACAGACCCATCCCCAATCTCAGCAAACCAGGATCAGGCCTTGGAACCTCTGAATCAACTGCTTCTGGAACTCAGCTCACAGATGTTAAGCGGGTCCAACAATAGGCCAGAAGGAGATTATAGGGATCTCTTTGCCAGCACTGAGTGAGGACTCTGTTGTTTTGCCTATACTTGGATAGAGGTCTCAGTCTTGTGTGGTTTTCCCTGGTTGGGGAGGAGTATAAACACAGAAGAGCTTGCAGCTACAGTGGAGTGGGATTCTGTTCATGGTTCTAGGGCAGAAAATCAGGGATGTGGTTGCTTGCAGACCAAAGCACAAGCCAGGAGAATAGTAAACATAACTCCCCTTAGGTCATACAACATTGGAAGAACTAAAAACTTATAAATTCCTAGAAGTAACTCTGAAAACAGCTGCACAAACCCTCTGAAGCTTGGGATAGTACACTCTCCAACCTGGAAGCAGTACCCCACTTTAACAAAGAGCTGAAAGTCAAGAAATAGTCTGGGAAAATGAGAAAACAGTGAAAAAAATGCTGACCATACAAAGTGACAAGAAAGATCAAAACAAACCCTCAGAAGAAGATAACAAAGTCAAAACTGTGCATATCCTTTGATCCAGCAATACCACTTCTAGATCTAAACCCCAAAGAGATCAAAGGAAAAGGAAAAGAGCATACATGCACAAAAATACTTATACCAGCTCTCTATGTGTTGCTGCACATTGAGGGGATTTTCATCAATTGGGGAATGGCTGACCAAGGTGAGGAATTTGATTATAACAGAGTACTATCATACTATATGAATTGACAAGGAAGAAAACCAATGGCAAATCTGGATAGCATATAAAAAGCAGAACCATCATCTTGCCAACAAAGGTCCACATAGTCAATGCTATGGTTTTTCCAATAGCAATATATGAGTATGAGAGTTGGACTACAAAGAAAGTTGAGCAACATGGAACAGATGCTTTCAAATTGCGGTTCTTGAGGAGACTTTTTAAAGTCCCTTGGATAGCAAGGAGATCAAATTAGTCACATCACTGGGGTGCCATGCCCCTAATGCCAGCATGTGGAAGATAATTAAATATATTTTCAATATTTTCCTTGATAAGCTAGATCTTTTATTTTCCAAATGATTTTTTATTATTTTGTTGACCTATAGAAAGCAATCCCTTGGAAGTTTTATTGTTATAGCACATACGTAAATCCACAAGTTACTATATGTGGTATTATTTTAATTATTTTAGCTTATATACTTCTTATAATAGATTTAAGATAGTTTAAATCAAAAGAAAAATCTATATTAGTAAAAATTTTCTAGACCTGTAATTAAATACTTCATCTTCAGTTTGCTATAGTGCAATGATTCTCAGATTTGATGTTAGAAGAGCCGAGTTAAAATGCAAGCTCTTATACTTTACTAGCTGTGTGACATTGACCAAGTCATTTGTTGGCTTGGGGCTTCTATTTCCTTATAAGAAAAGAAAAGGATTTAATTTAATGATCTCCACAATCCCTTTAAGCAATACTACTCTACAATCTAAATAAAAATTGCTTATAAGATCTATCATCATTACAAATATATCATTTTAATTATTTTTTTTACACTACAATATAAGTGACTTGTTACATTTAGAAGTTTATCCTCTACAATATAGGCCACCAATCCTTTTTTGTTTTACAAGGACTCAAGATTTAAATTAAAAGGATTAAGTAAATAGGAATGGAATTTTAGGCATGAAATCATCAGTTCAAGAGAATATTTGGGGGGGGCAATAATCTGGGATTTTAGACAGTGCACCTGAAATCACAGTCCTAACCATAAGTAAATCTACATTTAACATAAGAATAACAATAACAATACATAGCATTTATATGGTACTTTAACATTTGCAAAACAATTTACATATTACCCCACTTAATATTCACCACAATCCTGTTAGGTATGAGCTAATATTATTCCTATTTTACAGATGAGGAAACTGAGGTGAAGAGAGATTAAGTGACTAGCCCGGGACTACATGATTCATCATGTTCTGAGATAGTATGCCAACCTTGGTGTGCCTGATATCAAATTTGATGCTTTATCAGCATTCTACCACCTAGCTAATTCATAATATCACCTCATAAGATTAGCCAAATGCAACTTGGACTGGTATGGTACAGATTTGTCTGAATAGTGCAGTAAAATTTTAAAACAATGTATTCTTGCCTACATCCATAGCTACTTTCTGTCCTGGTCTAATATTTTCCAAAGGGAGAATTGATCTCTGATGAGATAGAAATTCCTTTAAAAAGTATGTACTAGGGGCAGCTAGGTGGCACAGTGGATAGAGCACCGGCCCTGGAGTCAGGAGTATCTGAGTTCAAATCCGGCCTCAGACACTTGACACTAGCTGTGGGACCCTGGGCAAGTCACTTAACCCCAATTGCCTCACTAAAAAAAAAAAAAAAAAGTACGTACTTGGGTTATAGCTTTTCACATGGCTTTTAAAAATATCAAGATCTCTGACTTACATAAAACATTTTCCTTGCATTCAGTAGGCAATTAACTAGGGAAGTTTTTATAAAATATAGATGTGATTTTCAAAATCCCTTTAACCTTGTTCACACAAATGTGACTTTTCATCCATAAAACCATTAAGAACTATACTATTTAAATAAAACTTTTCCTTTCCAAACCTCTGAATTTTCTTTACTTTTTAAATAAAAGAGCGTGATTCTTAACCCAACAACCTCACTTAAAATTCATCCAATAACTTAAATTTCAAGTTAATGCATAGCTTTTAGGCAATTCTATTGGGAATTCCCTGAATAATATATGCAGCAAGCTAGATTATCCTATAACATTCCCAAAGACAAGTGGCCCAATTTCTTCAAGTAATCTCCAGACATTTTCTAATGTGTTTCTATGGAATTAAAAAAAAATTCTCAAACCCTTTATTTCTTACTGAGATGCACCACATTAAAGGTCTATTGAACTCTCTCACTACTTTCAAATAAGACATTTAATTTAAACAAGAGCTCCCATTTCTTATTTTATGTGAAAGTATGTAGAGTGAATGTAGCAATGATTGATTCAATGACTGAAGCTCTATTTACTACTCAGAATGGAGTCATACACAATATGAAACTATGTTAATTTTA
Source organism: Dromiciops gliroides (assembly GCF_019393635.1). NCBI lineage: Eukaryota > Metazoa > Chordata > Mammalia > Microbiotheria > Microbiotheriidae > Dromiciops > Dromiciops gliroides. The sequence goes on from NC_057863.1 coordinate 147,813,129, forward strand.
TTTTATTTGAGTAAAACACCTCAAAGTAAAGAGGTTATTTACCTTTAACAAATTATGCGGAAAAATGTGGTCATAGTGTTTTTAAATTGTCATGACTTTAAACAGATAAGTGGGAAAACCAACAATGTCTTTAACAGTTCTAGAGAAGAAACAGAATAAGATCAGTTTAAGATATGAATTCTTGGTACAGAGGTACCTTACTTACCGTGTGTGTGTGTGTGTGTGTGTGTGTGTGTGTTTGTGTGTGAATCTAAAGCTCTTTGTTTCTCTATTTTTTTAAGACTTATTTAAAAAAAAACCAATTACCTGAGGTCATCCAGCTAACAATTGGCAGAGCCTAGATTTGACCCTTTCTGTTATTCCAAGTACAACGTTCTTTGTCCTCATATTGTATGTTCCATTAGTTACCACATACACTACTGAAAAATGCCCATAAGTTTTTCCTCCAGGCTTACTTGTATATAAATATTCCATTGATTAAACATTTGATTAGTATTTATTAGGCACTGATATGCATTTTTTTTAACTCAGAATACAAAAACAGAAAACAGAAACAGAAACCAAGCAGTTTCTGCCCTAAGACCTTTTGTTCTATTTTAGGAAAAATGTCTTCCCCTAATAAGACATATTCCTTGAAAGAAAGAAATGTGTCAAGTCTATCTTTTTGACATGGCATACATGTTGTAGGGAATAGAGGGCTAGGCACAGAATCAGAAAAGCCTACTGTAAATTCTACCTCTGTGAACATGGGCAAACCACTTAACTTCTCAGTGCCTTAGGCAAATCTCAAAAACTTACAGTTTTAGTTAGAGTAATCACATTTAAACCTTATGAATGTATATTCTTTCAGATTTTTAGTTAACTTGCACTTTTAGTGTCTCATAGATTAAATTTATTCAAAAATTTGTAAGAAGGTTTGAAAATGGGAGTGGCTCATTCATAGCTTACAAAGAATTCTTTGCATTTTTTTTTACTCTTTAGAAAATCTGTTCCTTCATCAATTTGATGGACAGCTGGCCATTGACCAGGTAAAGGGTCAGCTCCTTTATAAGTATCCTTACATGTACATGGAAAATAAATTCAAAATATACATGTGAAATAAATAAATATAAAATAATGTCTGGGGAGAATGACATTCATAATTAGGGGTGGGAGAATCCTGAAAGTACCCATATAGGAAATAGTATGAGTTACATTTTGAAGGATGCTTAAAATTCTATTAAACAGAGGTAAGGAGGGACCATATTACAGTCATGAGGGTAAAGCATGGAGACAAGAAATAGAATATCTTGGGTAAGGTATAGAAAAGCATTCCACTTACCATGAAGATGGGATGAATGAAGGAGGGCATTGTAAAAAATGACCACAAAGGTAGACTGGAACAAAATTGTGAGGGTCTTTAAAAGTCAAACAAAGATATTTGTATTTTATATGAAGTCATGAAGTAGCAACTGGAACTTTTTAAGTTAGGAAATGACCTACTGAGGTCTAAAGCTCTAGCGATATAAATTTTGTAGCTGTATGGAGGGTGGGTTAGAAAGGTTGAGAATGGAAGCAAGGATACAAAGGTTAGAAGCCTAACCAGATGAAACAAGGAGATGGATGTTGGAAATATTGTGAAGGTGGAATTGAGAGGCCTTGACTTCTCAATAACATAATGACTAGATTATAAGGAAGATTGACTCCAGTGTAATAAACCTGACTGACTTGGTGAGCCTAACAAAAGTAAGGAAGCTAAAAAAAAAAATTTAAAAGAGGTGGACTTAGGGAAAGATGATAAGGGCGTGGAAATAATGAGTTCTGTTATTGAGTTTAAGGTAATTATGGGTTATATAAGCAGAACTCTCAAATGATCCAGGACTAGAATTGAGGAGAGAAATGTGACCTAATTGTAAAAACTCTGGGAGTTTTCTGCAAAAAGATGATACTTGAACCCAAAGGAGAATAGCCAAGACAGAATATAGTGAGAAAAGGGGACATAGAACAGGACACCCCAGGTTCAGTATGGAACGCAGATGATGATCCAGCAAAGGAGACTATGAAGGAGCAGTCAGGTGAAAGAACTAGGACATAGTGTCACAGAAACTCAGGTGGGAGAGACGGTCTAGGAGGAGGTAATAACCAACCAAATCAAATGCCATAAATCAGAGATTTCTTAACAAAGGTGGTTATTGAATTGTGGAAAATAATGTGAGCATTTCTCTATATTGCATCAACAGAATGAGTAAAAAAATCACTCCCTAATTCTGACTACCACTAGTATTGTGTCTTTCCTCTACTCAAAAATTTTCAGTAGCTCCCTATTGCGTATGAATAAAGTATAATTTTATCCACAATCTGGCTCTATGTAACCTAACCTGATCTCATATTTCCCTTTAATGTTTACTATGATCCAGAAAAAAAACACTATTGTCTTCTATGTAGGGTCATTTTGCCCTTTCCCATCTCTATGCCTTTGCTCATGTATTTCTCCATGCTTGGAAGGCACCCCTACCCAGTCTACCATCCCAAATCTTCATCTTTTTTATAATAAGAAATATTTTCATTTATAGTTTTTAGTTCCAATTTTTATCCCTCCTTCCCCTCTCTCCCCTCCTCCCACCCTGAGGTGGTAGGCAATCATATGTGGGTTATACATGGGCAATTATGTAAAACATTACCATATTAGTTATTTTGTATTAGAAAACTTGAATAAATGAAAAAATGAAAGAAAGTGAAAAATAGCATGCTTCAGTCTGTGTCCAATCAATATCAGTTCTTTCTTTGGAGGTGGATAGTATGCTTCATCATTATTCCTTTGAGATTGTCTTGGATCATTGTATTGCTGAAAATAGTCAAGTCGTTCACAGTTCTTCATCAAACAATATTGCTGTCTAGGTGCACAACAATCTCTTGGTTCTGCTCACTTTATTATACATCAGTTCATACAAGTCTTTCCAGGGCTTCCTGAAATCATCCTTCTTGTCATTTCTTACAGAAAATTAATATTCCATCACCATCATATACCATAGCTCATTTAGCCATTCCCCAATTGATGGCCATTCCTTTGATTTCTTAGTCACCAAAAAAGGAACTGCTATAAATATTTTTGTACAAATAGTTGTTTTTTTTTTTCTTTGGAGGGATGTCTTTGGGATATAAAACTAGCAGTGGTATTGATTAACCAAAGGGTAGGCATAGTTTTATAGGCTAATTCGATGGCTCTTTGGGCATAGTTCCAAATTGCTCTCCAGGACGGTTGGATCCTTTCACAACTCCACAAACAGTGGATTAGCATCCCAACTTTCCCACATCACCTCCAACATCCAATATTTTCGTCTTTTTTTTTTTACAGTTGCCACTCTGATAGCTGTTTTAATTTGCACTTCTCTAATCCAGAGTGATCTAGATAATTGTTTTCATGTCATTAGAGATAGCTTTGATTTCTTTTTCTGAAAACTGCCTGTTCATATCCTTTGACCATTTATCAATTGTGGAATGACTTAATTTTTATATATTTGACTCAGTTCTCTATATAATTGAGAAATTAGGTCTTTATCAGAGATATTTGTTTCAAAAATGTTTCACAGTTTTCTGCTTCCTTTGTAATTTTGGTTACATTAGTTTTATTTGCGCAAACACTTTTTTAAAATTTTAATCAAAATGATCTTTTTTTACATTTTCTTTTATTCTCCATATCTTCTTTGGTCCTAAATTCTTCCTCTGCCCCCAAATCTGACAGATAAATGATTCTATGCTCTCTCTTTTTTTTTTGGTGGGGCTATGGGAGTTAAGTTACTTGCCCAGGGTCACACAGCTAGTAAGTGTCAAGTGTCTGAGGCCAGATTTGAACTCAGGTACTCCTGAATCCAGGACCGGTACTTTATCCACTGCACCACCTAGCTGCCCCTCCATGCTCTCTTGATTTGCTTATGGTAGCATCCTTTATGTGTAAATCATGGACCCATTTTGCCCTTATTTTAGTATATATACAGTGTGAGATTTTGGTCTATACCTACTTTCTGCCATACTGTTTTCCAGTTTTCCCAGCAGTTTTTTTTTTTTTTTGTCAAATAAGGAGTTTTTTTTTCCATTTTGACATCTTCCTTTTCCGCCAGAGTCCATTTCTTTTCTGAAGACTCCCTTGGCACTTCCAAGTTAAAAGTAACTCTTCCTCCTCAAATTTCTTTTAACACCTTGACCAAACTTAGAACATACATCTATCTTTATTCACAAGGATTTTGATATTTTCTCTTCTCCTAATAAGACATATTCCTTGAAAGAAGAAAATATGTCATATCTATCTTTCTGACATGGCATACATGTTGGAGGAAATAGAGGGCTAGACACAGAATCAGGAAGACCTATTGTAAATTCTGTCTCTGTGAACATGGGCAAACCACTTAACTTCTTAGTGCCCTAGGCAATCTCAAAAACTTGCAGTTTTAGGGTAGTCACATTTAAACCTTATGAAGGGTGTGTTCTCTCAGATTTTGAGTCAACTTGCACTTATTCAATGAGACAAGACCTTTAGTGTCTCATAGATTGAAACTATTCTAAACTGTGTAAAAGGTTTGAAACTAGGAGGGGCCCATTCACAGCTTACAAAGAAGTCTTTGCATTTTTTTTTATTCTTTAGAAAATTTGTTCCTTCATCGATTTGATGGAATAATAGGACAGCTGGCCATTGTCTAGATAAAGGATCGGCCCCTTTCTAAGTAGCCTTTAGAAAGCAAGCTAGTATAACTTACAGTCACTTCCTTTAAGAAGTCATTTTTTGTAGTAAAAAAGAGACAGTAATGAAATAAAAACTCAGTCCTTAAGGAGGAAATCACTTTTCATCTTTTTTTCCCTTTGAAAAAACTCAGCTGGTAGAAAACACCACACCATGCAAAGATCAGTTATAGGGAGTATAGGTACAGAGTCCAGTTGAGTTTCAGCAAGGATCATGCCTTTAGAGACCAGTGAAGCAACTTTCCCAGCCAGCATACATAAAGATATCACAAAACATTATATATGTATATGAATATATCTGTGTGTATATATGTATACACACACATACACACACACACACACACATATATATATATATATATATATATATATATTTCTCCTTGGTCATAATTAGGTATGTGTTATCCAAATCCAAGAGTCTAACACCTCTTACAGGCTAGTTTTAGCTAGGTGAAAAAGGGTCTGTCCCTTTATTAAGTTATAACTTTGGTTGGATGTTTATACCAGCTACTAGCATTAGTGCTCTATCTACTGTTTCAGACTTTTCCCTGCTTACAAAAACAGAGAAGTACCATAACCTATATCCTCATTACTATCATGTCTTCTATGTTAGCACATAGGAAATATAAGCAGATTCAATTCTGAGATTCAGCAGAACGCAGCAATTTTCTTCTTCATTAAATCAGATTCCACCTCTCCTTGCATTCACCCTTGAGTGAGCAGAGAACAAAGGCCCGCTTGGCTCTTATATATCTTTTTACAACTGCAACTTACATTGCAGTAATACATATCACTGTTTTCACCTGACAGAAATACACTGTGTTTCTGCGTTATTTCTTCCTGTTTTTTCCCATCTATCTAATTTTACCGTCATCCCAGTGCCTCCTTGGATTAAAAGAGTCCCTCTTTCAGGTTCCAAAACAATCATCCTAAAACAAATCTATGATCATGTCACTTTCCTGCCACTAAGAATTTAAAATAAAATCTCCCTTCTTTGGCATTTAAAGTCCTCCATTCTATAGCTCTAGCATTCATTCCCCGGTTTATTTCACATCATGTCTACATGTGCTACCTGTTTCAACAAAACTGGCCTAGTTGTCAGTGTCTAGTACTTGTACTTAGTATGTACTTGGTAAGTGTTTTCTTTAATTGAACTTAATTCCTTCCCTTTTTCTCCTGAAACTTCTCCCTTTCATCATTCCTTCTCTTATTTCCAATTTCTGCTTATGTACTATACTTCCCTTCAGCTTGCAAACTGACCCAGTGTCCCATATGCTTATAAAACCTTCACTTAACCCTTCCAAACCCTAAAACCATTGCTATATGTCTCTTTGATAGCCAAACTCCTAGGGAAAAAAGAAAATTAATTTTTAAAAACCCTTAAAAAGATTTGTTGCCCTAACTTTCTCACCTCCTACTCAAATCAAGTGAACAAGCATGTATTATGTGCTTATTTTGTATCAGTCACTGTGCTAAGTTCTGAGAATACAAATACAAGCAGAAAGAAACTCAATTCCTGTCCTCAAAGAGCTTATATTCTAATTGGAGATGTTAACATGTAAATGCAAGTCTATGCAGGAGGAAGGAAGGAAGTGGGGTGAGGAAGTATAGAAAGCCCAGAGTCAGAGATACAGCCTGGAGAATAGTGAAGATATGACTGGAGAAGAAACAGCCAACCACAACAATGGATCACAGAGGTAGAAACTTTTTTCCTCTGTAAGAAAGTCAGAAGTGAAGTGAACTTTCAAGGTAAGGAAGATTCTGTGGCTTAGAAGAGAAAATCCAGAAAATCAATAGTGGAACCTGTAGAGGAATACTCATTTAACTCATTGATCTCTAGTTTCAGATTCCTCCATTCAATTGATATTACTCTCTCCCATGTTATCAATCCCATTCTCTACACTGCTAGCAAAATAATTTTCCTAAAGCATGGCTCTTATCATGTCACTACTATATACCAAAGAATCTTCAATCACTCCCTGTTGCCTCTAGGATAAAATCCACAGTTTGTTATTGCTGTTGTTATTGTAGTGTTGTAGGGTTGGGGGGGGTGAGGTTTGCATTTACATCCCTGCCAATATGATTTTGGCCTGCCTTTTTAGGTCTGATTGCTAACTAGGCAGCTCATTCTCAGTCTTCATGCATCTTTTTTTTCTTTTTTTTTCTTTTTTTTTCTTTTGCAGGGCAATGAAGGTTAAGTGACTTGCCCAAGGTCACACAACTAGTAAGTGTCAAGTATCTGAGGCTGGATTTGAACTCAGGTCTTCCTCAATCTAAGGCCACTGCTTTATCCACTGTGCCACCTAGCTGACCCCAATCTTCATGCTTCTTTTCCTGGACTTTTTTCTTACTTATTCTTTTGTGGCATTGTTTCCTTCCTAATCTTCTCTCTTTTATGCTTATCCATTTTCTGCTACTTAAGTATATCTTTCCCCCAAGACTCTGTCCTGGGCCTTCTTTACTTTTTTTCTCTCCCCTTTTCTCTTGATCATCTCATCAGTTTCCATGAGTTCAACTATCATCCCTATATATGTAACTACAACATCTATCTATACAACCTTCCTCTCTCTTGAACTCTATTCCTGCATCACCAACTTCCTGTTCTACCTGTATATGTTTTCGGCATCCCAAACTCAAAAAGTCCAAAAAGGAACTCATTATTTTCACTCCAGAGTAACCTACCATTTACCAATTTCTACTAAAGATGCTGCCATTCCTTCAGTTTTGTAAGTTGTACTTACACAATGTCTTTAACTTTTGTCCTTTTCTTTCCATTTGCACAGCCACCAACTTTTATTGAGCTTGTATACCTATTTATTTGATTTTTACAATAGCCTTTTCATTGCCCTCCCACCCAGTTTTTACTTTCCCCTTTCCAACTCATCCTCCATATAGCTGTCAAAATAATTTTCCTAAAGCACAGATCTTACCATGTCACTACTACACCTAAGAATCTTCAGTGGCTCCCCACTGTCTCTAGCATGAAATAAATGTTCTTCTGTTGCCATTATTGTTGTTTGAATTTAAACCCTCTGACAATTTGGATTCAGTTTATTTCACATCTTTTTGTTTTACACATACCACATTCCTGTGAACTGTGACTATTTGTTGTTCTTCCTAACCAGAATTCTATTGCCTAAATCTTTGTCTTTGAACAGGCTGTTCTCTCAATATGTATACACTCTCATTCTCTTCTCACTTCTTCCTGGTGAGCCTTACCTTTTTTCAAGGATCAGTTCAGGTAATACCTCCTACAGGAAGCTCTTCCTGTTCTTCACAATCACTAGTGTGTTCTTCTTCAAATTATGTTTCAATTTATCTGTTTATATCCTACCAGTAAAATGCAATGTCCTTGAGAGCAAGAATTGCTTTTTCTTCCTTTCCCTAGTGACTAACAAAATGACTTGCACTAATGCTTTATTTTTCCTCACAGGCTCAGGTTAAAACAAATACCTGGGTTCTGTATTTCTAGAAAATTGATACTCAGGGAAATGACACAATTGGGAGCTTTATTGGTATTTGATGCAGTAAGCAGACAAAGCATATACACACACTATGTCCCCACATCCAAGAAAATCACCCCACCCTGAGGATGAAGGAGATATGTCGTAAAGACATTCTTAGTTGGAGTTCAGGTGACAATATTATATACCCTAAAATGGGCTTGGTTGAGAACAGATAATTGGAACCAGATGTAGGAGGGAACATTCCTAATTAGACCTGGATGTAGGGGAAGAATTCTCATGATCTCTTATTGATACCAAGCTTGATTGAAGCTCAGGTAGGGGGAGTTTCTTTAATAGAACCTCAGACTGGTAGGAGGATCCAACATTAAGGCAGCAGGAGGACAATGAGTCAAGGCTCCTGTAACAGGTCAAGAGTTCATCCAACCAAAAGCTACAAACATTATCCACCTGATAGAGAGTCAACAATTTTGCCTCTGTCCTTCTATGGGCATTAGGACTACTTAGCCTATGTGACTCCATATTGGAGTCCTATCATTATAAATATAATACCAAACAATATCCATAACACTAAATAATATCAAACAGTAATTGTAATACCAAAAATTAAAATTTGAAATTATTAAAACTTAGTAGGTCCCTAATAAATGCATTATGAAATGAAGTGATTTCTGCTGCCATCTACATAGAAAGAATCTTGAGGACTTTGATTAAATATACAAGAAAGTAATGGATAGAGTTTTGTTTGTGCATGTGACAGAGTTCATTATTGTATGAACTGGGCTTAGAGTCTGGAAATCTGGGTTCAAGTCCTGATTCTTACATATGCTGGTTATAGGAGCCCAGAAAAATAATTCTCCAAGCATATAAATTGCAGAGAAAATGTGGATTTCTACTGGCACAGAGAATTGCTCAAAAGGAGTGCTGTATACTGATGAAATCTCAGGTAAAATAGTAGATGATGGGGACAGCTAGGTGGCACAGTGGATAAAGCACCAGCCCTGGATTCAAGAGTACCTGAATTCATATCCGACCTCAGACACTTGACACTTACTAGCTGTGTGACCCTGGGCAAGTCACTTAACCCCCATTGCCCCACAAAAAAAAAATGAGTAGATGACAGATAGATGGATAGATAGATAGATGGATAAATCCCTAAAATTAGAATGGGGCTACCTACAGTTCTATAGTCAAGCAGAAGATGCAGTGTTAATTATTGATGGGGGTTGTACTAAAGGGATTAGGGTGTTATACCAGCAGATTCCAAATCTTTATTCTCTGTCCAATTTTTCAATAAATACATCCAAAATGAAATATCACCATATCTACATTGTTGTCCTCTTGATTAAGTACTGATATAATTCAGTAAAGAGTGTGGATTCAATTCCTTCCTTCCATTGTATGTGAATCATTTCAATTGGTCTCTCAGAGACCTATCAGATAAATGAACTACCCTTGTACCCTTGCCACAGGGCAGCCAGAGTCTCAGGTTTAAATATGATTAGAAAAGATAAGCCTCAGATGTATAGAAAATGCTAAAAGGAAAAAAGTATTTTGCTTTTAGATATCAGAAAATTCAGACTTTCTCTGCTTGGTATGTTATTTATGGTTAAATTCTTTCAAGAAAATTATTGCTCACTTTAGCTATTGGAAAATCCTACTTGAGCAGAAGCTTATTACTGAAAGTAAAAAAGAGTACATGGTTCTTATTTCTGAACTAAGGATGTTGAATCATGATTATAAAGACTGCAATGTCAAAATCCAATTGCTGATAAAATAATTGTCTTCAGACAATTATAACAGGGCAATGATTCATTACTTTTAAGTATGAACAAAATCTACATTTTTTTCCTTCTAAAACTGTATAAAACCAAATGTCATAGACTTAAAATTGGACAGATTCCTTAAAGGCCATTTGGTCAACTCCTCTCCTTTTACAAATGAGGAAACTGAGACCTGGAGGGCTTAAGTGACTTGTCCAAGAAGACACAGCTAGTTAAATTAGATTGAAAGCCAGATTTTGTGGCTCCAAATTCAATACTGTCTACTGTTCCCTTCTACTTCCCTGAAAAATATATGCTTCGTGTCTATCAGAAATTCCTTCTTCCAGAAAAAAAATTTAAATGCAAGCATTTTAATATTGTTATTGGAATAGTATACCTATGGAGATCTATCTCATTCTTTCTCACTTTATTTGATAATTATCATTATTAATTCTTTGCAAATATAGGACAAATTTCTTTCTCCTCTATTCAACTAATATGTATTGAGCACCTGGCATATGCCTTTTTTTTTTTTTTTGCTGTGGTCTGCATTAAAAGAGGTAGAAATATTTTCCTTTAATTGTAGGCTCATGGATGTAGAAGAAACACCAGAGGCAAGCTGTCCCAATTCCCTCAAGAGAATAAGGCCAAGAAAGGTTAAGTAGTTTGTCCAAGATCAAACAGGTGGCAAATAAATGATATAGGATTTGAACTGAGGTCCTCTATAATTCAGTCAATGCTCTTCTCCATATATCACACTGCCTGCTAGCAAGGTTTGAGTTTTACTTTTAAGCCAATTATAAGCTCATAAATTTAAAGAGATTAATAAATGGGTGGAAAGCAGCAGAAGCATGGACAGTTCTAAGAGGACATGAAAGTAGCCAATCAAAGAAAAGTACTTAAGGGAAAAGGACTTCAGAGAAAGCCACCCCCACCCCCAGCACATAAGTACTTGCTAAAAACAAAAATAACTGAAGAGCCTTTTTTCCCCAATAGCCTATTTATATATTATTATTATTATTATTATAAGGTTTTGGGGAATAGCTATAAAAACCATAACTAGAATTTATATACTTACATAAAATTTTACCTATCATTATAATAAACCAATAATTAAAATTTTTGAGCCAATTAAACCATTATATTTTGCTTATTTTTGAAAGGTCTGACAGAAATGTGAATTTTGGTATTCTTACACAAGGAGATCCACTTTGAGGAAGGAGTCAGTCTAAAACAGAAGTAGGAAATATGGAAAAAAGTGGGGAAAGAGGAAATAGAATGAAGAAGCATAGCAAAGGAGAAGAAATGGAGACCACCCCCCAGCCATTGAAAGGACCTGAGCTCAGCAGTGTCTTCCCAGACAGAGCAGATAATTCATAGAACAGCAGCCCATTTGGAAGCTGAGATAAGAGCTTAGAAGCTACCTTGAGTCCTACTGAACTGAGTGAACAGACTTTGCAACTGGGAACTGATCAAAGGGTGGAAAAACATTTCTTCTGGGAGCTTATTGGTGAAAATAAGAATCATCTGCTGATGAGCAGAGTGGCTGGGGAAAGGAGACCCTTGCCTTCCTAGCCCACTACTGCCACCTGAAGCCCACTCAAGAAAAATGGACCAAATAGCTCTGCATATCTTTAGCTTATGGGAAATGCTTGCAGTTAAAAGGTCATAATAACACTTTTGAGGACAGCCAAGGAGCAAATCAATAACTGAAGCCAACAGAGATGAGGCCCTCCCCAATAAGGGACTTTTAATATGGACCGTTTGTTCCAAGGAAATCAAGTCTTACAGTACTGAGCTATAAGTTGTCCTATGCACCCTTGCTTCACAACTCATTTGCCTGTCATCTAAATTTTTCTAAATGTATGCTCATTCTCTTTCCATAGAAACTGTATGAATTGATGGGAGAGTATAGCCCATATTTCCAGGTAGATTATGATATTATGATTAGTCTTACTTTGAGTTTTATTTAGTAAATATTTCATGCTTAGAAGTTAATGGTGTCTTACTGGAAAAACTGGAAAGCAGTTTGTTAGAAACTAGGCATAGACCAACACTTCACACTATACCAATATAAAGCCCAAATGGATAAATTATTTTGACATAAAGAGTGATATAAGTAAATTAAGGGAGTGTGGAAAAATGTATTTATCAGACCTATGGATAAGGGAAGGGTTTATGACTATACAGGAGATAGAAGGGATTAGGAGAAATAAAAGAGATAATTTTGATTACATGAAATTAGAAGGCTTTTGTACAAACAAAACTAATGAAGCCAAAATTAGAAGGAAAACAGGGAACTGGGGGGAAATTTTGCAGCAAGTTTTTCTGATAAAGGCCTCATTTCTCAAATATATAGGGAACTGAGCCAAACTTATAAAAAGAAGAGCTATTCTCCAGCTAATACAAGGTCAAAGTATATGAATAGGTAGTTTTCAGAAGAAGAAATCAAAGCTCTCAATAATCATATGAAAAAATGCTCTAAATCACTACTGATTAGAGAAATGCAAATTAAAACAACTCTGTGATACCAATCAGATTAGCTAATATGACCAAAAAAAAAAAAAAGGAAAATTACGAATCCCAGAGGAGATGTGGAAAAATTTGGACAATAATGCATTTTTGGTGGAGTTGTGAACTAGTCCAACCATTCTGGAAAACAATTTGAAAATATGTCCAAAGCACTATCCTTTGATTCAAGAGTATAACTACTAGATCTGTATCCCAAAGAGATCAAAGAAAAGTGAAAAGGACTATTTTGGTTTTGTTTTGTTGGAGCAAATAGTATTTTATTTTTTCCAATTACATGTAAAGATAGTTTTCAAAATTCATTTTTATAAGATAGTGAGTTCCAATTTTTTTCTCCTACCCTTCTTTCCATCCCCCCCTTACCAAGATGCAAGCAATCTTATATAGGTTATACATGTGTAATCATGTAAACACATTTAAAAGAACCTATTTGTGTAAAACTATTCATAGCAGATATTTTGTGGTGGTAAAGAATTGGAAATTGAGGAAATCATCAATTAGGGAATGGCTGAACAAGTTGTGATATATGGTTGTGATGGAATACCATTGTACTATAAAAAATGACAAGCAGGATGGTTGCAAAAATAACCTGGGAAGACTTATATGAACTGAAGCAAAGTGAAGTGTGCAGGACCAAGAGAACATTGTACACAATGATAGCAATATAGTAAGGATGATCAACTATGAAAAACTTAGCCACTCTGATCAAAACAATTATCCAAGACAATTCCAAAGGACCCATGATGTAAAATGTTATCTACCTCCTGAGAAAGAATTGATAAAATCTGAATACAGATTGAAGAATTATATATACAAAATATAATATAATGCAATGTAATATCATATTATGCAATATTATGTATATTACATATAATACATCTATTGCTTTATTGTGTTTATATTTTCTTTTACAATATGGCTAATATGAATTTGTGTTTTTCATGACCTTACATGCATAATCAAAATCAAATTGCTTGACTTCTCAGGGAATAAGGAGGGACAGAGGCAGGGAGAGAATTTGGAACTCAAAATTCCTAAAAATGATTATTAAAATTATTAAAATTTCTTACAAATTTTGGGAAATATTTAACAAAATAAATAAAAAGAATCATAAGAGAATTAATGGTGTCATTTTGACATTTCTTAAAAAGGAAGCATGCTAGTGAAAGTTTCAATTCCACACTTGTGAGTAGTGTAACTACCAGAGTTATACCTAGGATTCTGAAAAATGAACTGTGGTCCTATGCCTAAAACCCAATCTGGGAGACTTTGCTGACTTGCCAGTATGATTAGAGGTTGGAATGAGTGACCAGTAGAAGTGGGGAAAGGAAACAGAAAAGAGCGAGAGGAAGAGAGAGAGAGAGAGAGAGAGAGAGAGAGAGAGAGAGAGAGAGAGAGAGAGAGAGAAGACAATATTTAGAGAAAAATTTTATATATATATATATATGTATGTATCCCATTTTACATATTGAACCTATCTCTAAGACACTAAATGATTTGTCTAAGATTATGTACATAATAAATAATAGACCTGGGATTACAAAATAACCATAATTAAGCATAATTATTGCTTATAATTAATTTTACACACAAATTAATTAGAGCTCAACAACATTTTGGTGAGGCAAACAAGGGATCTATTTTTACCACAGTTTTCAGGTGAAGAAATTGAGGTTTAAAATATGAATAACTCAGCCAAGGTCACAAAGCTAATAAACGCTGGAAATGAGACTTGAACCTCGTTTTCTGACTCCAAGTCCACAGCTCCTTCCACTACACTAAAACTGAAAATAAGATTGCATTTAGTGTTTTACCATCACAAACCATTTTCACATACATTATATATTTTGAGTCTGAAAATAATCCTATATGTAAGACAGTGCCTGTATTATAATCCTCATTTTTTCCCAAATATAAAGTGGGAGATACATCCTGAATCCTATGAGCGAGATAAAACTATGATGGCATAGCTTCCTGGGACCAACTGGGACCCCTGTTGTTCCAATTTCAGGGTGTTGCAAATCACCCAGCTACATGGGATGCTGGACCACAGGTAGCATAAGCCAGAGCTCAGTGAAAATTATATGTGTTTACAACACCTTTGCTTCCCACAGTCCACCAGAGTTGAAGCTACCCTTCAAAATAAAGTAGAATTTGGCTCAGTGCATATGTCAAAACATTTAAGAAACAAGCAAATCACCCCTACTTTATTTTAATTAAAAGAAATGAAAACTCATTTTCCCCCTGAATTCTAAATGCCAATGCCTGCTGCTGGGTTTTATACCAGAACTCTATCTGGGTTTCGGGCTGCAAAGCCTCTCAGAGATTATATTAGATACTGTAATTTAGTAAGAAACTGATAACATGAACAGCTGTAAGAAGGTCTGGCACAAAGAGGAGACTCCAGTTATAGTATGCTCTATTGCCTACTAAAACAGAAGGAACCACAGCAGTGCTAATGGTTGGAAGATGAGAGGGTATATTGCACCTATACAACAGTCAATAACACAAAATGTCAATTCTTATTCAGCCCCATTCAAACAACCATGCATGATTTCTCCTGGAATTACTACTCTAGGCTAGATGATTTCTTCATTAGATTTCTTATTGCCACCTCTACATGGTGTTAAACCAGGGGTGAATAATGGTTGCCCTGAAGCATCATAAAGCATATCCCCCTAGCTAACTTCTCCCTGTAATGACAGTGAGAACACAGATTAGCTTCATGGTATTACTGCCATGGAGTGCAGCTGGCAAACAATTTTTCTTACATTGTTCAGGGTGATTAGAAGGAACAAAAAAAAAAAAAAAACAGTGATTTCTGTCATCATTTTAAAAATTAAAATGTGTATAAAATCTCAACTGCCACTAAATTCCTAATCGTGTATCTCAACAGGAGTAGAATTGATCCTGAGTTCTCAAAATGGCTGTTGAGTATGACTCCTATCAAACTAGAAAAACTTCAAGTACAAGCCCAGTTCAAAGACCAGCCTGGCTAAGTTTGAAGAGTCTCATCAAAATAAGGTATGCCATCAAGTAAAACAGTATTTCAAACATGGAAACCACAAGAGTACTGAATACTACTATTTACCAAAATTATAATCTGAAGCAGTGGAAGGGGTCCCTTACTATTTATCATCTGTATTACATATCCTTAAAGTGTTGGCATTATTGGAGACATAGAGTGATCTTCAAGTTTCTGAGGACATTTTCATATGGTTTTGAGAGATCCCAACATCATTAAGTTCTGGCTCTTAAAAAGAAAACTCAAGTTTAAGTTGATCTTTCTATAAAAGGTCACTTCCTACAAGTAATATATGTTTTTAATGGAATGAAATGATGATAGCACAGCTCATTTTTCAGTTCTTGCCCCATTCTAGTCCTATACTTTACATTTTTACAATTTTCAATATTAATGCATTTCTGATGAAGAAAAGCAAATCCTTTTGGCAAAAAGTTTTTGAAGATGATTTCTTCTCTAAAATTTAACTGTGGAAACAATAATTGAGTCTTTTCAATGGGAATACTAGAAATCCCTCTCTCAGCACCCTGCACTATGCTATGTATACATTAGAAGCTCAATATTTATTGAAGTTAGATAGGAATTATTATAATTTAATACCACATGATAATAATGAGTTGTAGCTTTTAAAATAATTCCTTCACCTTTATGCATAAAATAGAATTATAGATTCAGAGGTAGAAAGTACCTTAGTTATCCCTCCTTTTCCAATAGCTTACATTTATATAATAAATTTAGATAGGCAAAGTACTTTCCTTACAACTCTGAGAAGTATGTAACTTCTGATTGATGACTACAATAATGAGATACTTCCTATATCATTAGTCTTCCTTAGACTTCCTTAGACTGTCATTAGACTTCTTATGGACCTATGGGCCATAGGTTGAGAAACCCTATTCTTGAAATATCAGTCAATAAGCAAGCATTTCTTGAGTACTTACTATGTTCCAGGCATTGTGCTAGGTGCTAGAGATATAAAGACAAAAATTGAATAATCTACACTTGAGAAGTTTATGTTTCATAGGATACGGGAAATACATTTATAATTATATAAAGACAATAGAAGAAAATTGGGGGAGGAGGCAAAATAAATGGAGGATGAGGAAAAGTTTCATACAGAATATGGTACTTGTGCTGAGTTCTGAAAGGAATGAGCAATTATTAGTTGTAGCAATAAGGAGGAAGTATGTTCCAGGCTTGGGGAATATTCACTGCAAAGGCATATAGAAGGTAGATGAATTATTATGTGTGAAGAACAATTATACAGGTTTGCCTTGGCCAATAAGTATGTGAATTGGAATAATTATAATAATAATTTTAGAAGGAAGATTGAGACAAAGTTGTGAATGATTTTAAATACCAAATAGAAGAATTTATATTTGATTCTAGAGTTAATAACAAGCCCTTGGAGTTTACTGACTAGAAAAATGAAATGCTTAGACCTGTGCTTTAAGGAAATCACTTTGGTATCTGTATAAAGAAAGGAAAAATGAGGAGAAAGACTAGTCAAGGATACCAATTAGGAGGCTTTTAGAATAACATAGATGAAAGGTGGTAAGGGTTAGAGATAAGGTTGTGGTTCACCCAGAGTAAAACAAAAGGGACTTCATATGAGATGTATTGTAAAGATAGAAATAACAAGATTGACAACTGAATGACTGTTAGGTGAGAGAGAGTGAGGAGTTGAAGATGATAACACGGCTATGAATCTGGGTGACTGGAAGGATATTTTCCACAAAAGAAACAGGAAAGATAAGAAGATGGGTAGATTTGAGGGTGGAGGAAGAGAAATGTTTATTTTGACATGTTGAACTTGAGCTTCATTTGGGACAGCAGGTTCAAAATGTCCTGGTAATACAATCTGTGAGTGATTAAACTTAGATATAAAGATATGAGAATCATCTGTATAGAGATGGTAACTGAGTACATGGAATGTACTGAGGTCATCAGGCAAGAAAGTGTAAAAAGAAATAAAAGGTGGCCCAAGATAGATCTTAACTTTATAATACATTCACTATTATAGAGTATGGTATTTGGGGCAGAGTAGAGATACAACAAGGAAACTGAGATGGGTAAGATAGGTAAGAGAAAATGCAAGAGGATGCAGAGTCATGAAAACTTAGAAATGAGAGAATATCCAAGAGTGATCAATAGCATCAAATGCTACAGAGGGGTCAAGAAAGATACACATTGGTAATGCATATTGATTGCCAAATAGATTTGGCAATTAAGCAATCACTAGTAAATTTGGAGAGAAGAGTTTCATTTGAGTGATAAAGCCAAAAACCCAATTGACAAAAGTTAAAAAAGAGGAGAAAAATTAGGGCAAGTATAGACAGGTTTTTTGGGGTGTGAAAGGAAAGTTATAGGATGATAATTTGAGGGGCTTGATAGGGTCTAATCTTGGATTTTTATTTTTGCTACTACCACAAGTCACTGTATCATGGCAGGTGTGAATCCTCATAACAGCACCATAAGCCTAGAAGATTACAGGGATTCATGGAGTAAGAGAATCATAAGAATATGGGGTGATTGTTGTCTGACCCCCTCAAATTCATTTGTCTTTTGAGGAGATTCTGGTTTCTCAGGATAGTAACATAAACCTGGATGTCTGGAAGAATATCTTTGGCAAAAGGAGAATAAGAATGGTGGTAGCTGTTTATATGTTGCTATGAGTCCTTTATATATTTGCTGCATAATTTCTGGGCTCCAGTCAGGCCTCCTAATTTCCTACTGTTTTTTTAGGACAAGAGGAAGGAAATAAACCTTCCCTGATTCTTTATATGAATTGTTTCTTTGAATGCTTTTATAAGACCTTGGAGGCATTTTACCAACAGCTCTTTATACACACACACACACACACACACACACACACACATATGTATATGCATATGTGTGTATATGTATAGATATATAGCTATTTTGATATTAGCTGTATTTAGAGATTTTATCAAAATAGCCAAAGGAAAAATTATTTAGGTAAGATTTCCCTAATATTTGCTCCAACTCATGAAATCTCATAGCCTGGGACAGTGGACCTTGGGTTATTATAATAAGCAAACCTTCTCTGAATGTACCCAAGTAATTAATAATCCCAAATAGGATAATTACAAGGACAAGGTTCTATAGTGCAACACTAGAGACCTCCCTTTGGGTTGACATTGATCTTTTAATAAAATTCTGGTGAATAAGTACTTAGAAAATAAAGCTGTGATCAATAGAAATCAGCATGGAGTTTCAAAAACAAATCATGACAAACTAGTCCTTATTTCCTTTCTTTCCTTAATTCCTTAAGAGCAAGGACTTTACATTCAGAGTTGTTATTGTTTTCCAGTCATGTCTAACTCTTCATGACCCCAATCAACCATAGCATGCCAATACTGTCTATGGGGTTTTCTTGGCAAAGATACTGAAGTGGGCTGCCATTTCCTTCTTCAATGAATTAAGGTAAACAGAAGTCAAGTCACTTGCCCAGGGTCACACAGCTAATAAGTGTCTGAGGCCTGATTTGAACTCAGGTCTTCCTGACTCCAAACCTGGTTCTCTATCCACTAAACCTCCTAGCTGCCGCATTAAACAGAGACTTTACATGCAGAGTACTAATAGCTAAATTAATGTTTACAGATGGCCTAAATGCTATGAAACACATAGAACCCTTGTCTCTTTTCCCCATCACCCTTCACTATCACTACAGAAGTTAAAAGGGGGGTGGGGTTTATACAAGACTGAGGACAATTTTCAATTTTTTTTTTAGTTTCATGGATTATCATCACCAAGTCACTAGCCTAAGTTGATTGGCTTTTCTCTATATAACTAGGTTTGTCCTTAAAAAGAAGAAATATTTTGTTGCTTATAACCATACCTGAAGTCTTTTCAGCAAGATAGAAATTTAAAGAGCTTGTACTCTATTGGCATAGCCTCAGAAAATACAGGGTCACCTCCATAGATATGCCATTGTAAGGACTTTATGGAGAATGGGTACGTGTGTATAAATGTACAACTGAAAAAAAGAAAATAGGCCAGGAGTGGGGGTTGCATGTGCCTAAAATCTCTGCTACCAGGGATGTTGAAGCTGGTAGTTGCCTTTGCCTCAAAGTTCAGAGGTGCAGTAGTGGGAGAAAGGGACTGATTAAATGTCTACACTGGGGGCATCTAGGTGACACAGGTAGATAAAGCACCAGCCCTGGATTCAGGAGGACCTGAGTTCAAATCCAGCCTCAGACACTTGACATTTACTAGCTGTGTGACCCTGGGCAAGTCACTTAACCCTCATTGCCCTACAATAAAATAAAATAAAATGATAGGTAGATAAATGACTAAATGAATGAATGAATATAGATAGATAAATAAATAAACAAGCAAATAAATAGATAGATAGATGGATAGATAGATAGATGTCTGCACTGCTAAGGTCAGCCCCAGGAATGGAAAGCCATCAGGCTGTCCTAGGAGGGACAATCTGTTCCAGGTTGGAAATGGAGTAAGCCAAAGTTCCCATGTCAATTAGTAGAGGTATCATGTCTATTAATAGAATGCATATTTTAACATAAAATATTGGAAATGAGTAGACAAAATATAACTGGAAAGGACAACAAATAAAAGAAAGTCCATGAGCCAGATGGATAGAAAATATAGCATCTGGGTGGATAGCAATGCCCAGGGATTCTTTAGTTGGCTGAATTGACTAACCATTCCAGAATCTGCACAACTTAGTTGTAAGGCAAATGGCAAGACCTGGAGGATCTTAGGATGCAGTAACAGGTCTTTTAGTAAAGCCTCTTGGTCTCCCATCTCACAGGAAGGAATATAGCTGTTTACTCCCACCTCTTCTAAGCAATGTGAGTAGTCAAATAATCCACATGGGTTTGGGGTAGCTGAATTCAGGAGTGAAGGTTGAGGGAAGGCAAGAGATAAAGGTCACACCCATTGGTAGCAGTTATTCCTTCTGGACAGCCCTCATAGGTTTATTAAATTCAGAGAAAAGATATTTTTATATCACAAATACATATTATCTTATTATAAGTACATCAAAGCATATCTTCTTCCCTTTTCATTATCTATTTTTAAATAAGTACATCATTTCACCAATTCATTTATTTTTGATGGGTACATATAGTCTGAGCAGAACAGCAAAGATAATCACCAAATTATGGTAGAAAAAAAGATTCATATAAAGGAAAAGCAGATTCGCATTTTTGAATCATGAGCAATATTTCAGGAATGGCACATGATGATCTAATCATATTTATCAGACAACATTTTAAGATGGCAATTTTATGTGATGCAATGCATTTTGTTATTCTGATAAGTTTATTTCTCTGAGTTTCATTTAACTGCATTGAATGAGAAATTTTTGGAAAGTCTTAGAATCACCACATGTAATTAAAATCATCAGTTTTCTATTAAGAGAATGATAAAGATCATTAATTTCACAATAGCCAAAGAGGTTGGAATTCTGTAAAGCCATCTAACAATGCTAATGAACCAAACCAAACAAGCCATGGTGAATAGAAACATAGGCAGATAAACTATCTTCCACATTTGAAATGCATAGTCCGTAATAGTCTATTTGTAATGGTTTAAGTTTAATATGGTTACTGAATGAAATTTTCCTATGTTGAAAGCAAATTATCTTTTATTCACATGACGCAAATAATCATCACCTTTATATAATATTCTCTACATTCTATGAAGTGAATAATGTGGTATTTAATAACAAATAAGCAGTCAGTCCCTATCCTTTCAAGAATATACAGCACAAAGAATGGGGACACACATTTGTAGATAACCTTAGTCATATGAATAAGAAGTGGGAAAAAGTGAACTGATACTGGCATGTTTTTTTTCTTTTTATTCTTTTCTGTGATTTTCCATTAAATAGAGTACCTATTAAATGTGATTGGCAAAACAGCTGAGTATCATTTTTAGCCACAAACCTCTAGAACCTAAAAAAAAGATCAAAATAGAATAACTAAATCAGATTCTACAAGATAAAAAACATAAATGCCAAAAAACAATCAATCAACATGTTTGTGATAAGTCCCTACTATAAGGCATAAAATTTTTTAAATATCCATAAAATAATATCATAGAATATAATTAGTTAAGCATCTTTAACATTCAAACCACTGTGCAATCCATATTTGACTTTATGCTTCCCTCTGAGCTTATATACATTTATTTGGGGTTTTTCTTGTTGTTTGTTGTTGTTGTTGTTGTTGTTTTGGTGAGGCAACTGAGGTTAAGTGACTTGCCCAGGGTCACACAGCTAGTAAGTGTTAAGTGTCTGAGGCCGGATTTGAACTCAGGTCCTCCTGACTCCAGGGCCGGTGCTCTATTCACGGCACCACCGAGCTGCCCCAAGCCTATATACATTTAAACAAAATTTTATGAGACATTCTGAGGGCATCTTATGCATAGAACATTAGAGGAAACAGGTAGGCTTTTGTAAGTTATATTTTACAATGAACTGCATCTTTACCATCAGACAATTGACTGAAAGATATAGAGAATATAAGATCCCACTATACATGTTGCTTATTGATCATGAAAAATTATTTCATCCAGTATAGTCCATTTAGATGGACAACTTAATAGAACTTTCCTTGAGTGCACATTTCTGCAACAGAGTACAAATAACCAACATGATGGGTTAAATTGCCTTCTGACACGATTCTCCCCAAAACAAAGGCCCATCTTTTTAACATAAGTATTCTGCCTATGTTGTTTTACCTATAATGGTAAAACATGGGATAAAAGAGTCTCCAAAGAATTGAAAATTAGTGGAGAAGCACATAGTGGGTGTGAGACGACTGTAGCATATATTGAGTCCAAAACTTAGAAGAACAGACATAAAAGATGTTACGATGAAGGCAGAGAAGACTTGCTGGTGAGATGATGAAGACAACTGATGGTAGGTGGCTATCCTAATTACTCCATAAGTCCTTTTGTGTTGTCAAGAGAAAATGAGGGAGGCCACCAATGTCAGGTGGACTCCCTGTGGTGCCCTTATGTAAGACTCTAGAGAAGAGTTGTACAAGATGGTAAAGTGTTGTTGAGTTGTGATGTGAATTGTAGTAGAAAATATCCATTGTTAGATCAAAGATCAGTAAGTATGTATGTATGTAGTTTTTCTGGGTTTTGTTTTTCCTCTGAGAAGAGCAAAATATTTTTTTATCTTAGCCAAGCATGTATAGAAGCTGGTGGCACAGTGGATAGAGGACCCAACCTGGAGTTAGGCACACCTGATTTCAAATACACCCTCAGACACTTCCTAGCTGTGTGACCATGGGCAAATCACTTAACCCTGTGTGTCTCAGTTTCTTCATCAATGAAATGAGCTGGAGAAGGAAATGGAAAACAAAGAAACAAACAAACCTGAATAGGGTCATGATGAATTGGACAGGACTGAAACAACTGAAGAACAATAGAACGCTATGTAATATGACTTTATAGTTCAGTGAAATATGACAAGTTCAGGAAAGTAGCTGGCTTTTGATATTAGGACAAGGAGTCAAGAACTAACTATAAGTTCATATACCCAAACATACCTTAAGTTAGTGATCTGGTACAACCATATACTATTTAGCGGGGACACCAGAATAGAAGTTCAATCATTCTGAAGATGTAGATAGCTTGGCATTTTCTCAGAAAACCCCACTCACCAGAACAAAGTGTAATAACCATGTGTTGGAACATGAGAACTTCTAGCATCTTTTATGTTGAGTAATATCAGTCAGAAGTAGAAAAAGTGGTGAAATTTGATGGTTAGCCTTTATATAACAAGAGATCTTTTCTTATTATGTAACTTATCTGATATCAGGTTTTTCTTTCTTGAATAGCATGATTTGTGGTGAATTACATGGTTTTGTTGTTGTTCATTTTAGTAATGTTTGACTCTTCACAACCCCATTTGGGGTTTTCTTGCAAAGATAATACAGTGGTTTGTCATTTGCTTCTCCAGCTTATTTTACAGATGAGGAAACTAAGGCAAATAGGTTTAAGTGTCTTATTCAGGGTCACAGAGCTACTAAGTATCAGAAGACAGATTTGAACACAAGAAGATGAGTCTCACTGACTTCAGGCTTGGCACTCTATACATTGGGCCATGCAGCTGCCCAAATTACAATGTTTAGCTTGCTCTAAGATTGATAATCAATAAAATCATCTGACTTGTTCTACTGGCTGGTGATCACTTGCTAAGCATATCCATTAGGTGTCCCTAACATTCCATGGTGGTTTTCTTTTGCACCATAGTGTCTATCTGACTGTTCACATATTTTAGTACTTATTTTTATGTCATATTTTCTTTACTTAACTTTACTTAGTTGGACACAATTTTAATTAGAGTCCATAAAAAAATCTCAGTGTAATTTAATACTTTTCTTTCTTTATCAAGGAAATTCCATTTCTGAAATCTTTTTGAGAAGAAAAGGAAATCAAGAAATTCAGACCTTGTGAGTTCTAGTCCCTAGGTAATTATTTTTCTTGCTTTTACATATTTACTTGCTTGTAGGACCATAATTCTAGCAAGAAAATAGAATAGGACAAAAGGTTATTTTATTCTAAATCCATGTAAAAAAAAAACCTGTAAAGCTAAAATCTGCAGCATTCCTATAACCTGTAAATCAAAACCCAAAGCCAGGTTCCATATCAGGAACAAAACAGGACATTTTTATCAATGACTGCCAAATACTTGTCAAGTCTGCCAGCTCTTCACCCCCTCTCCCTGTTTCACCATCATTTATAGAAGGAAAAAAACAGTATATGTGCTATTTCCTTGAATATATATGAAAACACTTTGTTGCTTGAGGGACAGTATTTTTTTACATGCTGACATTTATTTCTTCTTTTGCCATTTTGTATTTATAACTTGTCTCCTCTTATTTTTATTGCCTCACTAATCTTCTCCCTTAGCAGATCCTTTACATTTTATTAGAAGTCCTCGGAATTTTTTTTTCTGAAAGCTACTTTTTATATCCCTGTTGAACTAAATTGGCCTCAGTTGTCCTTTTAGCGTGTCAGCTTTTTTTGGACAAATTTCAGTTGGAGGTCTTCCAACTATTTCTTAGGAAAAGGCTGATGTGTCATAGAAATCTCTGGAAAACATTCTATTTGGAAACAATTGTGTTTAAATATTCATGTTCTTCATCTTTCTTCTCCTTTATTATTGAGGTTTATATTGAAACAGGATTTTTATTTCTTTGCAGCTAATTTGCTCCTGTTGCTTTGTCTTCCATTAAAATTATGATAAAATATTCCATACATACCAATCAAGGCAGAGTGCTTAACATTTGGAAACAATGGAACTTAGGTAACACTGATTAAAAGAGTGAGACGGTGAAAGTACCTACCCTGCCATCTCCAACTTAAACCAAGCAGCTATGGAAAGCCTTTAATTAAGAAGCGTTAATGGTCAATTCAGTTTAGGACATTTACTGATACCCAGGTAATGCAAAACAATGTGCAGTCAATGGTATGTGCAATGTTTCCAGCACTGTGTCTCATTATCCTGGGGCTCTTGGAGCAGCATTCCTCTGAAAGATCTAGCCAATCTGCTTCTGCATTGGAAATTACTACTTAGATTTTATTTTTGGCAAAGACTCGTTTCTTTTATAATTTCAGTAAATTCGCCTTATATAATGCCAGTGTGTACAGGATACATTCCAGAGATATTGGTTGATAGTAATAGATTCATTGTATATCAAATTATTAAATCCCATTATAAATTATAATACACACATGTATTTTGAATATATTCTTTTTAGTAGTTTTACATTTCTTCAGCAACATATAGTATTTATGCCTAGAAACAAGCATCAGATTACATACCTCTGTAGACCAGACACCTTACAAAATTAAAGAATACAAGTAAGCAAATGTGTCACTGTATGTGCATGTGTATGTGTATGTATTTATGTGTGCATTAGTACATGCTATTTAGTAAGAACATTTCTTCCTATATTTGATGTCTCCTATATATGGGTATTGTTCTCTCATTTATATCACAAATGTACTCTCTTCTCCTTCATCATCATTATCATCATAACTGTTTTCAATACATTTTCTCATTTGAGCTTTCCAAAAATCTTGTTAGGTATTTAGGTATAGAAAGAGAGTCTAGATAATTCCAAAGGACTCATAATGGAAAATGCTCTCCAAATTCAGAAAAAAGAACTGTGGAATCTAGATGCACATTGAATCATACTGTTTCTACTTTTTTTGTTTTTCTTTTTTATTTTTGAGGTTTTTTTCCCTTTTGTTCTGATTCTTCTTTCACAACATATCTAATTCAGAAATATGTTTAACGTGATTCTACATATATAATCTATATCAGATTGCTTGCTTTCTTGGGGAGGGAAGAAGAATTGGAACTAGAAATCTTACAAAAACAAATGTTGAAAACTATCTCTACATGTAACTAGAGAATAATAAAATACTTTTATGATTTAAAAAAAAGTAAGAGAGGCTAGACCTGGGTTTTCATTTATATAGGGAAATCTCAGATGAGGAAACACCCCTTGCCATTTCAGATTAGTGGCTTTTCTGCAACTTTAGTCTTAAAGAGTTGCCTAGAGCACTGAGAGGTTAAAGTGAATGGCCCAGGGTAAAAAAAAAAAAACAACATTGTATGTAAGAGGCAGGACTTAAACCTAGTTATTCCCATCTATTCCCATTTTACCCCTGAGAAAGCAGAAGCAGAAGGTTCAAGTAATTTGACCATGAAAGGCAATATGGAATAGTAGAGAGAGTACCCTACTGGAAAGGTAGGATGTAAATCCAGCTTTTCTCTGACCCCAGGTCCAGCACTATAGTCACTGTAGTATATTGCTTTCTAATTTCATAAAACATATAAAAAATATAGATAAAACATTATATACAATATATAATCAGTGAGAAGAAAAAGAAGACATGGTTTATGTGGTTTGGCATTTTTCTCAAATGATGGATTTAAATAAAATTCTTTTAGCAATAATCAGCTCTCTTTATAGGTTATGATGTAGTGTAATGGAAGAATTGTTCAATTTGTCATCAATGAAATTGAGTTCAATTCCCAAATCTGATACTTCCTACCTGTGACCATGGGTAAGTCCTTATCCTATTTAGGCCTCACTTCTCTTATTTGTAAAATGAGAACGTTGAATTAGATGACTATTTTAGGTTCCTACTATGATGAAATTCAGTATCCTAATGTCTTTCTTATTCAACAAACAGATTTAACTAAAATGAAATGGCTGTTGTCATAGGAGTCTAATTCATTTGAGTTATATTTCCTCAAACCCTGCCTCTTTCTTTGTTCCTCTTTCTGACCTAGCTTCTTTTCAATAACTCTCATGAAATGACCATTTCACCATCTCATGGCTTCCTCCTCTTCTTACTGTTGGTGAACAAAATTATTATTGCAAGGAATTTCCTGAAAATACCTTTCTGGAGATTATCTGTGTGAGCTGCTGACAACCAATTTAATTAATATGGCCTCAGACTTCATGATGCATTACACCAAAGTTTAACTAATCCATAATACCAGCCATTATACACCTCCTCAACTGCTTGTTTGCTATGACATGGTGAGAGTTAAGTTTCTTGGGGCCTTGCTCTTTGTTCCCCATTCAATATTAGGTAATTTAAGAGAATATCCTTATTTCAGTGGTCCAAACTATCCCCACTGACTTGCTTCACCAGTGATGAAGCAGTTTCCTATGACTGACATGTCAGCTCTTTTGTCTAAAACCTTATCTAAATCTGAGCCCTGTGGTGGTTTGGGGAGGGCCTTGGGTCAGTGTGGATTTTACTGCATGCTTGAGGCATAAGCTTGTGGTCAGAAGCAATAAAGACCACACACTTAGGTTTTTCCCCATTGGTATCTCCTCTCCTCCCATAAGTGCCATCCCTGTGTGATATTGCCAGTCTGGAAAGAACTCCCTCCTCTTTTGCCTTGAGGTCTGATTCTTCTAAAGTGTTGCAATCTAAGGAATTGTCCAGATCCTCCAAATTAAGTAAATAGTTATTGCTCTCTATGGAGAATCTATTTCTGTGGCCTCAATTTGTTTTCCACTTATTTGCATTAATTTCCCCATTTTTCAAATGCCCTCATGTGTGGACCAAATCTCATCCAGCTGAACCACTGGTTAAAAAGTTTCAAAAGGTAAATCTTTACCATGGTCATCATAACCACCATACCTGTTCTGTTTCATTCTGTTAGCAGTGTCTCATAAATAAGGCATGATTGGCTCCTAGATAGAGCTGATTGAGAATTGGATTTCCTGCAATTCTTGGCTAATTGAAATTGATATATCAAGGTGCCAATGGTGAGAGTGATTCTTCCTTGTGAGAAGCTGAAACAATCAGTTTTGAAGCATATTGCCTCCTGCTGGTCCATAACTGTTCCTGCTGTTTCTGTTGCCTCAGCAACAGATAAATGGGCTGGTTTTTCTGAGTCTCCCTATGAAGGTACAAGGCTATTGCTGCTAACAGGCTTCTGCTAGTAATGGGAATCGCTGATGCTTTTCTACCTCCCATTGCAGGTTTAGATTCTAAAGAAGAGATGAGTTGTGATAAGAAATTGTCCCAGCTTTCAATGCCTGAAACTGGCCATGTTACCTATTTATCAGGCAGTAGGGATAGTGCTTATGACATACTTATTATGAAATACTTATGACACAATCCAAAAATCATGGGATGAATGAATCACCTGGTAGTTGAGTGCAATGCCCAAATAACAATTAAGATGAAAAATATTGAGACAAAGGTCATTTGTAGATAGATACAATTTAGCATTCTGTAGAGTAATTTTAGACATTTGGAAAATTATTTATAGTCACTAACATTTAGGGGTTGACTTCAAAATCAATTTTCTGCAGTAAGATCACACACTGAAGCTAAGGAAAATTTAATATCAAATTAAAAGAAAAATAAAGAGGAAAGGCCTTGCATATAAAAGCACCAACTCCAATATCTATTTCAAAAATCTGTTGAAAATGAAAAGGAAAATATAGATAAAAGAAAATATAGTAACTTTGATATCACCATTTCTAAATGATAAAAATGGTAACCAGTATTGCATAAATAATTAATCATATTGCTATTTTTAATCTATGTAAATTTTTTGTGAGAATGATATTTGTACATGTCAAAGAAAGGTGTTCTTCATGAAAATATGAGAAGAAAATATGCAGGCACTGACAGACAATTCTCTATTACAACATATCTCCAGAGTTCCCTAAATGTCTTAAAGAGGTAGAGAATTTTTTTAAAATCCTATTCTATTTGTTGATTTTTTTTTAATTACACAGTAGAACAAGACACTTGAAAACAGCATGGTAAATTAGACAGCTTGCCTCCAAGACAGGAATGATTAGTTACAAACTCCTACTCTGACAAATATTGTCTATGTGACCTTGGGCAAGTCATTTAATTTCTTAGTGTCCCTAGATAATGATAGATTGCAGAAGTAATTTATCTACATTGGTGGATAGGGTGACTACACTGAGACTTTCCTCCACCAAAGAAATTATAAGTCTGGACCTCTGCATACCACCCAAAAAGAGCAGACCACAGTCTTGGATTCTCCACTTTAATAAGGTGTTTTCCACACATATTAAAATAGAGGATTCCTTTGTATCTATGACAGTAGAAATAACTATATTTAATGAGCCTATATCAGTATTGAGAAAGACATAAAACAAGGAAAATATATGCTCAATCAAGGTGTTTATCACTGTTAAAGGTAATGTTTTGTCTGTAGAAAGAAAAAAAAAGAGATTCCCTCTAGAGAAGGAGATTCTCCAAAATGCTGATATTTGCCAATAACGTGTGATGACAACATTGAGCCCTAGAAAACTGCAGGGCTTCTTCAATGAGAGGCTAGTAGATAAAGGTAGAGACATTAACTCTGAATACTATTCCTTCTTAGGGAAATTTACACAACGTTTTAACAAAAAGAATCCACAAGCCATCTTAGCCATCATAAAACAAATCGTGATGTGTCCTTTTTAAAGTGGTATGAAAATATCATCAAGAGTATATGTTGGGGCAGCTAGGTGGCACAGTGGATAAAGCACTGGCCCTGGAGTCAGTAGGAACTGAGTTCAAATCCATCCTCAGACACTTAACACTTAACTAGCTGTGTGACCCTAGGCAATCACTTAACCCCAATTGCCTCACCAAAAAAAAAGAAAAAAAGAGTATATGTTAAAGTACCCCATGTGTGTAGGGGGGTGGAGGGAAGAGCCAAAATGGTGGAGGAAAGGCAGTGACTTGCCCAGGCTCTCCCCAAGACCCCTCCAAATATGTTCAAATAATGCCATAAGACAATTCCTGGAGCAGCAGAACCAAAAAAGACACGGTGAAATAATTTTCAAGCTAAAGACAACTTAGAAGATCAGCAGGAAAGGTCTGTTGTACTGACATGAGAGTGTAGTGAAGCCCAGCTCAGGCTGCAGCACAGACCTAGTCTCAGATACAGAACACCAGGAGCAGGCCTTGGGAGCCTCTAAATCAGCAGCAGCAGCAGCAACTTCTTGTGGAACTCAGCCCACTGACAGTAAGGGAGTCAAACAATTATCTAGAAGGAGATTACAGGGATCTCTTTGCTAGCACTGAGACAAGACTCTGTTGTTTTGCCCATAATCAGATGCAGGTCACAGTCTTGGGTGGTGGTCCTAGGGAGAGGAGGAGCACAAGCACACAAGAGGTGAGCAGCCACAGTAGAGCAGAACTATGTTCATAGTTCCAGGGCAGAAAATTAGGTCTGTGGTTGCTTGTAGAGCAGAGTACAAACCAGGAGAGCAGTAAACATACCTCTTCTTATATCATACCACCTTGGAAGAACTAAAAACTTACAAAATCCTAGACGTATCTCTGAAAATAGCTGAAAAAAACCTCCTGAAGCTTGGGACAGTGTGCCCACCACCCTGGAGGCAGTGCCCCATTTTAACAGAGTCAAAAGTCAAGAAATAGGCTGGGAAAATGAGCAAACAGAAATAATGCTGACCATACAAGGAAGACCAAAATACATACACCCTCAGAAGAAGATAACAAAGTCAAAGCTCCTACAGCCAAAGCTTCTAAGAAAAATATGAATTGGTCTCAGGTCATAGAAGGGCTCAAAAAGGACTTTGAAAATAAAGTAAGAGAGGTAGAGGAAAAAATGGAAAATGAGAGTAATGCAAGAAAATCATGAAAAAAGTTAATGGCTTGGTAAAGGAGACACAAAAAAATACTAAAGAAAATAACACCTTAAAAACAGACTAGGCCAAATGGTAAAAGAGGTACAAAAAACCAATGAGGAAAAGAATTCCCTGAAAAGCACAAATTGTACAAATAGAAAAGGAGGTACAGAAACTCTCTGAAGAAAATAACTCCTTAAAAATTTGAACTGAGCATATGGAAGTTAATGACTTTATGAGAAATTAAGAAACAATAAAGCAAAACCAAAAGAATGAAAAAATAGCAGTCAATGTGAAATATCTCACTGGAAAAACAACTGACCTGGAAAATAGATCCAGGAGAGATAATGTGAAAATTATTGAACTTCCTAAAAGTCATGATCAAAAAAAAAAAAAGAGGCTAGACATCATCTTCCAAAAAATTTTCAGGGAAAATTGGCTTGATATTCTAAAAGCAGAAATTAAAATAGAAATTGAAAGAATCCACCAATCACCTCCTGAAAGAGATCCTAAAATGAAAATTCCCAGGAATATTATAACCAAATTCCAGAGCTCCCAGGTCAAGAAAAAAATATTGCAAGCAATCAGAAAGAAAAAATTCAAATATTGTAGAGCCACGGTAAGGATAACATAAGATCACCTACCCAGAAAAACATAATATAATCCTTCAGAGGAAAAAATGGGAATTCAATGAAAGAGAGGACTTTCAGGTACTCTTGATGAAAAGACCTGAGCTGAATAGAAAATCTGACTTTCATTTTTCCTCCACCTTTATTACTTTATCTCCAAAGTCCTTTTTAGTGCCTCTATGGCTTAAGACCAATTCACATTTTTCTTGGAAGCTTTGGGTGTAGGAGCCCTGATATTGCTATCCTCTTCTGATGGTGCACCTCGATCTTCCTTTTCACTAAAGAAACTTCCTATCATCCTCACCTTTCTCTGTCTGCTCATCTTGCCTATATTTTACTTGACTTTAGCTCCTTAAAGTGGGGCATTATTTCTAGGATGCAATGTCCCAAGCGGTATTATTTAAGAAGAGGAACATTCTTCACTCACCTGGACTTTTCTCTGGTCCATAGAAAACTGCAGGCCAACTTGCTAATTAACCAGACAGCAAAACTTTGTGTACTGAGGTTGTTAGCTCTAACCAGCCTGTGCTCCTCCCCGACCTGGGCCACTGGCACTCAAGCCTACTTCCTCATTCCTAGCAGGGGTGAAAAACCCAAGTTCCACCTCAGCTTCAGAAGAGACCCCTGTAATCTTCCCTGGCCCACTTCTCAGACCTCTCACCACACTGTCAGCTTAGTTCCAGAGAACACTGGCACTGCAGCTGATTCAGAGGCTGTGAGGTTCTCTTTCCCTGGCTTAGCCTGCCTGGTACTGAATTTGTGTCAGCATCACCTTGGGGTAGGGCTCCATTCCTGCCCCAGCACAGCAGCCCCCTCATGCCAACTTTGTAAGCTATCTTTGGCTGGAAAATGATCTCAGCTGGTTCTTTTGTGTGTTTTACTGTTCCAGGAATTGTCCTGTGGCATTATTTGGAGGTTTTTTGAAGAGATTTGTGTCATGACTTCTGAGACTTTACTACCTTTCCTCTCCTATCTTGGCTCCACCCTGGAAATTCCCCCCAAAATTTGACTTTCAAATACAAGACGCTAGAGAAGCATAAAGAGGTAAACAGGAAAAAGACATAATAAGGGATATTAAAAAGTTAAGCTGTTTACATTCATACATGGAAAGATAATACTTGTAATTCATAAGAGCTTTCTCATTACTAGGGGTGCTGGATGGAGTATATTTAGACAGAAGGCACAGGTATGAGTTGAATATGAAAGGATGATTATCTTTAAAAAATAAAATTAAGGGGTGAGAAAGGAATACATTGAGAGAAAGTGAAAGGGAGAGCTGGAATGGGGTAAAGTATATCACATAAAAGAATCAAGAAAAAGCTTATACTGTAGAGGGGAAGAAAGGGTGAGGTGAGTGAACCTTATTCTCATCAGAATGTACTATATATATATATATATATATATATATATACATATACATACATACATATATATAGTCGCTGTTTCTTTATTTATATATATATATATATATATATATATATATAAAGAAACAGCGACATTATAAAATGATCAGCTGTGAATGACTTGGCTGTTCTCAGCAACGGAATGATCCAAGACAACTCTGAAGGTCTTAGGAAAAATGTGATCCATCTCCAGAGAAAGAACTGATCTCCAGAGAAAGAACTGATGCTATCTGAATACACATTTAGTTTCATTTAGAAACATTTAGTTTCTTTTTCATGAGTTTTTTTGTCTGTTTTCTTTCACAGCCTGACTAATGTGTAAATGTTTTACATGACTACACATGTATAACTTATACTGCAATGCTTGTGTTCTTAAGGGGAGGGAGGAAGAAAATTTGTACCACAAAGTTTTTTAAATGGATGTTAAATTGTTTTTGTATGTAATTGGGGGAAAATAAAATTCAAAAAGAATGGAAGAAAAAAAGAATATATGTTACAAGAAAAGAGATGGACATTTCACTTAGTGAGAAGGCAGGATAACCAATTTATACACTAAATAGTGTACTGGTTTTCATTGCATATTATGAGTTATTGGAGAAGTTATGCATAATTTTAGTAGATCTCCTATAAAGAGTTTATGGAAGTTTACACACAAGCATTAAATAGAGTAAGAAGGTTTTCTTCATTATTTTTTCTTCATTTCTTATTATTCTGTACTTGTAGGTTGTAATATGCACCAGTTTAGTAAACAAAATGATAAGATTCAAAACCACACTGTGGAGTAGCCTAAATACTGGCAAGGAGATTCATTGGTGACCCTAATTCAAGAAGAATATTCAATGTATTTTGAATCATTTTGCCAGATTTCCTATTTTTACTATTCATTTTGGAGATAACAGCAATACTCAATATAAAAGCTTACTGTTGGCCACAATTACTATAAACAGTCTTCAGTCAATCCTCTTTTCAGACCTCCATTCTTTTTTTTTTTTCTCAAACAGGATAAGTTTTCATTCAGAGAATAATCTGTTTGAATTTCGAGTGAGTCCTCTTCCTATCATCTCAAGATTCATAAAGCTATTTTCTCCTTCAACAAATAGCTTAGACATATTGAAATGGAAACTGCCGACTCCCCAGTAATGAAAGTTCTGTTTCCTCTAAAGGTTTGCTTCCTGCATCCTGAATCCCAGATATTTCAAAAGTGCTTCAATTGTTCCTCAGCTCTAATGGCATGCAATATGGCTAATAAAGTTAAAGTTCAAGAAAGGAAGGTGAAGCAAAGTCAACTTTATATTTCTAAGCAGTATATAAGGTTTATTAAGTTTATTTTAGATTGAGATGAAAAATAGGTAGCTATAACTCAGAAAGATTCTGACTTTTCTTATTAAATATGAGAAGACCTAAAATATAACCCTCAATATAAAAAAAATTATATTTCTATATTTATATAGCCTAGTCATTCACTTTTATACACCAATTTCACCTGGCATTTATAGAGTTTTCACAAACGCAGGCACCAACCTTTTACAAACTGTTTTGTAAAACAATTTATTTTAGCTTAGTTTAAGTCTTTAGAGCAAATAAGCTGGAAATATCATGGTTTCCATTTTATAAATGAGGGGGATAAGGTCCCAAAAGATTACCATTCACCAAACATAACACAACTGTGTAATGATATATTTTATGACAGAACACAGACTCTGGTTTCTTCCTCCTCAGTCCTGGGTCCTTTTTACCTAAAATTAATGGTTCTTTTTTTTTTTAATTTCCTTTCAACAAAACTATGGTAGATTTGATACAGTAAAAAACAACAACAACAACAACAAAACTAAATGATCATTTCTGATAGCACCAATAAGGCTGACTTTTTAAAAGTCCTTTTAATTAAAGCTGTTTTCCTACTTATTAAAAAAAAAAAAAGCACCAGGGGCAGCTAGGTGGCACAGTGGATAGAACACCGGCCCTGGAGTCAGGAGTACCTGAGTTCAAATATGGCCTCAGACACTTAACACTTACTAGTTGTATGACCATGGGAAAGTCACTTAACCCCAATTGCCTCACTTAAAAAAAAAAAGCACCAAAATAATACACTTCCTCCCATATCTTCCAAGCCTGTCATTTTGTTTATACTCTATGGTTACAAATAGTATATCTCTAAGTTTCTAAAATTCATGCCTATTTTTTCTGTACAACTCTAATCCTTCCATGAACCCATTGAGAAAGAAGGATATATATGAGTTTGGTATGATAGATACAAAGCTTCCTTTGAAACCAGGAGACATTTGATTTAAATCCCTCTTCTAATACTTACTAGTAAGTTATGTGTCTATGAACAAACTGCTAATGCTTTCTGGTTCTTTTTTTTTCATCTATAAAATAAGAAATATAATACCTGCAGTGCCTACTTCATTCATTTCCTATAGAGTTTGAGGGACAAAATTGTACATAAATTATTTTGCAACTAAATATAAATTTTAGTTATTATTATTATTGTTAATAGTATTTCAGTGAGCTATGTAGAATATTTCTCTGTTAGTATTTCATTGAAGGGGGAAAAACTTTTTCTACCCCATCTAGGGTTTATTTTAGGAGAAGATTGACAACTTCTAAAAATATAGATACAACAGGCAGGAAAACTTTTATCTATACTCCCCTTATTAACTTTTGTAGAGGGAGCTCATGAGCATAATGATAACATATTCTGAACCAAAATAACCAACCCACATGGTCTGACAAAGAATCTGTTTTCATATTTCTAAATGAGCAATAATATTAGAAACGGGAATTGTCCCCAGAAAGTTTAATATGTATGGTTACCATCTATAGGATACAACTAATGGAAAAAGTAATTAAGAAAATGGAAATTTTATAAAATTTAGAGTTAGAAGTAACCTTGGGTATAATTTAGTTCAATACCCATTTTATAGATGATGTATCTGAAACCTAAAGAGATAAAAGAAATTTCTTGAGATGATAGTAATGACAGAGACAGTAGTCAAACCCAGGACTTTTAAATTCAAATCCAGTGTCAATTGCCTAACAACATTATATTTCTAATACCTCACATTTATTTAAGATTTAATTTTTTTTTGGTGTGGGGCATTAAGCTTTTATTAAAGTATACCAGGTATTAGTAAAAAGGGAATACCTGGGACAGAAAGATAGGAAAACCTAGCTAGGATCTATAGGAGAGAGAAAAGAAAAAAAAACACCTTCACCTATGAGTCTCAGGCCAAAAAGAAAAAGTTCCTGTGCCAGTCAGAGCAGAAGCTACCTGTGGGTCCGGAAGAGAGGCAGTGCCTAGACACCACTCCAAGCTAATTGGCTGGTAGCACTCAATTCCATTGATTCACTGGACTTGAGGGTGGTCTTTTGTTGAGGTCAAAGTCCACAGCTTCTGAGAACAATACCCTCTTGAGGGCCGGAAAGGTGTGGTTTCTTTTCTTCCTTTTTTGTTTTTTCTTTGCACCAAACATTTATCTGCTTTTTTCCAGTTACATGTAAGGGTAGCTTTCAACATTCATTTTCATAAGATTTAGAGTTCTAATTTTTTTCCCTCCCTCCCTTTTCTCCCCCCTCCACAAGGCAGCAACCAGGTTATATGTGTACAATCTACAAGTGCTCTTTTTATTAGTTCTTTCTATGAGGGGTGAATAATATGCTTCAACATTAGTTCCTTGGGATGATCTTGGATCATTGTATTGCTGAGAGTAGTTAAGTCATTCACAATTGCTCATAGAACAACAATACTGCTGTGACTATTCACAATGTCCTTCCAGTTCTTCTTACTTTACTATACATCAGTTCATATGAGTCTTTCCAGGTTTTACTGGTATCAACCTGTTTGTCATTTCCTATAGCACAACACCATTCCAATACTATCATATACCACAGCTTCTTCCATCATTCCTCAACTGATGGACATTCCCTTGATTCCCAGTTCTTAGCCACCACAAAGAGTTGCTATAAATATTTTTGTACAATTTTTCCCCCTTTTCTCTTTTTCATGATTACTATTGTTAACTGTTTACCTCTATTCTATTTTCTTCCCCATGATATTTACTCTATTATCTATCTTCTTTCACCCTATCCTTCTTTAAAAGGGATTTGCTTCTGTCTGTGCCCTCCCCCAATCTGCCCTCCCTTCTTTTGCCTCTCTTTTTTTTATCCCCTTACCCTCTTATTTTCTTGCAGGGTTAGATAGATTACTCCACCCAGTTGAGTGAGTATGTTATTCCCTCCTTTAGCCAATTCTGATGAGATTGATGTCTTTGAGCCAATTCTGATGAGTGTTAGGCTCATTTACTGCCCAGATTAAATAGATTACTCCACCCAATTGGGTATGTGTGTTAATACCTCCTTGAGATAACTCTGATGAGTTTAAGGTCTTTGACCCTATTCTGATGAGCGTAAAATTCATTTACTGCCCTGCTCCTCCCCCATCTCTTCCCCTACTCTATAAGCCCTTTCCTATTTCTTTCATGTGGGATTTTACCTCATGCTACCTTTCCCCTTCCCCCTCCCTCAGTGCATTCCAGTCACCCCTCAATTTAACCCTAAAGATGTCATCATGGGGCAGCTAGGTGGCACAGTGGACAAAGCATCCACCCTGGACCCAGGGTGATCCCAGCCAAAACCCATCCTCAGACACAAGACAGTCACCCACTGCACAACCCCATGTATGTCCCCCAACTCTATTTTTAATGGTCCTCTAGGGTCTTGTATTTGAAAGTCAAATTTGCCATTCAGTCAGGTCTTTTCATCACGAATACCTAAAAATCCTCTTTTTTATTGAAGTCCCATTTTTTCCTCTGAAAGTTTATGATCATCTTTGCTGGATATATGATCCTTGGTTATAATCCCAATTCCTTTGCCCTCTGGAATATCATATTACATGCCCTCCAGTCCTTTACTGTTGAAGCTGCTAGATCTTGTGCTGTCCTGACTGGGGCTCTACAGTACTTGAATTCTTTCTTTTTGGCAGTTTGCAATATTTTCTCCTTGACCTGGGAGCTTTGGAATTTGGCTATAATATTCCTAGGAGTTTTCCCTTGGGGATCTCTTTCAGGAGGTGAATTCTTTCAATTTCTATTTTACCTACTGCTTCTAGAATATCAGGGAAATTTTCCCTGAGAATTTCTTGTAAGATGAAGTCTAAGCTCTTTCATTGATCATGGTTTTCAGGTAGACCAATAATTTTCAAATTATCTCTCCTGGACCTATTTTCCAGGTCAGCAGTTTTTCCCAGAAGATATTTCACATTGCCCTCTATTGTTTTTTATTCATTTGGATTTGCTTTATTGTGTCTTGGTTTCTCATAAAGTCACTGGTTTCCATTTCTTCAATCCTAATTCTTAGGCAACTATTTTCATCAGAGAGCTTTTGTACCTCCTTTTCCATTTGGCCAATTTGACTTTTCAAGCTGTTGACTTTTGTCTCATGTCTTTCCTGCATCACCCTCATTTCTCTTTCCATTTTTTCCTCTACCTCTCTAATTTTATCTTCAAAGTCCTTTTTGAGTGTTTCTATGGCCTGAGACCAATTCATATTTTTCTTGGAAGCTTTAGATATAGGGGCCCTGACATTGACATCTTCCTCTGAGTGTGTACCTTGATCTTCCTTGTCACTAAAGAAACTTTCTATGGTCCTCACCTTTTCTGTCTGTTCATGTTGCCTTTTTTTTGAGGGCAATGAGGGTTAAGTGACTTGCCCGAGGTCACACAGCTAGTAAGTGTCAAATATCTGAAGCCGGATTTGAACTCAGGTCCTCCTGAATCTAGGGCCAGTGCTTTATCCACTGCATCACCTAGCTACTCCAATCTTGCATTTCTTTTACTTGATTTTTAGCTCACTAAAGTGGGGCACTGTTTCCAGGCTACAGTATCCCAGGCTTCAAAAGGTCTCAGGTGGTATGATTTAAGGAGGAGAAGGTACTTCACTCACCTGGCCCGTTCCCTAGTCCATAGATGACCCCAGACCAACTAGCTAATCAACCAACTTTGTATGTTGTGGTTGTCAGCTCTGACAAGCCTGTGCCCCTCCCACACCCAGGCTACTGTTACTCAAGCCTACCTCCTGGTTCCCAGCAAGCATGAAAAAAACAAGTTCTGCCTCAGCACCAGCAGAGACCCCTGTGATCTCCCCCCTGCCAAGGGCTCAGCCCTCTCATCAGACTGTGAGCTTAGTTCCAGATGACACTGTCACTGCAGCTGATTCAGAGGCTCTGGGGGTCTCTTTCTCTGGAGAGGCCTTCCTGGGACTGGATCTGTGTCAGGGAGACTATGGGGTTGGGCTCCACTCCTGTCTCTGCACAGCAGCTCCTTCCTTCCGACTTTCCAAGCTGGCCTAGGTTGGAAGATGATTTCAGCACATTCTTCTGTATGTTTTGCTGCTCCAGGAATTGTCCTATGGCATTATTTGGATTTTTTTTGGAGTGATCATGTCATAATTTTTCATATGTTATCTCATTTAAGTCTCACAACAAATCTATTTGGTAGGTCAAATCAGAGTTATAATGGGGAAGCAGTAGAAGGGAAAAAAATTGAAATTTTCTACCAGGTACCAAAATAACAAAATTAGTGTTTTAAAACAGGAAGCTTTCAGATGGCCAACTGAGGTAAACTCCTCTTTCATTTTCCTTTCTCCCCACCCACACCCATTTATCATTCCTTTCAGTGGTGTTGTGCCAATGACTTCTTGAGGAATCTTTGTACCTTAACCTCCACACCCAGATATATTCAACTAAGGGCATACTTTGTACAAATTCCTCTTCCTGCTATTTGTGGTACAAAAATAGATTTTAGGTTCATTGTGCCTTCCACTTCACCTCTTCTCTATAAATATAATCATAGCCTGTTGATCAGGAAGGGATTGTAGATTGCATTTGATCATTTCCTAAGTGAATAAACCTAGACCCAGAGAAGGGACAATATATTTGTCTAAGACCACAAGGTCAGGGTGGTCTGGGATGAAACAAGAAGCCAGATATCTTGATTTCCAGCCCATGGCTCTTTCCTCCATACCAAATTATCATAACAAACTGACTCTTATAGCAGCCATACAAAAATCTACATTTTCAAGCTAACACATATCTATCTTCTTTATGCAACACTGACAATTTGTTCATTTTGCTCAAAAAAAAGATTGTATTTTAATGAAAAAAGTGAAGGTTTCACATTTCAAATACTGTAAATAATATTAAAGTTTAAACATTAAAAAATATACCAATTACTGAAGGGTGACATTGCCATAATAATTTATACAAGCATATTAAAGTAACTGGATCATTCTAACTTAAATACACATTCTGCTCCCTCTCTCCCCCTCCCATTGTTTTCCTATTTGAACAGAGGAAGATAACAGAAAATAGAATACTGCTTTACACTAATAATCACCCCTGCCTCTAAGTACTTTAGTAAATGGATGAGAATATCATGGGTTCTTCAGCCATAGTAATCATAACAGCCAGTATAACAACTCTGCATAGGTAAAGGTGCCTTCAATTTGATGACAGTGAAGGCTTTCTCTGTACCATGTAGGCAGCAACAATCTCCTTTTGGTCTATCAGCTCCTTCCCCTTTAAAATCTACATGTTATATGTAGGTAAAGGGCCAAGTCAGGGTAGTGACTAGGGAAAAGTGATCAGCTTTCCTAAAGAATACCAAATAGAGAGGCTGTTGAAAGCACATGCAGTCCTTAAAAAGCAGGAAAAAATAAAGTAGAGCACTAATAAAGCAAGAACACATTAAAATAGTAAATTATTATATGGCCTACTCTCCTCCCCTTTCCCCTGCCCCCACATCACCAAATACCCTACTTAATCAGCAGCTTCTAGTAACCAAGCTTACAAAATTGAGGTGAGAGTTTGTTCCTTATCAGTTTCTTTAGGTATAATTTTGCTGGCTCTGGTTCAAATAGTGCTAGTTATAGTTTTGGCAACAGCATATATATATATTTTTTTTCCAAAAATATATATACTCTCTCTCTCTCTCTCTCTCTCTCTCTCTCTCTCTCTCTCTCTCTCTCTCTATATATATATATATATATATATATATATATATATATATACACATTGAAAGAATGGGATTAATTATATTATTAAGAATAACAATGTCTTAGAGAGCTTTGCTAATACTCTCGTAAATTCCAATTGCTCTGGCTCAGTCTAAAGATAAATCAAAAGTCATATAAATAAAGCGACTCTACATCATTTTTCCAGAGCATTTTAGTCTTTATAATCATTGTTTGATCCCACTAAGCCAATAACCAAAGATAATTCAGCTTTTCGGCTTTCCAAATAATACAAAGATGGATTTGACTAATTAAGCTCATTTGAAAATATAATTGTCATTAAAAAAATGTGTACCAAGGGGCAAATGTCTCTATACTTACTGCCCTCCAATTTGTGATTTTGAGGCCACCTGCAAAGTAACTGTAAATCTGCAGCACAATAGAATTTGGAATAATAAAAACATTAGTGTTAACAAAATGTCATCCAGTGCCTATAGCCCATTTGAACAAAACTCATGAATTATTCACAATACAATATATGGAATTAGGCTTTGCTCTCCTGCTTCCATTTAAATTTTGTATGCTGTGAGTCATCAATTTCATTTTCCTTTATTTGTAAGTGGTAACCTTTTACTTAGGATCTAGAAAACTGAAATTCAGGTTTGGAATGAAATAAAGAAAAGAAATGTTAAGTATTTAACAGTAAACATAAATGGTAATATGTGTAAAATTAGAGGCAGCTTGGCATAGTGGACAGAGGACCAGCCTTGGAATCAGGAATATGTGAATTCAAATACTGACAACTAGCTGTGTAAGTAAACATAAATAAGTCACTGAACCTCTTGCTGACCCAAAGAATTTTCTAATTATAGGATAGTCACCAATCGACATCCGTGGAGAGACTTTCTGCACAGTGTTCTATACATTGATACAATCACAGGCCAAGACCTATCAGATAGGTGATAGATGGGTAGGTATGGAGGGAGGGAAGGAGGGGGAGAGAGAGAGAGAGAGAGAGAGAGAGAGAGAGAGAGAGAGAGAGAGAGAGAGTGCACACAATAAATGTTTAATAAGGATCCACTATGTGCTAGGCACTATGCTAAACTATGAGGATACAAAAAGACAACATGTAAACAAATTTATAAAAAGCAAGCTATGTACAAGATAAATAGGAAATAACTAACAGAGGGAAGGCACTAGAATTAAGAAGGGATGGGGAAGGCTTCCAGGAAAAGAGGGGGTTTTAGTTGGAACTTAAAAGGAGTTAGGGAGGTCAGTAGGCAGAAAAGAGGAGAGAAAACATTCCAGACATGGGGGACAGCCAGAGAAAATTCCAGAGGCCAAAAGATAAAATGTCTGCTTCTTGAAACAGACAAAAGCATATGAAAAAACGCTCTAAATCACTATTGATTGGAGAAAGTCAAATTAAAACACACCTATCAGATTGGCTAATATGATAGAAAAGGAAAATGATGACTGTTGATGGGGATGTGGGAAAATTAGGACTCTAAGTTAATGTTGGTGGAGTTGTGAACTGACTCCAACCATTCTGAAGAGCAATTTGGAACTATGCCCAAAAAGGCTATAAAACTGTGAATACCCCATATCACTACTAAGTATATATATCAGAGATTTTTTTTTTTAAATTGGGAAAGATTTTTTTGTACAAAAATATTTATAGCATCTCTTCTTGTGGTGGAAAAGAACGAGAAATTGATGAAATGCCCATCAACTGGGAAATGGCTGAACCAGCTATGGTATATTATTGTGATGGAATATTATTGTGCTATAAGAAATAACAGGTAAGGGGGCAGCTAGGTGGCACAGCAGATAATGCACCAGCCCTGGATTCAGGAGGACCTGAGTTCAAATCCAGCCTCAAACACTTGACACTTAATAGCTGTGTAACTGTACCACAAAAAAAAAAAAGAAAGAAATAACAGGTAAGATGATTTCAGAAAAATGTGGAAAGACATACATGAACTAATGCAGAGTGGTGTGAACAGAACTAGGAGAACATTGCACACAGTAACATCAATGTTGTATGATGACCAACTGTGAATGGCCTAGCTAATCTTAGCAATACAATGATCCAAAACAATTCTAAAGGATACCTGATGAAAAGTGCTATCTGTCTCCACAGGGGGGAAAAACTTGTACTCTGAATGAAGATTGAAGAATACTTTTTTTAAAATTTTCTTTATCGGGGTGGGGGTCTGTGTTTTATTTCACAATATGACTGATATAGAAATGTGTTTTGCATGATTATACATGTATAACATTTATCAAATTGC
Organism: Dromiciops gliroides; assembly: GCF_019393635.1. Classification (NCBI taxonomy): domain Eukaryota; kingdom Metazoa; phylum Chordata; class Mammalia; order Microbiotheria; family Microbiotheriidae; genus Dromiciops; species Dromiciops gliroides. The sequence continues at coordinate 147,856,123 of NC_057863.1, forward strand.
TTAGAGTCTCAGAAAGGGGAAAGGGAAAGAGACAGGGAAAAATTTGGAATTTAACATTTTTTAAAATGTTTAATTTGGAATGTTGAATGTTAAAATTGTTTTTATGTGTAATTGAAAAAATAAAATATCATTAAAATAAGAAAGGAAGAAAGAAAGAAAGAAAGAAAGGAAGGAAGGAAGGAAGGAAGGAAGGAAGGAAGGAAGGAAGGAAGGAAGGAAGAAAGAAAGAAAGAAAGAAAGAAAGAAAGAAAGAAAGAAAGAAAGAAAGAAAGAAAGAAAGAAAGAAAGAAAGAAAGAAAGAAAGAAAGAAAGAAAGAAAGAAAAAGTTACTGGCTCCAAAAGTGGATATCCAGGAGTAAGACTGGAAAGGTAGGAGGGGGCTGGGTCATAGATACAGAGAAAGAGACAGACAGAGAGACAGAGACAGAGTGAGAGAGAGAATAAGAATAAAATATTCTTCTGTAATTCATTTGAAAACTATATAATCGCAAAACATGCATACTTTCCTTGCCATTCACTTTATTTTAATTTACTGTAATTTCTTTCCTAGAAAAAGCATTAATTCAGAAAGAGAGAAAATAATCTGTTCCTCTGTGTTACCTGCAGGCTGCATATCAATGACACTACTTTCCTTATTTGATCTCCTTCATTTCACCCAGGCAGCTTCTAGCAGATTTTGTTTTTATAGGATTTGGAAAGGAGAAAGTTGAAAGGAGAAGCAGATATGTGCCCCTGAGAAGCTCATCATGAGACATGTCACATTTACTCCTTCAGATAAGAAAATAAAGGGAATTGCTTCCCCAGTCAATTGTCTTCTACTCAGAGCACTGGACTGTGAACCAGGAGACCAGGTTTTAGCCCATGTTGTGACACTTACCTCGTTTTATCGATTTTGGAAAGTCAGTGTACCTCTTAGCCACTCATTCTGTAAAATGAAATGGTCAGTCCCTTCCCTTACGATTTTAAATTTCATAATTCTTTGAACCTATTACTCTTGTCTTTTTTTGCAATTTACCTCAGAATACTGTCGTTGTTGTTGTTGTTGTTTGTTCTTCATTCTTGAAGAGGATCATGACTTGCACAAAATTGAATTTAAGTGAGGGGGGCTATGCAAAATCACCAACCTCACTTTCTCCTCCAGAGTCATCTGGGTCCAGTGGCAAGATATACATTAGGATGACTGGAGAGGGTCCTGGATGTTTAAGGCAATTGGATTTAAGTGACTTGCCCAGGGTAACACAGATAGTAAGTGTCTGAGGCAAGATTTAAACTCAGGTCCTCAACTCCAAGACTACAGCTTTATCCACTTCACCACCTAGTTGCCCCCCACCTAATCCTTCTCAGATGCACCACTGTCTCTATAATTCTATCCCCAAAATATGCTACATATTGTCTAAGATTTGGATCATCAATCCAGGGATAAAATCTTTCACAGAATTCTTCTACCTCCTTAAAAAAGATTAAACTCCTCCAAAGCCCTTTTCAGCCTCATTTCATGCTTTCCTCCATGTACTCTTTGCTTCAGCCAAACTGGCGGGGGGGGGACCCCAACGCCTCTCCCCAGCGATCTCCATGCCTTTGTTCAGGCTGGGATTCCTTCCCCACACCCACCTTATCCCTTCTCTCTTTACCAATGAAATTCTAACCTGTTCTTCAAAGCTATATCCTCCCTGATTGGCTCATAGTCATTAGCCTTTGTAATATTGTGCAGGGTAGCTCCCTATGTTTTTTATTCCTGCATTATAGTGTAAGCTCTAAGGGGATCATGTCTTATTTAAACTTTGTATCTTCCCAGCCCCAAGCACTGCTTTGCATATAGTTTGGTGCTTATAAGTTGTCATTTTTAAATTTGGATTTGTTGCATACTCTCTAAAAATAATAACAATAGTAAATGACAACAACTAATATTTGTAAGGGGCAGCTAGGTGGAGCAGTGGATAGAGCACCGGCCCTGGAGTCAGAAGGAACTGAGTTCAAATCCAGCCTCAGACACTTAACACTTACTAGCTGTGTGACCCTGGGTAAGTCACTTAACCCCGATTGCCTCACCAAAAACAAACAAACAAACAAACAAACAAACAAACAAAAACAAAAAACTAATATTTGTATAGAACTTTAGGGTTTACAAAATCTCATTTGATCCTCACAACAACATTGTTGAAGCCTAAATGAGACTTCTGGGACACTTTCCCTGTCACCATTACTATTTTACAGATGAGGAAATTCAGGTTAAATGACTTATCTAGGGTCCAGTCCCTGTCAGTCAAAATTCATCACATGACTGTTGTGTGTCATGTGAGTGTAGCATGAGATTGAGGATAGTGAGCTGACTTCAAAGTCAGGAATCCCTAAGTTTAAGTCCCAACTATGACCCATACTGAGTAAATCCCTTAACTTAGCATTGACCAGAATACTCTTTAAGACTATGTTTCAGAGTAGGTGCAGACCTACAATGGTGCAGGGAGTTTCCTCATCAGAAGTTCCCAGTGTCAATGAAATTCAGTCCAACAAGTGTAGCAGGCACCATGCTAGGTGTCAAGAGTACAAAGACAAGAATGAACATGCCCTTTCATTCTATCAAGGAAGATAAGTGCACATATAAGTGCATAAAAAATAAGTAGGCACAAAATACAGACAAAATGAATATAAGGTAATGGAGATGGGAAGGTATTAACAGTTGGGTCGTTCAGGAGAGGTCTTGTATAGGATATGGTGCTTGAGCTGAAAAATTAAGAGATATAGATTGCCCAATGATACAGATTCATAGCAAAGAAAATAACCTGAACCAAGTAAATCAGTACTTTTTGGAGGGGGGCAGAGGGGGCAGCAGAGGAAGAAGGTATAATTCCTTTAAGTCTTTGGCTTAAAAGTCAATGATAATTAAAACCCCGAATTTCATACTTTCCCAGTCAGCAAGTGCTACATAAACCAACTTTCAGAATTTTGTTAAGAAAATCATATGACCATCTACCCAATTTTCCAGGAACATTTCTTCTTTTTTCTTGAAGTCAGAAGGGAACAAGCATTTATTAAGCACCTAATATGTGCCAGGTATTATGCTAAGGAATTTACAAATATTATCTTAAATCTTACAACAGCCCTGTGAGGTAGGTCTTGACTGACTGAGGATACCAGTTGAGCAAATGTGCTGCCCTACTACTATACATTTCTCTCATCTCTGAACCACTTATCAGCTTCCTTCTATCTGCTCTTTTGTATACATTTCAGTTCTTCTAGTAGTAGAGCCTCTCAAAAAAAAAAGGATATCAAATTTAGATTACCAGTAGATAAGTTTATATTTGTATATAATTTGTAGGTCGTCTAAAAATTATGTAACATCACCATTTATTCCACAGTCAAAGATAAAATTAAATCATTCCAAGGCAAGTGGCATGTTTACATGCATAATAAGCTTAAATGATGATCTGCAGATCTTTTCTTAGAACAGGTTTTAAAGGGGAAAGGACAAGAAAAGAGTATAAGGGAAACTAATCAACTTCTAGTGGGGAGATGGGTGATCATAAAGGGTCAGGGGAAATCATTGAAATGGGATAAGAGTGGGGAGAGTGAAAAGATTCACTTCACTCTCTGACCTAGTGTCTATTCTAATTCAATGGCTCTAGCATAGAGCCAATCTAAGCTCTTACATATCATATCTTGAGATTCTTACCATTTCAACCAACTTATCAAATCCAATCACATTCATGTTGATTCACTCCCACACTGATTATATAGTGTCACTTAACAGTGATCACTGCTTCCCACTAAGAGCTCAACTGTGGCATCATTACAAAGGGAAGACAGGCAAAAGGCATTGTAATCAGATCTCATAAATAATTTCAATGAGATAATCTTAAAATCCTTCCTTTTAGAACAAAACTTCCTACAACACAATATAATTGTAGGAAGAGAGATAAGGTGGCCTTCTTTACAAAGAGACTATAATATGTATGGTAAGTAGGTAGGAAGTAATATCTTCATAGATCTTCCCATAGCATAATCCCTAGTGGATAAATTCATTTCATTTGCTGATATATTGGCTCAGTAAGCAAAAGGTCCTAACCATGAAAAGATTGATTCAATACTCTAGCAAACACTGGGAGAAAGTCAAACATGAATTTCTTAGCCAGGTTCATTATCTCCTGGGAGCAGATCAACAACAGGCATACTCTGATATGTTCCATGATTCAGTTTTACTAAAACTTTCCCCAGCATGTGTACTCACAATCATTGTAATTATTACTGTCATGTCCATGAATAGCACTACTAATCTCTATTTTAGAAAATATAGAACATTCAGTAGGTTCTCTATGATAGAAATAGATGTGATAGAAATTATCCATGGAAATATCCACCTGCTCCCAGGCATCTCATAGCAAAAGACTATGAAACAATGCCAAAAATTGATGGTGGCTGACTAGTGGTTTCAACTGCCAATTGTAGGCAACTGCAACCATCTGCTCTGAATAATTGCATTTTGGGGGGGGGGGGAAATTACCAAGTAGATATTCTATAGACCAAGCCAGGAAGAGCTAGTTCATTTCAACTCAGTGTGAATGAGTCCCATGTTAGATTGAAATAAATGATCATATTTTTTTTCCTTAGAGTAAGATTACACATGTAAAATGAGTAAGATTTTGTAGAGTAGTCATATTTCTCAGAGCTCCTTAGGAGAATAATTTTCAGATCAGTAATAAGCAGCCATGAGAAAGCAAAAAAAAAAAAAGAGAGAGAAAAAGAGAGTATCTGTGTCAGCTGCAAAGGCTTGGATCACCAAAGACTCTAACACCGTAGCTAGTAAGAGAGAATGGCGAAAAATGAAGTCGAAGATGTGCATGAAATTATGTTATACTATATTTTGATTAAGAAACATATTACTTAGATTTTAATAAAAAAACTTCAGTCTCATTAAGTAATTTATAATACTTTAATCATGCCCTTATTGGTGTAGAATACTATGTTATTCACAGTTCTTCATCAATCCCAAAGGACTATTGAAACATACTATCCACCTCCAAAGAAAGAACTGATATTGATGGAACAGACTGAAGCATGCTATTTTTCACTTTCTTTGTTTTTTCAAGTTTTCTTGTACAACATGACTAATATGATAATTTTTTACCTAATCATACATGTTTAACCCATATCTGATTGCTTGCCACCTCAAAGAGGGGGGAGGGGAGGGAGAGGAGAGATAAAAATTGGAACCCAAAACTATAAATAAAAATGTTTCTTACTTTAAAAACAGAATACTATGTTATAGACCAGGTAAAATACAAACCTGGATGAGACATTGTCCCTGTTCTTGAGAAGCTTATAGTAAAGTACAGGAGATTTCCAGACAATAATAAGTGATGTAGATATACAGCTATTCTCTTTACCAAGACCAACCCCTCTAAAAGCACTCATGATCCCATCCTCTTCCATCTATTCTAGTAGATTTGTACCAGTAATCTCCTCCTTTTTAATCTTCAGTCACTATCTCCACTGGTCCCTTCCCTACAACATATACATAGGTCCACTTCTTTCCAACTTTAATCAATCCTCACTTGATTCTAAGTTTCCTTTGAGCCATTTTGCTATCTCTTTTCTCCATTTCACAACCAAACTACTAAGGATGGAGGATGTGATAGGGGGGTGGAAGCATACAATTGTGTGTTTCCATTACATCCACTTCTTACTTTCCCCTCAACACTTTGAAATTGGGGTTCTGTCCTTATTCTTCAAGTGAAGCTTTCTCCAAAGTGATCAGTGATCTCTTAATTGCTTCATCTCAATTCAATCTTGCCTTTTATCAACCCTTTTATACTTTTATCAAATCCTTTTATATTTCTCGCAGCTTTTGGTATTGGGGACCTGGATACTCTCTCCTCCCTGAGTCTTCATGACATATCACTCTTCTGGTTCTCCTCCTACATGTCTTTCCACTCCTCAGTCTCATTCACATTCCAATCCCTACTGTTGGTATACCTCAAGGCTCTTTCCTGGGCCCTCTTCTATTGTCTCTCTGAAATATTCCAATGAAAACATCATTTCCAATGAGTTTAAATATCATCTCTATCTGTATAATTGGCCCATGTGTCCCCAGTCTCCCATCACGTATCACCAACTGCTTATTAGACATTTCAAACTGAATATCAGACAATCATTGTTTCTTCTGTTAGATTCTGAGCTCTTTGAATGCAAAGACTGTTTTTGCCTGTTTCTTTTTATATTAGTAGTGTTCTGCACAATGCCTAGCAGGTAGAAGATTAATAAATATTGATTATTGATTGGTTGATAGGCAACTTAAATTAAATATGTGGTAATACCAATAATAATTGCTAACATGCTATATCACTTTAAGGTTTGCACAATGCTAATAAATTTCTGAGGCTAGATTTTAACTAAGATCTTCCTGACTTCAAATCTGTCACTCTAGTTTAGTCTATCACTTAGCTGTACAAAACATAGCTCATCATGCCCCTTCCTTCCCTCCAATCTACTCCTCTCCTGACCTTTCCTATTTCTGTCAAAATCATCACCATTCTTCAAGATAAATTCTTTCAGGCAGGATTTTTAACTCTAGAGTGATGCCCAGCTTTTCATTTTCCCTCTCCACATATATCCAATCAGTATCCAAGGCTGATTGTTTCTACCTTCACAGTATCTCTTACATTTATCCCCTTCTGTCTAAATGCACAGCCACCACCAGTATTCAGACCCAAGTGGGCTATCATAATACCCTTCTAATTGACTTCTCAGCCTTTCACCTAATCCATCATCCATACAGATGCCAAAAAAGATTTTCCTAAAGCTCAGGTTTGACCTTGCCACGCTACTACTCAATAAACTTCAGTAGCTCCCTATAATATCTAGAGTAAAATGCAAACCCTTTTGTTTGACATTTAAATCCCTTTACAACAGAGCTCCAACCTTATTATACACTCTTCCTATTGATACTCTGTAATCCAGGCAAACAGGATTTCTTGCCATTCCTCACACAATGTCATACCATCTCCTATCTCTGCACCTTTCATAGGCTCTCTTCTCAGTACTGATTGCACTTTTTCCTCTCATAGGCCTTTTCAAATCCTTACTTTCCTTCAAAACTCAATTGCCACCTTCTCCATAAGTCCCTTCCTAAGCTCTCAACTGCTAGTGACTCCCAAATTTCTCTTGTATTTATATATTAATTTTACATATTACATATATCTTTATTTATAGAGATAGATGTACATGTTACTTCCCTGATACAATGTAAACTCCTTGAGGGCAGGGCCTGTTCTTTTTTTCCTTGTATTCTTAGCACCTAGCATAATACCTGGCACATAATAAGAAAGGGAATCTGAACAGAGGCAGGAACAGAAACTGGACCTCTAATTTTATTGATACAGGGGACTCCCACATAAGGAAACTTCATCTACCTACACAGGTTGGGACAGCTTATAGACTTTTATTTTTTTCCAGGGCAATGAGGGTCAAGTGACTTGCCCAGGTTCACAGAGCTAGTAAGTGTCAAGTGTCTGAGGCCAGATTTGAATTCAGGTCCTCCTGAATCCAAGGCTGGTGCTTTATCCACTGCACCACCTAGCTGCCCTAGCTTATAGTCTTTTTTTTTTTTTAGTGAGGCAATTGGGGTTAAGTGACTTGCCCAAGGTCACACAGCTAGTAAGTGTTAAGTGTCTGAGGCCGGATTTGAACTCAGGTACTCCTGATTCCAGGGCCGGTGCTCTATCCACTGCACCACCTAGCTGCCCCCCTAGCTTATAGTCTTAAAGAGTTGCCTAGAGCATTGAAAAGTTAAGTGACTTGTCTAGCTCTACAAAGCTAGTATGTGTCAGATGTACATCTTGAACCTATGCTTTCTTGGCTTCAAGGTGAGCTTTCTATCTACTATGCCATGCCATTTCTCTGACAAATTGAAGGGGCTAATAAATATTTGTTGATTGATTAATTGGCCATAGATATTTCAATCCTTTTACATTGTCATAATATAAATAAATGTACATAATCTCTTCAAAGGCCATCAAAACCATCATCTTCAAAAAACATCTCATATAAAGGTTTTTGGTTTTTTTGTTTTGTTTTGTTTTGTTTTGTTTTGTTTTGTTTTGTTTTGTTTTGTTTTTTAGTGAGGCAATTGGGGTTAAGTGACTTGCCCAGGGTCACACAGCTAGTAAGTGTTAAGTGTCTAAGGCCAGATTTGAACTCAGGTACTCCTGACTCCAGGGCCAGTACTCTATCCACTGTGTCACCTAGCTGCCCCTCATATAAGGTTTTAATCTAAGGAGTACAGATTCTCAAATGACCAAAGTAAATTCATATTAGATTGTTTATTTTTTTTAATTGACACATTACCCTATTGATTCACATTAAGACTTTAGTCCATTAAAATCCCCAGCTGTTTAATTATAAACTTTTAAATCATATCTCCCCAAGGCTATACTTGCAAATTGATCACCTTTAAACCACGTGATGGCTTAACTTATATACTATATGTATGTACATGTTTATATATATATATATATATATATGTATATGTATATATACATATATATACACACATGTGAATGTATATACATATATATATAATTTCATTTCAGTCTGTTTCAATCTATTGAGATTTTTTCAGATATTGATTATGTCATTTAGTTTATTAGCTGTCTCCCTGCTTTGTGCTATCTGCAAATTTGATATTCATTGTGCTTATTCCTTTATCTAAATTAATGAAAAAGGAAACTTTAAACAAAACCATGGGCTAAAAAAGCAGCATTCCACTATAGAACTCCCTTCTCTTTTATTTCTATCCATTAAGTAAAACTTTCTGAATCTCTTCAGTTAACCAGTTCCAAACTTACATAATTTTACTTGCATTCTAATTTTTTCTGTCTTGACTCCAGAGTATTTTAACAGACATTTTTCAGGATCTTGCTTAAATTATGCTTACTATGACCATATATTCCCTTGATCTTCCATTCTAGTAACCTTATCAGTAAGTGAAGTAAAATTAGTCTGACATGACTTCTTGATGAGTTTCTATAAACCTATAGAGATCATTTTCTATAAATGCTTGCAAAGAAGTATGTTTAATAATAAATTTATTCTTTACCCTTTGGAAAATAGGGAAAGTATTTGCCCAGAACTTCTCTTATTTTTCACAATAAATTCCTGAATGTCACTGGTTCAAAATTTAGTTACAATTTCTTTTAGGATTCTGAGCCCTAATTGGTTCCTAATAGGTGTAAGGGGCTAAGATTCTAGCTAGTCTGTCTAAAATATCTAATGAGTGGTCACCAATAAATTATAAGCTTTAGCAAGAGTTAGACTTTTAAGCATTTATTAAGGAGAATAAGAATTTGGTGAAGAGAGAAAGGCCTAGATTCATCTATCAAAGGGAGAGCACATCTTTAGATCCACTCTCTACCAGAGTCCTCATGAAAGAGACTGAGAGCACCAGCCTCGCCCCCTCTTCCTCCCACAAGCAAATATCACTTCCTGACACCAAAGAAAAAGCCACATGTCTTGCCCTCAGGCGCCTTCTCCTCATGGTGGAGCTTTCCTACAGTAAGTCTGCAGCAAGTGGTGTCATTCCAATCATTACATAGGTAACTTGAACTCATCACAGATATCCTAATGTTCTTTTAACATCTCTTCATTTATCTGGGTTTTTGAATCATTTTTTCTTTCATTCTTCACAATTTGAAAATCATTCTTTGTGATAGAAAATATATAAGCAAAATACATGAATTATTCTACCTTCACTGTCATCCATTATTATTTTCTCTTTCATTCCAAAAAAGAAGTCCTATCCCTTCATCAATATTCCTTTTTGAGTATCACATAAAAAGCCTTTTTTGTTATCCTTAGCATTTATCACAAGGCTCCCTTCCTACTAAATATTTTGGACTTTAATTCTACAAACAGTATCTAATACATCTTCAATGTTTAGTTAGCCATTTGACTGCCAACTTAATTCTGAGAAATCATAGAAGCACTAAAATGTTTTGATTTCCTCTTCTTTCTGTTTCCTGGCTGATTCGATACTGAGAATCCCTCATTCTTCATAACTAAAGAACACAGCTTCTCTCTGATTAAATTTTTCAATATTTCAGGCTCAGTAACTTTTTATGATGCTATGAGAAGAAATGGCTGATCAGTTGATATGCTGTCTCAAATAAAACAAATGAATTCTTGCTTTATGTTTAGAAAGATCAGAATGTTACTCAGTACCAGTGGTAGATTTTTTTGTCATGGAACAAAGTACACTATGCACATTTTTATCAAAAATACTTTAAAACAGGTAAAATCAAGCCATGTTATAACTTTAGAAAAAACACATAAAATTATTTTTTTTAATTCTGGACCCAGAAATAGGCAAATAATTTTGAAGTAATTCAAGGAAAAGTATCAGGATTATTAAAGAGTTAAAAAACAAAGCCTAAGAGGGAAAAAAAATCAAATAATAGAGATTATTCAGCTTAAAGGAAAGAAAGAAGATTTAGGAATGGTTAAGAAAAAGTCTCTAATTTCTCACATAGTAGCAAGAAAAGTTGTTTTCCCTCTCCAGAGAGGACTCCAAAAGGAGTCATGCACAAATAACAACATGATAGATTTAAGTAGTATACGATATTGCCTTTCCTGGCACTAATTATGGTGAATCACCAGGAAAGACTTACAAATGTTTCATTGAAGCATCTCTGGGTTCTTGAAAGATTAGGCCAACAGAATACAAATCCTGGCAGACCCTACCAAACCATAAAGTTAAAGGCTTGGCAATTGACTAATTCCAAAGCAACCTTAATGCTGAGATCCATTTCTAGAAGGCTGCCCCTTGGGTGATCATAGGGATTCATGGAGACAGTCTACTAAGTATAAAAGCATTGTGCCCTGTATTATAGGCACCTGATGGCTCAATGGATAGAGTGCTGAGACTAGAATCAGGAAGACCTGAGTTCAAATCTGGCCATAAACACTTATAAGCTATGTGACCCTGGACAATTCACTTAACCTCTGTTTTCCTGTTTCCTCAATTGTAAAATAGGGATGATAATAGCACCTTGCTTGCAAAGCTGTTGTGAGGATCAGCAGAGGTAAACTTTGTAAAAAGTGTTTAGCACAGTCTCTGGCACATCATAAGTGGTTATGTAAATGCTTATGTTCTTTACACTCCCATCAATGGAGGGAACACTGAAGAAGGAGGGAAATCTTGAGAGATAAGAGAATTTCCTCTGTCTTTTTGACATGCAAAAGGAAAAACTAGATCACCTTTTAAGGTTACATGAAACTTAGGATATGATATTTCCCCACTTGAGCCTACCTAACAGGCTTCCTGGTCTCCCAAGCGTTGTATAATACTGCAGGTACACTAATGCACCAACTACAGCTCCATAGCAGTCAGCCAGTTTCCTCACAGCTTCCTTCCCCCAGACCTCAACTTACCTTCCCTTTTCTCTGCTTTCCAGCTACCTACGGATGTCGAATTCTATAGGACTACTATACCCTCAAGCTAAACCTCTGTGGACCAAGATAAATTACTTGAACTTAATCCTCAGTTTACCCTACTCCCATCCTGTCATTACTTCTCCATCTCAGTGATTCTGAACTGGCCATTATTCAAACCTCATTCTTGATCCCACACTGACTCTTCCTTTATTCCCATAACCCTCAATTCAACAACCTATGCCCACACAACAACTACAGGAAATGAGGCAAAAAGAGACTAATTAAATTTGGTGCAAGTTAATATTTAGTTGGTTTTCCTGTCCACACAAGGCAAATAAGTATCCTCTAAAAAGACCTTTTCATGAAATGAAAATGGGCAAAAATATCACTGTTTTAGAAGTTGAATCTTAGCAAGGAGAAAAGGGAATAAGAGTATTTCAGTCTTCTGCACAAGTTCTTGTTCTCATAACTATGAAAAGGGTTTAAAGAAGTAATTTGGACAAGAGGGCAAGTCTGGCAAAGGTTTATTTTTTTAATCTCTCTTGAGAAAAGAAACTTTTATATAGCTGTGTGGTTCCTATGATAGCTGACTAATGTACTCTTCAATATAAGTATGCTATTAGAGTTTAATACTTTCCAAGACCTAGGATTTTATCAGTGTGGGTATTCCTTTCAGGAACAGAGATCACAACTGCTCTATACTTCAGGAAATGGTCTTCATGAGTCACTATGGTCAAAAAAAATCAATGCCTGATGTCCATGTTCCAGTGATAAGTCTCTCAAAATTCAGCTAGCCTGATACTCCAGCAACAGTCTTGTTTTTCCAAAAGAGTTTCTGAAACACGTAGGTATAAAAGAAATAAGGCCTATTAATCTTATACTAGCCTAATCAATGTCAAATACCTAAACTTGCTGTCCACACCTGCTTTCCACTTACCCAACTGCTTTGTAGCCTTCAAGATTCATCTTAAGACCCTTCTAAATGAAGTCTTCCTGACTACTCTAGTCCACTTTGCCCTCTACTTTCAATGAGGTTCTTTGGTATTTACAGCCTATACCCCATAATTTAGAAGTTAATTGTAATTATTTTAAAGCATCTGTCTATGCTCAGATGTTCATTGGATTCTAACCAGAATGTAGGGCAGTTAGGTAGCCCAGTGGATAGAATGCAGCTCCTGGAATCAGGAAGACTCATCATTCTGAGTTCAAATCTGGCCTCAGACATTTTACTAGCTATGTGACACTGGGAAGTCACTTAACCATGTTTATCTCAGTTTCCTCATCTGTAAAATTACCTAGAGAAGCAAATGGCAAAGAACTTCAGTATTTTTGCCAAGAAAACCCCAAATGGGATCACAAAGAGCCAGGCATTATTGAAAACATCTGAACAACAACAAAACTCAAGTGAAACTCCTTGAGAATATCAACTTATATTATGTACTTCTGTATCCCTCGATGTGCCTTGTTTAGCACTACATACATAGTGGGATGAAGAGTACTCAAAAATGTCTGATGAGGTTGTTATTGTTTTTGCCATTGATGATGATGATGGGAAAAAGTGCCTCTTACAAGGTTACTTCATTAATTTAACTTATTTGAACTCCTTTAAAAATATACTAATAAGCATAATGCATCATAGCTGCGATATACATAATTAGGAAAATGCCCTCTCAAAATTTTTCTAATTATGTTTCAATGTTTTTAACTTATATATAGCTATTGCACAAAATGAAAACCTAGGGTAGGTGACAAGGATTGTCCTAACCTACCTGCAACCATATCAGGTATTTCCCTCCCCTCCTACTTTCCCTTAACCATGGGAAAAAGTAACTCCTAGTCTGAATCTGAATTGCTCAAATTTCCATAACTCCAGTAATAAAATATATAGTAGCAGGGGGGAATCATATGTTAATGCATGCCCTCCTGAAAAAAAGGCACTATACAAGCAATGCGGAATTGCAGTAGCTCAAAAGAATTGTGAGTTGCTCAAATTTAGAGATATCTCAACTCCAAATGTTCATGTGGACTATTTGTGCTTGACCTGTGGCTGAGGTTTCCAAGCTCATGTTGGTCTGATCAGCCACAGTCAGATATACCATGACCCCAAAAAGTGGTGTTATTTTGGTCCTCTTCAAGAATGAAGGACAACAAACAACCATATGGTGGCAGAGGGAAAATCAGCTGTTAATGCAAGGAAACAAGGAACAGATGGAAAACTCCCTCTTATCTCTATTCCTAAACATTCATCAGCACAGGTTAATGGCAACAAAATAGGAGAAAGAAAAATCTATCCTGCAACACTGTGGGCCTTAATAGACAAGCTTTGTCATCCCTTGATTTCTGCACTCTAGACAGCAAGTTTGTTTTTGTTTCTTTATTTGTTTAAAGAGGAGAAGAAAAGAGGGGAAGAAAGAGAAGGGGAAAAGTGGAGAAGAACAAACTTCATCTTATGCTAATATATCATCCCTGTAACCATTTGTCCCAAATATTCCCACCATCCACTCCCTACATTTTGACTCATATGCTGCTGAAAAAAACTGGAGAAAATCACAAAACTGTACTGACTGGGTCCACTGCAAACTAATGTTGCTGTTGTTCAGTTGATTCTGACTTTTTGTGACCCTATTTGGAAGTTTCTTGGCAAAGATGCTAGAGTAGTTTGCCATTTCTTTCTACAAATCATTTTACAACTGAGGCAAATGCGGTTAAGTGACTTGCCCATATTCACACAGCTAATAAGTGTCTGAAAGCAGAATTGAATTCAAGAATATGAGTCTTCCTGACCCTAGGCCCAGCATTATATTAATTGGGCCACTTAGTTGCCCAGAAAAATTTGTGTTGTATAACCTCACCTAGAACCTCACTGTGGCAAAGCAATTCTTTTACTCATTACTAATCAATTCAATATTTCACTCACCACAGTTTTTCCCAAAACTTTTCACCCTTCTCATATCACTAAAATGTCTTCTGCCACTTTCTCCTCTTTCACCCCTCTCACATAAAGCGATGTTCTTTCTCCTTTCCCAGGTGAACCCCTCTAGATACACAGACGATTGTCATTCTGTCTTCTCCAGCAGATTGTCCTCTCTGTCATCTCTACTTTCTCCCTCACCTTCACTCTCCCCTTTTGCTATTGGTTACTTCCCTACTACCTACAAATATGCCCAGGTTCCCCCTCCCCCATCTTCAAAAATCTTTCACATGATTCTTCCATCCCCTTAGCTATCATCTCATACTCTATTTCCCTATGTGGTGAAACTCCTTGAAAAGCTTTTCTACAACCAATTCACCTACTTCCTTTCCTCTCACTCTCTTAACTCTCTGTATTCACTTTAGATCCCTTTCACTCTACTACAACTTCTTCCTCCAAAGTTACTAATGATCTCTGAATTGCTAAATATAATGGCATTTTCTAAATCCTCATTCTTCTTGACTTCTTCAGCCTTTGACATAGTTGAACACCCTCTGTGGGTGTCGCAGAAGGCTCCGTCCCAGGCTTTTTCATCTTCTCCATCTATACCATTTTACTTGCTGATCTCTTTGGCTCCTACAGATTCAACTATCATCTCTGCTTATGATTCTCAGATTTATGTGGTCAGCTGTAACATATCTCCTGACTTCCATTTTCCCACCTCAAACTGTTTATTGGATATCTCAAACTGCATGCCCCATAGATCTCTCAAACTCAACATATCCAAAACTGAACTAATTGCCTTATTAACCAAACCTTCCTCACTTCTGAATATTCTTTTTTTTTTAAATTTTTTTTTTAGTGAGGAAATTGGGGTTAAGTGACTTGCCCAGGGTCACACAGCTAGTAAGTGTCAAGTGTCTGAGGCCCGATTTGAACTCAGGTACTCCTGACTCCAAAGCCAGTGCTCTATCCACTGTGCCACCTAGCTGCCCCTGAATATTCTTATTACAGTCGTGGATACCAATATCCTTCCAGTCACCCAGGCTGGCAACCCAGATGTCACCTTTTGTTCATCACTCTCCCCTTCCCACAAGCAATCTGTTGCCAAAGCCTGTTGATTTTACCTTCATACTTTCTCTCATATACGCTACTTTCTCTCTTCTAATATTGCCACCATTTTGTACAGACCCTTATCACTGCACTCCTACACTGTTTCAATATTCTGCTGGTTGCTCTCTGTTTCTCAAGACTTTCTCCATTCCAGTCTCACTGTCACTTCACACCACTCAACTGTCAAATTGACTTTCCTAAAGCAGAAATCTGACTATTTAATTTTCCTGATTCGATAATCTCCAGTGGCTCCTTTTCGCCTCTAGGATCAAATGTAAAATCTTCTGTCATTCAAAGTCCTTCACAATCTGGCTCCTTCCTACCTTTCTACCTTTCTAGTCTTTGTACACATTGCTCACCTTCCCACTACTCTGTGATTCAGTGACATGGGCCTCATAGTAATTCATTTCAAAAGATGCTTAATCTCCCAACTTTGAGCATTTTTATTGGCTGTCTTCCCTGCTGAGACTTTACTTCTTTCTCAACTCTGCCTTTTGGCTTCTCTGGCTTATTAAAGTCCCACTATCTATGAAAAGACTTTTTTTATCTCTCTTAATGTTATCTTTTGAATTCAAGAATTCTCTCCTTTGGTGTATCAATTCCCATGAATCCACATTTTAAGGGACCCTTCCAGTGTCTTAAATCTGGAGGAATGTTTATTCTAAGTATATAGCAGGAGAAGCCACGGAAAGGAAGGGAAGTTCCTGCTTCCTGCTAAACGAGCTACAATAGAGAAGATGTGTTCCTGGTAAACCAGGCTGGAATTTTGAATGTTTTTCCATAGAGATATTGTTATAAATATTATACATTGTGTGTATTTACCAAATCATTTGTACTATGAATTAAATAAATTGCTATTGGCTAGCTTGGACATCTGACCTTGGCATTTTGTTTCCTTGTAAATTGACATGTTCTAGCTTCTTGGGAACTGACTTACAAATTGGGGGCGGGGTGTTTACATGTAACAAATAAGGCCTTTTTGTATGTAACAAATATAACATTATAACAGTCTACATCTTATAAACAATCATTATCTGAGGGCACATGGCAGTTAATCTGCCAGCATTTCCTCCCTTGTCCCTGTTTATCCCTGTTATACTGAATATTCCTATTTACAAATGTGATAATTTCTGGTTCACTCTTTAACTATTTGGTCAAGTCCTTTACAAAAAAAAAAACAAACCTTTTCTTTCGTTTTGTTTCAATAATCTAGCTGTACTCAAATTCATAAGTTAAACTCATAGTTTAGTTAGATTTGCAAACAGATAGTATAAGCAGAAACATTAATCACATGTAAATTGATGGTACATTATAGCTAATCATTGGGTCTAGTCCCTTCCAAGGCAGAAACACCCTTTAGGCTGGAGTCTCTCTCTCCTCTTATCAGTATTCTAGACATAGGACAAAAACTGCATTGAAAACGATACTATAAATTCAATGAATTATCATAGCTCTCCCAACTCCCCATGAAATGGGAGTTAGATACAGTCCATTAACTCACAAGTGGATTAGAAAGCACTAATAAAATGGGAAAAAAGAAACAGAGATTATTCTTCTAGGGTTCCAGATTCCCTATTCTGTCATTATCTGAGGCCTCAGTTCTAAGGTCTATTTCTTCAATCCCAGCATTGCAATCCAACATTACTTAAATTCCACAGAAGTTAACACCCATGTGGCACCACCTGACTATCACAAATGTAATGTGAACTGTGCCAAGGGGAATAGATATAGCCCAGCTGCTATTGTCTCTCCTTCTACATCAGTCTTTCTGTTTGAAGTCCATGTGTATGCACCTATTTAACATTAACTCCCTCTGTCCTCCATGAAAGGAAGACATAACATCTGTTAACATTCATGCTATCCGATAAGTCCAAAAGAATGAATGAAACCATATCAAAAGTTCAAAGTAGTGGGAGAGGGGCTTGAATGTTCCTGTCACTTTCAAAAGCTAAAAAAAAAAAGTGCATTCCCTGGGAATTACATGGTTTAAACCAAGATATCTTTCTTTACATAAATTATATACAAACATAAATTGTATACATGCATAAACTGTCATATAACAGTTATACATAATTATATAAATGACAAAGCTCAGGACACATGCAGATCTCTAATACAAAGCATTAGAACACACAGAAAATGGAAACATAAGGAAAAGGGCCTGTGATTTCATTGGTATGGGAAATCCTGGGTGAGGAAAATTCCTCTACCAGTTCAGGTCAACATTTTCTGTGAAGCTTTAAAAATCTTAGAGTTTCCTAGAGGACTGAGAGGTCAAGTAATTTACTCAGAGCCATATAGCCACTATGTATGAGAGGTGAGACTTGAATACCGATTTTCTCATCTTTGAAGCTGGAACTTTCTCCTCTATGCAGAGACAGCTAGGTGACTCAGTGGATAAAGCATAGAGCTTGGAATCAGTAAAACCTGAATTCAAATCTGGCCTCAAACACTAGTTTTGTAATCCTGGACAAGTCACTTAACCACTGTCTGCCTCAGTTTCTGCAACTGTAAAGTGGGGATAATAACAATACCTACCTTTCAGAGTTGTTGTGAGGATCAAATGAGATGATATTTGTAAAACACTTAGCACAGTGCCTGGCACAGTTGTTCAAAAAATGCTTGTCTCCTTCCTTGATTTGCTGAGATTCTCATAATGCATAGTATGTATCAAAGCTTCTTAAAATGTGAGTTGCAAGCCTATATGGGACTGTGTAACTGAATGTCAGTGTTGCAAAAAATTTGTCAAAGGTAAAAGGTTATTTCATATCCCTATAAACCCGGGGTCGTGCAAAAATTTCTTGACGAAAAGGAGTTGCCAGTGGAAAAAGTTTAAAAATCCCTGGTATATATGATAAATCAAGGAAAACATGTCTGCTGAACAAGTATGCCATAGAACCTGATCCATCTTTCTCAATGACATTGAATCCATATGCCAGAAATGCCACATTTTGAATCTACTGAGTTTTCTACTCAGGCTTCAGGGTGTTTGGCATGCTCAGTAGTGTGCAGCTTAAATACTTGGATAAACTTTAAAATTTCCCTTACATCAGTCATAGGATAATTTGATTACCATTCATAATGTTTTTAGGTTGGCAAGCTTCCTTTAGACAAATATTGCCCAGATTATCCAGAGGCCCTGTTATGGTTTTATACTAAGCTTTCTGACCCCTCCTCATCCATCATTACATGTATGTGATGCCTATTGACAGACTCCCTAAGGATTTATTCACCCAGCAGGAAGTTACATCTAATCATTTAGCTTCCTAAAGAGATACTGGTTTCACAAAGAAAGCCCTTGGAATCCTAAAACCAATTTATGCTATAATTACTAAATTGGCAGGCCACCCAGTCACATTGTCATCCCTGTAGCAAATAATGTCAGTAATTAAAATTACTGGCAAAACTGAAATCAGGAATCCCTCAGATTCACTGATTGTTTATTCTAATTTCACTAAAATTTCAAGGAAAAAATTCTTTTTGGTCCTTCTTACACAGTTCAGGAAATTATGATGTGTTATGATTTGCCTGACATCATTATAAAATACTATGGAAAACACAGCCCGGACTTACTCTGAAGTTAAATCACCGGATGAGGAACTAGAGCTGCTGATGGTGAGGGCAGGAATAAACTGGCACGTGTGGCTGCAGGCAGCACTTTTTTTAACATCCAAACCATTTCATCAATTTATTTACAACCTTATTTTCAGGAGGAAAAAGCTTGAGGGATGGATAAGTTGAAAGTTTTTCTTCCAATCCTTGTCAATTTTTTTTTTCAGACAAGACTTCACCTGTTCCATGAGAAGGGAAGAGTCTGAGTGATGAGAACCTGATATGAAAGGCAAAAAAACTAGCTTTAAAGTGTTGAAAACCCAGCAAAGCAAGGAGTCTGTGAGGTTTTCAGCCAGAAAATCAGGCACATCAGGCACACATGTGGTTCCTCAGGCAGAAGCAGAGAGCAATAGAGCACTTGAGGAAACTTGGGTGGCAAAGACAAGGCAGATGTTGATTTCTTCAGTCTACCTCATTACCTGATGGGCAAGCTTGAGGGTCTGTGAAGAAAACGAGAAAAATCTTGATCCAAATAATACTGCACAAGCAGAAAAGCCTTCCTTCAGAGGTGATACGGCTTAATTTTGTTGCTGCTTTGCTCCATAGCACAGAACTCAACTGACATGGGATAGATATAACACATTTTCACTACACTCTCTCCTGCCTGTCAGAATTCAGCAGCTGTATGAATAATGCAGCTTTAATTATAGGTAAAGCTCTGGATAGATCCATATACTATAGAAGCATTCTGAGAGAAATGTGTTCTGCAACTGAATACATGAGGGGCTTGAGAATATCTGCTTTCGTCCTTTGTGACTATTTTTTCCCCAAATTTTGGTTATCTATGAAATGTGAATAATATAATACCAGCTCCAACATTACAGGAATATTGTGACAAAATGAACTTTGAGATCCTTGGAAGAATGTTTGAATATCTTCAGTCTTGTAACTCATCTACAATTTAGGAGGAAAATATTAAGGAGTTGTCTAAAATGAGGAAAGATTAATTGACTTGCCCAGGGTCACACAAAAAATTTCAAGGGCAGAATTTCAACCCAGGTCTTCCTAACTCCAAGCACTCTACCCAATAAACCTCATACTGCCTCTCCTTGGAAGAAGAGCATTTTAAAAATCCAGTGCTTGCTGTGGTGTGGCAGAAGGAAAAGAAACTTTTCAAGTTTTCTTATATTCCAAAGCCACTGGATTCACCAGTCCCAGAAATTTTATTCACCATAATTGGTACAGATAGAAATGATCAAAATAGAGCCGATATCCTATCAGGGCTATCAGATTCAATGCATATGATGAAGTTTCCCTTTCGCACGCATGGTTGCCCTCTCCCCAGCCTACACCCCTGATGTGGGCTTTGCCACCCAAAGAAATGCCAGAAGAACCACTATTCAAAATGAAGTTTTTGTTTGTTTGTTAGGTTTTTGTTTTGCTTTGTTATTGTGTGAAGATTAGGAGTGAACTGTATACAGGGAATTGTTCTGACTTTTGTAGTTAAGGGAATGCTGTATCCATTGTTTCCTTATTTTATCTCATTTGAGTGAAGAATAACTATATATATATATATATATATATATGGATGGATATATGGATATGTGTATCTATTGAAAACTGCAAAATTTACTGAGAACTGATTCCCCACCCTTTTCCCAGACAAATGAATTGCCTGGGGCTGACCAATCTTTGTCTTTTCCAGACTCTTGATTGCTTATGGATCTCCCCCAAACAAACTATCCCCTCCCAAAGGTTTCCAAGCTTACTGCCTGGACTTTTGGTTATTATGTGAAAAGGCTCATTTACATTAAATAGTTTCTGTCTGTGAGAAACTAACTTTTCCCAAGGACAGTTTCATAGCTCCCTCTGTTCTAGTACCTCAGAAAAACCCTGTCCTTGGTTCCCACCTTTGGATATTCCTAGCTTCCAAGCTTTTTGATACAATGAGCTATAGTCCCTCTGCCCAGATTAAACACCTTTTTTCCCCTATATTGATGGTTTTGTCATGGGGTCCAAAGTACCCCAGAAGTTCTCTGGGGCACATCAAGGAATCTTCTCCTTGAGAAACTAAACTAGAGGACAGATACACCTAGAGAGATAAACTGAACCAGTTTGGATCTGAGTTGGCTCTGGGATCCCCACCCTTCATTCTAGGCCCCTTCAACCCTGGGGTGATAAGATTAGGTGTGGCTGCTGCCTTTGTGTTCTGAAGAGAGAGATGGCAGGTAGCCACCCCTCACCCAATTCCTTCAGTCACTACCAGGGGGGGATGGTCTTCCACCCCTCAGTAAAGGAACTTTCCACAGTCAGATGGTCACCTTCCCACATCAGTCCTCTATAAAAGTACCTGCCAGTCTCCTGCTCAAGGAGATTGGTATCTCAAAGCCACATGCTTTGTGCCATACTTCTCTTCCCATGAGAAGTCCAAGGATTTCTTTCATGGTTTCCCTTCCCCTCTCTTCCCTTCCCTAAATAAATTACCATCTTATTCTAACTGCTTTTGTGTGCAAGAGGGTGTAATTATTATTATTTTTTTTTTTAGTGAGGCAATTGGGATTAAGTGACTTGCCCAGGGTGACACAGCTAGTAAGTGTTAAGTGTCTGAGGCTGGATTTGACCTCAGGTACTCCTGAATCCAGGGCCGGTGCTCTATCCACTGTGCCACCTAGCTGCCCCAGAGGGTGAAATTCTTTAAACAGGAATTCCTAAGAACCCCTACCCCTAACCGAAATCCCATACCCCATTTTCCCCCCATAACAGTTAACTTAATTTCCAGGTTAACACTATACACACACATATACACATATACATATGTGTGTATATATGTATGTATATAAGTATCCATATATATCCATATGACCTATCATCTATGTATGTATCTATCAATCTAAACCATAGTAATATATAATGGAACACCAAAAACCATTCAAATAAGAGACCTACTGATTAGATAAAAATCAGGGGCTTGTAGAATAAGCAAATGACTTTGATCTGGTGCTCCTAGATAAGTAATTTCCAAGATGTAATGGTGGGAAGATGGGGTACGGGGTTGGGGTAGGAGTTGAGGTTCTTAGGAATTCCTCTTTAAAGAATTACACACTCTTGCACACAAAAGTAGTTAGAATAAGGTGGTAGTTTATAGAGGAACAAGGGAAGGGAAGGGTGGGGGGGAGGGAAACCATGAAAGAAATCCTTGGAGTTTTTTCATGGGGAGATTGGCATAAAGCACACGGCTCAGAGGTACCAAATCTCCTCGAACAGGAGACTGGAAGGTACTTTTATAGAGGACTGATGGGGGTGGACCATCTGCAGGTGAAAAGTTCCTTTAGTGAAAGAGGACCATCCCCTACTGGTGGTAGCTGGGGGAATTGGGTGAGGAGTGGAGGACCATCCCCCACTGGTAGTGACTAAAGGAATTGGGTGAGGGGTGGCTACGGATCCCTCTTCAGAACACAAAGGACACAGCCACATCTAAATTTATCTCCCCAGGGTAAGGGAGACCAGAATGAAGGGTAGGATTCCGAACCAAGCTCAGTCCGATTTGGTTCAGCTTATCTCTCTAGGCGTTATCTGTCCTCTGGTTTAGTTTCTCAAGGAGAAGGTTCCTTGATGTGCTGCAGAGAACTTCTGGGGTGCTCTGCACCCCATGACACAAAATATGTCATGGGGATGTTTTATGATAGGTCACACTTCCACACTGAGTAAAATCAGGATAGACCAAGCTAAAGCTAGGAAATTTAATTAAGAATTAAAGCCCACTCAATATGGAAATTTTTATGCAATTTGAATTGTTTTACACTGGTGCACTATTTTTGAATTTATACATTTTCTGTTTTATTTTTCCTGATGCATAAGATAGTCATTACAGTTCCAATAAGGTATTCATTCCTAGAGGATGATGAGCTGTGTTTGAGTATCAGTTGCTGAGTTTAACAGCAAAATTGGAGAAAAGTCTGTCAGAGGTGAAGGGAAAAACACAATTAAGTGGATTATTTGATCATTAATTCCATTAATAAAAAAGTTATTGGTAAAGATTGAGATCTGACAAGAGTCTTCCCTTGTATAGCCTGTGGGATTCTAACTTGTCATCTTCACCTGTTAATATACTTTATTATGTAACATCCTGGAACATAATTATTTTATTGCTTTAATGCTTTTCTTTTGTATTTCCTCACCATTTCTACCTATAAAAAAATGACTTTACCAGCAATTTTGAATGCCCGAGTAGATTTCTCCTCATTTTAAGTGGAAGATCTGCATTCTTTTTGTTTATTTGTTTTAGCATTCTGGAATGCTTTTCAACGTAAAAAAATGAGGAAAAACCTGTCCAAATTTCAAGTCACAAGCTAGGCCAGAGCTTTGGCACATAGGATGGTACTTTACACATAATAGATACTCACTAAACCTTTGTTGAATTGAAAAGTGAATAAAAGCAGAACCTCTTAAAGAAGGGAAGTTGCAAGAACTGGCAGGATTTCTGAATTATAATAGAAGTGCTCACCTAAAGTTAAATGCCACTTTTCAAACAATGAGTTCAAATCAATTTTTCCTTCCTATTGTAATACCATCAAAAAAGTTATAAATTCATTTTGCTCTCTATTAACCTTTTTTTTCAAGTAAAAGTGTATGTCCTTGCCTTTTGAATCACAAAGTTTGTTGTTGTTTTTCTTTTGGGGGTTAAGATCATTTCAATAAAATTTTATACCAAAACCACACTTCTCAATTTATTCAGCATCAGTGTCAACACACTTTTAAATATTTTGATTTTATTAAAGCAGTCCACCTACATTAAAGTGTTCACCACTATGTATTCAAGAATTACAGGAATTCTGATTGGAAGAGTACAGCAGTAGACTTTATACAATGTTCTAGCAGCATTATAATTTTGATTTATCTATTACTAAGCAAAAAGTGGAAAGTATGTGTGGAAGGAAGGGAAATGGAGGCAGAGCAAATGCTGATGTCCCACATTAAGGTCAAAGCAGAGGTGGGTGGAATCATTGTTTCCCTGGATCATAAAGGAGGAAAGTTCCTTGGAGGAACTCACCCTCCAGTCTTCAGTAGGGTCTGTTAATAAGATTCACTCTAATTTAAGTGACCCAGGGCTCAGAGAGAGGGAAGCCACTGAAGAACCAATCCCTATGTTATAAACTTTTGAGTTCCAAAAGTTAATTTATAAGTCAATTGCTTAACACCCTAACTTCAATTTCTCGATCCACTCCATTCCTATGATCTACTCCTCCATTCCATCTCAACCACACACAGAAATGGCCACACTCTTATTTTGCCATGACCCATACATAAGGGTTTTACTTCTATGTTTGTTAACTCTAAATATCCTGTCTTATCTTAATATATTATCATTTCACCTATCCCCCCACCTTGCATCCTATAACCCTATTCTTTGTCCTTATTCTCACCTCCAAACCTTGTACCCCTCAGTTGTTTCCAAGGACAATACCTTTCAATGGCTTCTCCCATATCTTCTCCCATATTTACAGGTCTTGTTGAACCAGTTCAACTCAAAATTATCCTCTACAGCAGGGTTTCTTAAACTTTTTTCAGTCCCCTTTTCACCAGAGAAATTTTTATATGACCCAGGATATATAGGTATATAAAATAGGTTTACATAACCCTTGTACTGTTGACAATATTTTCATGACCCCTACATTCAGTTACATCACCCCATATGGGGTTGTGACCCACAGTTTAGGAAGATAGGCTCTACACTCAAGTTCCTTGCCCATTTGTCCTATTCCTGATTATGCCTTACCAAATCCCAACCCTAGATTACTCTGATTACTCCTATTACCCAAAGCCTTCAAGTCTTATTCACATATTACTCAATAGATCTAGAGCAAATCATAATATTGAGCTCACTGACATAGTATATTATTTCAATTTTGTTCTCTCTGGAACAACAAAATCTGTTTATGCTTTCCT
The DNA here is from genome assembly GCF_019393635.1 of Dromiciops gliroides. Taxonomy (NCBI): domain Eukaryota; kingdom Metazoa; phylum Chordata; class Mammalia; order Microbiotheria; family Microbiotheriidae; genus Dromiciops; species Dromiciops gliroides. Next base: position 147,881,069 of record NC_057863.1, read on the forward strand.
AATCAATTTTCTATCCTACACACTGAAGTAGCTTTTCCACACTTTTTTCATCTCTCAAACCTTCCACCCCTCCTCTCAACCCCCTTATCTGAGGTCTAACCTCATATTTCATTGAAAATGATGAAGCCCTTTACCAAGAGCATCCTCTTCAACTCACATTATTCATATATCATCCTCCACTCTCTCCTGTCTCACATGAAGAGGAGGCTCTTATCTTTATCAAGGTAAATGCCTGTACAAGAACCCTCAATCCCATTGCATCATGTCTTCTCCAGATGATTGCCCCCCTCTACCATCCCCATTCTCTCGCTATGATAAATGATTATTTATTTATATCTACTGGCAAGTTTCTCAACTGCCTAAAAATATGCCCAAGCCACTCTCATTTAAAAAAGAAAGAAAGAGAAAGGGAGGGAAGAAGGAAGGAAAGGATGAGGAAGGAAGGAAGGAAGGAAGGAAGGAAGGAAGGAAGGAAGGAAGGAAGGAAGGAAGGAAGGAAGGAAGGAAGGAAGGAAGGAAGGAAGGAAGGAAGGAAGGAAGTATAGTAGCAGCCTGGTAGGCCTGGGTCCTGTTAGGGATGTTCTGGCCTTGAGGGGAAAACTCTGACCATGGAGAAATACAGTTGATCAGCTGCTGGGGTCAGTTTCAGATTACTCTTTCCTTGTAGAAGCAAAGTAGTTAATTTAACCAGATAGTGGTTAGTCAAACAAATAATAAAACAGACATGTCAGGGACACCCAGAAAGCTGGGCACCTTGAATTTACAGCATGAGCTTAGTTGGGATCCAGTCATGTTTGCTATGTGATTAGGACCAGACAGTGACAATAATCTCAAGTTAGAAATGTGGAATTTTTACTATTCATGTATCTAAATAGCTAACATAATCATTTTCCATATTGTTGTAACTTTTCAGTCTTAAGTCTCGTCCCCCACCCCCTTCTTGCCTCTATAAAATTGTCATCTTTGTTCGGGGAATTGAAGTTTGGACTACTTCTCCCAGCCATAACTCTGTGTTCCAAATAATAAAACTTTTACTTAAATTTTGATTGTATCATGTGGGCAAGTAATTCTTTGAAAGAGAAATATTTTCAGAACAATCTAGCAGTAACAGAAGGAAGGAAGGGACACAGGGAGGGAGGAAGGAAGGGAGGACAGGAGGGAGAGATAAAGGGAAGAGAGGAAGAAGGAAGAAAAACCCTTTACTTGATCCAACCATTTAAACTAGCTATATCTGCTTCTTTTCATCACTAAACTCTTTGAGAAGCTATCTAAAATCAATGCTTCCACTTCCTTTCCTCTCACTCTCTTCTTAACTTATTTTAATCTGGCTCCTAGCCTGATCATTCAATTGAAACTGCTCTTTCCAAAGTTAACAATGTCCTATTTATTACAAAAGGTAATAAATAAACCTTTTCTCAATCCTCATTCTTCTTGAGCTGTGGTCTTCATTTGATGCTGTAAATCAGTCCTTCTGGAGGCTCACTCTTCTCTGGCTTTTTGTGACACAGGTCTCCCAGTTCTTATCTTACCTGTCTCACAGCTTCTTTTCAGTCTCCTTTGCTTGTTTGTCTTTTAAGCCATAACCACTAAGCATGGGTGTTCCCTAAGAGTCTTTCCAGGTCTCTCTTCTCTTCTCCAGCTATACTATTTCACTTTATCCTATTTCATCATCTACAGTGGATTAAATTATCATCTATATGCAAATGGAATGGAATCAAGTGTTCAGGTATAAACATTTAATTGACAATGAAAAGAGCTACTTCTGCATGTGAGACAGGGTGAAGGAGAGAGATGGGGAAGATATCTGAATGATAAGAGATGAAGAGGATAGATACGGAGATAATATGCCCCAAGCCTTCTCCTAAGACCCAGTCTCAAGTCTATGACTACCTTTTGGATATCTAGAATTAGATATCCTATAGGCAAGACAACATATGCAATAAAGAATTCGTTATTTTCCTCACAATACTTTCCTTCTCCCCAGCTTCTCTATTATTGACAAGGATATCACCATTCTTCCAATCACCTAAGATCTCACCTTCATCATCACTGATTTCTCACATGCACTTATGCCACCTATTCAATCTGTTGCCAAGTCTTGTTGTATTTACCTTCACAAAATCTCTCAAATATACACCCTTCTCTCTACTCACAGTCTTCCAACCTGGCGCAGACCCTTATTACCTTTTGTCTGGATAAGAAGTGATAGTTTAATAGCCTTCTGATTAGTCTCCCTGACACATCTTCCAAACTCTAGTCCATCCTCCACTCAGATGCCAAAATGATCTTCCTAAAAAGTCGTTCTGGGGGCAGCTAGGTGGTGCAGTGGATAAAGCACTGGCCCTGGATTCAGGAGGACCTGAGTTCAAATCCGACCTCAGACACTTGACACTTACTAGCTGTGTGACTCTGGGCAAGTCACTTAACTCCAACTGCCTCAGCAAAAAAAAAAAAAAATTAAAAAGCCGTTCTGGCTATATCACCACTTTTTACTCATTAAAACCAATAGGTTCGGGGCGGCTAGGTGGCACAGTGGATAAAGCACCAACCCTGGATTCAGGAGGACCTGAGTTCAAATCCAGCCTCAGACACTTGACACTTACTAGCTGTGTGACCCTGGGCAAGGGTCACCCCCATTGCCCCACCAAACCCCCCCCCCAAAAAAAAACAATAGGCTCCTGATTACTTCAGAAATTTAATATAAAACTCTCTGCTTGTCTTTTTGAATCCTTTTCAGCCTCATCTATTTCTATTTTTCCACTCCTTCCAAAATACTCCACAATCCAGCCTCACTGGTTTACTTGATGTTCCTTGCACAAGATATTCCTTATCTAGACTCTGCTTCCCTGTCTATCCTCCATTCCTTTAATGTTCTTCCTCCTTACATCTATCTCCCAGCTTCCCTAGTTTCATTCAAGACTGAATTCAAATCTTACGTTGTCCCTTCCACTGCTCGTACCTTTTCTCTGAGATTATTTCCCATTTACACTGTAAATATCATATGCACATATATTTTATGTATGTTTTTGTTTATATGCTGTCTCCTCCATTAGAATATGAGCTTCATGGGGGCAGGGATCGTGGGCTTGCCTTTCTTTATAGCCACAGCACTTATAGTTCCTAATACATAGTAATTGCTTATTAGATGTTGTTGACAGACTGTCTAGGAGTTTTCCAATACAAAGAATGCTATGGAGAGTTGTGAAGATGCTAATAGCCAAAAGAAAGAAAAAGAGAGAGAGAGAGAATCAAAGAAACAAAGAAACAAAAAGAAAGTCCTTATTTTAACCATAGTGCATCTGGACAATATTGTACTGATGCATAACTTAAGCATTCTTTTTTGTTTGTTTTTGGTTTTGTTTTCTGGTTTTGGGTTTGTTTGTTGTTGTTTTTTTGCAGGGCAAAGAGGGCTAAGTGACTTGCCCAGGGTCACATAGCTAGTGAGTATCAAGTGTCTGAGGCCAGATTTGAATTCAGGTTCTCCTGATTCAAAGGCAGGTTAAGCATTCTTTTTTTATGTTTAATTGTTAAAATTAAATCTGGATTCCAACTTCACCCCCAATGCATCCTCAGACACACACACACACACACACACACACACACACACACACATTCCTCTACTGTGTCAAAGCAGTAGTCATGGTATTCTCTATACTCCACTGACAGTAAAGAAGTCAATGGTCAAATGAAGGGAGGAACCCCTCAACTTCAACAATAGTGAGAGGTGACAGGCACCCTAGTATTTCTAGAAGCATTACTCTTTGGACATGAATCCTGAGCATATAAAAGAATGGTAAGAAGAATGAAAGAGCTACTACAAGAAGATGTATCCCTAATATAGATGGTCATGTAAGGGAATTCTTTAGTAAGGGTTTGAATATAAACTTAGATTGTCTGCCCACAAGTTCTTTCACCTTCCTTTTATTCCTTTTTTTTGCAGGGCAGTGGGGGTTATATTACTTGCCCAGGGTCACACAGCTAGTAAGTGTTAAGTGTCAGAGGTCGGATTTGAACTCAGGTTCTCCTGAATCCAGGGCTGGTGCTTTATCCACTGCACCACCTTGCTGCCCCGCCCCCTTTTATTCTTTTCATATTTTTCTCTTCCTAGCTTACCACATTAGGAACAGAAATGTACAACAGAAAACAAAGATGTGGACAGAGGATGATCAAAGCCTAGAAGTCTTGTTGCCAGCCAAAAATATAAATAAAAGCAATAATGTGAGCAAGAATAGGGTGGCAGCCAATTATTTTGCCTCATTCACTTAGCCTTTGTTTGGGATCAGATCCCTTTATGTGACAGGCTGGAAAAGATGTTGGAAGTAAAATCGGCTTTGTTTCCTGATCCTTCACAGATCTCCCATGGAGCTTCTTGGTACACAGAATTCTGATAAATCCCATGGAAGTTTTAAGAACTATCTAGTGTTAAATTAGAAGAGGATTGAGATAAGGGCATGGAATCTTTTTTAGAGGAAGAAGTAGGTCCTCAAAATAGATTAAATATTGATAGGCTCTTCTTAGCTAGTTGATGACTCTGTTTTCCAAAAGAGCTTGGCTCCCTAGAGATGAAGACTCTTATGGAGAGAAAATGCTATTCCTGGCCATAATTCTTGGAACTAACAACCATCTCTTTTTGTGAAGAGAAATGTAATTAAGGGTCTTTCCCTAGTTTGACGCTAGGTGTATGACAGACCATCTTCCCAAAACAGCTAAAGCTTAATCCTCTGAGAACAGGTTGCACATCAGCTGATGAACAGAGCAAAGGCCAGAATTTGAAGGTAGATAAAAGAGACCCTCTTCATATTTGCACAAGGTATATTCACTATTTCTACTTAGATTATTATATTTATGGCAACGTGACCCATATTTAGAAGGAAAATGTTCTTTTGCTATTGCTAGGGGGCAAGAGTATATAATGGTTCTAGTATTGGTATCTGCAAACTGTTTTTGCTGTTGTTGAGTCATTCAGTCATTCAGTCATGTCCAACTCTTCATAACCCTGTGGATCATACTGTACATGGGATTTTCTGGGCAAAGATACTGGAGTAGTTTGCCATTTCTTTCTTCAGTGGTTTAAGGAAAACAGGGGTTAAGTAAACTGCCCAGGTTCACAGAGCTAGTAAGTTTTTGAGGTTGGGTTTTAACTCAGGTCTTCCTGACTGTAAGCCCGGTGTTAATCATTGTGACTTGCCCAGGGTCATGTGGGGACCAATTTTTAATTGGGGAGTGTTAGTTAAGCGGCTCGCCGCAATATTGGGGCAAGGAAGGAGACCAGCAGCCTCCCTCAAGACAGAACAGGATTTATTTTAACAAGAATGAACTTAAAACAAAAAACACAAACAGGAACAGTAGGATCAAGGGAAAGGAAATAAAATGGGGAAAGGGAAATTATACAACCTGAAAAAATACCACCGATCAGGAATCAGCTGAGAATATGCCGCAGCCTCTTCCAGCGCCTTCCAGCTTCCAGTTAGAATGCCAGACAAAACAAACTCCCTTCTCCCAGCACCCTCACACAGTTCTCAGACAATTGGATGGCCCCTCTGACAATCACATGACTGCCCTCACTAGGCTTCCAATCATTATAATTTTTCCAGGCCCATGTAGGTGTTGGCGAGTGGTGATGACATGAGGTGCCAGCGCCATGGCAACGGCTACAACCAGTGGGTGGAGCACCTTGCGGTTTGCAGAGCCCCAGGCCAGTGCACAAGGAGGCATAAAAACCTCAAATAACAATTAATTCTTTACAGTCACATGGCTAATAAATGCTGAGGCCTGATTTCAGCTCAGGTCTTCCTGACTCTAGGCCCAGCACTCTATCCTCTTAGCCATCTAGCTGCCAAGACAGCTTGCAAGACCAGGGTTAAAAGCCTGCCTCAGAGATAGCTAGGTGGCACAGTGGATAGAACACTGGCCCTGGAGTCAGGAGGACCTGAGTTCAAATCTGGCCTCAGACACTTGACACTTATTAGCTGTGTGACCCTGGGCAAGTCACTTAACCCCAATTGCCTCACTTTAAAAAAAATCCTGCCTCAGACAATTAGCAACTCAGAGACCCTAAGCAAGTTATTTAAACCACTCAGCTTCAATTTTCTCATCTGTAAAATGGGAATAATTGCACCTTCCTTACAGGATTTTTGTGAAGATAATATACATGTAAAGGGCTTCACAAACTTTAAAGCACTAAATAAATGCTAGCTGTTATTGTTGTCAATATTATTATTATTACTACTAATCTATTTCACTAAGTGACTTTGCTTTTAAATTGATTGATTTAAATTGATTGAATTCTCTGACTATTAAAAGTAAACATAGAGGTGGGAATTCATCAGCTACTGTTTCCAGTGGATACAAACCCACAGAGTACCTTGGACCACTTCCTAGGAAGCTCCCTGCAATGCCCCTATTGTGGCTATAAACTCTACCTCCTCCAAACCAATGATCTATCAAACCGTAGACTCTACTCCTGAGTCAATTGCCTCTGATAAGTCCGATTTTTGTCATTATCTTTCTGAGGCCCAGGCCACCTTACTACTTCTTGGCCAGGTCGAAGCAACGCTATAGTCATATAACTGATACATTCCCAGCTTCCCTTGATGGTTTGTTTTCCTCCATTAGAAAATAAGTTCCTTAAGGGCATGTTTTTTTATTCCCATCTCTCAGGATGAGATGTATTTAATAAACGCTTTATCTATATAGATAATATCTGAGCTGGTTCTTCAATTTTACTAAAGTCAGTTTAATGGTATCAAAAATAGGATTATAGATTTAAATTTCAGAGGATATATAGAGATCATCTAGCCAATCCTCTGAATTTAATAAGGGAAGAAACTGAAATCCATAGGAATAAAATGAAAAATGTCAAATGTAAGTTAATTCATTCCAATTCAATAGATATGCGAGTGCTTATGTTGCCCTAGGGTCTAAGGATACAAAAAAAAGAGACATATTCCTTACTTTCAAGTAGTTGACAATCTAGTGAGGCATAAGATATGTATAGAATAAAATAAATAATGAAAAATATAATGTGATAACTGATGTCACATTCCAAGTATGGAGGACAGTGTGCAAAAGTCATGGAAGTAAGAAAAGAAAGATCAAGATCAAGGATAAAACATTAGTTAGGTTTCACTGAAATGTAGAATGTATAAACGAAAATAGCAGTCAAAAAGTTTGAAAATTTGATATGGAACCAGACTGATGCCTTGAGCATTAGGTAAATAATGTGTATTTTGTTTCTCAAGCAAGAAGGAGCGGCTGATTTTAGAAACCTAATTAAAGCTAGGCTAATAGAATCATTGATTTAGATTTTGAAAGATTGGAAATTATTCAAGTACAATCCATACGATTTTAAAATGTTGAACTTAAGATACAGAGAAGTGTCAAAAGTAAAATATAGTTTACTTGCATTAAGCACTTGGACTGTCTTCAGTGTGGAGGATAATTTTAGTTCCTAACTTCAAGGAGATTACTGAATAATCTCATATTTATTAGGAAAATTACATTCATGGTTAAGGATAAAATAAAGAAAAGAGATTCCTAGGTAGAAAGAGTAATTAAAAAGCTATTGCAGTCATTTAGCAAAGATTTTGAAGGCAATAACTTGTGCTGAGGTAGGACAAATAAAAAGGATATCAGATAAGCACAAGATACTATTATGTTAGAATCTCCAGTATGTAGGAATTAGAGACGAGAGGTGAGTGATAGGGAAGAATAGAGCCAAAAGGAATCCCATTTTAAAAAATAATAATAAACATTTTTATTTATAGTTTTGAGTTCCAAAATTTATCCCGCCTTCCTTTCTTCCCCTCTCCCCTCCCTGAGGTGGTAAACAGATAAGGATATATGTGTGCAATTATATAAACCATTACCATATTAGTCATTTTGTATATGAAAACTTGAGTAAAAGAAAAAAATTAAAGACAGTGAAAAATAGCATGCTTCAGTCTGTGTTCAATCAATATGGGTTCTTTCTTTGGAGGTGGATAATATGCTTCATCATTAGTCTTTTAGGATTGTCTTGGATCATTGTATTGCTGAGAATAGTTAAGTCATTCACAGTTCTTCATCAAACAATATTGCTGTCTCTGTGCACAATATTCTCTTGGTTCTGCTCACTTCACGGTACATCAGTTCATACAAGTCTTTCCATGACTTTCTGAAATCACCCTGCTTGTCATTTCTTATAGCACAATAATATTCCATCACCATCATATACCACAGCTTGTTTAGTCATTCCCCAACTGATGGGCATTCCTTTGATTTCCAATTCTTAGCCACCAAAAAAAGAGCTGCTATACATATTTTTGTACAAATAGGTATTTTTCACTTTTGGAGGACATCTTTGGGAAGGGTATACACAGTCCTATAGCCCTTTGGGCATAAGAATTCCAATATTTTAAGGATGGGATTTGGTGCCTGGATGTACTCTCAAAAGTTTTATGGATGGGGCAGCGAGGTGGTGCAGTGGATAAAGCACCCGCCCTGGATTCAGGAGTACCTGAGTTCAAATCCAGCCTCAGACACTTGACACTTACTAGCTGTGTGACCTTGGGCACATCACTTAACCCCCATTGCCCCACAAAACAAAACAAAACCAAAAAAAAAAAAACAAACAGTTTTATGGAAAGTGGGTGGAAAAACAATTTAGGGAAATGAGAGGGAAAGTTCAATTTTAGAAACCTAAGATGGATATCAAGGATCGATATTGTTGTTCATGTGGAAATTCCCTCAACCATTGCAGATCATGACATATATGAAATTTAGAAGGTAAGTCTCAAAGAATCATTAGAAGCTGAGATGAGTTAAGGGGCTTGTCTATGCTTACTATACTTACTAGCTGTGTGACCCTGGGCAAGTCACTTAACCCCAATTGCCTCACCCCCCCCAAAAAAATTATACAAACTTAACTGCCTTACAAAAACAATAGGCTCATGAACAAAACATAGTGAGACAACACAAAGAGAAGATAACAAACGCATAGTTGAGAACACATGCATTTTCTACCATCACAATATCCACATCTTGCTAAAGTAACATTGTTCTTTTTTTTCAGATTAATGTTGTAAAAATGATACATCCTCAATGTCTGCACAATTGAAATAGCATTTTGTTATAAAAGAATCAGGGCAGCCTCACAGAAGCAGGCAGTTGCAATGATTTTATTTATTTCGAGGTGTTTATGCAATCTGTTATAAGTTAGTTTTGTGTAACTTAGCTCAATACAACTTTGTCATCATTGACTAAGGAAATGGTATTACGTAAACAAAGTTTGTTCACTGAGGAATAAAAGATGCCCCAGAAAGCATTGAGGCTGCATTCCTTTCTTTTGGGTTAATGTGACCCATTAATATTTTTCAGCATTTCCATTGCATTTAAAAATTAGTTTATTAAAGTCTTATAGAAAAAAAATCATCAGCAGTGTCATAATGTTTTTTTAATAGAAAGAAAACTAGAAAATTAAAGCAAGAGAGACCCCTTGTGGCCTGATTCTGATGCCATATACAATAAATTATCCATTAAAAAATCGATTTTACAAATGGTTATGAGAATGTTACATCTTCAAGTTGGCTGAAATATCAGTGTTTCCAGTACAGGAAAATGCCACACAAAGTAGTATACATCTTATCCCTCCCAAAAACATGTATTTAATAAAATTTCAATTAATTTGAAAAGGCAAAGCTTTTGCCATGTTTGAATAGGTACTGAACCTGGCAAAACAAGCTTTCCTATCCCTAAGTGCTTCCTCCAACAAGCTGCCACAGAGGGATTGGCTCCAGAATCGATGACTCATTTATGAACTCCAAGGAGTGCTTGGCATAGGTAGGAAGGCTTGTTTCTCTCCTACATGGTGACTTAATAAAGGTGAGTGAGGGCTCAATGTGTTTTTGATTTCTGTTTCACAGTCAAGGAGATTTTATTTGAAAACATCAATACATAATATTCCTAGAAGCAAAGAATTCTTAAAGAATGGATAGCAAGGACTAAGCTCCATTATCTCAGCATTTCTATGGCCCCACATTTGGCAGCAGAACTTTTTTTTTCCCTAGTACTAGAACTGGAGTATAATGTTGAAATAATATTGTCATCAAGGTTTCTAGGTAAGTAAGTGTTACGATGAATAAGAATCATAGAGGTGGGCAGTTGGGAAGCAATTTAAATCCTGCCCAGCCACTTTCTAGGTATGAGACCTTGGTCATGTCACTTTGTCTTTGTTTTCTCATCTGTAAATAAGGATAATAACAGCACCTCCTTCACAGGGTTGTTGCAAGGATCAAATGATATAACATGTACAGCACCTTTAAACCTGAAAGTGCTACATAAATGCCAGCTATTATCATTATTTATTGTCTACTATGATGCAAAAAGATTCACTACCTTTAACTTAACCCCCTGTACCTTTCACCTCTCTGAATAGAGGTGATTAAGTGTAATATTATTTTTAAAATCTGCTTTTATATCTTCCTTCTGTTGCCTTCTTCTCTCCTACACCCTTTTCATAGGACAGAATTTGTTGCAAAAATAATATAAGCAAAATTCAGTACCTGCAGGGAGGGGATGGAGATTCTTTCTTCTAAACACAGATAATAATAATTAATATGTGTATAGCATTTCAAAGTTCTTTACATGCATTATCTCATTTAGGTCTCCTGATACCCCTATGAGAGAAGTATCAGCCTTCATTTTCCATGTTGGGAAACTGAAGCTCAGAAAGGTTAAATAACTCACACATAGTTATACAACTAATAACTGTGTGGCCCTGTTCAAGTCATTTTACCTCTTTAGGTTTCAGTGTCCTCATCTGTAAATTGAGGGGATAGTATTCAATGACCTTTGAAGTTTCAGCTATAATTCTATTATCCTATCAAAGGCAGAATTTGAACCCAGTGGTGCTTGACTTCAAGTCCTTCACTTTATCTGCTACACCACAATACCTCTCCTCTATTCCATATTCTTCTACTATTAGTATATCTGTAAAAGGAAGGGAACATATTCTTTTGTTAAGATGTATATAGGTAGTATTAAGGCAACATATATTTCCATTCATCCAGCATACATTTTGTTGTTGCTCAGTAGTTCCAGTCATTTCTTACTCTTCATGTCCCTATTTGGGGTTTTCTTGGCAAATTACTGGAGTGCTTTGTTTGCCATCTTCTCTTCCAACTCATTTTATAGATGAGGAAACTGAAGCTAACAGGGTTAAGTGACTTGTCCAGGGTCAAACAGCTACTAAGTATCTCTAGAATTTGAACTCAGGAAGATGAGTCTTCCTGACTTCCATCCTGGTTCTCTATCCACTATGCCACCTAGCTATTCTTTATGGGTAATATCCTTTATTAGGCTCAGAGACAAATTATAATAAGAGATAGTGTCTGAACTCAGGCATTTGAAAAATAATAATAATAAACATTTATAATATCAAATGCATTAAAGGATAAAAGTCTTTTATCCACAATATTTATACTAAAAAGTTTAATGTGTGTAAAATTATAAGGCCTTTCATTTTATCCTTTTTTTTCTTATGAAAGTATCAGGGATTCAGTGTTAGAATAGAGCTTTAAGGGAACATCTGGTCCAGCACTCTTTTTTATAAATGAGGAAACTGAGATCCAGAGAGGCAATAAGTTGTGGGTTATGTAACGATGGGAATAACGCCACCTGCTGGATACTAACTGTAGAAGAGTTCTGCCCATGAAGCGAAGGTCTTTGAGGGCAAGACCAGGAGTCTTTGGTATCAGGAAGTGACGCGGACTAGTGGGAGGAGGAAGGAGGAGACGGAGGCTCTCTTGCTTTTGGACTCTGGCGGAGAGCGGAGCTAGAAATGTGCTCTCCCTTTAATAGATAGGAATCTAGGCCTTTCTTTTTCTTTACCAAATTCTTATTCTCCTTAATAAATGCTTAAAAGCCTAACTCTTGCTAAAGCTTATAATTTATTGGCGACCACTCATTAAATAGTTTAGACAGTTTAGCTAGAATTTTAGCCCTTAACAGATGGCTGACCACGAAGAGGAAAGCTAAACTTCAGTCTTCTGATCTTCTGGTTGGGTAAGAAATTTCCCCTCCCTCTCCCTTTAACTGCTAAGTACTGGAGTACTGGCTGTGTTTTCCTTTAAATTTTTTCGAATGGACCTTTTAAACTCCCTAATTACCCTATTTTTGATTTTAGGTCTGTTTAACCAGACAAATGGGGGATAAGATCATGTTAATGCTTTGTTTTTGTGGATTTTCTATTTTTCTTTTTATTTTTGTTAAAAGAGCCAGCAACTTACTCACACAAGGAAATATCACTCCCTCTCCCAACCATGCTTTTTCAGAGAAACCTGAAGAGATTCCTGCAGCTTTTCCCAATTCTAACACTAATTGTTGCTCTAATTTTGCATGCCTGGAGGCAATGACCCACCCTCTAGAAGTTTTTAATCCCCTAGCATCTGGAGGCAAAGTGGGGGAAGAGGAATCCAGGCCTGAGTTCAAAATCAAGTCTGATTCAAATTGCTCTGGTCCCTCCCCTCCTCTCCAGACCCCACCCTCTACTCCTCCCATGGCTAAGCCCATTGCTTCCCCTGCCTGGGAAGTCCAGAGATCTAATGCTCATGCGCAACTTTCTCTAACTACATTTGCAGCTTCAGGCTCAGCCCTTCCCCAGGCTGGCTGTGCTTCTGAGACAACCTTAGAAAACCCTTTAAATTCCAGATATGCTCGTTTTGTTCATAATTTTGCTAACCTGCTTTTGTCTTTAATTAGTAATCTTATAAAGCATTTGTATGGTGAAAAGACTGACAGACAATATAGAGGGGTTAAAGAAGAAAAACTTAAGCTGAATAAGAATGACAATCATCACCATAGTTCAAGACTCCGCTTCTTTTGCCATGGAAGTATATATATTTTACAGAAATGTAGAAGTAAGAAGCAAGGTATTGATATGAGTATTGGGGATTTTAGATATCGGAATCAAAAGTGTTCTAAATTCACTCAGATTATTAATAGTATCAGTTCAGAGGTTACATAGGATTTCTATACTATTACATATACATTTTGAAATTAATGGTATGGGTTTATTTTCATAGAGATTTTAATGCTTTTGAGATTGTGTCTTATACTTAGTTTCTAAAACAAGGAGAATATTTGTAAAAGCTTTTTATAGTCATGTGATCAAGTTTATATTTTATAATACTCTTATTGATATTAAGTTCATATTCATTTAGATTTCCTTAGTTTGAATTTCACTGTATTTTATTGTTCCATGTGTATTTTCTTCTATTCATTCATCTATCTAATTTTGAAACATGGTTTAGATTTCATAATACAATGTTAATTCTAGGAGTATTGTGCTCCCATATTCTGAGTTGTTTGTTTTTGTTATTTTTTTTCTCAACTGATTATTTGATCAAACTCTTTAAAGCATTTCCCTGGCAAATTGTTTGCCATGGCAAGTGTAAATTGATTCTAGAAGTATTATTTTTGATAAGCATATTCCAAAAAAAAAAAAAAGAGGGGAACATTTGTAAAAGTTGTCTTTGAGATTGTGTTGTGCTTTAACTTTTATTTAAATATGTTCAGATTTTTCAAAAAAGTAATTGTATACTAAGTAAAAAAAAGGGGTATTATTTGAAATTGTTGCGTAATTATATATTGTGTTCTGAGTCAAGATGTATTCACATTTTTTGCAATCATTTATTATCCTCAATTTTTAAATCCATATGAGACTTGGATTATGGGAACTTATCATTTAAGACATTAATTGCCTTTATTCTGAGTTATCAGATGCCAGTTGGCCAAGATGCCATCCAATCACAAGAGGAATACATGCAAGAGCAGACACTGAATTGTCACATGAGGGGAGACATGCATGAAGTCAAGGTATGGCCGAGGGAACGGCTTTTGACTAATGTTGAGGTTGGATTCTCTTGGTTTAATATTTTATTTTATTTTTCCCCACAATATTGTACAGATGGCTGGAAGTATTCATCCCACCCATCTTATTCTACGCCTGGCTTCTATGCTCCCTCCTATATGCCTGATGCCATGGACATCTCAATCCCATGCATCTGATTAAGTCTGACTCAGTTTCCTCCAATATGTTCGGTGGCATGGACATATATTCCATCCACCTATTTTAAGCCTGGCATACTGTATGGGCAGTACATATTGCTCAAGTGTGGGAATGCTCATATCCCATCATTTCTCTGTTCTTTTATGGTAACCCCCATAATTATCTCAGGTGTCATGATAAATACAGTGTTGAATTTGGCCTTGACACCTGTTACCAATTATATTAGATTTTTTAAATTTCTCATAATGGCATGAGGATGATTAGGCAGATGATGCAAATAGTGATGAAACAAAGATAAAAATTATTTTGAAAAATTAATATCACAGCAATTGTCTTCTCAATTACCCTCCATAAGGGGGGGGACTATAGTAATATTATATAATATATAATAGTAATATTATAATTTTAAAGAATGTTTCAATTTTTGTTTTATTATATGTTTCATGTGTAACAACTAAGATTCTGAATTCCCTTAGACATGTTTTTGAGAACTTTCATTGTTTGATTTGATTATTGACAAAGCTATTTTAAAGTTCTGTTAAGCTCAATTTTGTAGGAAATTTCCTGGCTGATTACCAGTATCCACACATCAACCCCTGAAAAGACTTCCATTCCACGACTACACCTAGAGGACATCTGAGAAAAGACTTTCAGAGACTTTAAATGAACAGTTTTGTTTTGTTTTTTTCTCTTTTCTTTTTCGGTTATAATATACACCATCTGTAATATGTACTCTCTGCAGAGGCCCTCCCTTTGCAAGACCAATGTCAAAGCGTCGGTTCATGAGGACAAAAAAAAAAAATCGCCCCTCTGGACAAAACTTTCCTCTCTTCCTTTTCTATATTGTTGTTCACATATTATTAGTTAGCAATAGTTATTATATTCTTTTTACTGTTCCGTCAAGGAAACATTTTGTTTCTTGAGGAACAACAGGGGGGACTGTAACGATGGGAATAACGCCACCTGCTGGATACTAACTGTAGAAGAGTTCTGCCCATGAAGCGAAGGTCTTTGAGGGCAAGACCAGGAGTCTTTGGTATCAGGAAGTGACGCGGACTAGTGGGAGGAGGAAGGAGGAGACGGAGGCTCTCTTGCTTTTGGACTCTGGCGGAGAGCGGAGCTAGAAATGTGCTCTCCCTTTAATAGATAGGAATCTAGGCCTTTCTTTTTCTTTACCAAATTCTTATTCTCCTTAATAAATGCTTAAAAGCCTAACTCTTGCTAAAGCTTATAATTTATTGGCGACCACTCATTAAATAGTTTAGACAGTTTAGCTAGAATTTTAGCCCTTAACAGTTACATGATTTGAACCCAGGTCCTCTGACTCCAAACCTAGCACTCTTTCCACCATGATTATTATCCTCAGCTCTGTTATGGTGGTAGACTATGGGGGACAATCATGACAGAGCTCAATACTGGATGAATCTCCTTCCATTAAGTATCAGTGCTGTATAGTTGATAGAGAACTGGTCTTGGATCCAGGAAGACTTAGATTTAAGTTCTACTTCTGACATACCTCTGCATGATCCCCACTGAGTCACTTAACCTCTGAGTATTATAGATAATGCTTTAAGACTATAATTTGTGGAAAAGGCATTGACCTATATTGATAGAGGGAATTTCCTATATTAAAGTAATCCTAAATCCAGGCTTTCTTACTAATCCTTCCACCATTGTTCAATATGTCTTACTTCTCAAATTGAAAAAAGTTATGAGAACCCCAAAGGTATAAAACCAAAGTAGAAAAGACTATTTACTATGCTGTCCAGAGTCTTGCTTACTAGTTATAAAATGTGACCTAGTCAAATTAGGCATGTTTAGATG
This sequence comes from Dromiciops gliroides, assembly GCF_019393635.1. Classification (NCBI taxonomy): domain Eukaryota; kingdom Metazoa; phylum Chordata; class Mammalia; order Microbiotheria; family Microbiotheriidae; genus Dromiciops; species Dromiciops gliroides. The sequence continues at coordinate 147,896,940 of NC_057863.1, forward strand.
CAATTTGATAGTCTTATATAGACCAGAAATCACTTAAGTATATGCAATGTATCTGAATCATCATGCCCTGAAACCTAAAGGAAACATAGTACTAATTCCATTCATTGGAATAATTCATTTTACAACTACCTTATCCAAAAGATGGTCATCTCTCTCCTTTTTAAACATTACAGTGGTGATCCAAAATTTGCTTTGCTTTAACTTCTACGAGAAAAAAATATGCATATTCTTTCAATAATATATATGCATATATCATATAGATACACTTTTATATATGTATGCATGCAAAGGTAGTCATTTATGATCTGTGTATCTATATATAATGTATGTTTGTATGTTTGTATAGGTATGCATATATGTGTGCATATATATATATATATATATAAAATATATATATATAAATACACACACATGCATAGGTGTATAAAGTATAACATACAAGGATTTTTCTATCCTGCTTATGATGTGCCCATATAGAAAGCAGGTATAATTTTTAGCATATTTTGTGTTCCATGCAATTTTTATTTGGGGAGATAATATAATGAAAAGGAAATATTTTGGTTTTGTTTTGTTTTGTTTTTGGCATGTGGCAGTAAGGGTTAAGTAACTTGCCTAGGGTCACACAGCTAGTAGATGTCAAGTGTCTTTGGTCAGATTTGAACTGCAAGGGCCAAATTTAGTAATGGAAGAGTTAATTGGGTGGCTTGCCTTAATATTGAGGTAAGAAAACAAACAGCCTCTTTCAAACACAAAACAGGTTTATTAATGGGAACAAGTATAAAATACTTTCTGAATCACACAAGTGAGATTAATAGAACTAGAAACAATGTATAAATCTCTGGGGTAAAAAGGCCCCAGGCACCTGAACCTGCCTCCAGCCCAGCCAGCTTTAAGAGCTAGCTTTGCCTCAAAAACAAAACAAACTCACCACACACGAAATCTGCAGCTTTAAGGAGAATCAGCTGTGCAGTCTCTTATGTTTTTATCTGAATGTCAAACACCAGCAGCTCCTCTAAATGGTGCTTTATCCATTACACCACCTAGCTGCCCCCACATCAGCTATTTGAATGGGAATTGTAAACATAATGTTTAGCTTTTAAAAAAGCAATGTACCCAATAATAATAATTTTTTTAAAAATAGGCAGCAGCAGCCCTTCTTCTCCACAGCGGTCAGCTACGACCCCCGACTCCCCAGCAACCATGTCGAAGGGACCCGCAGTTGGCATTGATCTCGGCACCACTTACTCCTGTGTGGGAGTTTTCCAACATGGGAAAGTGGAGATCATTGCTAATGACCAAGGAAACAGGACCACCCCAAGCTACGTGGCCTTCACCGACACAGAACATTTAATCGGTGATGCGGCAAAGAATCAAGTTGCTATGAACCCCACCAACACAGTTTTTGATGCCAAACATCTGATTGGTCGAAGATTTGATGATGCAGTTGTACAGTCGGACATGAAGCATTGGCCTTTCACGGTGGTGAATGATGCAGGCAGGCCTAAGGTCCAAGTGGAGTACAAAGGGGAGACCAAAAGTTTCTATCCTGAAGAAGTATCTTCTATGGTCTTGGCTAAGATGAAAGAAATTGCAGAAGCTTACCTTGGGAAGACTGTCACAAATGCTGTGGTCACAGTGCCAGCCTATTTCAATGATTCCCAACGTCAGGCCACCAAAGATGCTGGAACCATCGCTGGTCTAAATGTGCTCAGAATCATCAATGAGCCAACTGCTGCTGCTATTGCTTATGGCTTGGACAAAAAGGTTGGTGCCAAGAGAAATGTGTTGATCTTTGACCTTGGAGGTGGTACTTTTGATGTCTCCATTCTTACCATTGAAGACGGCATCTTTGAGGTCAAGTCCACAGCTGGGGACACCCACGTGGGTGGGGAGGACTTCGACAACCGCATGGTCAACCATTTCATTGCCGAGTTCAAGCGCAAGCACAAGAAGGACATCAGTGAGAACAAGAGGGCTGTGCGACGTCTGCGCACCGCTTGTGAACGTGCAAAGCGCACCCTCTCTTCCAGTACCCAGGCCAGTATTGAGATTGATTCCCTCTATGAAGGTATCGACTTCTATACCTCAATCACCCGAGCCCGTTTCGAAGAGCTGAACGCCGATCTCTTCCGAGGCACACTGGACCCTGTGGAAAAGGCCCTAAGAGATGCCAAACTAGATAAGTCACAGATCCATGACATCGTCCTGGTGGGTGGTTCCACTCGAATCCCCAAAATCCAGAAGCTTCTGCAAGACTTCTTCAATGGCAAGGAGCTGAACAAGAGTATCAACCCTGATGAGGCTGTTGCCTATGGTGCAGCTGTCCAGGCTGCCATTTTGTCTGGAGATAAATCTGAGAATGTGCAGGACTTGCTGCTGTTGGATGTCACCCCTCTTTCCCTTGGAATTGAGACGGCTGGTGGAGTTATGACAGTTCTGATCAAACGTAATACTACCATCCCCACCAAGCAGACACAGACCTTTACTACCTATTCTGACAACCAGCCTGGTGTGCTTATTCAGGTGTATGAAGGTGAGAGAGCAATGACCAAGGATAACAACCTGCTTGGCAAGTTTGAGCTCACAGGAATCCCCCCAGCACCCAGGGGTGTCCCTCAGATTGAAGTAACATTTGACATTGACGCAAATGGCATCCTCAATGTTTCTGCTGTGGATAAGAGCACAGGCAAGGAAAACAAGATCACCATCACCAATGACAAAGGTCGTCTGAGCAAAGAAGACATTGAACGAATGGTCCAGGAGGCCGAGAAGTACAAGGCTGAGGATGAGAAGCAGAGAGATAAGGTTTCTTCCAAGAATTCTCTTGAATCTTATGCTTTCAACATGAAGGCTACTGTAGAAGATGAGAAACTGCAAGGCAAGATTGGCGATGAAGACAAACAGAAGATGCTTGACAAATGTAATGAAATAATCAACTGGCTAGATAAGAACCAGACTGCTGAGAAGGAAGAATTTGAGCATCAGCAGAAAGAATTGGAGAAAGTCTGCAACCCCATTATTACTAAGCTGTACCAGAGTGCAGGTGGCATGCCAGGAGGCATGCCTGGTGGATTTCCAGGGGGTGGAGAAGCCCCATCTGGAGGTGCCTCTTCTGGACCCACCATTGAAGAGGTTGACTAACTCACCAGAAGAAAGAGCATTCCACACAGCTTTCCAAAAATTGAAGGACTCAAATTTGTAGCCAAGGCAGTGGCAGTTTAAAAGTTAACATTTAAGCTACTGCAAAAATCTGGGCATTCTGAATACTTGAATGTGTGCAGAGGGAGAGAAGTGAACAACATTGCACTTTATCAGTACTGTAAACAAGTGGAAATGCAATTCTTGTGCTGGAGAATAAAATCTATTTAAAATTGGCACCATAAAATAAATAAATAAATAAATAAATTTTAGTTCAAATCATAAATCCATGATTAAAAGAGTTTTCAAAAGTTCATCTATCGGGACAGCTAGGTGGTGCAGTGGATAAAGTACCAGCCCTGTATTCAGGAGGTCCTGAGTTCAAATCTGGCCTCAGACACTTGACACTTACTAGCTTGTGAGCCTGGGCAAGTCATTTAACCCTAATTGCCCTGCAAAAATAAAAAAAAAAAAAGTTCATCTATCCTTTACCTTGAAACATCATAAAATTAAGCACATAAGAATGATCGATATCTAGGCACAATTCTCCAGTCTTCCTTAATAACACATTCGAACTTACATTTGATATTTATTGCTAATACTTTACCTATACAAGACTAATTTTTAATAACTCCTACTATTTATATGCTGTCATCATTGCTTGTCTATGTATAAAATGAAACAGGAAAACAGGAAAGGAGGGAGAGAAGTTATCAATGACTATATTAGATTAATGGAGAAAGTTAATGCCTTATTTTTATTCATCTTGGGCTGACTTCCCTTTCTGGTATACATGATAAGTACTCCCTTGTCATTGAATGATTTGAGGAATACTTGGAAGGCCCCCAGTCCCACTTATCTGACCCAGTCCTATCACTGATACCTGAAATTCTACCACAAACTTATGGTTAATGATTCTATTATTTAGAAACTATTTTACACATTGGTATTCAAGGGTTTATTCCTTTCTAAAATGTTTGTTTACCATTATGTAGACATGGGCAGACACAACAAGAGACAGTAAGATCAGGAATTCTTTAAAATGAGCAATACTTTCAATGTAAGCAAAAGTAATAAGATGCAATAAGAAAGCAACACTTACTGTGAGAGAAAACATATTTGCATAAATTACCATCTCTGTTTCAAAGGGTGACACATAAATACAACAGAAGTATTAACATTAACATGAAATGATTCAAAGCCATATCACTATAAGACTTTTCTAACCATCTTCCTGTCTTTATAATCTCACTAACATTTTGTCACTTGAATATTATATCCAGCCTTCTTTGCCAAATGTCATTAAATCTGAATGAAATATGGAGACAATCTCAGAACAATGGTAAATAAATGTATTCATTTTCTCTATTTTGATGAAATATATATTTTGGAGAATGAAAAAATTAATTTAGATTATCTAGAGAAAATGGCCAAATGAGCATCAATGATTTATTTTTAATCAGCAGTTGTAAATGTGACCCCCCAATATTCTACAACTCTGTCTTCATTTATCCAGTCATTATATTTCTAAATTTATAACCACCTTTTATCTTGTGTTTCATTTAAGAAAGTATAATATCATTTCACTATAGTTCTTTTTCATATGGGGTCAATGTGCTCTGTTCATCTTGTAGTGAAAATTAGAAGGCAAAAGTTGTTGTCCTGGGAAATTGATCACTTAAATAAAATTGAATTTCTAATAGATATATATGTGTGTGTGTTTGTATACATATATGCAAATATGCATAGTTATTTACATCATCAATTCAACATAAATCACTTTTAAGAGTTGCTATGGATCTTGTGGTAGGGAGAGCATCAGAAAACTTCAATAGTCATTAGCATTGGGCAAAGACATAAAATGTAATATTTCTCCATTTTCATGTCTTTTGAGTTAGTATGGAGCCCTCTTTGAGACTTCATATGCCCAATTATCTGATATCTTCCTTAAATACACTTTGTTTTATGGAAACCAAATAGACCAGACCTTTCTATTTCTTTTTTATATTGTGTTGTTTTTGAAAGCCATTGTGTTCCTTTCTTTCTGTGTAGAAAATGCATGATACTGTCTCTGCTTTTTACACTCATTCTCAACCAATCATTTAAATGTAATGTTTCACCAGACTAATGATGTCATCCACAACCCGAAGGCCCTAGTTTCTATATAGGATTCAAGTATTTATTCTGTCAAAGAATATAGCTGCCCAACTGTATTTTCACTCCATGGACTGAACTAAATGATGTGCAACAAAATTATGACATAGTCAATGACTGTTGGTGGTGCTAGTCAGACTCATCCTCCAGCATCTTTCTCAATACCTCTTCTTTTCCTTCTCAGATTCATGACAGCCTGTTGTGAGATTTCTTCTCTGCCCACATATATCCTCACAAGCCTGATCAATTTCTATCTCCGTATACCTTTGGCCAATGATGTGGAAAAGGAATACAATAGCAATAGTGACAGAAATAGTTTCCCCATCATCCAAAAAGACACTATTCACCTGGAAAATGTTCACAAAGACATACTTGTTTCTCACATGGCCAGATTAATCTTAACCAAATTTGATCATGTCACAATACTGTCAAAAATATATATTTGGGAATACCACCTGTCCAATTCACAAAGCAGGTTCCCCAGTGAATAACTACTCAAGGTCCAAGGGATTTTGGGGTCTAATCTCCTAAAACTATAGCTTAAAAGCCCTCATTTATGTATTTATTTCTAATTATCAGTCAGACTATACAATTAGTTCAAAGCAAAGTCACTTAAAATGTTTACTCCCATAAACCTGGGGCACACATTCTCATAAATAAGCAGAACATCAGTCAGAAGTGTGAAGACACATAGAAAGGCACAAACTGAGATCATTTATGGCTAAGGCATACATATGGAGAGATAATTCTTGTCTCCAACACTGGCCAATGATCTCTTCTAATGATTCCCATCATACTCCTCCTAGTATCATTGTTGTCATACATCTGCTAAATAGATCTGCTCAAATTCTCCCTACTGATATTAGCCTCTGTTGAATGTAGATCCCCTTCAGACACAATTTAGATTTGCCTCCAAAAGATACACTTCATATGGACGATGGCTTGGCTGTAGTCTTCTCTGCCTCCAGCTTCTAGCTCAGCTGAAATCCTTGGTTAATTCTTCCTCAGGAAAGAGCAAATGCTGCCAAGATTGTTTAACTTGAAGCATATGTACAGGCTTATTCCAGCTCCTTTAGAAAAGAGAGACAACCACCTTGCCCTAGGACTAACAGAAGCTTTTTTTTTTCACACCCTAGTCTCCATTTTCTCTAGCAAGAGATTTTTAGATGCCAAGTTCTTTCAAATAAAGAACAATGTCCTCCCAAATCACTAATGACTTTAGGCTTAGTCATTTTTGGACTTCTCTTCCTAATCCAGGGGTTCAGAAACATCAACCTAGTTTATGGCAAATAGTGACTATAATATCCAAATTTTCATGTTGACTGGCTGGTCTTATGGATGGCATCATTGCCATTTGCCTAATAACTTCTGGGCAACTTCTAGGCATTCATGGTTCCCAAGATGTTTCCAAATTGTTCTCTCATATAGATGAGTAGCAGAGAAAAGTCACATAGACAAACTAAGCCCAGGGGGCAAGGCCATTTTCTCCATTACCTGCTCAGCCATATTCTTGGCTTGTTCATATGCAGATGAACTTAATCCAAGTCTGTAATGAATGAATAAATGAATGAAAAGGCATTTACTAAATGCTTAGTATATACAAAGCATTCTACAAAGCCCTGTGAATGCAAATAGACAAACAATTTTGTTCTGGTTCTCCGGGATCTTACATTCTAATAAGGTGAGACAACAAATACAGGGTTTCTTTCAGGTACAATTCAAATATAAAATCCCCATGGTCCTTAGAATGCAATGGTAAAGAAATAATAATGAATCTTCTTTAATGTTATATCCACTAATGGAAATAACCATTTCTAACATTAAACAATTTGATGGTGCCATGGAGTTGTGTATAGCTGAAGAAACAGGAGGTTGGTACATGGCAGTTAACAAGTCAGGTCTTCACAAGGGTTGCTTGCCTAGATAATGGCTGTGAGGGCAGGGCTGGAAGCACAGAAGGTGTTCTGAGGAAGTATTGCACTTCTCAGTGCACTTGTGCTCAGTCCTAGACTATTTCCATTGAGGCCAGAGAGGAGGTGGTAGCTAACTTACCTGGCAGATGCTACCTCTTCAAAAGTTTTGCCTTATCCTCCTCTGCATGAGAAGGAGAGAATTTGAAGCAGGAAAAGACAATTTCTGTGACAGCTCTTAGAACTGGTTACCATATAGTCAAAAAATTGACCTTCCACTTTTGCTGCTGTTTCACTAATCAATAAGAAGATATTTTAAAAATCTATTAGATGCCAGACAGTGTTTAGATTCTGGCAATATAAATACAATATATAAAACAATTCCTACTTGCAAGGGACTTACATTCTAAAGGGAGAGATTCCATTGCTATCATTTATCCTCTTTATATTAAGAAATTAAAGGCTGCTAATCCTGGTTGTCTGATTTATATGATTATTCATAGTCTGGATAAAGGTTTGGGGAATGTGTGGGTCTGCTGAGAAATACATCAGCAAAGAGGGAGGTTATAAACAGGAAGGGGAGATTTGGTGGAGATAATGATCTTCCAGGGGATCACAAACACTTTAGATGTACTCTGCTATAGTTCTCCCAAGGTGGTTTAAGTAAATAAGCATGAGAGATTTTAAGCAGAAAGATATTAATAACATAAAGTAACTGAAAAGTCTCTAGGTATAGTAGAATGAATTTGATAGTCAAGGGGAATTTGTAACTGTGAATACTGTGTGGGTCTCCTTTTGAATTCTTTGCTGATGTTTAGACATCCCCTTCTCCATCTCAGCAATGGTTTCTTCTCCCTTGCCATTCTTTCATGTATTAATTAGTACTTCAGTGGGGGAAGGGGGGGTGGGGGGGTATAAGAGATACCTACCATCAGCTATAAACTTAAAAAAAAACCAAACAGATATGATTTTATCAGTGTAAGGAGCTCCAGAAAACCAAGCAGATGACTTCCTCTCTGAAATTCAGAGTTTTAGAAAGTTTCCTAGGACACTAAGATGTTAAGAAATTTAAGCAGGGTGACACAGTCAGTAGATGTCAGAATTGGAACTTGAACTCAGATCTTCCTGAGTTTGAGGATAGGTCTCTAGATTCATCACTCCACATTACCTCAACACAATCTATTATTCAAGACACTTTATCTTCTGACTTCAACTTATATTTCTATTCTTATCTTATACTACACAATGTTCCATCTAAATTGAACATGTTTCCAAATCCACTGTTCCATGGTTATGGTCTGTGTTTTCTTATCTCCATGGCTTTGATCATTCTTCTTCATATGTTAAAAATGCTCTGTCCAATTATCTGCCCCTATTACAATCTCATGCACCCTTGACTATTTGACTCAGATCAAATGTCAGTTCTTCCAAGGAACCTTCCTGATTCCTTCAGTCAGAAGTGGTATTTCATCATATTTTTTTTCACATTTACCTTAGGTATTTATCACTTTCTATGCTATGTATATGCTTTATGCATATGTTACTTGTGCATGTCTTATCTCCCTTATTAAATTGTGATTTTTTATGAGTTCAGAAATCATATCTTGTTTAGCTTTATATATCCCTCCATACATAGCATTATATGTTTCAACTAGAATACTCCTTGATGTTTGGTATCTGTTGAAGCAGCTTCCAGGGTTTGCCAGTTGCTAGCATGGATTGAACCCAATTCCCTCTATTTGTTACAGAACCAGTTGAAGTTATAAGAATAACTGACATATAACCACTATCAGTTTATGAGGTGTTTTACTGCCACATTGACACTGAGCCATGAACAACATTTTTTGGGGGGGAGGGGAGGATTTGAGAGGTATCATCATAGAATGGAAAACATTCTGAATCTAAATCAGGACACCTTAGTTCAAATCCTGACTCAGATACTCAGACTGGAAAGTCACTCCTAGTCTCAGTTTCCTGATTTTGGAAATGAGAGTAATAAGAATTTAGAGGCAGCATAGTACAGTGAGAAAAAGAAATTAACGTGGAATAAGGAGATCTGGGTTCAAATCCCAGCTATGCTACATACTACCTCTATGCATGTTGGCAAGTTATATATATAACCTCTCCAAAGTGACAATTTCATAAATCTTAAAATGAGAAGTTGCATTGAATTTTCTCTAAAGTACTCTTCTAGCTCTAAATTCTGCAATTTCAATCTTATCTTGTTTCTCATCCATACAAGGTACAATGGTATATAGACATCTGAGACTACATGTACTATCTTAGCTGTTACTTTCTCTTGTACAATACTGTGTTTAGTAATTCACAAGAGAAACAGTAAATAGACTTCTCATCTCCCTTAACAAAAAGACTCTTTACCTATTTTAATTGCTAATGAACGCTTTCCTTCTTTTCCTTGTTTTTCTACCCTATTTTTCTTTGGTGACATTTGAGATTTGTCATTATTTGGTTTCTACTTCAAATTCCTCCTTCCACACTCTGCCCCAGTTGCATTTGATTATGTAATGTCACCAGGAGCTCAGTCACAGCATGTGCAGTTGAATTGTTGACATGTGATGTTTAGAACTTAGAAAAGCTGAATAAAAAGTCTAAGGAAATAACAAAATGCTATTTGAACTTTACTCTATCTCCACTCCAACTCCTTATTTCTGTTTAAAGAGAAGTGGCACGTTTGTTAAAAAGGAAAGGGAGGAAATAGTGCCACCAATATTGCATAAACAATAAAAATGCATCATTCTGGAAAGACAGCTTTAATCTAGGCAGTATTTAAATGCTTTCATCCAGAGTGCAAAGGTATTTCCATTTGTCTGTATGCATCTTTGGTTCTGTGTTAGAACGCCAATTACAAAACCAATTCTGCAGCCTGTCAGCTACCAGGACCGAACAGTTCCATTTATGAACCTGAAGTGGAGCTCTGGATTGTCATAAGAATAGTGCATTATGACACTGTTAGGAGAGCTGATACCTTTTTATGGAGAATATTTTATATTTACTATTTCAAATAAAAATCAATTATAAGTCCGGTACAAATCACAAATTGATTAACATGGGTTGCTGGCCAGTTAAAGAGGTTTTCAAGGGCTCAGGCTACAGCTGGCTGAACACAGAGTAGGTTTATTCAGTTATGTCTTAGTGAATTTTTGAAACCGTCATTACTTTGCATTAAAATTCTGATAGCAACATTTGGGCAGCCCATGGGGGCATAGAATTCAGTTCTCAGGCAGTGATTATATTTAGTTTACTAATTCATCTCCATATAAAATTGCAATGGTGGTATCTCTACTGATAAATATATCCTTTTTATTATTGCTGCACTGTATGTTCCCAAGATTATATCTTGGATAATGTCCTGTATTGGTTATATTAAAAAGGAATTAGAACAGACTGGATTTCCTAGTATCATCAGCCATTAATGGTTCCTTAAAGCACTACGAGGCCATGAGAATTGATAAAAGAGCCCAAATGAGCCTGATGTTGCATGCGGAACTGTAACCTAAAAGGAGGAAGAATTTGTAAATCCTCTATGGGGAAAGCAATTAGCTAAAAGCAATACTGATGGCTTTCTCTTTAGGTATGCTTTGAAGTTATATCATTATTAATTTTTTTAAAAATTGTTTGGAAATATTTTCATGCCCACATCTGCCATCATTCCCTTGCTCCCCACCCCTACCCCAGTGTTTATTAGCTACTGTGAAGTAACACATGCACAGGAAAAGGAGTGAGACTAAGCCTTAGAAGAACCAAGTTCCAGCTCTGCCACTGCTATGAATTAATTATCCATGTGATCTTGGGAAAATTACTTAACATCTTGGTCTTCAGTTTCTTCATATGTAAAATGGGGGAAATAATGCCTGTCCCTCCTCATTCCCAGGGTCATTTTGAAAAGCAAATGAGATACTAAGTATAAGAGCAGTAATAGCTCATATTTATATAAGGCTTTAAAATAAAAGTTTATCATTGCACACAGCAACAGCAATATTGTGTGATGATCAACTGTGATAGACTAAGCTCTTCTCGGCAATACAATGATCCAAGATAATTCCAAAGGACTCATCATGGAAAATGCTCTCTATTTCCAGAAAAAAAATGAACCGTGGAATCAATGCAGATTGAACTGGACCGTTTCTACTTTTTTTTTTTTGAGGTTTTTTTCCTTTTGTTCTGATTCTTCTTTCACAGCATAACTAATGCAGAAATATGTTTAATGTGATTGTGTGTGTGTATGTGTGTGTGTGTGTGTGTGTGTGTGTGTGTGTGTGTGTATATATATATATATATATATATATATATATATATCAGATTGCTTTTTGTCTTGGGGCAAGGGGAGGTGAGGCGCGGAGGGAGAAAATATTTGCAACTTAAAATCTTGTAAAAATGTCAAAAACTATGTTTATATGTAACTGGAAAATAATAAAATGCTTTTAAGATCAAAACATTAATAAATAAAATAAAACAAAAGTTTATAATACCCTTTCCTCAAAACAAACCTGGGAAGAAAGCAGTAGAAGGGAAGTACAATTTTCCCAATTTTAGAACTTAGAGGTTAAGTGACTTGGCCATGGTCACCCAGATAAAAAGCATCAGAACTAGGACTGTAACTCAGCTTCCTTGCTTCCAAATCCAGGTTTCTTTTTACCATACATATGCAAAGGTATTATTTGTCACTCTTAGTTCCATAAAGCCCAAAGTATGTGTATTGGGGGGTGGCAGAGCATGGTGTAGTAGAAAGAACACCAGCTCTGGAGGCAGATGACCTAGTTTCATATCCCACCACTGATGTTTAATAACAGTGTGATCTTAGATAAGTTACTTCCCAGGCCCCAGTTTTGTCATCTGAAAAATGAGGAGGTTGAATTAAATGGTTTCCATGATTAATTGGAGAACTATGTATATGATCCTGTTTAATTAACCAATCAACAAGCATTTATTAAGTGACTGTTATGTTCTAGGCACTGTGTTAAATACCAAGGATTCAAGAATAAAAGTGAAATCGTTCCTGTCCTCAAACGGCTTATAAAAATGTCCAATCAGTTTGGGACAAGCGATAATTTTGATATAGTTTCATTTTCTGACAGCAATTTGTCAATTTTATGCGTGTATGTTTTCGTGACACTAGACTGCTTCAGAATACTTGACCTTTACCAGATGAAACTAAACTGATCTGCTTTTCCCACCTTTTAGTCCTTTATCATTTGAGGGCTGTATTTTGTGCATTCATCACACTCAAGTATTTCATTGTTTTCACTGTTATCTTTCTAATCACATGGTTTTTGAGAGTAGATATTACTTGAAGAGAAAGGGTAGAAGTTTTCACATTTATGTAGCAGGAGGCAATGACTTTTAGAGGTATTACAGTAGATTTCTGGCCAAAAAATTATCTAAGTGGATACGGACTGCACAAGTCCCACTATACCTACACTAGGAAAGGTCTAAAATTCTCACCAGACTGAATAATGTTTAAAAAATCCAACGAGAAACTACTATTACTTCTTCTGCAGAATATCAGTCAGCAAACCAGGGCAATATGAAAGGGATCCATCAACAAATCAGTTTCAACTCATGTAAACAAGAAAGCAGTCTGCTGCCATGAGCAGAGATGGGACAGAGGCAAGTAGGCTGTAGGGCTCTTTGTCAGGAGACAGCAAGACTAGAGGGATACTCTAAGAAAGTACTAGTATGGTATAAACCTTATAGTAAGACCCTTAAATACCCAATTGAATAGCAAGACCCAGTGAGGGAGAGGCAAAGACTAGCATGAGACAATGACCATTCCAAGCCACCTAGTACCTATCCTAAAAGACCTTAGAAGGCCCTGAAAATACAAATCTCTGAAATTCAAAGATTTAGGTGATCTCTTCCCAGGAAGAGGATATCAGCAGAGAAAGCCAAAGTACTCAGCATAAGAACAAGAAAGGCCAACTATCAAACTGAAGCTCCAGTTAAGGAACAAAGCTAGATAGATGAATAAACCAAAGAAGACACCAATCAGTATTAAAAATTATTGCCAAGCTACAGATTGTCCCAAAAGAAGAGTAACTATAAAAAAAACACTGTAAGCAGACTCAAAGGGGAAAAAATCAACTTTCCACTAGGATTACATAAATATGTAGGAGAAATCAAGCAAGATATAAACTAGAAAAAAGGTCTAGAGAAAAGAATTAGAAAGAGAATTAACACCTTAAATGAGAAAGTGATAAATTTATACCCAAGTAGTAAACTTTCATTTACTGCCTAAGGACTGGGTAAATGTGTTATATTTGACTCCTCCCTCAGAGATTTCCAGTACTCTTAGGGGGCTGCGAAGTCTCTTTTCTCTACCATTGATTCAACCCCGCACTGATTGTGTTCTTCCCAATTCTGTTTAACCTCTTAACAATCCCCTCATTATTATAAAAGAATGGTTTCTTCAAAGAGATAGCAAGTCCAAATATTGTAGACACTTCCCTTCCACCCCCTATCATACAAAATCTCCTATAGGGAGGGGCATAATTCCCTCTATACCACATAGATATCTTTGTAAGAGAGAGGAATTAAGTTCATATCTTTGCCTAGTTCCTACTGAATAGTTGCTGTCTGTAATTCTAGCTAGACTGTCTAAAAATCTAATGAGTGGTCACCAATAAATTAGAAGCTTTAGCAAGAGTTTAGACTTTTAAGCATTTGTTAAGGAGCATAAGAATTTGGTGAGGAGAGAGAAAGAGGCCTATCTATCTATCTAAAGGAGCCAGCATCTCCAGCTCTACTCCACCCAAAGTTCCTGGAGAAAGAGAGAGAGAGAACCTCCTTCTTTACCCCAGAAGCCTCCTGTGAAACCAGACACAGGGCCATCCAAACACGCACAGCTCCAAGCTAATAGGCTGGTAGCTTTGATTGACAGTACCCACGAGCAAGCGTCACCTCCTGACGCCAAGGAACTGACCTTCCAAGTCACATGGCTTGTCCTCAGAAGCCTTCTCCTCATGGCAGAGCTTTCCTACAGTATGTCTCCAGAAGGGGGTATCACTCCAATTCTCACAATGCATAGAATTAATCCCACCAAGTTCCAAATCCAAAGCCTCCCTAACCTTGCCTCCTGGCACCTTGACTTCTCAGGAATTTACTGTTGGATTGGTTTTGTGAACATGGATTCTGTAATGCCTATACTAACTGATTAAATATGCTAGAGCTTTCCTTTTTCATGGGTAACCAGTACAATAATTAGACAATCAGAAAGACTTCTGAAACCAGGGCTGCTTAACATACCAGTGATCTTTTGCAAGTAAACTGTAGCTGAATTTAGCGATATCTGCAACTCCAGGAAACCAGTCTGGACTAGCTCAGAAAGAGCACTAACCAGCCTGCTTTCTGTTTTGTTGTGTTTGCAGATGTTTTCTCCCTAGATGCTCCACTTCCCTGACTTCTTAATCTATTCTGTTTCTCCCTTACTTCAAAGATGTATAAATACCTCACCCTTTTCCCACTCTTCTTTGAGTAGCTGAGAACTTTGTCTCTCTGTTTTAGCCTGCAAGCCTCTTCTCAGGAAATATAAATGCTTTTATAATCTTTGGAAACTGTGATCAGACTGACTCATTCCAGAACCCTGTTTTGGACCTGTTTTTTTTTTCTATGCTAGCAGTTCACAGGGGTTTTTGTTTTATCAGTTCCAATAAAATCCTGGGCTCCCAAGGTCCCCATGACTCAAGCTCAGAGGTCTGGGACTCCAGTCAATTCACTTTGAACTGAAAAGATCAAATGAAATAGACACAAACTCCATACCTGTTTCTTAGGGCCATAGAGTCTAAAATAAGGGAAAGATATCTATTTCCTACCCAGCTTACTGCATAGAACTCCTGCAATGAGTAAATGAGTCCCTCACTCCTGGACACCACCTGAAAGACAGTGATTATGCCCCCATTCAGGGAGATTTAAAGACACAGCTCCAACTAAGCAGCCAATGGAAAGAAATTGCTCCCAACCCTAGATTATCTTCTCTCAGAAGCAGGTCTCTCATGTCTCCCTTGTGAGTATTTCCATGTTAGGTGATATACTAATGTCCTTTTACCCTCTCAGAGAAGATTTTAGTGAAAATCTTAAATAAAATGTACATTTCTTCCTTTTTACATAGTCTTCTAAAAAAGTCCTTGCCTTACAGTTTTTTACTAAGCCAAAGTTTTATGACTGACAAATAAAAAATTCATTTGACTCTTAATGGTTATTATTAGCATCATTCTTGTATCCTATAATTTCAGATCCATCTTCATGTGAAGTACCATCTGAAAGGCACAAGATATAAAAAGAATACTACTTAAGAGTTTAGACTCTACTTCCCTGAACCTTATTTTCTTCATCTGTAAAATGCATAATGGTTCTTGTTCTACCTCTGTCTGGGGCTATCTATGGTAAGGAAAATACTTTGTAAACTGCATAGTAATATATAAATAGAAGGGTTTTTAAATTTTCATTTTACTAATATGATATAATTTCATGATGCAATCAACTTTAGATATCTCCTAGCCCATCCCATTCATATTACAAATAAAATGACTGAGTCCCTGCTAATAGAAATGACATTACCTTACTAGTGAGAAAGAGCTGTGGTCCAAACCCATTCATCTGCATAGAAATCAAAGGTTTGTCCCCTCTATGTGGAAGCAAAGAATGAAGGTAGAAGAATTTATCTGATTTCAAACAATGGGCAGTAGTCCTTCACAATGAACTAAAAAGCAGAAGTCAGAGAATGCCTGTTATTAAGCCAAAATGAATATATCAGTAAACAGAAATACATATTCTTTATACATGCATCCGTAGTCTCTAGAAATAACTATGTCAGCTACTCCTCAGGCTTCGACACTGTACTTTGATCACAGAAAAGTAGGAATAGCACATTGTGACCAGTTAGCAAATGAATCTATCAAACAGAATTGCATTTCCTCCAGCCTTGGCATGATTTATTTTTCCCAGGATGATTGAACACAGTTAGCCTTTCTTAGAATCGTATTTATGACTATGATGGGACTTATTCTTTGACAGAATAGTCAGCCATGGAACTGGTATGAGATGAGGAGTACAAAAAAGGCTCTGCCATCCTCCAAACATCTCCCTTTCCCTCATGTCACAATCTCTGAATAAAAATGAGTATTTAAAAAAACTTACACTTGTACCATATTTTGTGAATATATTTTTCAGGCAATTCAGCAAGGAAGGTAAGTGATATTATTCCTATTTCTTTTTTCATCAATGCTATGATTTAATTTGTTTAGATTAATGGGAGGTGGGGTGGGGAAGTAATCTTTCTGCCAATGTAAAATAGTGACTACTTGGCAATTTATCATTTTAGAGACTCACCCAGGGCAGCCATCAAGTCCAAATCATATATTAAAGGAATTCTTACTGTCATATATCCAGTGAGTTGCTATCTAATTTCTGCTTAAACACCTCCAAGGAAGGACAGAAACAGTAAAAAGGAAACTGACCTGAAATACATACCCCAATGTGCCTAGGGACTAGAAAGACTCTCTCACTAATAAAGCATTCTCTCTTTGGACAGAAACTCACCAAAGTTGAAAAGACAAGAGAGCAAATCAGAAGAATTAAGCTAAATAAAAAGATACTAGTGCAATGATGAAATGACAGAGAAAATGGAGATTATCTCCTCTAGAACTTTTTCCTTCAATATGTCTTCAACATCAAGTTTATATCTACCCGTTTGTTGTTTGTCCTTTGTTCTCAAAAAGGACCAAGGGCATCAGCAGGGTGATGTCTTGACTTGCAAGTGAATTGCATATAAGGGAGGAAGAGCTGTGCAAGGTCATCAGCCCTACTCTCTCTTCTAGAATCATAAAAGTCCAGTGGCAAGACTTAGGTCAGGCCAGACAGAGGCTGGCTATGGCCTGGATACAGTGGGACCAACTTTGGCCTTTTTAAGCTAAGGTCTTTACCAGGTCTCAGTTTGTCTGAGGCCACACCCATTCAGTAGTTAAAGCCAAGGTAAGAATTGAGATCAAAGATGGCCTACTTTGCCTTCACAAAAGAATCAATCAGGGAGGGGAAGACCCTCAGGTTTCTGGGGAAAACAGAAAAATTTGCTACTTACACTCACTCTGAGCCATCAAAATCAAAACAATGAGCAAGTGAGGCTTGGTCTGGGGCCTATTGTTGGTAAATAAGTGAGAGCCAGAGTGATTTAGTTTTCTTTTCTTTCTTTCTTTTTTTTTTTTAGTGAGGCAATTCGGGTTAAGTGACTTGCCCAGGGTCACACAGCTAGTAAGTGTTAAGTGTCTGAGGCCTGGATTTGAACTCAGGTATTCCTGACTCCAGGGCTGGTGCTCTATCCACTTTGCCACCTAGCTCCCCCAGAGTGATTTAGTTTTAAATGCATAGTCAAGAAGCTTCATTTGAATTCCAATAGGCCTTATCAAAGCTTGGTTTTTCGGAGCTATATTTCAAGAAACCATAAGTTAAAAACTACATGAGACAAGAGTTAATTGTCCCAGCTTAAAAAACAAAACCAAAAGCCAAAAACAATAGAATAAATAAGTAGGGAAGAAAAAAATCTAGCCTCCAAACCCCAAGATACCTTGCAAAGTATAAGTGATCAAACTTTATATTTCTTTGGACAGAGCATCCACACATAAGGATATGGGAAGAGAGGGAGGAGGAATCAACAACATAGGAGCAAATATTGTTGATAGAAGTGCAAAGAGGCAAGTGTATTGAGGCTAAGCAGATCAAGACACAAACAGCTAGGAAGAGCAGCCAAAGTTCCCAATAATAACTATCAGAGGTATACTGACCTGCACAAAAGCCAAAATATCCCAAAATTGTAGCTAGGGTCTTTACTATACCCCATGCATGACTGAATTTGCAGTGTTGGAAGGCAGAAAAAGCAGTGAATTTTCTAAGTGCTTAGATTTTATAGACACTAGAGTGCTATAGCAGAAAAAGTGATTGAGTCAAGCATCTAGCTGGAAAGGCTTTTGGCACTGATGGAAAGTAAAGGTCATGCTTCTTGACATTACACTGTGTTTGTGTTGTGGGCCCAAAGTTCCCCAGAAGTTCTCTAGGGCACATTGAGAAATCTTCTCCTTGAGAAACTAAACCAGAGGACAGATATGCCTAGAGAGATAAGAGGAACCAAATCAGACTGAACTAGCTTCAGGACCTCCATCCTTCATTCGGATCTCCCTTACCCCTGGGGACATAAGTTTGGGTGTGACTGTGGCCTTTGTGTCCTGAAGAGAGATCTGTAGCCACCCCTCACCCAATTCCCATTGTCACTACCAGTGGGGGATGGTCCTCCCTCACTAAAGGAACTTTCCACAGTCAAATGGTCACCCCCTCCCCGCATCAGTCCTCTATAAAAGTACCTGCTAGTCTCCTGCTCAAGGAGATTGGTACCTCAGAGCCATGTGCTTTGTTCCATACCTATCTCCCCATGAGAAGTTCAAGGATTTCTTTCATGGTCCCCCACACCTTCCCTTCCCTTGCTCCTAAAAAAACTACCATCTTATTCTAACTGCTTTTGTGTGCAAGAGGGTGTAATTCTTTAAAGAGGAATTCCTAAGAACCCCTAACCCTAACCCCCAAAACCCATACCCCATTTCCCCCCATAACATTTGTTTGTTTTTTTTAATTACAAGTAAATCATCCATTTTCATCACCACCATGTGATGTCAGGTAATTGATACTAACAGTAATCTCCTTTTTATAAGGGAGAGAACTTGGAGGGTATGACACCTAGAGATCAAGGCTTTTGGTACAAATTGTCCCTTCCAGTACAATGAATTCCCATTTCACCTTCATAATTACATCATTTCATTAAGTATTCAGTCATTATACCTTAAATTGCTCAGGTTGATCCGGAAAAAGAGATAACTTTAGGGTACAAATGATGGCTATTTTCAAAAGATTTTGATGGTTATTACCTGATCAAAGTATTAAACTTGTTCTTTTTTGGCCCTAAATGGCAGAACCAAGAGAAATGGGTAGAAGATACAGAGGAAAGTGCAATTTTGATGTAAGGGAAAACTGAGAGAAAAATGTCATATAAGGTATGAAGGAAACAAGCATTTATAAAGCACCTATTATGTTCCAGGTACTATGATAAGCACTTTACAGATATTAACTGTTGAGTCCTCATAACAACCCTAGGAGGTAGGTACTATTATGATTCCCATTTCACAGGTGAGGAAACTAAGGCAAAGAGAGACTAACTTTCCCAGGATCACATAGCTAATAAAAGTCTGAAGCTAGATTTGAGTTCAAGTCTTCCTGAATCTTGGCATAGCACCCTATCTACTTAGCCACCTAACTGCCTTAGATAGGAATGAAGCAGTGAACCCTCTTAGGAAATTTCATGGAAAGAGATTGACAATAAACAAAAGGGATGAGAAGGTATAAATTAGTCATAATACACTGGTAGAGGGATTTTTCACAACAATGAAAACATAAAGTCACTGAAATACTAAATTATGGAAGAAAACAATCTGATTGACTCCATACAAACCAATATATCAGGTATGTGCCATTAGTTCTAAACTACAAACTCCATCCCCAACTTTATAGAAGGTGAGGTTATATTCTTCACCCTAGATTTAATAAAGGTAAACTGAGGCACAAAGTTCTGAGCATTTTAAATATATTAGTGTTATGGGCCCATAGCACCCCAGAAGTTCTCTGGGGCACATCAAAGAACCTTCTCCTTGAGAAACTACTCCAAAAGACAGACACACCTAAGGAGATAAGTGGAACCAGATCAGACTGAGCTAGCTTCAGGACCTCCACCCTTCATTCTAGTCTCCCTCAACCCTGGGTAGATAAATTTGGGTGTGCCTGCTTCCTTTGTGTCCTGAGGAGATGTATTGAGATCCAAAACCACCCCTCACCCAATTCCTCCAGCCACTACCAGTGAGAGATGGTCCTCCCTCACTAAAGGAACTTTCCACAGTCAGATGATCACCCCCATCAGTCCTCTATAAAAGTACCTGCCAGTCTCCTGCTGGAGGAGATTGCTATCTCAGAGCCATGCTCTTTGCCTTCTCCCCAAGAGAAGTCCAAGGACTTCTTTCATGGTTTCCCTTCCCTTTCTCTTCCTCAGCCCTGAAATAAACTACCATCTTATTCTAATTGCTTTTGTGTGCAAGAAGGTATAATTCTTTAAAGAGGAATTCCTAAGGACCCCAACCCCTTACCCCTTTTTCCCCCATGACATTAGTAAAGCATGAATTGTCATTAAATAGGAGCTCAGCTTCCTGACCAAAACTAATACCTCAAATGAAGGGGACAGCTCTCATTTAAAATTTTGGAAAGTACAGAAAATAGGAAGGGCCAGCATCATAGATGGGAAAAAAATATATGTTTGGATGGAAATTGGGAATAAGGGTTAGCAACAACCCCTCCTTTCCACCTATGATTAAGAAATATTCATTGTTCAAGTCCAGCTGCTTCTGCAAAAACAGTTAGCTAAACAGACTTCCTTGGATGACAAAACAGATATCCTTGAAAGATAACTTGTTAATGTAAAGATATTAGACCAGACTCCCTGGTGTCTACTTGCCTCCTTCATGGATAATCAATTTCCTTGACATAAGAATAGAACAGTGATTAACAAGAGAGCTAACTGGATTTCTAAACTTAACTCATTACAGGACAGCTGAATTTCTGAACTAAGTTCAGAGACAAAGAATCATGACTTAAGCAATTACAGGACAAAGTAATTAATTGTAAATAAGATCAGTTAAAAATGACAGAATTGATCTGATTATTTAAATTCTCCTCTTCATTCAGTGAGAAACATGCATAGATCATTTATCTATAGACTCATTCTTTTTTTGTTTGTTTTGTTTTTGTTTTTATAGGCTAATTCTATAAGATTTTTAATATGGTAATTATTAACAGTATATACTGACATCAGTTTTTCTGGTGCAACTTTAGAACAAGTTTTAACGTAGAATTAGTGTAAAATCTAAGAAGAATTATATAGCAGAGTGCAATAAGTTCCCATTTACCAAGGTTGGCCCACAGGCAGTTACCCTGTAGCCAAATGAATAAAAAAGGTGGTATTCTACCATGGGTCCCCTGAGGGAGATAGTGTTATTTCTGTTGGATCTTGTTTAGATTTGTCTTTCTCCTGACTGGGTTAATGTACAGACAGGATTAATTCATTATAGCACAAGCCATGGTAAAAAATATCTAAAACCATGGACTAACTTTAGAGGGGAGATTTACATTTCACCAAGGTAACAAAGAAACTCAGAAAACACAGATACCATGAAACAAAAAGCCAAAGTATTATAATGATGATCACCAACATTAACTAAGATCAAGTTTCTTTGTAGCTTAGTAACCCACTCTCAAAGTCCATTTAATCAACACATTTCATCTTGGATCCCAAATGTCCCACATAGTCATCTGGTGTCTGGAAACATCTCTTGAACATTCTGGAATAGACCTCATTCTCAGGGCAGCTCTGAAGGAGGGCTCCTCTTACGTAGATTTACTTCTCTGATTCTAAGTTGTTTGCAAAAATTCCTAGTTTATTCTGCTAAAATCTGCCAGTAACCAGACTTAATGATTTAGTATAGCCTCTTAAATTCTACTTTTTGATAACTAGTTCCTGTGGTGAAAACTAGCTTAAATCTTCTGCTTTTAATCCTATTAACAACAGCAATTACTCCACCACTGGTGGAGTTGTGAATAGATCTAACTATTCTGGAGAGCAATTTGGAACTATGCCCAAAGGGCTTATAGAACTGTGCATAGCCTTTAATTCAGAAATACCACTGCTAGCTTTATATCCCAAAGATACCCCCCCAAAAGAGAAAAAGAACTATTTGTACAAAAATATTTATAACAGCTCTTTTTGTGGTAGCTAAGAATTGGAAATCAAAGGAATGCTCATCAATTGAGGGATGGCTAAACAAGTTGGGGTATATGATGGAATATTATTGTGCCATAAAGAAATGACAAGCAGGATAATTTCAGAATGACCTGGAAAGACTTATGTCAACTGATGTATAGTAAAGCAAGCAGAACCAGGAGAACATTGTGCACAGTGACAGCAATATTATTTGATGAAGAACTATGAATAAGTTAACTATGCTCAGAAATACAATGATCCAAGACAATCCTAAAGAACTAATGATGAAGCATACTATCCACCTCCAAAGAAAGGACTCAAATTAATTGAACACAGACTGAATCATGCTATTTTCCAATTTCATTTTTTTCTTTTATTCAAGTTTTCTTATGCAAAAGGACTAATATGGTAATGTTTTATATAATTGCACTTGTATAACCTATATATGATTGCTTACCACCTCAGAGAAAGAGGAGGGGAAAGAGGGGAGGAGGGATAGAATTTGGAAGTCAAAATTTTAAATAAAAATGTTTATTAGAAAACAACATTATAAGAAGAATATCAAATTAGCAATCCATAGTTAATTTGAAACCTCAGAGAATCCAAGTTTTTACCTGTTGCTTGCTATTTCTGTCTTTACCCATACCATGTTCATAAAGAAAATTTATTCAAAATGGAAGTACCTAATGGCGTAGCTTCCGAATGCTTCTTTTTATATCTGCCAAGCAGAATCCAAGGTGGGTGTAATCATTGGCTCATAAGGGAGAACTACTGAAGATGTTAAGACACTTAAACTATCCCAAACTATTTTCTCTAATCAATACCCAATCTCTATAGTATGTGTACAATACAAATTAGTTTATTTGACTTTGCACCTTCTTCCTCTTCTCACATGGCAATAAGGTGGGTAAAAGATTTTAGCATAAGTGAGGAAATAAATCAAGCCAGTGTTACCAGTGCATAATCTAAAAGATATTCTGGCCAAGACTTTGGGAGAAAAATGCTATCCATCCTTGAAGGCCTGTTCTTAAAACATAACAAGGTCACTTTTGATAGGAATCACCTTGCTATAGCCAAAAAATCAAAAACATGCAAGAGGCAAAATGGATTCAGAAAAGTTCAATGCATATTCTCTCCTCCATACCTATTATGAAAGAGAGTCAAGTTCAAAAAGAATAATTTTTTAAATGAGCAAAACAAAATTCATCATACTCCATTAATTTTCACATGAGTGATACATAATGCTTTGAAAATACTCTATCATTAATCTTCATAATATCTCTGCTACTAGATAGATATCATACATTATTATTGTCATTTTAAAAGTACAATAGAAGCAATAAGTAAAGCACTAAAATTCTGTAGTGGTAATAACACCACACATCTAATTTTAAACATTAACTTCTACTATTCCTAGCAACAGATAAGGGTAAACACAAATGAATATAAATGATTAATTGACTCTTTATCTTCTCTTTTACTAGGCATCAATTACCCTCATGTCAAAGGCTGCCTACTTATATGAAGGGCCTGGGAACATTTTGGAGTATCTCTGACTTTAAGCTTTGTTGACAAAATAATTGATTGAAACCATAATAATAATTAGAAACTATACTAAAGAGAATTACAACAATGAAATAACATGACAAAATTTTGGAGATATAGCTAAAACAATCCCTAATATGATAATTGTATCTTTGAAAACATATAATCACAAAGTAGCATGGCACAGGAGTGTAAAGAATTAATTGTGGAAGCCTAGTGGGGGCAGTCATGTGGCTGTCAAAGCAGCCATCCCATTGGCTGGGGCTATGTGGGGTGTTTCTAGGTTTGGGGGAAGAGAATTGGGCATTCTAGGTGGAAGCTGGAAAACCACAGGCATTCTGCTGCGTATTTTCAGCTGATTCCTGGGCAGTGGTATTTTTTCAGGTATTATAATTTCCCTTTCTCCATTTTATTTCCTTTCCTTTGATCCTACTGATCCTGTTTGCATTTTTTTTAAGTTCATTCTTGTTAAAATAAATCTTGTTTTGTTTTGAGGGAGGCTGCCGGTCTTCTTCCTTGCCCCAATATTACGGCTAGCCTATTAGCTAGCACTCCCCAATTAAAAATTGGTGCCCACAGGAATCTAGGCCTATTTTGTTGTGCTCCTAGAATTTTAGAACTGATGTTAAGGATAGCTTAGGGATCTTTCTGTGGAATACTTGGGAAAGGTCCCTGTGTCTAACAGAACAGTGAAAGGCTTGGATTATTTTATTGCATAATTTTTGATAATCAATTATATGTTAATATTTTATCTTTATTTTTTGAAGGTACATACAAAGTTTGCCAGGCCTTAGCAGTATGTACATGAATAAGTATATTGATTTCATGAAAAGATCTTTAGATTATTCATCAATGCTATTTCTTCCCTAATTTAAGCCTATTCTTATTTGATTCTGTTCTTTGATTCTCCACAAGATCATAAAATATTTTCCTTTGCCCAGTCATTTTGGGAGAGACTTGTTCAACCTTCTAGCTGTTCCTATGGTGAATCTTTCCATTATGGTTATGTATATTAACTAAAGAAACCTTCTTCTTGTAGTTTACAGAGTATTTATGCTTATTTCATCAACCACAAAAAAGAGAAAATTAATGAGCCAAGCAAGTGATATTTCAATTATTTTATTTTCTCAATTAATAAGTACATTGATCTTTCCCTTACAATTTCCACAGTTGTACATTTTTTTAAAAAAAAGGAAAATAAAGCTCTGCATAAATAGTTCCATTTTCCAACAAAATAAATTCCTACATTAGCCATGTCCAAAAACATATGTCTCTCTGTATTTTAGGAGTAGCCCTAGGGCCAAGAAGGAAGGGGGACAAAAAGGGAAGGAAGAAGAAAGGGAGGGGGAAGAGAAGATCCCCAGGAAGAGCCTATAGCAAAGAAAAGTCCTAGAACCCTATGAGAGAAGTCTCCTAGGCAGTGCCCAGTAACAGAACCAGTAGTCCTCTGAAGGAGCGGCCTAGTCTATATGAGTATATTCTGGACCAGGAAGACTCTCTCCACACCATTCAGAAATGCAGGTACCTCAGTAAGCAAACCAAGGAAAACTCTGAACAGTGTGAGGAAATGACTTATTTTGAGAGATGTCCATGGTTTAAACCCCATAGATGAGAGTGACCCCACAAGAAGCCTCCAAAGGGGTAAAAAATGTGTTCTAGTCACAGGGACTGCAGGTATACATGAAAGAAATAAAACTAGTTATAAAGAATGAAAAATCTAGGGAAGAGAAAGAATAACAAGGAAAGCCTTAGAACTTATTATAAAAAATCTTATTAAAAATTTAAATGGCCTGAACATTAGAATAGGTTAGATGGAAAATGATTCAATAAGATAACGAGAAAAAGAAAAACAAAACCACAGGCTATAAAATGTATACTCACTGACCCAGCAGTACTACTGCTAGTTCTTTATCTCAAAGAGATAAAAGAAAAGGGAAAAGAACCTACATGTCTAAAAATGTTTATAGCAGCTCTTTTTGTGGTGGCAAAGAATTAGAAATTGAGAGAATGCCCATTAGTATAGAAATGCTGAACAAGCTGTGGTATATGATTGTGATACAATACTTTTGTGCTATAAGAAATGATGTGCAGGTAGTTTCAGAAAAACCTGGGAAGACCCACATGAACTGATGCAAAGTGAACAAAATCAGGAGACTATTGTACAGAGTACCAGCAATACTTTAAGGATGATAAACTGTGAAAGACTTTACTACTCTGATTAATACAATGATCCAAGACAATTCTAAAGGACTGCTATCTGCTCTAGAGAGAGAACTCATACATAAATTCTGAGAGTGTATTGAAATAATTTTCTCATTTTATTTTTCTTTATTTTTTTGTGACATGGTTAATATGGAAATATGTTTGTATGATTTTAAATATATAATTTATATAATATTAATTGGCTTCTCATTGGTTGGGGCAGGAACTAGAGGGAGAGAGAGAATTTAGAATTCAAAAAAAATTAAAAGAATGTTACAAATAAATAAATAATAGGTTTTTTAAAAGAGAGAATGTGACAAGAATGAATGCTGTTTATAGACATGCAGTTCAGATCATGAGATGATTTACACAACAGTGTATACAATTGTGGTTTTAGATGACTAAATGCAGGGCCATAGTATACTTTTTAGTTTTGTATGATGAGGTTAGGGAGACTCAAGAATAAATTCTTACAACTATATCTGCTATTTCTTCAGCTTAGCAGTTCTCATTTTCTTCCCTTTAATACTTAAGTTTATTTTTTTTTCTTTTTCTTTTTTTTTTCTATGTGACTGAAATCAGCATTGAGGTCTTCTTCTATCAACTGGAATCTACCAAACCATGCTAATAAATAGCTTTGATCTCTAATTTAGTCCTAATGTCTTGCTAAGTCAAAGAAAGGTATACTATCCTGAGGCTGGCAAACAAACATCATGTATGTAAAGGGCCCTGAATCAGGCATCAGATGACTTGGTTTTTATTCTGAGCTCTTCTTGTACTACTTGCACTACTTGTATGACCATCAACAAGGCAATTCACTTTTCTGGAGTTCAATTTTTTTCATGTGAGAGAGAAAGAGAGAGAGAGAGCTGACTTTTAAGTTACCTTTTAGTTTCAAGTCTACAATTCTATAAATTATTTGAGAGAGTGCATATGACTGGGAAATGAGTTCATATTTCTACGAGCAGAAATGATACTACCTTGTTGGGTACTTAGGGCCAAAAGGACTATCTTGTTAGAATTTTGTTTGGGGGCAGCTAGGTGGCACAGTGGGTAGATCACCAACCCTGAATTCAGGAGTACCTGAGTTCAAATCCAGCCTCAGACACTTAAGACTAGCTGTGTGACCCTGGGCAAGTCACTTAACCCCAATTGCCTTGCCAAAAAAAAAAAAGAATTTTGTTATTTTGTTTGAAGTGTAAAAAGGATTTGAAAATACTGTTAGCAAATATTTATGTGACTATGTTTTCTTACACTTCAATGCTTCAATGACTTTGTGAGAGTTGAGGCCCAGTTTTCAGAGAAGAAATAGAACTAGAAAAACTTGTGCCCTTTTGTGTGATGGGGAACATATAGGGGTGAGGATGTGAAACAGTGTTGAGGCATGATATATGTCTTGTAATAGTTGAAAGTGTATGTTATGAAAAGTTCTTTGTAGATACAGAGATCAGGAACAGAACAACTAGAACAAATTAAAGGAAAGAAGATTTTGATACAACATTTGTTTTTAAATTTCTTAATAAATCTGTCTGAAAATGAAATGAGTTGCATTGTAAGGCAGTGAGGCACCCTTGTCTGGAAGCAATCAAGCAAATGCTAGATGGCCTTTTTTTTTTTTTTTTTTTTTGGTAAGGCAATGAGGGTTAAGTGACTTGCCCAGGGTCACACAGCTAGTAAGTGTCAAGTGTCTGAGGCTGGATTTGAACTCAGGTCCTCCTGAATTCAGGGCCAGTGCTCTATCCACTCTGCCACCTAGCTGCCCCCAGCTAGATGGCCTTTTGCAAGGAAGGTATAAATATTTTAGATATAGACAGGAATAGATGCATTCAATGGTCCATACCAACTGGGAACTTTACAATCCTTGAGTTGTATGAGTTGATGTGTAGAGACTAGAATTTCTGAAAGAAGTTCTCACTCAAATTCAATTCAATTCAATTTAGTAAGCATTTATTAAGGGCCCACTCTGTGCTAGGCACTTTGTTAGGCACTAGGGGATACAAAGACAAAAATAAAACAACACAATGTTCAAAGAAATTACGTTCTACTTAGGGAATACATGATGTACAAAGATAATTAAATTAAATGTATGTTAATGCCAACACAATGGAAATGGTAGCAAGGAAGACTAAAAGCTGAGGGAATTGAGCTGAGCCTTGAAAAGACCTAGGGATTTCAAGAGGTGAAAGTGAGAAATGCATAAAAAGCACTGTGAGATGGGAGACAGAAAGTCATGTACTGGGAGCAACAAATAAACCAGATTGACTAGGGAAATAAAAGAGTGAAAGAAAAGAAGTTATGTGAAATCATTCTTCACAGATAAGTTGTAGCTCAATTAACTTCCAAAGTGACAAGTTTAAATTCTATCTTCTGTATTTATCACAAAACTAGGTTCACACTGACATCTAAACTATTTGTGTGTATACACACGTATATAAATGTATGTATGTATGTATATGTATATTTATACATATATACACACATACAGAGATAGAGAATATAGGATAAGATATGGGGTAAAGAGAATAAAATTGCTCAACAAAAAGGAAACAAGTAGTTTCACTTAAGTGTCATTCAAATCCTTATCTAACAACTTTTTTTATTTGTAAAGGGAAGGGGGAAGCAAAGAAAGAAAAATATGAGAGAATAAGATAAATGGAAATAATTAACAATCATAACTGTGAATATGACGAAATCACCCATAAAATGAAAGAATACACCAGAATGGATTAGAAATCCAAAAGAGGCATTATATTAATAATAAACAAATTGGAACACAAAGATTCACATTGTAAAAATCAGAAGTTGGAACAAATATATGTTATGCTTCAGTTGAACATAAAGAAGGAAAGTTAGCAATACTGATTTCAAACAAGACTGCAGCAAATATAGAAAACATTAAAAGAGACAAACATGAAAGTTATATGATGCTTAATAGCATCATATGCAATGAATCACTATTTTTTTGTTTTGTTTTGTTTTGAATTTAAAAAAAAAAATTTTGGCAGGGCAATGGGGATTTAAGTGACTTGCCCAGGATCACTCAGCTAGCAAGTGTCTGAGGCCAGATTCAAACTCAGGTCTCCCTGAATCCAAGGCTGGTGCTTTATCCATTGCACCACCTAGCTGCCCCCATGAATCACTATTAATACTTAATTTATATTCACCAAATCACATAGCATTTAAATATCTAACTGAATTGGAGATGGACATGGATAGTAAAATTATAATAGTGAAAAGCTTCATATATCCCTTTAAGAACTAGAAAAATTTAAACAAATGGTACATAAGAAAAAAGTTAAGGACTCGATTAGAACTTTATAAAAATTTGAGATGATGCATCTCTGATAGTGAGTATACATAGAAAGGATATAACATACTTATCAGTTGTACATGAAACCTTTAAAATTGACTATGTCTTAGGGCATAGAGACCTCATCAAAAATGTTGAAATAGAAAAAATAAACAAACAAAAAACTAAAAGTCATTTGATACTCTTCATATAATAAAAAAATATCTTCAATAAAGACCCCAACAGGATTTTTAAGTAATTGAAGATAAAATGAAATAATTATTAATAAATGGTGGACCAAAGAACAAATTATAAAGAAAATAGAAAAATGACAATGATGAATCAACATACAAAAACTTACGGGGTATACCTAATGCAACTATCAGTGAGGGGAGGCAGAATTTATAATTCTAAATACTTTCATCAACAAAAGAGAGAAAGAATAAATCAACAAACTGAAAATTGAATAAAAACAAATCAAAAAAGAAAAATTAAGTAATTAAAATTTAAAAATCAAATGACAACTAGAGATTAATAAAAGTTAAGAGTAAAATCTATATTCAATTGATAAATCTAGGAGCTATTTTTAAAAATCCTAATTAAGACAGTTAAATAACTTGATTTTTAAAGGAAAGCAAAACCAAAGTGTTCCTATCTAAAATGAAAAATAACTTTAAGTTTTTGAAGAGAAAATAGAAAAAATTATTAGAAACACTTTTAACCATATGTGTTAAAACTGGTAATATGGAAGAAATATATCAACACTTTAAAAAATATAAAATGCTTAGATTAACCAAAAAAAATAATCTATATTTAAATAACCCAGTAATAAGAAAAAAAAACTATGAAAGGCTATAAATCAACTCTCTGAGGAAGTAAAAAGTGTACAACTCAATGTTTTTACAGGGCAATTCTATCCAACATTACTGTAATGCTAGAAATGGTAGCTATAACAATAAGACAATAAAAACGAAACTGAGGGAATAAACATTGGCAAAGGGTAAAAAGTTATTTTTTTTGCAGATGATATGAAGGTATATTTGCATAGCACTACACTAGCAACTAAAAAATTTGAAGTTATTAATAATTTGAGCATAGCTTCCATATATGGAATAGATCCAACCATCAGCATTCCTATATATAACCAACAAAACCAAGCAGGGAAAATCAGAAATAAAACTTTATCAAAGTTAATTTAAAAACTATAAATATTTGGGAGTATATATGTACCACAATTCACACTGGAAATATAATAATGTAATTATGAAACACTATTTGAAGGAAACAGATAATTGGCAATACATTAATTGTTCATGGATAATCAACATAATATAAATGACAATGCCACCTAAATTAATTCTTGAAATTATAAATTAATTAACCCAACTCCCAAATGAATATTTTATAGACCTGGAAAAATATTACCAATCAGTATGGAGAAACAAAAGGACAAGAATATAACAATGAAAAACAAAGGAGGAAGTGAAATTCTTGGTACCAGATCACAAATTGTACTGCAAGCTAGTGATCATTTTTTTAAAAATTGGTATAGTCCAATAAAAGAAGTCAGTCAGTGGAAAAGATTAGGTACATATCTTACAGAATCAAATTAACTCTGTAACATTTGTTAAACTAAAAAAGAAAAAAATTACTGGGTTGGGGGTGGGGGGAGCATTTTTTCTCAGGGGTTGAGGAGATAACTCACTATTTGACCAAAACTTCTGTGAAAATTCTTTATTGGTCTAGAAGAAATTAGGATTGAGTGCCATGATTATTTTTTTAAAAAAATAAATCTGGAAGATTCTTTTGCTCAATCACAGATCAGTAAGAGAAAATTATACATCTTACATTGATACTGATAAGACCTGTATATTTGATGTCCATGATACAGAAAATTATAAGGTATGTAAATTCCTTCAACCAATTCAGGTCTGCCCATTTTCTATAATTTTAGTCTTAGGTAATTGTCCAGAAATTTGAGAAGTTGATTGGCTTGCCCAAAGTCACATAGTTGACATGCGTTAAAGGAAGGATTTGAACCCAGGATTTCAATCCATTATCTCACACTTCCTTTTCTTGGGGGAAGGGGGATGGAGTAATCCAAATCACTGTAGTTTGATTGGTTCACCTGCAACAAGCAGGATACAACTAATTTTTATACAGGTGTTTTCATATTGTGAAGAGAATATTTTGTTTTATCCAATTAGTAATATATTTGTAATATTCTTCAGGAGTTTATTAATTTCAATGTAGAAAATGGTTTCCATTTGTTTTTAAACATTCCCTCAAATAAAATGAAAATAGTTTAATAGTCAAACATTTTATGGAGAGGAAGGTATAATGTTATTTAAAAGAGTTAAACATTTGAACTGTGAAATGTGCTTTGGTGAATGTACTGTTTTGTTTTTTTTTGTTTTGAAATATATATGCTTATATGTGTGATGTGTGTGTAGGTGTATGTGTGTGTATCCTTGATGGTATTCACAACCTGACTGCATAATTAGCCTTTAAGGCACAGTAAAGGTTGAAACATATCCAACCAGTGAAAGCATTTAGGTTAAAAAAAAATGACAAATGCCCCAACTAAAGAAATAATAAGGTAAAAAGTGTTTTGCCATTATGTATCTACAGAGTTTTCACATTAGAATGAAAGCCTAAGAGTTGAGGTACAAAGATAACCCATATTAAGGCTAAAAGCTTATGTTTGAGTCCAAATACAAAAAAAGAAAAGAAACTGATGTATATAACTTATCTCTGTGTACAGTTGATTTTGCTGAGTGGGCTGGGCCTGAAAACAAGTAATGATGCTTTCCTTCCTACAAATATCAAATATGCTCCTGATTAAATATTTTCCTGTGAGCTTTTAATGAAAGTCTGATTTTAATTATATTCACTTACTATGCAAATTAGGTTTAAATCAACTAGTTCATTAATATCATATCAGGGGTTGCAAAATAAATATGCCACCTAAATTTCATTAAACATGCTTACAGTTCTGAGCTATTACAGAATGTGAATTTTTAATTATGTTACAAATTAACAGATTGTCTTATTACTTAATATAGTGTTTCTTGTTAGCTGATGTAAATACTTGCAAATATGGTGCAGATGTAGGATTCCTTTCCCTTTGTTAATGCTAACAAGAAAAATCTCTTTATAGAAGTTCATTTTCATTTACAAATGTATATTAGTCGTGACTGTTTTCCTCATTACATGTGAATCATTAATCATAGGAATGAATAGTGTATCACTTTCTATTTTCTGGTGTGATGTGCTTTGTGATAAATACTTATTTTCATAAATCTTCTGAAATGCTTTTTAATAGAATTCAAAGATTCAACCTTAGAGAACAAAATGTAGGTGTTTTCTTCCTTCTAGACTTTCACATCTAAAGCCCAGCATCATCAATTTCTGCACTGGAGGATTTAAAGTAAAAGCTTGTGAATACTAACTGCCATATCATTTATAATGCAAAATAAATTATTCTCCCCCCCCCCCACCTTAGGAGAGGGGGGAAATTTCCCAACTGTCTCTAATTCCCTTTGCTGGCTATTGAACTGACAATTTCTTCAAATATCTTCATAAAGCCTCCTGAATAATAAACTCTATGCCTTGGCAAAACAAAAGTAATTATAAAGATGGTGTTAAATGCTTTCCAGCAACAAAAACAACAGACTTTTTTTTTAATTGGATGTTTAAAATAACATATCTAAAAAGCAATATTATCGACATGTATGTATGTGTATATATGTATATGTGTGTACATATATATGGAAATGGTAGTGATGTAACACGAGTCATTTCAAAGAGGTATCACTTGTGTATTTTCATCAGAGGTATCATCACTGGGTATGGTGCTACTAACCTGAAGTCCCTTCTACTGGTAAAACTGAAGCTGGCAGATCACTTAAATTTGGAAATTCTAAATTCCAATAAGGGTAAAACCAATCAAGTATCCAGTTAAATCTGACATTGATAAGGTTAAGTCCTCAGAAGCAAGAGGGGTCACCAGGCTGCCTATGGCAGGGTAAACTGGCCCAGGTCAGAAAAATAGAATGAATCAAAGTTTCTAATCACCATAAAGTTGCAGACTTGAGTAAATGCTACACTTCCATCCTGGGCAATATAGGGAAACCCAATCTCCAAAATGAAACCAATCCCCCTGAAAAAAACAAACAAAAAAACCAAAATGACATGCTTAATCCTTTAAGCTAATTCAATATAGGGAAAGGGAATATGCATTTATTAAACACTTTCTATATGGCAGGCAGGGCCAAGTGCTTTACAACTATAATTTTATTCAAGATGAAGAGAGAAGGGATATAATTCTGTAACCATTTTCCCAATATGTGGCTTTTCTATCCAAGGTTCTAATACTGAAGAGTTTATGCATTTAAAGGCCACTGTGAATTTCTTCTAGTAAAGAAGACTGACATAAAAGCTAACCAAATAAAGAGGAAAAAATACTTCTAAAATGATTTATATACATGTTTACTAATTTGTACTTCAGGGTTTTATCTTAAAATATTGTTCTATCAATTACACTGTATTCTTCTCACTTCTCTTACATATAAAAATGGATTACTCATATTATACTAGGAATATTTAGAGCAATAAAGAGCAGAGTTTTTGACATGTTAGTAATTTCTTATAATATGCCCCCAGTAAATTTGTAGTCACCAAAAAATAGAAGGCAGAAAATGTCAAATCTTAAAGATTTCCATAATTGGGATCTTTAAGACCAGATAATGACTGGCAACACACTGGAAAAGAATCAGTATAATTCTTAATACACAGAGAAGAAAATAAATACAGTATTAATAGTATTATAATTAAAAGTGATTGTAATACATTAGCTAGGTCTCAAATTAGACAAAAACTCTGAGTACTTCAGAAGTCCACAAAAACTTCTTAGGAATACTTACTTGAATTCCATTTTACTGTAGTAATTTTGAAAGAAGTTTTAGTTTCTTATTTGTTGATTGACAGAAATGAGGGTACTTTGAAGTTTGCACTATAGGAAATATAATTTTGAAAGTTTTTTTACATAATTTATTAAAATTGATTTTGGACATAGTGGATAGAGGGCTAGACCTTGATTTAGTAAATCCTTGGTTTAAATTCTACTGTTGATGCTAGCTGTGTGGCCATAGGCAATCAATTAAGAAATGTTGAGATGTATTGCCTAATAATAAGACCAAATTGAAAGCCTGTAACTGCTTACTTCACAATTTACCTTTCTAAAAGTTGTGGTTTTGTTCACATAAACATAATCCTTTGTCTTGAATGATTCCATTTTTTCAAATAATGTTTTTATTATCATTCTTATTATAAAACATTATTTATTGAATGATTTATTTTGAAAAATGAATGAAAGACAAACATCTGTCATTTTTCTTATTTTTGAATATTAAAAAATATCCTTTAGACTATTCATTAACCTTTTGAATAACTGTAGAATATGATATGGTGCTATTAATATAATTTGTATGTTCATAAGGCAAACAAAATATAATTTAACATAAATCAAAAGTGCATCTCATATATGAAATAAAACAATTCTCAGCTTTATGTGTCTGTGACAACCTATTATCATTTGCTTACCTTTGTAATATGCCCTTCTCTTTCTAAAACTGTTTTATGGAATATGTGAAATGAAAGTGGGTTGAAATGAGCTTTCTTTTTATAAATTTATAAATTTTGAACAATGTTGCAACTGTTAGTAGGTAATTGAATACACTAGCCAGGATGGAAAAACAAAGGGTTGAAATCATTAGCAGCTGTGGCAAATATTCATTGTGTTAAAAGACACGAGTGTAATTGGGGCAAAAAAAAGAGTAGAAACTATCATTATGTAAATTTGTTTTAGAATGATGAAAAAATAATGATAATTGACATTTATATGGTACTTTAAAGATTGCAAAACTTTATGTCACTTGAGCTTCCCTAAACCTTATAAGGAAGGTATTATTATTGCCTGTATTTTACAGATAAGGAAATTGATGTTCAGAGATCTTAAGTGAATTGCCTATGACACTTGTCATGTATCAGAATTCAAACCCAAGTCTTTTGGACTGAAGATCAGAATTCTGTTCACTATATTCAAAAACAAACAAACAAACAAAAAACAATTTAGATACAACTCAATAAACTCTTAATGTCAATCTATTGTACAAACTATAAATTCCCCTCATTTTCCAACAGTCAATAAGAAGTGATTGAGGGCTACTAATATGAATCCAATCCCAGCACAAGAAACTAAGAGGTAATAAAAAATCTTGACCCTATCTATGGCAGGTAAATTTAATGCTTCAGAAACTAAACTTCCTTGGTTTTCCAGTGACCCAATCTTCTACCTCTTGCTTAAAAATCCCATTCCCCAAATCCATCCTATTTCCCAACTCCTGTTTCAGGTGTTAAAGCCTGAAAATACTATCAAGAATAGTGGTGTTGTGCCTCAGGTAGCAGACAGTCCATGTTCATTGGGAAGATGCCAATTTTACCCTGGACCTACTTAAGAAGCACAGGGGGAAAATTGTGTTCACTGAATGGTTAGTGTCATTTCATTGCCCTATGTGCAAAAATTGGACCCTTAGGAATAATTGACTTAATGTGAGTGAAAGGGAGAAAGATAGTAAAGCCACTGAGACATTTGTTTTGACAATTAATGTCCCATCACTTTCCTTTTTTTTTTTCTTTTGTGGGGGGAAATGAGGGTTAAGTGACTTGCCCAAGGTCACACAGCTAGTAAGTGTCAAGTGTCTGAGTAAGGATTTGAACTCAGGTCCTCCTGAATCCAGGGTGGGTGCTCTATCCACTGTGCCAACTAGCTGCCCTCCATCACTTTCCTAATCAAACATTTTGGAAAACATTGCCTGTAGAAAAAATGGCCTACCATTAAAAAAAAAAACTTAGTCTATAAAACTAGGTTTGATTCTATTGGGAGTAAATAGACAAAATAAAGAAGGTTTGAACAGTTCTACTAATAACTGCTAATAATATTTGAAATGTAAAAATGAAATACTAATGAAACTCATCCTGAAAAGATAGAAAAAGAAACCCCATTTAAGATAAATACAGGGGGCAGCTAGATGGCGCAGTGGATAGAGCACCGGCCCTGGAGTCAGGAGTACCTGAGTTCAAATCCGGCCTCAGACACTTAATACTTAACTAGCTGTGTGACCCTGGGCAAGTCACTTAACCCCAATTGCCTCACTAAAAAAAAAAATAATAATAATAATGTAATAAGATAAATACAGAATGTATGAAATATTTGTTAGTCTATCTACCAAGATAAAAACAGGAACTATATGACTACAACTACAAAATTATTTAAAAGAAATAAATTCAGACCTGAATAATTACAAAACATTAATCACTCATGGGGAGGCTAAGCCTATATTATATTATAATTACTTAATAAAATTAGAGAAATCATTCTGTTTGGTAAAATAATAATAACATATTTCTACAGTTCAAATTTGTCAATCAATAAGTATTCAACAGGCATTATTACATTCAAATTACACTCTTCCCCCAATGGTTTTTGCATATTCATATTTCTATCATTTCTCATTTTATTTTGGGTTAACATCATTTTATCACAAAAATACAAAAGAAAATTCCAGACCTCCAAAAATCGATTTTAAGATAAAAATGTTCTAGAAGATAAGTTGAATACTTATATTTTAAGAATGTATTATTGATATTTTTTTCTAATTCACATATTTCATCAGCATTTCATTGGTTACAATTAGTTTATCATTTTTTCTTCCAGTTACATGTAAAGGTAGTTTTCAACAGTCATTTTCATAAGATTTAGATTTCCAAATTTTTCTCCATCCTTCCCTTTCCTCCCCCCTCCACAAGACAGCAACCAATCTGATATAGTACAATCCACAAGTACTCTCACTCTCTCTCTTTTTTTTTTTTATTCTGTGTTCAATCAATATCAGTTTTTTCTCTGGAAGTGGATAGTACACTTCATCTTTAGCCCTTTGGGATTGTCTTGGATCATTGCATTGCTGAGAGTAGTCAAATCATTCACAATTGCTCATAGAACAATACTGCTGTCACTGTGCACAATGTTCTCCCAGTTCTGCTCATTCTTTATACATCAGTTGATATGAGTCTTTCCAGGTTTTCCTGAAATCATCCTGCTTGTCATTTCTTATAGCACAATAATATTGCATTACTATCATATACCACCACTTGTTCAGTCATTCCCCAATTGATGGACATTCCTTTGATTTCTAATTTTTACAATTTTTCCCTTTTTCTCTTTTTCATAATTACTATTAACTGTTTTCCTCTATCCTATTCCCTTCCCCATGATACTTACTCTATTATCTATCTTCTTTCACCCCATCTCTCCTCAAAAGGGATTTGCTTCTGACTGCCCCTTCCCCAATCTGCCTTCCCTTCTTTTGACCCTCCGTACTTATCCTCTACCCCTCCTATTTTCCTGCAGGGTTAGAATACTCCACCCAATTTAGTGTGTATGTTAATCCCTCCTTGAGCCAACTCTGATGAGATTAAGGTCTTTGAGCCTATTCTGATACTATAATGTTCATTTACTGCCCTGCTCCTCCCCCATCTCTCCCCCTACTCCATAAGTCCTTTAATGTTTCATTCATGTGGGATTTCACTCCATTTTAATTCTCCCCTTACCCCTCCCCCAGTGCATTCCTCTCACCCCTCAACTTTACCCTAAAGATATCATCATGGGGAAGCTATGTGACACAGTGGGCAAAGCACCCACTCTGGAACCAGGAGGACCCCAGCCCAAATCCAGCCTCAGAAACAAGACACTCACTGTATGACCCCAGGCATGTCACCGAAGTACAATAACCCCACAAAAAGAGATAAACAAAAAAATAAATACTTTACAGATATCATCATTTAATAATCAATTCCTACCTGTGCCCTCTGCTAAACTTATTTCTATCACATGCCCTAATACTGAGAAAGTTTTTATGAGTTAGACATATCATTTTCCCATGTAGAAATGTAAACAGTTTAACCTTTTAACATCCCTATTAATTTCTTTTTCCTGTTTACCTTTTTATGGTTCTCTAGGGTCTTGTACTTGAAATTCAAATTTTCCATTCATTTCAGGTCTTTTCATCAAAAATAGCTGAGAGTCCTCTTTTTTCATTGAAGTCCCATTTTTTCCTCTGAAAGATTATACACAATTTTGCTGGATACATGATTCTTCTTTGTAATCCCAATTCCTTTGCCCTCTGGAATATCATATTCCATGCCCTCTGATCCTTTAATGTAGAAGCTGCTAGCTCTTGTGCTATCCTGACTGGGGCTCCACAGTACTTGAATTATTTCTTTATGGAAGCTTGCAATATTTTCTACTTGACCTGGAAGCTCTGAAAGGTGGCTATAATATTGCTGAGATTTTCCTTTTGGGATCTCTTTTAGGAGGTGATCAGTGGATTCTTTCAATTTCCATTTTACCTTCTGCTTCTTGAATAGCAGGTCAATTTTCCCTGATAATTTCTTGGAAGATGATGT
Organism: Dromiciops gliroides; assembly: GCF_019393635.1. Taxonomy (NCBI): domain Eukaryota; kingdom Metazoa; phylum Chordata; class Mammalia; order Microbiotheria; family Microbiotheriidae; genus Dromiciops; species Dromiciops gliroides. Next base: position 147,935,560 of record NC_057863.1, read on the forward strand.
CTAAGCTCTTTCCTTGATCATGGTTTTTTGGTAGTCCAATAATTTTCAAATTGCCTCCCCTGGATCAATTTTCTAGGTCAGCAATTTTTCCAAGAAGATATTTCACATTGCCCTCTATTATTTTTTTTAATTTGGATTGGCTTTATTGTGTCTTGGTTTCTCATAAAGTCACTGGCTTCCATTTGTTCAATCCTAATTCTTAGGGAATTATTTTTGTCAGAGAGCTTTTCCATTTGGCTTTTCAAGTTGTTGACTTTTTTCTCATGTCTTTTCTGCATCACCCTCATTTCTCTTTCCATTTTTTCCTCTACTTCTCTGACTTTATCTTCAAAATCTTGGAAGCTTTGGATGTAGGAGGCCTGATGTTGTTATACTCTTCTGAAGGTGCACTTCAATCTTCCTTGTCACTAAAGAAACTTTCCATGTTCCTTAGCTTTCTCTGTCTGCTCTTTTTGCCTATCTTTTGTTTTGACTTTTAGCTCCTTAAAGTGGGACTCTGTTTCTAGGCTTCACTGTCCCAAGCCTCAGGGGGTCCCAAGTGGTATGATTTAAGAAGGGGCAGGTTCTAGGGGCAGCTAGGTGGTGCAGTGGATAGAGCACCAGACCTGGATTCAGGAGGACCTGAGTTCAAATCCGACCTCAGACACTTAACAATTACTAGCTATGTGACTTGGGGCAAGTCACTTAACCCCAATTGCCTTACTAAAAAAAAAAAGAAGGGGCAGGTTCTTCACTTGTCTGGCCTTTTCCCTGGTCCATAGATAACCCCAAGCCAACTTGCTATTTAAAGACAGAGCAAAACTTTGTATGCTCTTGTTTGTTAGCTCTGAGGAGCCTGTGCCCCTCCACCCACAAATAGTTTATCATGATACATTTTCATACCTGAGTTAAAGTATACTACATTTTTTAGTTTTCAATGATTAATTGATAGAATTCTTTTAATGCAGCTTTTTAAATAGAATATAAAATGAACAACCACAATTGTCATGAACAAAACTTCTAACAAATGCAACTATCATATGAATTTCAAACTAAGAGGTATTTGTCTCAAATCTTGTCTGTTCCACAGTGTGAATTCAATTCTAAATTAATCTGTAGGACTAGTGGTCAGAAAAGGCTTGACAATCAATAATAAGGTGAAAATATAGATATTCCTTTAATCTTCTAAATATGTCAGTTTTTAACTTATGTGATGTTTCCAAAAATTACTTAGATTGGTTATTTTGCTTTCATTTCATAGGTGACCATCACAAAATTAATTTAGTCTACTCTATTTTAACTCAGTTTTCTGTAATAGTTCAGTAGGAAATAAAATTAGGATATGCTATTTATGCTTGCATATCTATAATTTTATCACTTTAAAACATTTTCCCACTAAAATATGTTGTATGAATCTAGTATGTTCAAATATTATTTTGAAAAAGGCAATTTTCAGAAAATCTTCCTATTTCTGTAGACTGATTTAAATTATAATGTTATATATGTACATATATACACACAGACACACATACATAAATACATACATATCCTTTCAAATATATCTGTTTAAATGAGTTAGGTTGTTTTTTTAACTTGTTGTAAGATTTTATTTTTAACAGTACTCTTGTTCCAACTTGATACTTTTCCTTCACCCTGAAATTTCTGTTTCTATAGGAAACATAGGAAAGTAATCCTGTCATTTAAAACACTACAAAAACTTTTGAAACACTAAGTACTCTGAGTAGCTGTAGCACCACTCAGGTGTCTCTGGGGGTAACTACAGTTTGTGATTTTTTTTTTTTAGGTGGGAATATTTAACTAAAAGGGATCATAGATATACTCATTTTATAGATGAGAAAAGTAAAGTCTAAGGATGGTTATGACTTCAGATCATAGACCAAAAAATTGCTCTAGAGCAAAGTTTCTTAAATTGTGAGTGGTAACCCCACATGGAGTTGCATAACTGAATGGGGGTTTTGGAAAAAAATTGGCAAGAGTAAAAGGCTATGTTTACTTATTTTATACACCTATATACACAGAGTTGAGTAAATATTTCATGGGGGAAAAGGGAGTCAAAAAAGTTTAAGAAGCCCTGTTCTAGAACAGAAAGGAATCTTACAGGTCATTTACTCTAACTCCTTCATTTTGTGGATGAGGAAATTGAGACCCAAGAAAGTTAAATATTTTGTCCTTTGTAAGACAAGAAGTTAGTAGCAGAGTCCTAATTAAAGTCAGGTATCATGACTTTATGTTCAGCACAAAACCACACAAGCATAAGAGAAAGGATGCAAACTCAGATAGATAGGATGAAACTTTCTTCTGCAAAAATAACTCTTTATTGATAATAGTTGTGGATCATAATGGTATGTGACTGATTTTATTTGTAAATAATCAAAAAACATAGGTATCCAAATGAATACGGTTGCCTTCAATGTGATCATGTTGGAAATTTTCATATTAATTTCAGTGATTTATCATTGTTTAAACCCTTTTGGAAAATTCATTTTCAAAACTTATGGTACTGTATTTTAAATAGCCTTAGGGGTAATGAACCATCCTCCATTAGGTGTGAATGAAAGGGAAATCTCAACAACTCAAGAATAAGAACAGAAGGAACCAAAGTCCTTTTATGTAGCCAAGGAGATTGTGCTTGTCTACATAATCTCTGTCGATCACTCTGTCCTGGGGCAATTATAGTAAGTTCAACTAAGAATCTGTTGCTGTTCCCACCCTACACCTGCCCCTTTATCCTTTATGCAATATAGACCCACAGAATCCAAAGAAATTTTACTGTCCCAGGTTTACAAGCACATGAGGCAACATACACAGGATAATAGGATCAATCTAAAAAAGCTGCGGGGCAAACAAACAAAATTCAAACAAATCAATTAAGGAACTTTGGGAAAGTGTTTTATTTGACTATATAATTTTATAAGTTTTTTTTTTGGTTTGTTTTTAGTTGAAGGGGGAAGGGGGAAGAAGAGATGGCTAAGAGTAGAGTTTTCCCCTTCAGTGCCCCTTTCCAGAAAAAAAAGAACAGAACAGGAATCACAAATAGGACAGCTTTGAAAGTTACATATAGAATTTCAAACCATACATGATAGAGATTTGCATTTTCTGGAAATTTTCTCTCCTTTTGTTATGTTCCTCTACCACTACTGGGTTCAGAATGTGTTCCACATCACAGTGAATCTGCTTTGTAGAAATAAGTGAAAGTCATTATGGACTGAAAACTCCTTGAGGTTAGGATTGCTTCACTTTTGTCTTCTTATCCCTAGGACCTGGCAGAAAATAGGAAATTTTAAAGTGTTTGTTGATTAATATATTGAAGTCAATTGCTTATAAATTCACTCTTAAAACATTTCCAAGGAAGTCAAAATTTTAAAAAAAGTGTTTTAAGCAACCAGAGCACCATTGGAATAGTTTTCCAAGATGATTTCTTTTAAGGAAAACATTCATTTTTCTGTGTGTTCATATATATGTGCATATACATGTATGTGTGTATACACACATGCATATAATGTGTACATATGTAAAGATATGCATATGTACTGCTGTGTGTTTCTATATATGTGTATGTGTATGTGTATATGTATATGTATATGTATATACTGTTGAATATTAAAATATATATAGGGTTTTTGCCTGTCTTCTACAAACAGATCAAAGAAATCACAATATCTTATAATATCTCCTACAATTTGTTTCTAAACCTGTCCTCCTACAAAATAGATCAATGAAAACATAAATTTTCTACCAAAACCAGATCAGAGAACCAAATCAGAAACAGACAGAAAAAATATAATAATTTATTTTTGTCCCAAGAAGAAATATATAACATGATCATGTGGAGACTCCTCTTCTAAGAAGAGAGCTCAAGAGACTCCCCATTTCTGAGGGTATATATGAGTTGTTGTTTTTTGTCCATGGGTTACAGAATGTTATCAGTTTTAATAGTATGATACAGAAGCAAAGGCAGTTTAACAATTTCAGTTATAACAAGTATTGAGGAAATACCAAAGCATCATGATAAGATTATGGGATTCCATAAAAGGGTTTGGCAAGGATGAGGATGCCCAGATTTTACCATAAGATAGGGACTTACTATCCTGAGGAAAAAGAAGTCACTAGGTAGGGTCTTTTATCTGTTAGCTATCTGGGTTCAGTTTGGAGTTCAGATGAAAGCCATTTTGTTCCTATTAATCCTATTAATCCAGGGTTTCATAAAAAATACTTTTGAATAAGAAGTCACCTCCATCAAATCCACGTGATCCCTATATTTATATTAACAGTACACATATATATGTCTGTGTATGTGTATTATAAAGGTCTGTTAAAGCAGTCTTGCTATCTTATAATAGCTTCACATAACACTACTTTAAGTAGTCATAACTCTATAGGACATAATTCAAAAGATTTCAAAGAACAATAATTAAACTAAAAATGACCTGTCTACTTTACCATGCTTCCCTTCTCTCTAAATCTATGATTTTATAAGTATAGACTATGTGTCTATTTTCTCAGAACTAGCTAAATGCAAAGAAGTTCATTACCAAAAACTTAGCCAAGAAATGATGAATTGGGGGTAGGGGCAGGCAGGAAGGGACATGGTAGAGTTATGATCTGAATTTGTGAAAAGAGTGCACACCCACATCCATAAAATAAATTATAGGTGTTTTTAATAACATATTTCAAATGTATATAATGGAAACATTATAAAACAGATACACAGTAGTTTTCTAATTTTACTAACAGTAACACAAGCTCAAATGGTCTTTAAACACAAACCTTGCACCTGTTACTTAAAATATAGTTTAGAATATGTCTCCATAGAGACTCAATATCAAATCCTAGGTTAAAAATATGTATTTTAAGGTATCTGTGAATACTAAACATATATGTTGTTACTATGGTGATGAATTTTGGAACAAATGCCATTAATTGTTTAACTATGCCTAGACCCTTTTTTACTGCTGTCTCTTCAAAATAATAATAGCTGACATTTATATAGAATATAATGTAAATAGTGCATTTTTCATTCATTATCTCATTTGAACCATATAAAAATTCTGTGAAGTAGGAACAATAGGCTTATGCCCTTTTTATTGATGAGGAAATGGAGTTTCAGAGAGTTTGGGTGAGGCTCATGTTCACATTCCTAGGAAGTGTCAGAGTCAGGGTTTGCACTTCAATCATTTTGAATCCGTGTCTAACACACAATCTGTTTTATACTAGACTTCCTCTCAATATTAAAAAAATCTCATTTAGGCACATGAATATAATGCTAACACCTCTGTGACCAAAATGTCCCATTTAAGGACATTTCTTAAAAGCAAAAGGTGCAAGGAGAAAGATGATTAATGATTTGAAAAGCAATTGCAGTTGGAATGATTTATGATTTACTGGCATTCTCAAGATCAAAGGGATGCTAAGGTGACATAGTGGTGGTAGACTTCTTTTTGTTAAAGCTAGCCACTGATTTCATTTATCTTGTTTCACAAATGATGAGCCAGTTGTGCCAAGGCATATTTAGGGATTCCTGCTAGCAAAAGAAAAGAAAAGACAAAACAAAACAAACTAAAACACCACCTGCAAGAGTTTCATTATATACCAGAATCCCAAATCTGAAAGTGTAGATCCAAATTTTCATCCAATGACTAACCCTATTGTATATATGAGTCAAATATCAGTTGTAAACTTTATTATATTATCTATTCTGCTTTTTTTACTGTTTGAAAAAAAGCAACTGGAACTCTAAGGAAACTGTGCCTTTCTTAGAACTCTAGGATTCAGAGTACCCTAGGTATTGTCAGAAAATTATCTGGGTCTGAGAGGTTCTAGGAACACAACCACTTGGCCATTGTTTTGTTATGAATTGTTTGAGGCTCCTTAAGGCTGAAGCTGTGCACTAAATATTATCAAATCCCCATGGAATAAGAGGACAAAGAGAAGATAATCTTTACTGGCCAGAAGAATTATGCCAAATTGATGTACCTCAATGGCTTCTTTCAACTTTCAAAGATAGATGGGAAAGGTGTTTGGAGACTCAAACTACCTGGAAGTGATTTTGCACCTGAATGAGTTCATGGTCTTTTGAAAAAACCTTGAATGTGCCTTATAAAAAAAATAATGAAAACATATGAGTGCTTAGAAGAAGCTGGTCTGAAATCGTACATTTATAAGTCCCAGAACTTTTTTTAATTATGTAGGTCATATGATCTTGAACTAAGCAGTAAGCATGGATCCAAAGAAGATTATTTAAAAAGAGCTCATGAGATGATCTTATTTTTAAAAAGCTTTGTGAACCAAAGATGTTTCTAGTATTTTGTAGCTACTATAAAAAAAATTATAAGAAAATATGCAAATAATGATGTCACACATAGATATGTGATTGGGAAGAACCAAAAGCAGAAGGGCAAGAAAGATTAAGATCATTGTGATAAGAAGTGTGAAAGGGATTTTAAGAACATAGATTTTTTCATGCATGCACCAGCTTTGGCTTATAGAGGCATAAGCAAACCCTGCATGCTCTGCATTGATGCTAGCCTAGAAGACTTTAGAACAGGTATATAACAGGAGATTGGAGATCATCAGAATCCCATTACATTTGTCAGTGGTGTATTTGTAAATAAAGAGGCTTATTATCCCATACAGAAGTCAGAATTCATGATGCATAAAATAGCTTGCCACTGAAAAGTATGAAGACTATGAGTATGTAATTCAATTTCAAGTATGAACCTACAACAATCCATTGACTCATATTTTGGTTAACACTAAGTGGGGTACTACATGCCAGAGGTGAGTAATAGTAGTATCAAAAAATAAGTTTAGTGTGCAGTACAGGTCAGGGAATATTAAGATGAATCAAAATGTCCATTCTATAAACTATATGAGTTGGAAGCAATGGTGATGCCCACAGAAAGAATGAAGATGATCTGTGATACAGAGAGAAAGGAATGATTGTCATTTTAAAATACAGCTGAGAGTCTGGGACTTCCAACAAAAAGTTTACTGCCACTAATTGTGAATTATTTTTTTCATCAATTCTCTCTTCCTCAGTTGTTTTGGATAACTGATAATGGGAGCAACTACCTGATCTAACCATGTAAGCCAAGAAATATTCAAGGAATCTTTGGAGAATCAAGATTTATTCCCTACAGTGCACCTTATTGTTAAAACAGTGGTAGAAGTTTGAGCTATTCACTGAAGTTCTCCATCAGACTCATCCAAGTACTAAGAAGCAGCTGGTGCTAACTAAGGCATTTCACTCTACATCTATGACAGTGTTAAATGAAGACATGGGACGTTTTGATCAAGAGAGGAACTGTGAGCTGGAAAGAAGCAGATTTAACTGGCAGCAGATGTTTAGAAGACATATGAGATATGTTTGATGTGTTCAAAGTGAAACACTGTCAACTTTTGCCTATTTTGGAAAACAGGCCTTTGGGGCTTGTGTCTTAAGGCTTTTTAAAAATTTTGTTTTATCTCTGAAAGGAGATAAAATGAATATGAACAATATTTTATCAGTAACAGACACTTTCATCCATGTGTGAAAAAATAATGGGCTTTTTTGGGGTCCCCCCACTCCAGGGAGCTTTGCCTAATCTCTTTAAAGGCTAGCTCAGAGTCAGTAATTTTTAGCTCAGACTCTGAATAATGACAATAGAGATTAGAACCACACCTACCTAAAAGCTTTGTCTTCAGAGGGTCTCTCTTTCAAGGACCCTGAGTAGCAGGGCACTGATCATTTTGATATGGATCACTCTCAAGTCATGTCAATCAATGGACTTGAATGTTACTGACCAATTAGCTTGGGTCAAGGTGCAGTGACCTGCCTCTACCTGAGAGAGGATAAAAATGCTTGGGGGGGGGGGTGTCTCACTCCCTCCTTCGCGCTCTCTCTCTCTCTCTCTCTCTCTCTCTCTCTCTCTCTCTCTCTCTCTCTCTCTCCTGGGATGATGAAGGGAGCAACCATGTGTCCCCCCTCTGGGTCCCCTCTCTATCCTAGGTAATGTAGGGCTTCTGAACTTTCGGAGCCATGTGCTCTCTTTTTACTAACATTTAATATGATTTAATAAATGCTTAATGCCAAAGACTGGTGCTATAGCCTCTAATTTATAAGCAGCAATATATTAGAAACCCCAGCTAAGTTCCCTATATCTTAGAACAGAGACAGGCATTCCCAATATATTTCAAATGACACACATGTATACAGAAGCAGGACCAAAAATACTATACAATGGTTGGAGTATTGTTGGAGAATTATTTCTCTGTAAATGGCTTCTTGCCAGAATCCACTCTGCCCAAGATACTGGTTTTGAAAGTAACCATGTCTCCACAAAGTCCTACCCTTGTACCTCATCATGCTGTGGAGGTGATCCTGGGTTCTTGAAAGCTATGCCAGCTAAGCAGAAGCTCTGGCAGGTACTACCATACTGGAAAAACTTCAAGTATCATACTGAAAACAGACCAAGTCTGTGTTCTGAGGACCAGCCTAGCTAAGTCCAGAGAGGCCCATCACCAGGAGGCTGGCCACCACCAGGTGATGGGATTTTGGCCAAAGAAACCTGGAAGTGAAGAACAACCCTCTGCCCTCTGCCCTCTGCCCTCAGCCCCATGTGGCCCTTTCTTAGTCTACAGAGAAGACGCCCAAGTGAGTGGTCAATCAACAACACAAAAAGATGGAGAATGCTAAGAAGATCTGCATGTTTTCAACCATCCATAAACTTTAACTTAGGTGTTGATGCTATAAACATGAACTCTGTGTCCAAGTATTAAGAAACCTAAGTTTTCAACCTAAACTTTCACCTAGCTCTTGGTGCTGTAAATGTGAACTATTTGTCCAAGGGCTAAGAATCATGTTTGTTCAGTCATCTTTAAACTCAAACTTAGGTATTAGTGCAGTAAACGTGAGGTCCTTGTCCAGTAATCACCAAGTTGACACGTTAGTAAGACTAAATCATATCAATCTCAGCATTCTTGACATAAATGCAATGAAAGGATGGCTCACGGGTACTCCTTGGAGAGGCAGAGAAAGAAGCTGGCAAATGCAGTTTGAGCAGAGGCCACTAGCAATGTCATTTCATCTACCCGGGGGACACTCAATCATCTTGTATTGAAGTGCCCATGATAAGAATTTATAAGAAGCCCATCATGAAAACAATTGCCATTGATGTACCAACATCCACTACAGAAGATGAAGAGGTGGAAAAAAATTACCCAGAAGTCAATAGGCCAAATTAAATGATCATAATGTATACGGTGCTCATTCACTTCAATGCAAAGGTAGGAATGGGTGAGAAGAGTGAAAAATATGTTAAAACATATGAATGAGGAATAAGTAATGAGATGGGTCATATTGGACTTGTGGACTACACAGATGTTTCAACTGTGTATGATGTAAACTCTTTATTTAAGAAAAGAATTAGAAGGTTCTGGGAATGGTGAGCATTGAGTAATATTACCCAAAATAATTATATTTTAATAAACTGGACATCAATGTACGAGTCATTTCTGAATCAGCTGTTTGGATAACATCGACTGCTAACTTTTATGAGCAAAAGTCAAAATGAGAGCTAAACAAAAATAAAAAAGAAGAAAAATTAGAAAAATATAAGAAATACTGACCTATGAAAACAAGTTATTGACATGTGTCATTTGAAATTATATGGGAGTGCCTGTCCTTGTTCTAGGTTTTAGGAAACCTAAGCTGGGTTTTCTAATATATTGCTACTTAGAACTTAGAGGCTACTGCACCAGTTTTAGGCATTAAGCATTGATTAAATCATATTAAATGTTAGTAAAAATAGAGCACATGGCTCCAAAAGTTCAGAAACCCTACATATCTAGGATAGAAGAGAGGGAGAGAGAGAGAGAGAGAGAGAGAGAGATTGGGCCACGTGGCTGCCTCCTTCAGCATCCCAGGCCAAGAGAGTGAGCTAGAGAGCATAAGATCCCTGTGGTCCAGAGGAGAGGCTGCCCTTACACACTGCTCAAAGCTAATTGGCTAGCATTATTCAAATCTATTGGTTTATTGGACTTAGGGTGGTCCATATTAAAATGAGCAGCACATGCTGAGGTCAGAGTCCAGAAGACAGACCCTCTAAGGAGAAAGGCTTTCAGGTAGGTGTAGTTTTAATCACTATTGTTTCTATTCACAGTCCAAGGTCCAACTTGACTGACCCTGGGCTGGCCTTAAAAGAGGTTAGACAAGGGGGCAGCTAGGTGTCACAGTGGATAAAGCATAAGCCCTGGATTCAGGAGGTCCTGAGTTCAAATCTGGCCTCAGACACTTGATACTTACTAGCTGTGTGACCCTGTGCAAGTCACTTAACCCCCATTGCCCTGGAAAAAAAAAAGGTTAGGCAGTTAGGCTCTCTGGGGAGGGGGGGGGTCTAGGATCCTCAAAAGCCATTATTTTCTCACAGAAGACAAAAAAAAGTAGACAGAAAAAAATAATGATTATAATCATTTCATGTAGAGGTTTAACCAATATATTTTACCATAGCAAAAAGACTCAAATAGAAGTTAGTCTGAACCAGATGTACCTGGATGAGATATGTGCTGGAGGCAACACAAATTGTGCATGTGTTGGGGGTGGGGGGAGGGAACCAATTCACAAAGTGTCTGAAGGAAAAAATATCAAAGGCATGGGAGGAGATGGTGGGGTAAAGTTTCACCTTGTTAGTACTTTTTTAAAAAAATGCAACCTGGAGAACATCAATATGTCTATTTTCCCATTTCTAAATGAAAATAGTCCACATATTCATCCAAGGCATCCTTAATTTTAAGGAACATTAATTAGTAAAGAACAGGCAGGATTTTGCAAACAAAGTCTACATACAATGGAGCATCTTTACCATTATTCAATTGACTGAAAGATGCAAAGAATATGAGATCCCATTGTGCTTATTATTGGATTCTTTATGGGGGGAAACGTGCTTGATTTGATAATTACCTTAACAGCTATCTTTCAAAAAGCTTTCTCCCATCCATATGTCAACATGATTTAATATCCTTAGAAAGATATAATAACAGGACAACCTTGTTTGCCCTCTTTGGAATCATTAATATCAGACAAGGCATGAAATAAGGAGACATGCACTCAATGAAAGTATTTGCCATTGTGATGGAGGAGATCCAGCCCAGGAAAAAAAAAAAAAGTAACCATAAAGTCCAGATGCGCATCTTACCATGCTCATGGAGACCAATAACTTTAATTATTCAGTACTATGTTCCTGGAATTAATGATACCTAACCAGGAAACTCAATGGAATTAACACAAGGTATTTCCAACCTATGAATACAATGCTACTAGAACTGATACCACAAGCTTTACACATGTTGGGTAATATTTATAGAACAGCCACATTTGCCTATCATCTTTTGCTCGAGAGTTCCATAAGCTGGAAAAGATTTAATGACTCTGATCAAGAGATTGACTACAGGAGTAGCAATGACCTCAGCTCACAAATTTTCCATTAGAAACATGTGATAGCATGATTGACAAGTTCATTATTCTTTGGAAAAAATGATAGCTTCCCCCCCCACCCCAAGAAATGTTTATAGAATTTGTATGAGAGTGGACCAATGGAGGCAGCTAGGTATTGCAATGGATAGAATGATGGACCTGGAGTCAGGAAGACCTGAGTTCAAATCTGACCTCTTGTGAGCTTCATGACCTTCTACCAGTCATTTACCTCTTTCTATCTCGGTTTCCTCATCTGTTAAATGGAGATAATATCTACCTCCCAGCATTGCTGTAAGGATAAAATGAGGTATTTGTAAGGTGCTTTTTAAATTGTAAAGTACTATATAAATGCTATCTATATAAATTAGTCCAAAGACTAGGTAACTATGCACAAAATAGCCACAGATAATAATCAAGGCCTTTCAAAAAGAATACATTGCAACCATTTATCGCCTACTGTGAGTTAATCAAAATTCTCTGTGAGCAAAAGGGAAAGGATCAATGAACAGTTAATCAAGAGAAATACAAGAAGAGCTAGATCAGCTTCTGAGAGATTGCCAGAGATAGATAATAGTCAGATGACTCTAACTCATATGATGAGGGATATGGGTTTTGATACCTTTATGGAAATCAACCAAGTCTTTTTGCATTTAAAGGGAATATCTTTTTAGATAGGGGCAAGAGGTACAAAGCCAGAGACATCACCTTTTGAGCGTGATACTGCCCCTGTGAAGACATCAAAGGATAATTGATGTCTTATATTATATGGGTGCTGAAATTTAAAAGAGGTCATTCACAAGCACAGGAGTTCATGGGCAAGATGCCAGACCTTTTAGGTCAGTGACCAGGCTCCCATTTGGAAAATGGGCATTTAACAACAACAACAAAAAAAAGCCATTATAGGAGCATGTGTAAAATGTACTCTGTATTCAGTTCCAGAATATGCCATGGTATGTTGTTGTATATAATCTATATGCTTGCTATTCAATGTGCATTTTTGTTTCTTTACTATTTATTATATATCACATTACATATGCATTTTTGTAATACATGCATATAATACCTTTCCTCATGTGATCTATGTATTTGATTGATGTACAGATATGTAACATTGAGTGTTATACTGTTAGGTGCCCATATTTATAATATATCTTATTGATGGGATTAGGTTATATTCTATTCTAATTTATAGTTGCTTATGATCAATGTCCATAGATGCCCTCATGCATTTGTAGGGAGCTAGACATGTTTCCTGGAGAAAGATGCAGTGCCCTGTCAGTTTTTCTATCACTCTACGTGCTGCTTGGAACAATAGGACTTTGCCTATCTAGAGAGCAATGAAACAGGAAGTACCCAAGAGGAAATGATGATGTGGCTTTAAGATAGAAATCCCATGGACTAAAGATGTCAATCTGAGTGATGCACTAGGCAGCAAGGACATGGCTGTCTTCTCTTTCATGGAGCCCATGGATGGGTCAAGTCCTGCCCATTCCAAAAACTCTATTTTTTTTTTAAACAGGACCTCTTATTTCATCTGTACAGTGAATCTTAGTGATGAATCTATTCTATCAATGCAGATTAGCACCTTCTCAATAGGTTAAACTCTCAGGTTGGCACCTATTCTGCAACCTATATAGAAAGACTGTTTCACAGGGGCAATGAGAGGTTAAGTGACTTGCCCAGAGTTGTACAACTATGTGTCACACATGAGCCTCGAATCTGGATTTCTCTGACCTCATTTTCTGGTTTCTATCTGTAACACCAATGGTCTCCAAAATGGGGAGCCTAACCAAAAGGTATGTGTGATCAAGCAGAGTGTGGGCTTAGCTTCAACACAACCACCCCTACCTTGAACCCCAATATCCACCCCATAAGGTAGCTATGCAAGTTACCAAACTCCTTGCTTCTTTGCCTGATGTCAGTACCTCAGGCCACTTGAAAGAGCTATCTGAGCATTATAGAAGCATTGTAAAAGTATTACTAGGAAAACCATCTTCAACTACCCCATCATCATCATCATCATCATCATCATCATCATCATCCTCTTTTCCCAAGATCAATCTCATATCTATAGCAGATGGCTCTCCAAGGGTTGGCTCTGCATTCCAGGATAGTAATCACTGAGTAGGAGCCTCGAACCCTATGGGACAGAGGGTGTCACAAAGGTTGAGAAGGCATGCCTAGCTTTCCATACATCACCTACCTTATTACATTATATTTCCTCCCCAACTTACTACTTCTCAAAACTTCCCTGTTACTATAAAGGACATCACTAAACTTATAATTAATTACCCAGTGTTATTCTCCCCTCCTCACTCTCCTTTATTCCATATATCTAGTCAAGTTGCCAAATTACTTCTATCTCAATGGCACTTGTCGAAACTTGACCCTTATCTCAATGTACATAGTTACCAGTCTATAATGAACCAAAATCACTTTTTCCCTGGACTTTTACAATAACTTACCACTTAGTCTCCATGCCTGAAATCTTTCCAAATCACTTATACACAGCTGTCAAAGTGTTTTTTCCTGAAAATATGTGTCTGATCATCTACTCAACAAATTCCAGTAGTTCCCTACTGATACTAAATACTATTTCACCTCAATCACTCCTTGTTTATTTTTTAATTTTCTTGCATTAGGTTTTACTATATACCTAAATATTAGTAAAGATGCACATGCTTATAATATATAAATAAATAAATATCTGCATATTGGAGGATCCTGAAATATTTTCACTGAAAGGGTACATGATCATAAAAGTTAAGAAAAAGCTGTACTATGCCATGCTACTTCTTACTCCTCTATACTACCATGGAAAATTGAGAGTTGACTGTAGCTAATATAAGCATTAGGATGCCTAAGAATATAATTATATTATATGGTAATTAGCTATAACTTTATATAATGTGATATTATTATTCGTACTAGTATTTCTTAATGAACAAGATGAATACACATACACACTATATATATATACTTCTATAATCAGTTGCATTCTAAATAATTCACCCTCACTAATGAGTTATTTTGTTGAAATAATTTAGAGCCTAACCAGCCCAAAGTAATTGAACAATTGTCACATCTTCCTTTTTTCCTATGAAGACCTTGTCTACCGATGAGATGGTAGTATATTTTGTTTTTAGCAAGTGCCTTGGGCATATAGGTACTCACTTATTGAATGAAGGATGGAAGAAATAGAGCTTTAGTTTCCTCAAAAGTAAAATAAAGAGGCTTCAGTTTGTAATTACTAAGTGCCATCTGGGTCTAAACCAGATGATGTTATATTTAAATTAATATATGAAGACATAAATTTGGTTGTAATATTTAATGTTTTAAATGCCAAGTATATCACAATTCTGCAGAGAGGAAAGGCATAGTGAATAAATAATAAAATAGAATACCCTATTTCCTTATCCCTAACAGTTCACTCATTCAGTTGTACAATAAATTAAAATGTTATCCATTTAGGAATCACTTCAAAAGAATCTGTAAACAAAATATTTTAGATCTACAATATTCATAGAAAAAGTTATACCAACACTATGTGCCTTTTTTCAAATACCTATTTTACTTTAATTGTTCTCCTTAAGCAAAATAACTGTTCATTGTATTAGTCTCTCATTGGCTAAGATCTTAGATGAAAGTTGAATACTTAAAATCTGTTGAGTCTAAAAAAAGAAAGGCTAGAAAATAGCATTTTCTGCATTACTTTTAAAAAATTTTTTTAAACATTTAAAAAATTTTCTTGACCCTTTGTTTTTGTTTTAAAAACAATTGCCCAGGGGCAGCTAGATGGCACAGTGGATAGAGCACCGGCTTTGGAGTCAGGAGTACCTGAGTTCAAATCCAGCTTCAGACACTTGACACTCGCTAGCTGTGTGACCCTGGGCAAGTCACTTAACCTCAATTGCCTCACTAAAAACAAAAACAACAACAACAACAACAAAAAACTAATAAAAACAATTGCCCAGGGCAGCCAGGTGGTGCAGTGGATAAAGCACCGGCCTTGGATTCAGGAGGACCTGAGTTCAAATCCGACCTCAGACACTTGACACTTACTAGCTGTATGACCCTGAGCAAGTCACTTAACCCTCATTGCCCCACAAAAAACAAACAAACAAAAAAACCCAATTGCCCAAATGTATAAAACCAATAACATATATGCATAATATCTACATAGTATTTTATCCCATGAATTATCTTATTTGATCGTTACAGCAATCCCTTGCAGTAGGCCAGTATAATAATCGCTCATTTTCCAGATGAATAAATTGACAGTCAGGGCATTAAGTGACTTGCCCAAGGTTACAAAGCTAGTAAATGGTATAGATGAGGAACGGACTGTGTCCTAACTCCTACACTCCACACACAAAACGTGATGTTTTCAGAAGAAGAAAAAGAAAAAAAAAAGAGTCCTTGAAAAGAGCACTGAAGCAAAATCCTAACCTCTTCAGGCTCTCTCACATGACTCTCTAAGCCCAAGTCTCCTGAGGTTTATTTGTCCCTCAGGTATAAGGAAAAGCAGCAACTTATTCTAATTTGTACATTTCAAATACATATTCTGTTAGGATTCTCATCCTTCCAAAGTAGACCAGAGCGGTCATTTGACTTTCTCCTTACTCTATCAATATTACTCAATTCCCAGCAGCAAAATTGTGGCTTAGGAAGCTAGAAAGGGACAAAATTGATTTTATTAGGGACTAAATGTTTTGTGAGTTGTGTGAATAAACCACACCATGCTGGATTCTATTTTCATTGTACAATTCATACTAATTTTCATGTATAACCAAACAAAACCCCCCTTAGCAAACAAGCCATCATTCTTGTTAGATCATAAGTGGAAGAAAATGAAGGGTAAGAGCTTGGTATAAAGTATTCCACTTGAAATAGTAATTTTAACATTGGAGTTCATTTTCCCTAATGGGAGCATTTTATTGTTGTTGTTGTTGTTTTTAACATTTTTATCCTCACATACATAGACTAAAAGATGATCCTTGCTTAGGCAAGATACAAATTTTCACTAAAATAGTTGTCAAGTTTCACCTCATGTCTGTCTCCTTTTAAAAGTCTTTGCATGGGGGCAGCTAGGTGGCACAGTGGATAAAGCATGGTCCTTGGATTCAGGAGGACCTGAGTTCAAATCTGGCCTCAGACATTTGACACTTACTAGCTGTGTGACCTTGGGCAAGTCACTTAACCCTAATTGCCCCCACAAAAATTTTTTTAAAATATTTTTTTTAAAAGTCTTTTCATGGAGGAGGGGAATGATCCAACTTTGCTTCTTGTTTAACATAGTATTTTGCTTAGTTGATTTTTTCCAAAAGAAGTGAGAAGGAGAAATAGAGTTTTATTTTGTTTTGTTTAAATGAAAGCAAGGACAAATGAAACATATCATAAAATAGCATGAGAAAATTCTTCATTCTTAAAGATAGGCAATGCGTATGAAAAGGACAAAGCTGACAAACAAACCTGCCTTGAGCTTTTTGAATAATTGGAGAAAATATGAACAACTAAAATAACAATGGTTTTGGATTTTCTAGCAGTAGGCTGTACTGAAGAGAGCCACTGAATTTATAGTTAGACTAACCTTTCCAGAAGCATTCATCTGTTTACAGATGCTACTCAGAAAAAAAATAAATAAATAAACCCTTCTCCCACTAAGATGTCTGTTATGTATTAGTTTCATGAGTCCCACCACTTAAATTTATTACCTGTGTTTTATGGTACAGAAATGTCCACTTACACAACCTCTTGTTAGCTCTCAAATTCATCAAATGGTAAACACCAATTCTTTAAATGCAAAGAATGTTAACCACATGGTAATAATAAACTATCAGCATTTATACTGATTATCTTTCTTGAGATGATGATATTCAAGGAACCCCGGGTATATAGAGGAGTTTAGTATGCTGAGGGCTCCTGGGGTATTTTAATATATTTCAAAGTGGTCCCAGAGAAAATTTATTTATCCCAAATTCTCCTGGAATTCTTCATAACCTAGACTCATAGTATGTCTCAGAACAATTATTAGTGCAAAAATATCACCAGAGTAAACCTTCACAAAAACATACACTAATAGGCTGGGCTAAGAACTCCATAAATTAATTTTCCTTAGCCAGAAACTGCATTCACAGGCTGACTATTCTCAAAGTGTATTCTATAGACCCTGAGGAGCCTCTGAGACAATTTTCAAGAATTTATGAGGTCAAAGAAGTTTTCATAATAACACTAAGATGTTATTGCCTATTAAAATACTCCTCCATTTTTGAGCTACATTTTCTTTATATACTTTAACCAAAACAACATATTGCAAAAGATTTGAAAGGGGAAACATATGAAAATCTAGCTGTCTATTAAGCCAAAGATTTGCAAAAAATACGTATTGTAAGAATATATAAAATAATGCCACTCTTCTCACTAATTCTTCATTTTTGAAAATATAGTTATTTTATTTTCATTAACATGTAATGGGTTTATTATTAAAATACTTCAAAGTTATTTTTAAATGAATTGATAAATATTTTTAAATATATCAGTTTTTATTTCTAAAATGGTACAAATTCATGGGTATAAACTATATTAAAAAGCTTGCTGGGGTATAATAATTTTAAGTGTATAAAGAGTTCCTGAATAATCTTCAAGAATATTAAAGGGATCCTAAGAGGAAAAAAGTTTGAGAACCTCTTCAATAAACAATGGTATGTCCATGGAGGCCATAGCTTGTTAACTCCTAGATGAACATAGAATTATTATGATACCACAAGCTATCCAGCTCCAAAAAGGGTAAATATATTTTTTATTTTTTTTAATTTTTTTTTGTGGGGCAATGAGGGTTAAGTGACTTGTCCAGGGTCACACAGCTGGTAAGTGTCAAGTGTCTGAGGCTGGATTTGAACTCAGGTCCTCCTGAATCCAGGGCCGATGCTTCATCCACTGCACAACCTAGCTGCCTCCAGAAGGATAACCCTAAACATAAGCTAAAAACTATTCATGTTAAAATATTTTAAAATAGTAAGAAGAGGTAAAATTTTTTTTCTTGTTTTTTTTTGTTTTTTTTTAGTGAGGTAATTGGGGTTAAGTGACTTGCCCAGGGTCACACAGCTAGTAAGTGTTAAGTGTCTGAAGCCAGATTTGAACTCAAGTACTCCTGACTCCAGGGCCGGTCCTCTATCCACTGCACCATCTAGCTGCCCCAAGGTAAAAGTTTAATATAGTATATGAACCTCTAAGAAAAGTTCAAGGCACTCTATGAGTCCACTTTCACTCAAAACCATAGCTCTCAAGCCTCTACTCATGTTTACTCTTTTTCTATTCAGAGAACATGATTACTTCTAGACAAAGGCAGTAAATGAAATGGTATAGGAAGACCAAGGCCTAGAGTCAAAAGAATTACCTTTCTGAATTCAAATCCAGCTTCAGATACTTACTAATTATGTGACCCTGGGCAAGTCACTTAATCCTGCTTGCCTCAGTTCCTCATCTATAAAATGAGCTGGAGAAGGAATTGGCAGACCACTACAGTAACTTTGCCAAGAAAACCCTGAACAGGATCACAAAGAGTAGGACATGACTAAACAACAACAACAAAAATAGGGAGGAGAAGGGAGAAGAGGAGCAGGAAATAAAAAGATTGATATTTTCTTCCATAATTCTGGAGCACACACTCCCATAAATATACTCCCTTATTAGTGGGGGTGATAAGAGAAAAACATATGGCCAGGGGGCATTCATGGACAGGAGTTATACATAGCTAACATGCATCACTAAGGCATACACATGGAGTCCCATTTTGTTAAGAATACATATTGCTATGACCCACATATAGAGGAAACCAGGACCAGGATGCTGGAGGATTAATTACATCCCCTGGTGATGTCATTGTGTGGCTTGCAGTTAGTCTGGTTTCATGTGGCATGTACTCTTTGATGGGCAGTAATCTGATAGTCTTGTGGCCACCACTAAAAGTTACCATAATTGACCACTTGGTTGTTGTAGAGCTTCACTCTAGAGTCTAAGCAAAAGTGAAAACTATTCTCCACACAACAAAAATTTTTGTCACAACAAAAATTGGGTACTATCATATATTTTTTCTTAGTGTGAAGAGATTTAAGTTTCAGTTCTTTTAAGGGGGCAGGCCCTTCACATACACAGCATCAGACTAGAGAAAAACCCTTCCCTCCTCCACCCCCCCCAGACACCACCCCTACATCCCTTTTAACACAGAATAAAAAAGAAAGAGGGGGGACAGCTCAACAAAACTAACCAGCATATCAACCAAGCATGACTGTATGTGCAGTGTTCCACACCCATAGTTCTGCAAAGAAAGAGGGGAGATACATTTCTATTTTACTCTGCAGCAATCCATATAAGTTTTTCCATGCCTCTCTGACTTCCTCATATTTAGAGGATCATAGGTGGAATATGAACATAGGTCTTTTGACTCCAGAGCTCCATTCCATTCTGTCTTCAACCTTTCTTATAGAACAGTAATATTTCTTTGTATTCATGTATCAGGTTGTGTTTAGCCATTCCCCAGTTGGTAGAACTGTTTTGTTTCAAGTTCTTTGCTAAGATTTTTTTAAGCGCTGCTTTGAATATTATGGTGTACATGGGACTTTTTTTTCTGTCTTTGACCTCTTTGGAGTTTATACCCAGCAGTGAGTTTTCTCGGTCAAACAGTATGGTTCATGCTTTAGCATAATTAGAAATTGCTTTCCTGGATGTTAGGGCCAAATCACAGCTCCAAAGTTTATTGCTGTGCTTTACTTTCTGCAACCCTTTTAATACTGACTTTCTATATTGTATCTTCTTTGCCAGATTTTTTGATGTGAAGGGAAATCTTGGGAGTTTTATTTTCTTATTGTTCTCTTTTATTATGGGTAATTTGGGGAAATGTTTCATATAGTCACTAATACTTTCTAATTTTTTTAGAATTCTATTCATATCATTTGAACACATCATCATGTCTTATATATTGTTTTAATTCCTTATCTGTCTTGGATATCAGACCATCCTTATTAGAAGAATATGATAAAATATTTTCCCATTGTAGTTTCCATTTTATGTTGCATATATTTCATTTGTGAAATAGCTTTTCAATTTCAAGCAACCAAAATTATTTATCAGGGTTTTTTTTCTTTTGTGATCATCTCTATCCCTTGTTTGGTTAACAGCTTTTGCTCTAGTGAAAACCATGAAAAGTATTTGACATATAGTTCTCTTTTATTAATGGTGATCTTTAGTATTCAGGTTATATATCTATTTTGAGCTTAGTATATATAATAGTGTAGGATGTTGTTATAAACAACTTTTGCCAAACTAATTTTCAGTATTGCTAGTACTTTGTCAAATAGGCACTTCTTTCCCAGATGCTTTATATTCCTGAGTTTATTGAGCACTGCATTATTACGTTCAGGAATTACATTTCTGATGACGATTTATCTAGTCTTCACAGATCAGTTTTCTACTGTTAACAAACTTCACTGCATATTAAATGTGAGAATTCTTCCTGATACTTACTTTTTATGTATTTTGTATTTAATTTTCTAAGTACAGGTGCATGTCCCAAAAGAGTATAGAGAGCAGATAATATCCTATTTTGGTCTTTGAAATTCATCACCTAGAACAATACCTGGGTCATTGTAGCTGCTTAATAAATATTTGTGGTATTACATGTACAACTAGGACCCAAGTCTTCTGCTGATGATTCCTATAATCTTTCCACTACATCTAAAAATGTACATCAGATTATGTGTAAATACAAACACAGTTTAAATATTAAAATGGAAGCATCGAGTTTTAACCAACATAAAATATTTTAAGATACTGTAAAGTATTATTTTTAAAGAAAAAAATAACCACCCTAATACAACCCTCACATTTCATTTTCCATTCCATTCAATTCCGAGTTCATTGGCTTGAAAGCATCCCTAAAAAGCTTAGAGAGTCTAATACAAGCACAACACTAAACTCTCAAGTGTACTTGGCCTGAATCTTACAAAAGAGATCTTGGAGGCCATATATCTTGTAAGAACTTTTTAAAAGTTTAAAACACTTGTTAATGGGTTATAGGACAGAAAATTGTACAACTAAAAATGGCATTGGTGTGATTTCACTTCAATGTCAACTGATTTTTCAGCAAGATTTTTGGAATTAAAAAAAGGAAAAAAAAGATTTTGGAATTAATTTTAATGTCATAAGTGAGACAATGAAATATTTTATGAGATTTTGAAAGTCACTACTACAATCACTACTGTAGCAAAGTGCCGGCCTTCTTTGCTCCCCAAAAGGCCTTTTGGGTAATTGTCAATTCCCACATTCTGAAGATGGTTCTATTCATAATTAACTATCTAAATGGGGCTAAATGATTTAGATTTAGATGCTCATTTCAATGAGACATATCATAACACATCCTTGCTTATCTATCCTACACAACTTTTGTCCATTTCATTCTATAAGTTCATCACAGGGGATTCACTTGACCTGATAGAACTTTTCCTCAGTTTCTCTTTTTTCTTTTTTTTTCTCCTGAGGCATTTGGGGTTAAGTGACTTGCCCAGGGTCACCCTGCTACTAAGTGTTAACTGTATTAGGTCTTATTTGTAATCAGGTCCTCATGATGCCAGGACCATGTACCACCTAGCTGCCACCTAGCTGCTCCCCTTTCTTTCTCTTAAAATTGAGCAGGGGGCAGCTAGGTGGCACAGTGGATAAAACACTGGCCCTGGATTCAGGAGGACCTGAGTTCAAACCTGGCCTCAGAAACTTGACACTTACTAGCTGTGTGACCCTGGGCAAGTCACTTAACCCCCATCGCCCCACAAAAAACAAACAAAAAACCCTGAGCAGACAGGAATAGAATACAAAGGCTATATACCTCTAGCTTTTTGTGCTTGCTATCCATAGGCATGCTGGTAAATGTTTAACAACTAGCTTCCTAAGGAAGAAAATGCATATGCAATATGCTTTTATCTTTGTTGTTGTTTAATCAGGTCTGATTGTTCATGACCCCATTTGGGGTTTTCTTAGTGAAGATACTGGAGTAGTTTGTCTTTTTTTTCTCTAGCTCATTTTAGATTAAGAACTGAAACAAATAGGGTTAAGTGACTGGCCCAGGGACACACAGCTAGTAAGTGTATGAGACTGGATTTGAACTTGGGAAGATGAGTCTTCTTGACTCCAGACCAGATGGTCTATCCACTGTGCCACCTAGGCTGCATTTTTAAAAGGATGCACCTAACAAAACAAGATAAATTTAGGAGAACATCATAAAATTATAATCCATTTTAGATCATAGATTATAGTTAAAAGTGCTGTTTTAGTTATCTCATTTAGGGGGCAGAGCCAAGATGGCAGAGCAAAAGCTGTGACTCGCCCAACCTCCTGACAAACCTGTCCACACACTCCAAAAATAATACTATAAGACAACTCCTGGAGCAGCCCAACCCACAAAAGAACAGAGTGAGACTATTTTATAGCCAAAGATGGCTTAATTAGGCAACTGGAATCACCTGCTGATCAGGCTGAGAGAGGAGTTTGGTGCTCGGTGCTCGGTGCCCTGGAAAGACCATGCCTCCAGGGCCTCATTGTCTTTGGCTTCTTCTGAGGCTCAGCTTGCATACTGGTGAGGGGATTCAGTGGTTGGCTGGGGTGAAGTGGCTGCAGTCTCTGCTAGAGTTGGGGAAAAGTGCCCAGGTTCTGAACCAGTGGACTGACTCGTGATGGTAGCCCAGTGGGGGAGGGTCACAGGCATGCCAAGCTTCCAATCATAGAGAATCAAATATCAATTAGACATCTGCTTATGGGTCAAGATGAGTAAGCAAAGAAAGCAGTGGATGATAGAAAGCTTCTTTGGGGGCAAGGTAGACCAAAATTCACACTCAGAAGAAGATAACAAAGTCAAAGCTCTAACATCCAAAGCTTCCAAGAAAAATATGTATTGGTCTCAGGTTATGGAAGCGCTCAAAAGGGACTTTGAAGAGAAAGTAGGAGAGACAGAAGGAAGATTAAGAGAGGTGGAGGAAAGAATGGAAAGAGTAATGAGAGTGTTGCAGGAGAGTTGTGAGAAAAAGTCAACAACAATTATTTCATTTAATCCTTCCTGGCTGTTCACTTTTTGTTTACTCTGCATTATTAACATTTTCTTCATAACTTCCTTAAGTATAGGAAATCAACAAAATGATAAATCAATCCATGATTTGCAGCATTTGCCAATTTCCAAAGTGTTAAATGCTGAAAATGAAAATTTAAGAGTTGACTACCATGAGCTGGTATGACCTATCTCCAGCATAATCTATTGTTATCCCTTGAACAAGCCATCTTATTTTTATCATATGTTTCCCTAGTGGCATCTTTTGCTAGGATTCTTCTCCATAGTTCCTTATTGTTATGTATTGAATCCTGCTCTAACCCATCACGAGGCTTTCCACTTTCCTTTGACTGATACTCATTTTTAATTCTTTAGCCATAGTGTTCCATGATACAGTCACACAATATTGGTGGATTATTAGAATTTAAATTTAACACATGATCTGGAACCACTATTCCAATTCCAATTGACAATGTCATATTCCAGATCATGGCCACTCATTCCCTCAGGGCTCTAGGAGGACCCCTGGTGGGATGGGGACTTGGCTTTTAGTGATATTGATCATGATGTTCTTTGAGTTAAGTCTCATTTAGTTAGTCAGATATAAGTAATTAAAGAAGAAATATATGCTAAGGTGGTAGGTTGATTTTTAAAAAGCTCCCCAATGATCTTTGACACACTCTTCCAAAAGTTGTATGAATTTCAGGGACAAGTGGACTCAACTTTCTCCTCTTTGGGGGATGGTCAAGAATTTCCACTTAGGAATGTTGTAGCTTTTTTGCTGTGCTCCTGTGGGATCATGAATCTGTCTTCATGCACCACAGCCAGTAACTGCTCTTCTTGGGATAAGATTAGTAAGTCCCAAATTCTCTCCATTCCTTTCAGCCTTTCAAGACCCCTCCTCTGTCTAAGGTTAGGGGACTTCTCTGAAGCAGACTTCTTCCCCTCTCCCAAGTTGTTTCTCCTGAGAAGTTAATTGAAATACCAAGGTCACTCAAATATCTCAAAGTACCCTCGTTTCTAACTAGCTTGATATTTATAGAGACCTCTAGGACATGAATGAGTTTCCTCAGCCAAAGTGTATATGAGTCCTTTATGATATCACAGCAGTTCCAAGGAGTTGTTTGTACTGTGATTGAAACTAAACCCTAATGAATTAAGTCTGACTGTTGATTGAGATTTATTCCCACCTTGTGGAAGAATGGGATATCTTATCCCCTTCATGTGGGATGGGGTGATCTGATTGACTTATTCAATCACCCGAAGTGTTGAATCTTTTAAATAAAAAGCTCCGTGATTTTCCAAATACAATTCATTATAAACTCTACATGTTTAATTTTGGGCTCAACTAATTGTTCATTTCAGTATCTGGCTAGAGCATATGGATAGTAATAGGCAAATAGGTTGATAAACTGACATCAATGTGTGTGCATATATGAACATAGATATGATAATGAGTTCTGTAATATTGTGTAATTATATGTCATAGTCTTAAAAAAGGAACATTCTTCATTTCCTCTAATGAATAGTTATACCCAACTCTTTTGAGTGATTATCATCTTGCCCAGGGAGGCTCTAAATTGTTCTTTGGCTTGAAGCAATCAGATAAAATCAACTGCAACTATAGAATTTGTAGGACCTCAGAAACTGTAGAATATTCCTCTTTCAACTTGAATTTTGCCAGATCTCTTCATTTATGGGAGCCAAAAATCCTTTGACAAACATACAACTCCTAGTAGCAGTATATTTGGGTAAAGAGCTTGGAAAAGGTGGTGGCAGTGGCTGTTGTTTTATATTTTACTAACATAATCTAGCACCAATAAGAGGCGGTCCCTAGACTCAAGGTCTAAAAGAAATAAGAGTGAGTTTAAATTGAGAATTAGATAATTAGCTCAGAACATGTTATTATCTTCTGCCTTTTCCAACTGTTGCATTTGGTTTGGAAATCCTATGAGTCAGAGCAACTAAAATGAACTATGCATTAGCTATCAGGTCAATCCAAAATTCAGGTTATTTGACCACATTTGAAAAGACACTGGTTTAAGAATTAAAAGAAAACATGAACATAAGAAACAAAATGTAAGAAACAAAACGATTTGTTCTTTTAACAGGTTTTTCATCAAACAATTTTTTGCCTTTGATAAGGTTTTCAAAAGGCCGTTACATACTTTTGAGGTAGATGAGAGACATCTTATTGAAGAGAGCCTCCAAAGAGCATTTCGCTCTATCAAATCAAAAGACTGCATATTTAACAAATAATAAACAGTAGAATTCGTTTTCTCTCACATCTTTTAGTCAATTATACGATGGATAAAATATGGCATACTATGGAAATATAATTTGTGAAGTCTTGGATGTTCTATTTTGGAGATGATTTTTCTATATCTAGACAATTCCCATAAAATTGTAGAAATGAGAAAAAAAGTATAAAGGTCTGTAGTTGTTCAATGTTGTCTTGGTTACCTTTTTCAAATATCAGTTAGAACTCAAGAATCTTTTCCCATACATTTGGTATCTTTCTCTCTTTCAGATACTTGTGAATCTATTCCTCAATCACTTCAGTGTTGCATCAAGCAGAAATTTCCTTTACATCCACCTGTTCTAATCCATTTTGTAATGTAATCAAGAATAACATACATTTTCAGTATTTCGTAACATTGCATTTGATATAAGAATGTAAGAGTATGCTTACTTATGTTTGTTGGTTATTTGTTGTCATTGTTGTTTCAGTTTTTATATTCCTCAAATGCACAGTGACATATATAGTAGGTGCTTATTATTAACAGAATCATTTGAATTGAAATTCTTCCATAACAGTTAGCAAGGTATAATTTATGCACTAGGGCATGAAAGGCAGGAGGGTTCTTTTTGGCACCTTTCCCATTTCCCTTGAATATGTCATGTACACAGGAACATGGTATACCTGTCCTTATGATCTATACACTCTAGGTGGTCATAAAAGAGCTAATGGAGAAATCACTGAAAATATTTTCTTAAAAGTTTTTTTATCCCAAACTTATCAAAAATCAAATAAAAAGGAGAATTTTTGATATACAAGTAAAAATAAAAAAGAGGATTTCAAATGAAACTAAGAACTTCTGTTATGTAAACTTTGCTTTTCTTTTTAAATATATAATAATACAACATATGGTTTCAAAAGCTTTCCTTCTTAACTAATTCTTTTTGACCCTTCCTTATCATCTATGCCATACTTTTTTTTTTTGGTGAGGCAATTGGGGTTAAGTGACTTGCCCAGGGTCACACAGCTAATAAGTGTTAAGTGTCTGAAACTGGATTTGAACTCAGGTCCTCTTGAATCCAGGGCCCATGCTTTATCAACTGCACTACCTAGCTGCCCCTCATCTATGCATTCTTAAGAAAACTTCTCTCTCTCTCTCTCTCTCTCTCTCTCTCTCTCTCTCTGACTGTCTCTCCCTTCATCTCTCTCTGTCTCCTCTTTCCCTCAGCTTTAGTTCCCTCTCCTTTCAGAAAACTGAAAAAATAAAACATGTACAAATGTACTTAATCAAGCAAAACAAATGACCCTATTCACCATGTTCAAAAATGTATGTCCTATTATGCATTTTGAGTCCATCAACACTCTGTCAGGATGTGAGCTGCATACTTTGTCAACCCTCTGGAATCATGGTTAGGATTACATTGATAAGAGTTCTTTAGTCTTACAATATTTTTAATACTATGGTTGCTATTATATAAATAGTTATTCTAGTACTGTTCATTTCACTCTTCATCAGATCATCCAAGTCTTCCCAGGTTTCTTTGAAATGATCACTTTTGTCATTCCTTATAGAAGAATAATATTCCATTATAATCATATACTGTAATTCAGTCATTTTCAAATTGATCATCCTTTCATTATTTCCTAGCTTTTGTAATAACAACTAAAAAAGAACTTCAATAAATATTTTTGATCATATGGGTCCTGTCCATCTTTCTTTGATCTCTTTGGGAATATGTGCTGAGTACTAGTAACACTAGGTTAAAAGATATGCACAGTTTAGTGAATTTGGGGGTATAATTCCAAAATCCTTCCCAGAAGAGCTGGAGCTGTTAACAGCTCCAGCAGTATACCAGTGTGCCTCTCATAGGCCCTTGTACAATTGTTGTTTTTTTCCTTTTTTTAATGTTATCTTTCTCAATCTAATAGATATAAGTTAGAATCTTAGAGTTGCATTAATTATTCTTTTTCTAATTGTTGGTCATTTGGACCATTTTTGTGTGTGTTGTTGATCCTTCCTTTGATAAATCTGTTAACATTCTTTGACCATCTATCTCTAAGGAAATAGCTCTTATTCCTATAAATTTGAATCAGCTGTTCAATATGAGATGTTCAAGAAACTTGCTACAAAGATTGTTTTAAGATGTTTCTATTCTATGTTTAGCTGTATTGCTTTTGTTTAGAGATAAACTTCTAAATCTTGTATATTGAAAGATTACCATTTTTTATTTTATCCTCTCTGTTCCTTTTTTGTATATAACTTTTTCCCTATTTGTAATAATGAAAGATATTTCAGTGCCTGCTCCTTTAATCTATTTGGGATGTGGCCCTTTTATCTCAATCATGAATAATTTAGAGCTTATCCTGCTATTTGGTGTAGGATATAGGCATATATGTCATTTCTACCATACTGCTTTCTAGTTTTCTGAGCAGGTTTTTGTACAAAAGTGAGACCTTACTCCAGTAGCTCAGGTCTTTGTGTTTATTGAATGATAGGCTACTATGTTTATTTGCTTCTCTACATAGTGGCTAAGTTATATTGTGACATGAATTTCCAGAGAGCAAAGAAGTCATCACTACTGCATCTCTAAAAGGAGACAAAAATATATTTCCTTTTAATCCACTGATCAAAAGCTTCACAGTAAAAACTTCATTTGAATTTGGTGAAAGAGGTGTCAGGTTTAAGACAAAAGTTGGACAGTGGTGATAACTCCACTGTTGAATGTGAAGTCACAAATACTAAAAGTAAAGCTGTATTTGGGCAATGATGGTTCACCATATCTACTTGGCCTTGAAAGAGGGTAAGTGCTTTCATATTTCAAAGGATTTCATCAATTGAGGGATGGCTTTCAAATGTATGCTACGTGAATGTAATGGAATATAACTCCACCATAAAAATATGAATATAATGAATTCAGAGACTCATATGTCACACATATAAAATAAAACACTGAAGTCAGGAATGCCAGGAAAACAGCATACACGATTACTACAACAATTTAAATGGAAAGAACAGCAGTACTAATAACAAAAATGAAACTAAACCATTTAGTTATACTATAATGCAACTAGAAAGTATAATTATAATCACCAAGCTTATCCCTAAAGAAGAGATGAGAAGATGCATCCTCCTCTTTTCTTCAGAGGTAGGGAACTATAAGTATGAACCATTTCATACATGTTTAGAGTCACTTTGAAGTATTGGTTAATTTCACTAAATTGGGGTTTTTTTTGGTTTTGTTTTAAATATTGACTGGCTGGATAGGGAAAAGAGAAGGGAATATTCATATAAAAAGAGAAAGTATATAATTTTTTTAAAAAATATACAAATATTTGAGTATTTAAGTAGAGTAGAAAGTATAGAGAGATAAATGAGTCCTACTTGGAATTGAGACCATCTCTCCTAGGATAATTTGCATTCAGTCTGAAACATGTAGTGGTCTTCAACAATTCACTGCACCCTCCCTACTGCCACCAATCAATATATCTCCCAAAGCAACCCTGGAAGCCCACAAAATTACTCTAACCTTTGGCCCAGTGCCTAGGAAGAGTTGCTGCAACAATAACACCTGTAGAAAACTACAGGATGGCAGGGAAACAGAGTGGTAGGTGAGCTATCTGTCAATAACTTTATAAGAAAACTGGCCCATGGCCAATTCTTTAAAAAAATCATCTTGAATGGAATAGAGTTTATACCTAATACTTGTTGATATTTGATTATTATTTTCTTAATTTAATGGTCAGCATGAAAAAAATATCTAGCCACAGCTAATTTCACTCTATATGTCGATTAATTTTATGCTTGTCAGTAGTTTTATTTACATCTCAATTTGATTTAATAATTTTCTTTGTAGTTTCCTGTGTGTGGATATAATTGAAATGTATACATTTTTGAAGTTTCATCCAGTGTCAAACCTACTTAGTAATCTCCTTTCTATTTCATGGCAATTGGGACCCTGGCATTCAAAAACTCTCAGTACCTTGGTAGATGTTAGGAAATAAGGAAGGTATTCATCTAATTAGGGAATGTAAAGTTTAAGGGATGAACTGCACCTAACAAAAAGAGCAAAACATACAGTTAGCTTCATTTTCTCATCACTGCTTCATGTATTCATTTATACATGCCAATTATTTGTGAAGTCTGAAAAGAATCTTGAGTACAAGTTCTATGAGCAGCATGTCTCTAGTCTAGTATATAAATGCTGGAGACATGAAATCATTTGAAATGTAGAAGGATAAAAACTACTACTTTGGTATCATGACTTGGATACTGATTTATACATTTCTCCACTTTGCATGTCATGAAATGTATCAATTTATTTCAAAAATTCTCTCTCAAAACTATTTGAAATTGAGATTCTTCCTGCTAGGTTTCTGGGATGAGCAATCTAATATGAATACTTTCTGGCAAGCTCAGTACATACTTGGATATGTACATTATATATTTTATATGTATATTAGGGGAAATAGAAAATGAATGAACACTACTTCCTTGCCTCACACATACTTCCTAGGTCTGTCCAGCAATAAAAAAGGTATGGTTAACTTGGCCAGAGATGGAACTAGATAACATAGGGTATATGCTTACCGAACAAGTTAAGCCATTTTGTTATATATTTTTGGCTACACAAAATATATGGAAAAAAATCACATCTATGTAGTTGGTTGGTGGTTTGTGTAGCCAGGGATAATAAAATAGAGTCAAGAGCTACAAGTGGTGGTGGTGGTGGCAGCAGTGGTGGCAGTAGAGAAGAGGAAAAGAAAAAAGAAGAAAAGGAAGAACAAGAGTATGATTTGAACTCAGGGCCTCTAACTCCAAACCCAGGCCTCATTCAACTGTACCATATTAAAGTTAAGGAGTAAGTTTAAGGTAAGGTAATGACCTCAATGTGGTTTTAGAGAGAAAAAGAAGGATTTCTTCACTGTGATGAACCTATGACATACAAAGTCTCTGATTTTAAAGAATCATTAATAGATATCCAAATATTTTGGCAACTGTGTCAAAGACCACCACATTTCCTAACAGCTTTTTATAAGTAAATATAGTTAACAACTCTTCAAATTAAACAGGATAGGAATTAATAATCAGACATATGAAAGAGTGTATAAGCAAAAGCATGATTACAACAAAGCATGACCTTGTATAGGAGATTGTCAGTAGTCTGGTGTGGTTATAGTGTAACATCCATGAGGGGAAGAAATATGAAATAAGATTGGAAAAGTAAATTCTAAGCAAATTGTGAAAATATTTGAATGTCAAAATAAGGAGTTTACAACTTGACACAAAATAAGAAGTTGTCCAATGTTTTAGAGCAGTGAAATAGCTCTATCAGATCTGTGTCTTGAGAAGACTAAGTTTATGGTATAGATGGTATATTATATATACACACACATATATGTATGTATGTATGTGTGTGTATATGTGTATGTATGTATGTGTGTATTATAATTGGAAGAGATACAACAATAGAATAGAGCTAGATGGAAGTATAGTCTCTAGTTAGAAAGCTCTTGCAATACTCAATTAAGTCAAGCAGTCATCAAACATCTATTAAGCACTTACTATATGCCAAGTGTTGTTCTAGGTATTAAGATACAAAGAGAAATGTGAGACTGTCCCTATCAGCAAAAAGCGCTTGCATTTGATCAGTGAAGACACTTGTTTATACTATGCAAATTTATAACAATGAGCAAAATAGAATGCAAAACACAATATGCAAGATAAATATAATTATAGCTAATATTCATTATGTGAGGATAAGGAATACCATTTATAAAGAAATCACAGAATTTGAGGTTTGGAAGAAATAAAGAGTTCTAAGATGCAGATGTAAGAAGAGACTGTATCTAGGTAGGGGGGATAACTTGTGCAAAGACTCAGAGATAGGAGATGGTATGTAGTATATGAAGATCAGGAGAAAGGCCAATCTGGCTTAAACATACAGTACACAAAGGGTATGTATGTATGTGTGTGTGTATTTATATATACATGCATAAATGCACAGTGTGTATGTATATACACACATGTATAAATGTGCATGTGTGCACACATATATACATACATAAGTACATATGTTTGTATAAATAAAATACTCTACTTTATTAATGTGTAATAAACATGGAAAATTAAAACCAAGCCACAATGTGAAGAACTTTAAATTTCAAAGGGAGGAATTTGCTTCTGATCCCGGAAAAAGGAGTTGGCTTTTGATCCCAGAGGTAACAAATCGCCACTAGCATTTATCAAGCAAAGGAGTGACATGGTCAGACCCGAATTTTAGATGTATCATAATGCAAGCCAAATTTATGATAAATTGGTCAGAGGAAAGTTCTTAGGTGTAAAGACCAATGAGGAAACTATTGTAATAATCCATTTAAGAGGTAATAGGGGGCAGTTAGGTGGCACAGTGGATAGAGCACTAGCCCTGGAATCAGGAGTACCTGACTTCAAATCTGGCCTCAGACACATAACACTTACTAGCTGTGTGACCCTGGACAAGTCACTTAACCCCAACTGCCTCACTAAAAAAAAAAAAAAAAAGGTAATAGGGACTTGATCTATGATGGTGGCTGTGTGAGTTAGAGAAGCGGTAGGTGCAAGAGATATGGAGGGAAGCTCTGTCAGATTTCGCAACTGTTAGTATATGTGTAGTAAGGTAGAGTAAAATCTTGAAAATGACTATGAGGATACAAAATTGTATGACTAAAGTTATGGTGGTGTGCTCCATGGAAATAGGAAAACTTAAAAGAGGAGTAGCTTTTGGGGAGACAGATAATGATTTTTGTTAGGGACATTTTGAGTTTGAGGTGCCAATGGGCCACCTTAAAATTGAAAAGTTCAGTAGGCAGGTGGGGATGGAGAATTATAGCTTAGAAAATAAAATAGGTCAGCATATAGAGACTCTTGAGTCATCTTTCAGAAAGATTAAAGAGGTCTAGAGTTGGAAGGGATGATATAATCCAACTCCCTCCTTTTAGAAATGAGAAAACTAAAACCCTGAGAGATTAATTGACTTGTGCAAGGTTTCACAATCCATGGAAATTTCAGAGGTGAGATTTGAACCCAGGTCTTCTGATTTCAGAGTTACATATTCTATTTTATCATACTTTCTCTAGTCATAAATGAACTCAGATGAGATCACCAAGTAAAAAGATATGGGGAAAGAACCCAGGATAGCACCTTGGCATACATCCATTCATAAGGCAAAGGGTATAAAAGATTATTCAGCAAAAGAGACTGAAAAGGAACAGTCACACACCAGTAAGTAGAGAACCAAGAAAGTGCATTATCACAAAAATCCAGAGATAAATAAGGGAGTATTCAGAAGAAGAAAGAAGATGGGAGTTAAAATTATCGTATGCTAAAGAAAGGTCAAGAATAAGTATTAAGAAAAGGCCATTAAATGTAGAAATAGATAATTGGTAAGCTTGTGAAGATAAATTGCAGTTGAGTGATGATGTCAGAATCTATATTTCAAATACTGGACATTGTTATTGAAAAATATAGGCTAAGAATGCATATGTATGTGTATATGTATATGTATATGTATATGTATATGTACATGTACATGTACATGTATATGTATGTGTATGTGTATGTATATATGTGTATATAAGAAAGATATAGGATAATAGGTTGAAGGGATGGTAAGGTCAACTGAATATCATCTCTTTAAGAATTAAGGAATCTTGAGCATGTTTTTGCTAGGGAGATTAAAGATTAGAAGGGATAGGTAATTGGTGACAATATGCCAAATGAGATGGGAGGGGATGAAATCATGGATAAAAGTAGAAGGTTTGGCATAAGTGAAGAGGACTATTCCTTGATCAGAGACTGTTATAAAATAGGAAAGAATACAGTATGAGGGTAAGAAATGAAGAGTGTTAGAGAAAAGTGAGATCATGACTAACACCTTCTATATTTTCTCAGTAAAAGATGAGATGACACATTCTGTTGAGTAGATGAGAGTAGGAAAAAAATAGATGATAAAGAGATAGATAGAAAGAAGAGATAGATACAAACATATATGTACATATATGTATGTATGTTTGTGTATACCCAAAATGTGACTGTGGGAATTATAAAGAGGGAACAAATGTAATGGAAATATCACCAAAAGAATAAGTATGAATTGGTGCTATGTAGTGAAGGGAAAAGGGGGGAAGTGATGCAGAAGAAGATTTGGTATGTTTAGCAGGGATGTTTTTAGGTTTAGGGTTTTTTTCAATATGAAAAAATAGTGCTATAGTAATAATGATATTTATTGTTTATGCTTCTTTACTTATATTGAGCTTAAGATGTCATCAATGAGACCTCCAGGTAGAGATATCTAATAGGAAGTTAGAAATATAAGTCTGGAGTCTGAAAGAGAGTTGGTGGCTGGAGATATAGAACCAGGTGTTATCTACATAAAAACTATTAGTAGATCAGGTACCTATAATAGATAATTGATAGCTGAGTTCATGAGTGTAGACATACTTGCCAAAAAACAGAACACAGAGAGGGATGAAGACCAAGAAACAGAACCTTATGTCATGGGGAAATAGGGTAGGTGGTTTGGGAAGCGGATAGGGGTTTGGAGTCCTTAGGAATTCCTCTTTAAAGAATTACACCCTCTTGCACACAAAAGCAGTTAGAATAAGATGGTACTTTATTTAGAGGAAGGGGAAGGGAAACCATGAAAGAAGTCCTTGGACTTCTCATGAAAAGAAGGCATGGCACAGAGCATGGCTCTGAGATACCAATCTCCTCGAGCAGGAGACAGGCAGGTACTTTTATAGAGGACTGATGGGGGTGACCATCTGATTGTGGAAAGTTCACTTAATGAGGGAGGACCATCCCCCACTAGTGGTGGCTAGGTGGATTGGGTGAGGGGTGGCTATGGATCTCTCAAGCAATCTCTCTCCTCAGGACCCAAAGAAAGCAGGCACACCCAAACTTATCTCCCCAGGGTTGAGGGAGACTAGAATGAAGGGTGGAGGTCCCAGAGCTAGCTCAGTCTGATCTGATTCCACTTATCTCTTTAGGCGTGTCTGTCCTCTGGTTTAGTTTCTCAAGGAGAAGGTTCTTTGATGTGCCCCAGAGAACTTCTGGGGTGCCCTGGGCCCATAACACTTAGAGTATAACTTTATTAAAAGGACAGAAGGATAATGGGCCACAGTAGTAAACAAAGAAACAATAGGGAACAGAAACCAAAAGAATGTATTTTGCCTGGAATCCAAGAGAGTAGAAAGTCTCATGGAGAAAAGGGTGCTTAAATTTGTCAAATGCCATTGAGAGGTTATAAATTGAGGAAGAAATGTCCTGAGGGAACATGCTGTATTTGTCAAATAGGAAGTCATTGGTGACATGCAAGAGAGCAGTTTCAGTACAATGGTGAATCATAATCAAATTGAAAAAGATTGAGGAATAATTGGGAGGACAGGAAGTAAGTACAAATGTAGACTGTTCTTTTTTTTTTTTTTGAGAAATTTGGCAGTGACAGAAAAAATTAGAGATGGGTTAGTAGATGATATGGCATTATATTGAAGGTAGGTTTTACTGGCTTGTTGATTTAAAGTGAGTGAGACCTGGAAAGGTTGGAAGTTAAAGGAGAAGGGAAGGGAAGGAGAAGAATTTTAAAATTTGAGAGATATGGAAATAGTTTTCCTTTCATTCCCTTTTAAAAGAGTCCTTTTAACTTCATCAGGAAGAATCAATGGCAAGAACTCCCAAGAAATGAAGGCTCATCTTAGCTATAAACACATTAGATGACAAGCACAAAGATGAGAGTTTCGACTGACAGACCATCTTAGCTGCCTTCAAAAGGCACTAATTAACTTTTATTTGTCTAGAAACCTCCCCTTAGTGCCAGAGATTAAGCCGCTTTGAATGAAATGTTAAAGGAAATGTCATATTCTGCCTTTGACTTCTTGAGTTGACTTTGTATATTGTTATTTAACTTTTAATTCAGCTCTGTCTTTTCCTGCAGTGTCTAGCACAATATTTATACACACAGTATGCTCTCAATGAACATCTGTTGAATAAATGAATGAGAAAAAAATGAATAAAGAGGATTTAATAAAATACTGCCACCAATTTCCATAGAGAAATTTTGCCCCTGACTAGACACAGATTAAATGAGGTATAGTAGAACACACACACACACACACACACACACACACACACACACACACACACACACACACACACACACTCACACACTCGCCCTCCCTGGCTGAACCTAAACAGCCTGCCAATGTGACCCTCCCACATCAGAGTAGCAGACCAAATGGACCAAGTTCAAAAACCAGTTGAATTCAATAGGAAAAGCTACAATTAAAAATGAGTTGAGGGGCAGCTAGGTGGCGCAGTGGATAAAGCACTGGCCATGGATTCAGGAGGACCAGAGTTCAAAAATGGCCTCAGGCACTTGACACTTACTAGCTGTGTGACCCTGGGCAAGTCACTTAACCTACATTGCCCCGTTTAAAAAAATTTTTTTTTAAATGAGTTGAGACACCAATGACTAATAAAGGGACCTGATAAGGGGATCATCACATCTCCAGTGAAAGGAGAGACATTTTTAAACTATTTTGAGGCAAGTATGTGGCACTGCAGGGAAAGAGTTTGCACTATATAAGCAGAACTGAGATAGAAGAATGGGGAGATACTCATTACTGATGACTTAGGAATCAGGGCCCTATCCCAGTGTCCATAGCTGGTTACAGAAGGAGGTCTCTTTATTTACTACAATTCTGCTCATTCACTTGTCTGATCTTCTTTCTACATGAGCTCCATTTATCTGTGCAGATGCATCCAAGTGGACTAATTCCACTACATGATATTCTTAGGAAGGTGCATTAACATTTCCATGCTGTTTGGGTACTAATTATACAATACTGCCATAGAACTCATAAATTCCATCCAACAACAAATCTCATTGAAAATTATATGCTACTTCCCTAAATCTCACCTTGGCCTAGACTATTATTTCTTCTGCTGAGAGATGTTAAGTCTTTCTCTAGTCACAGTATATAAAGGAGGCTCACAGATAGTATATGCAGTAGATTGTTTGCACGGTATTGTGGAATCCTTTGGAATGAAGGTCACAGCAATAAACAAAGATATCACTTGTTACTGAGTAGTGTACTTTAATAAATAA
Organism: Dromiciops gliroides; assembly: GCF_019393635.1. NCBI lineage: Eukaryota > Metazoa > Chordata > Mammalia > Microbiotheria > Microbiotheriidae > Dromiciops > Dromiciops gliroides. Next base: position 147,972,483 of record NC_057863.1, read on the forward strand.
ATTAAGATGCTCACTGTATTATAAACCTAAGCCCTAAACCAATTGAACTGCTTATAAGGAGGCATTGATAAATGAAGCATTTTTAATAAGCATTTGTTTATGCATTTGTTATCATCGTTTCTTCCATTAAAGTAAAATAATTAGGATGCTTAATCAGATCAAGATTGTGGGGCTGCTAAGCAACTCTCTTTCCTTGCAGAAGAGGAAAACAGTATGTTTTTGAGAGAGGTGAGAATTATTCATTTCAGAAATAATGAATACAAATTCTTTAAATAATTTCATTACCAAAGAAAACTGCTTAATAATCCTTAGCTATGAACATCACACACATTATCATCCCCTATTACTATAAAAGGAACATGTGAACAGAATATTACTGTATCTTTTCTATTTCCGTTGTGACTAACACTTATTAAGCTATATTAGGTCTAAGTCATTGACAGGCACTATGGTGCTGTGGTAATACTTATACCAGGAGAGCTTGGGTTTGAATCCTTACTCTACCCATTACTTAAAAACATGCATGAAAAGAGATTGTCTTAACCGCTCCTAAGCCTGTTTCTCATCTATAAAATGGGAATACTATTAACCATAGAACTATCTCACAGGGTTTTCATAAGTTATCAAATGAGAATATATATAAAGTGATTTGCAAATCCCTTAAGGCTATATAAATAAATGTCAGTTATATTACTCTGCAGGCACTCAACTAAAAAGCATGATTTTATGGCTATTTGTTAATGAGTTACTTTAGCAACTGGGGGGAGGGGGGGTAAAGCTGAGAAAGAAAATATCAAACTCTAAAAGTCTTCAGATGTTGAGGTCAATAAGTCTGTGTGTGAGGCCCAGGGCGGTCTTATTCAAGCACACATGCAAATTTCACTGTCACGCCAGGTGCCACCATGACAGATGCTCTAGAAACACACAGATGGTGTTTCAAGTTCAGCTTGATCTCCAGTTATCCTTCATTATTTTCCTCCTCTAATTCATGATCCGGAAACTCAGATCAACATGCATTAACATCTCATGAATGTTTTCCAAAATGTATAAACAATTTGCCACTTGACTGGTTTGGGGATCATTGTGAAAATGATCTTTCCCCTGTTTTAGATGTTTATGAAAAATACTAAATATAACAAGTTAGTTTGAAACATATATCATAAAACACTAATAACACCATCTCTGGTTCCCCTTGTGAACTTTTCAGATACGTTGATAATGGTATATGGAGATACCAATACATGGAGACATCATGGTATATCAATAATGACTCTGTCCTCAAAGTCCAGAAAACTTGGGTACAAGTCCTGCTTTTGACAATATTGGCTGTGTGACTGGACAAGTCAATTAACCTCTCAGTGTTCCAGGGAACTCTATTAGATTAGACTATAAGCTGTAGAAAAAGTGTGTCAATATCTACTGGTGGAGAGATTTTTCTTCACCTGGGAAGTTATTTAGCAATGAAATAATGTCTAGTCTATATGCCTATTACTGCATGAAGTATAACTGTAAATTAAGGAGACCACAAAGTCTCATTGCTTTCTAACTATACTTATCAATGCACAAATTGGTATAAAAATTCAAGAAGGTGACACCTCAATGAATGGCAACTGATTTATTTTGTTGATTTGAAGAACATGAGGAAGTTAATTATCTCTACAAGATAAAAACTACCAAAAGATCTAAAGGACATACGTTTCTGTATTCAAAACTTGCCTGTCAGAATAATTCAGAAAAGAGAGGAAAAGAAAAAACCTCAAGATGTCACCATGGAAGACTTCACATAGATTATTATGGCCATAATAAATGGTGACATTGATTATATAAGTACAATGGTATGGTAGAAAAAGGACTAGACTAAAATTCAACTCAACAAATACATTGAAGTCCTATTTATTATATGTACATACATAGAGAGTGGGCATCAGGAAAATAGGTTCGAATCTGCCTGTGGGTACATGGTAACTATGATTATGTATAAGTCACCTAATTTCTGCAATTCTGTAAAACCTCCAATTTACAAAATGGGTCCTTATCTGCATCAATAAAATGTAGTTACATATTGAGTTCCCCCACACCAAAAAATTTATATTGGTCTATAACAGGCTCCCTCCTCCCCAAAAAAGATTGAGGCATTATGGTAAGAAATGGCAGTGCAAAAATACAAATGAAAAATAGGTTCCTACCCCTGGTGGACTTTATACTCTACTGGGGAGGCTGATTAGCTACAATACATTTATGTATTGTAGGAAACAAGAGAAAAGGAAATCTCCACAAATGCATGTGGGTACCTATTCTGTAATATATAGTTTTAGAGAGCTGCCTAAAGCAGTGAAATGTTAGATGATTCCCAAGGTCACATTTCCAGTTAAGGTCAGAAGCAGCCTTGAAGCCAGGCTTCCTGGCTTTGGGGCCAAATCTCTATCCATTTATACCATGCTACATGGCACAGGTAACGATATACAAGGTAATTTGAGAAGGTAACAAGTATGGCAAAAGGCTTTCCGAGGAGGACTACAACTGAACTGAGCTTTGAATAAAATAAAATTCTGACAAGATGAGAAGGGAGTACATTACAGGCATGAGGATCCATGCCCAAAGGCACAGATATAGGAAGACTGGAGTGCTGACTTCACATAACGGCCAATCGTCAATTAAACTAGAACACAGAGTATATGAAGAGGAGTAATATTAAATAAATCTGGTATAATGACCCTCTGGGACCAGGAGATCAGGGAGGAGAATGTCTACCTTATCTGCAGGTGGAAAGAGTGACCTAGACTCACACAAACTAGTGGAATTTTGACTTTTTAATCATTTCCCCAAATAAATAAACATCACAAGATTTGGGGATGATGCCCTATGAAAGAAGAATTAGAATGAGAACTGAAGTTGGCCAGAAGTGGTGGTGACATGGAGCTGGAAGAAATCCAGGAGCCTTGTTAACAGCAAAGGGTGAGGGCCTTGAGAAGAGGTTCCCCTTTCTAGCTCATGGAGAAAAGTAAAAAAAAAAAGTATTTGTTGAATCTTGACAATGTGGAAAATGCCAGGCACAGCAGGGTGTACTGTATGTGAAGAATGTGTAACTGACTATCTATTAACCACCACCACCCCACCACCACCCATCTCAGCCAGAGGCTGTGCTGAGGAAACTTTAATCAGCTCAAAATTCCATTGTTAAATTTTCAGTGTTTTAACCACCACCATCCCCTATCCCAGCCAGAGGCTGTGCTGAGTCTGCTTACATCATTTTAAGAGCCCATTGTTAAATTTTTGTTGAGAATTAAATTTCCTAAGTCAGCATATACTGCAAATGAGGGCTTGATTTATTGCTTTGTTGGCTGTCAAGACTTAGAAAGTGATGGGGGAAAATAATAATAATGCAGATTGAACTTCAAAGTATTTCTGCTTAAATTTTTTTTGTAGAAATCTGTTTGTTCAACATTTACACACATACCCCACCATGCCTACCATTTGTTTAGTTCATTAAGAAGCATTGTTTTGTAATTATTTTTGTATTATGAGCTAAGCAGTTTCATTTATACTGATGTCTTCTCAGTCTTTCTATAAAAGTATAGTGTAACCAGATGTGTATATTTTATGCAGGCCAGAGCCAGGTTGTGGAGGACTTTAAATGAATTTATCCTGGTAGCAATAGGGAGCTACTGAAGTATTCTACTCAGATCTATGAATTGGGAAGACTTATTTTGTCTATTGAATTGAAATTGAATTGAAGATCAAGTGAGATAATGCAGTGAACACCCTTTGAAAACAATAGAGTGCTGTGTAAATATACAATTTAACATATCTTTGTAAAGCACCTACTATGTAGAAGAAACATAAAGCATTACCCTCAACAAGCTAAAAGGTCATAAATCTTAGAATTTTCCATCTAGTCAGAGACCTTGAATATATTGAAATATCTACAATAAAAGGATTGGGAAAATTTTCTTACTCATTTTTCAACTAAAAATTAAAATAACTCCTAGCTTCAGAATCAGAGGGGTGGGTGGTGAGAACTGTAAAATCTGTTTGTAGCTTAATAGGCTACTTAGTGGGGCAATATCTCCACCTTGTGGGCTTTCAGGATATTGCCACTAAAACCATTTTTTTGCCAGGTTACATTTTTGTAACTACAGGCATAAGTGGTCAATCATCAGTCAATTAGAAAATTCAATTAACAAGACCACCTGATTTCCTAACCATTACAGTTAATTAAGACTTTATGTTACCTATAAGTTATAAGTTTATCATGCAAGTTACATATGCAAGATCTCAAAAAGTAGGGAATGTGTTGTACACAATTATTTTGGAAAAAAAAAGTCTGTTCCTGATTCAAGGGAACTCTTTTGTAACCAACCCTTTTTGATTATAATGAGTTAACCACACGAGGCTACATGTTCCATGTATATATTCTGAATGTTGTCAGTCCTCAATAAGTAGCAACTATAATATGACCATCATTGGGTTGCACAATTGAATCAGAAAGGCATGCATACATAGTGGTAGGGAGCCATCCCTTGGCTTCAGAAAATATGGATCCAGCATTTGACACATGATAATCGTGTGATTTAGGAGGAATCTCTCAAACTCTTGATGACTCCCCATCTCCCTAATTCTCTAAATCTGTAAATTACCAAGGAGTTGCTTATCTACAGATGGGAATTTACAAACACTGATGAAATCATTGGTATGGGGTAAAATAACTATAAAACTGTCTCCTTGTGGAATTATTTAACTCCCAATGGCCAAACTATAGATGATATCAAAAAGCTTACATAGACCCACCTCTCATAAATTTACATTACAAAAGTCAATCATAATAGAATTTGAACAAACTTTCAAGAAAGAGAATCTAAATTTTCCATTTGGATGATTCCTGTATTATCTTCTTAACAAAAGGACTTGATGTTCTCACCAGGTTGCTACCACCAAAATGAGGAGGAATCTCAGACCTAGCACTTTGTGGGAAGGAAAAATAAATTCCTAAATGCACTTAGATGAAAAGACAATAAGAAAGTTTTCTCCAATCATTAACCTTGTACTACTACTTATCATCCTGAAACATTTTTAAAAGGCAAATGGAAAATACTATATTTTCTATAGCTATAAATGCAACTAAGATTTCTTTGTTATACAGGTAAATCCCAGACATCTTTCTCTTTCATGTTGGGTCTTAGAATATCAAACTCTTTGAAGACCAGTTGCCTGAGATTCCCTCTTGCATGGCCACTCAGGCTTAACCATAATCCAGCTAAAGCTGAGTCATTGATTGACACTAGGCACTGGGGCAGACAGATGAATTTCTCTGGTTTAAAGATTAATAGGACAGATCTTTTGATCTCTGATTCTGTAAGGTATCTGAAGTTCATCTTCTCCCCCAAGTTTCTTTGGTTCAAGTATATGGTCACACACATTACATTACCACAGGTTGAATATAATAGAGAAGTCATAATCAGATTTGGAGATACAGATTCATTCCTTCACTGAACATTAATTTGAATACCATAACTTTCTCTAGGCATATATTTTGTCCAGTGCAAATACAAAGTAAATTGTATTCAGTTCATAGACCATAGAATATTCCTTATACAGATGAATCCTAGAAAAAAACAAGTAATCCTGGAGTTTAAGTATTTCTGAACTATTTGATTACAAAGTATTTTTAATGCTAATATCAGAGATTTTAACAAACTGTAATTACAACATTGTTATGTTCTTATTATTAACCAATCTCTAAATGTCATTCTCTAGGACCCAAGTTATTTATTAATTAAGGAACAGCACTAGAGAGAAAAGTTTTATTCCTGATCCCTTTTAGCATCATCCCCAGTTAGTGGAATATGCGAAGACCAATGTTTGGTTCTCTTCTAAGTCAAGTCCAAAGGTTCAGTTCTATTCAACACCCTTTTGGCCAAATCTAGAAATGGAGCAGTCTCTAAGGGTAGAAAGGAAATCATGGATGAATAGCATACTGCATGATCTTCATTGTTAGACTTTTCATGAAGATTTATCTTCCAGGTCTTTTCTGACCCCTATATCTCCATCAGTAGTTGGAGAAAAATGAAGTTCTTATAATTGGGCATGATTAGAATTGGATAGATTGACCAGGACTCACATTTATTGATTTTCTTTTTATTGAGACCTACTGATGTAGGGGACTCCCTTTAGCAATGCAGTTGGTCAATCTATAGTCATAAAGAGTAACTTGGACTACAGGTGAAGTACCTTGCCCAATGTCACACAGTCAGTATCAGATGCATGACTGAAACCCTGGTTTTCTTGACTTGTAGGTTCATTCTTTATACCAGTGGTATCCAGCTGAAATAGTAACTGGGTCACATATTGACTTAAAAAACCACAAATTAACATTATCCATGTCATATTGTATTTTTACTCATTTTGGTAAATATTTCCTAATAATATATTTTTTGTGTGTGAGGCAAATGGGGTTAAGTGACTTGTCCAGGATCACACAGCTAGTAAGTGTCAAGTGTCTGAGGCCAGATTTGAACTCAGGTCCTCCTGACTCCAGGGCCAGTACTCTATCCACTGCGTCACCTAGCTGCCCCTTCCTAATAATATCTTAATCTGGTTTGGGCAAGCTGCTTGAGTTTGACACCTGAAGACTACAGCACACTGCCTCTCTAATTAATTATAAACAATGTAAAATTTACATAATCATCAGTTTTCCTATAAAGAATCACAAAAATTATTTAACGAGAATCTGTTTCTCTTACTATAATGGATTGTGTGGAGGGGACTGATTTTTTCCCTTCCCACATACTCCTTATCCCTTTCATCTACTTTGATATAATCACAGAAATAAGGGGCAGTTAACAGATTAAATTATCAAAAATTAATATGTTAATTAAGTACAAAGCTTTCTACACCCTTAACAAAATGTGAAAAGTTTGGAGTTTTTGTTTGTTTTTGTTTTGGGAGTTGTTGTCCTTGTTGCTGTCATTGTTGTTGTTGTTATTGTTGTTGTTGTTGTTGTTGAATTAGAATGGTAGCTGACTATCATCAGGGTAAAGATTGGATACTATTCTGGAGGCTTTATTTAAGATGCTAGAGGCAGTCAAGCAGTTCAAGAGAATGAATAGTTTTGTGGAGTCATCCCTGTCTTTCTACCATAGGACATAGGTAGGAGAAGGGAGTTTTCTCTCTTTGATTCTTGAAGGCTCATTCAATGCAGGTCACACTTTTTTGAATTCCACAGTGGCAGTGTTAGCATCTCCATTTTGCAAATGAGGAAACTGAGGCTGAGAGAGGTTAGGCTATCTTTCCTAAGCTACATAGTAAGTGGCAGAGAAGCAGGAGAAGAAACCAGACCTTCTTTTATTCTAGTACCAATATTTGTTTACCACATCACACTGCTGCTCAATAACATTATTCTCTTATTTCATTTTCTCCCTAAATTCAGCCACCATTGTTATTCCTGAAGGAAATCTATTCTACCTTAAAAAAAAAAAAAACATGGAAAGGATGCCATCAATTTGCTTTGAGGGACACCAAATACAGGTGTGCTCAGAAACATTATGTCAAGTGTCAAGTCCTGAAATAAATGAAAGCCATGAGCTGAGGAATAAAGCAACTTTAATTGAGACAACAGGGTAGCAACCCTGCTACTCTGGGGGATGTTCATTGGATTTTCTAACACTAAGACCCATGCAAAATCTTTTTTTGATACCTTCAGGAGAAGATGGGGAGGAGGCAGTATGAAGTAACAAGGCCTGGTTATGAGACCCCAGTGGCCCTTGGCAATGTGGGCAAGGAAAGCCACTTCATTCTGACTGTTTTGCCCTTCATACCATGAATCCCAGTGGAAGGGGGGTAAGTATAAGAGAAGCTGAGATCCAGCTTGAGTTGGACTTGCACCGAGACAAAATTCCTGGGTGGGTATGGTTCAAGAGTAAATAGCTTAAGAGTAAGAATATTAATGAAATTCTGACATGTCAATGATCATTTATGGGAGTGGCAATCCATATTACATTTGCTATTAATTTTTGTCATTATATTACAAATTTTCTGTTACAAGTCTTCAGTAATTATTGTGATAAAACAATTTTCTTCCAGGAAAAAATAATTTTAAATTTGTGTCATAAGAAAATGATGGTATGGCTTCTTAAATAGGAGCATATTTTTATTGGATCTCACTAAAGTCGTATCCTTCAATACTTTTCCTTAGAGAACTTCCCTAGGTTTTCATAGATTAACAAAGTGTAGGTGGTGAAATGTGAACTGCTGATAAGGACAATAAAACTGGGCTTTTAACCTTTTTGCATTTCAAGTATTACCAAAAGCTGTGGTTGCACATTACAATCTCAGGAAAAAAGTGTTGGGCTTCCACTCAGATGAAAATTCACCTTATAAGCCTTTCTATTTCATGTTGCATATGAGGCCCCTTCTCTTGTCCCATATGAAAGGATGATACATTAAATGGGGAAAAGGATGGAAATAATGCACTTGGGGCGGGGGGAATAAAGGCAAAATCCAATGAGAATAGAGAGAGAATTTCATACTGAAATGGGAGACTAGGAAGCTTCAATTAGCTTTACTTGCAAAATAGAATGAAAACAAAAATACTTAAAAATATAAAGAGGCAGAATGCTAGCTGGGACAGTGATTGGTGATGTTACAATTCATGGTAAATACTGAGTAATAGAAAATCACATAGAAAGTTGTGGATAAAAGTCTTCCATGGACCACATTTTCCATAAATTTCCATTCATAATAAAAGTCATTCTAATATTACTTTTTAGGGGGACAACATTTTATTTCAACTGTGTTTCATTTTTTCCTTAACAAATGCTGAATATCATCCTTCCACATGCCCTAAACATAAAAAGTAAAAAAGTTTATATTATGTTTGGGAGAGGGAGTATAGCAGCAGAATTTCCAGTGTTAGTTTTCTCTTTCTTTCTTTCTTTCTTTCTGTGAGGCAATTGGGGTTAAGTGACTTGCCCAGGGTCACACAGCTAGTAAGTGTCAAGTGTCTGAGGTTGTATTTGAACTCAGTTCCTCCTGACTCCAGGGCCGGTGCTCTATCCACTATGCCACATAGCTGCCCCTGTTGGTTTTCTTTTTAATAAAAACAGGATAGTGATAACAGCCACTGGAAGGATTATTATTTATTATTTTTATTATTATTATTATTATTATTACTGCTGCTCATTTTTTAAAAAGCTTAACTGGCAAGACAATCAGAGCTTCTCTATTTCTTATATAGAATGCTGGGTACAATTTTTTAAAAAATTAAATGAATGCATTTAAGTAGTAGATTTTTTTTATTCCCTTCTGTTTTTTCCAGTAACACATTCCTCAATGGCCTGATAAAAGTACTCAGTTCTGATAAAAATGAGGCTGCAATGTCATAGTGATTTTTACAAAAATTCTTTTGTCAATATTGTTGCCCATCTTCTAAGTGACCAGCAGACTGAAGCTAGACAAACAAAAGACATCTTCTAAAATCCACATACCCACTGGCAAACACCATAGCTGTGGGATTCTGGGAACACTGAGTAGCTCCCAACCTAGCCAGAGTAGTAGTAGCAATTGGAGACAGGAGGATTTGAACTTCAAAAACTTCCAAATAGAGACAACCTTACTCAGATAACAGCAAAACAAAGAGCTTGTGGTTAAAAAAAAATGCTATGGAAAAATATTGTTTTAAGGAACTTTTATTTCCTTAGATCAAAACTTGGCTTTTTGCAAGTACTTTTGCCTCCAGAAAGTTAAAGCTTCTATCCTGAAAATATGAAGGTTTTATGATTTCCTTAGAATATGTAACTACCTTGATTCTAAACATAATTCCTTGATCACTCAGGATATAAGTCCAAGTGAGTAGCCTTAGACATATAAAAATTTAATGACTTGTCCAGAGTCTTCCTGACACAATTTAATATGAATTAAGTAGCTGCAGATAAGTAAATATAAAAAAATACACAAAAAAAACCAAAGTTATCCCTTCCACATCACAGAGGTTAAGGGCACCACACCTCCTTCCCTCTCTCCACCCAGCCACAATCTAGAGAGTCCCTTCATTTATTTTTTATTTATTTATTTTTTTTTTGGTAGGGCAATGAAGATTAAGTGACTTGCCCAGGATCACACAGTTAGTAAGTGACAAGTGTCTGAGGCTGGATTTGAACTCAAGTCTTCCTAATCCAAGGCTGGTGCTTTATCCACTGTACCACCTAGCTGCCCTCTTGGCCCTCCCTTCATACCAAAGAACAAGTTTGATTTTTTTCTTTTTCTTTTATGGGGTGTTTAGAGTACTTTTATTGTAAAATTTGGGTTGATATTATCCAATACCATACATATATTTTACGCATTTCTTAGTTTCTAAACCTATTCTGTGTTGTCTGCTGGCATTCGTGTGTCATTTGCAGTTTCTGCAAAACTCCCAAAGAATTCCCCATTTAATTCTTAAATTTTTCTGCAATAGGTCAAACCATGATAGGCAAAGTCACAAAGTGGAAGGGATAACTGTAATTTGGTAGAGGGGGGACTAACACCTCTGGGTATTGGCAGGGATCAGGAAAGGCCTGTGTTACCTGAGCTGAGCTCTGAAGGGACCTATGAAGACCAAGAAGAATATCTATATAAGAGAGAATATCTATTCCAGGCCAATACACAAATGGGAAGCATAATAGTTTGGAAAAAGAACCACAAGTAAACCATTTTGGCTGGAATTCCAGGTCCATGAGGAGGAATAATATAGACATTCAGAAAGACAAGATGAAGATAGATTGTGAACAACTTTACAAGATAAAAAAAAAAATAGGTTTTTTTTTTTTTTTACCCTTTTGCAATGGGGAGCTAATGTAGTTCCTTTAGAGGGAATAGCATGGGTGAGAACCCATATTTTTATTCCAACAGTTAGGTAGTTGTGCAGGAGATGGAGATTTTAAACAAGCCTGGCACAATCTACTACCACCAAGGCCTCTATTTAATGTCCATTAATTGCCCGTGATAGGAGGGCATACGTTAATATGCATTCCAAATATTCATTTCCAAAAGTTCTACGAAATTGGACCTCCAATACTTTGCACCACCTGGTAGCCTTGGCCCATGAAAATTTGGTACGAACTTTAAGGCCAACATCCATTTGGGGACAGAATTTTTATTAAGCCTGTCGAGTGATACTTCTGATCTTGTTTTATTTCCCTCTCCAAAGTGAAGTGCTAATCCTATTTCAGATTTTTCATTCCAATTAACTGGTGGTCATTATGAAGGTAACCTATTTTGGGCAAAATATTATTATTTTAAATTTCTCACTACTAACAAAAATGATTTTTTAAAAAAAAGTTTAGTTGGGACTTTGATAAAGCTGAAAAGTAATATCCAAACTATAGATCAACAAAGAGTTATTTATACAGAGTGGACCAAAAGTCAAGAAGGGATCTGTTTTAATAACTTTTTGAAAATCATTTTTCTTTATTTCATATAAATGAAATTTATATTCATTTATTTATATATTTAGAGCATATAAAATATGTATATATTTATAATATATGCATATATTTATTTCATATACATACACTATATATGATGCTATGGCATTATAATTTTTTTAAAAAATTAAGGAGTTAGTAAATATTGAAACACCTTTGTGGCTTCATGACTTTTGGCCCACCCTGTAATTTATTATATCTTGAAAAATTAAGTATTTTTTTGGTCCCACCTAGATATTTCTCTCCACAAGTGGGATTTCATACAGTTAAAATTTCATAGTGGATAGAGTGCTAGACTTAGAGTCAAAAAGGTACAGATTCAAATTCTGCCTCTGACAATTGGTAGCTGTGTGACTACAGAGAGGTTTTAGTATCTATATAACCATGGGCAAGTCAATTGGCCACTATGTGACTTGGGCAGCTGCCTAGGAATTATCTGCTGAATCCTGAATTGTTTGAACAACTCACTAGAATGTATACACTAAACTATAAATTGTTTGTGATGTAGTTGGTGGGAAAAGCCCTTACTGAAGAGACCACAGATCATTTGTTGGGGAGAGGATCTATAGAGTACTAATTTTGTTTGGCTTAAGGCTTTCAAAAAATAATCAATACTATTTTTTTTATTAAATCCATTTTCCCTGACTGATCTAAGTTCAATTTATATAATTTATACTGGGACCAGTTTGAACTAGATTTATGGCAATTTCAAATCCTATGGTGATTTTTCAGATATCACACTGGTTGTCTACCTTCATGTGAATTAAGAAATGATAGGTAAGTGTATTTGGAGCTTTTCTAACTTATGAATGCTTTTAAACATGCTTTTCCATGCTGATAGGTACTGCATGGCAAACCTTTCTGTCAGTATAGCAGTAGACATGTCTGCATGCAGTAATTTGATTTTTAAGGTCTAACCATCTGAAGTCTCTGGGTAGCAGAGTTTCCAAATGGGAACCCCAGAGAGAATGTTAAACTGTAACACAGGGTGGATGTTGTCTTGTACCATTATTGCCATCCACAGCTACACACATTGATAGTAAATAAGGTAAGTACTATACTTAGAGATTGATATACACATATGATATACAATTACAAATAAAAATCATTATAAGTAAATAATAAGATATCTACTGAATGAAATTCTATAACTAATAGGCTAATAAGCATATACAACATGATTACCATAACATTTTATTCAACACTGTTAGGAAATAAAGTGTAACTTTCCTAGATAACTTTCTAGAAGCTTTAAATGTGTAACAATTGGAGGAGGCAGGGTTACCATTTTAATAGACATCTTTCTAAAATATACCTACATGGGGCAGCTAGGTGGCACAATGGACAAAGCACCAGCCCTGGATTCAGGGAGACCTGAATCCAAATTCGGCCTCAGATACTTGACACTAGCTATGTGAACCTGGGACAGTCACTTAACCCTCATTGCCTTGCAAAAAATAATAATAATAAATAAAATGTACCTACATATTTCTCTGTCTTTTTAAACATAGTTTAATCTTTTTTTATATTGACAATAACTATGTTGAACTTTATTTTTCATACTAGAGTATAATACAATTATACCAAGAAGGGATAACATGATACATAAGGCTATTTGTCTTTGCTTAAAGCAGCTACAGGCTGCTGTTCATTTTGGACCTTTGTGATTTTTTTTTTAAATGTTCCTCTGTCTTCCCTTCTTATCAGCCTGATAGCAGTCACTTCCTGCTTTCTATGTTGAACCTCACTCCACCAATGTCAGGAAGTCCTGAGTTCACTACCCTGCCTCAAACACTTACGAATTGTGTAACCCTGGGCAAATCATTTAACCTCTGTCTGTCTGGGTTTTCTTATCAACAAAATTAGGGAAATAAGTCCCATCCTCAGGGATGAAATGAGATAATATAAGTAAAGAAGCATAAACAAGAAATATCATTATTACTATATTGCTATTATGAATAATGATAATATTATTCAGATAAGTAGTTACCTAGGAACATATATTCCAGCCATGGCCTCCCACAGGTCAGGGTCAAAGGGCAACATAAATACCAAGAACTATCCATACTTGTGGAGATTTTAGCTTTATTGCCCACATTGGACTGGAAAAGTTGGAAAAGCAGATTATAAAGCACTAGATAATTTATATCCCTAAAAAGAAGTTCTGTCCTTCTATGATGCAGATCTTCAAGACTTTCAAGATGATAATTTTTAAGCTCTTTTTTCTCTCTCTGCACACATGGACTATCCCATGTTACCTAAAGGGTAAGTTACCTAAGAGGGAGCCCTAGTAGATCTGTACACTGCCATAAGAGTCAGTAGACATTCAATGGCTTGAACTTGGAGTACCCACTAGTCAGGCTTTATAGTCAAAAGTCATCATGTGGTAGATAAAGTCCATCTCCTCTCTTCCTGATAATTGTCATTCTCACAAGAGCAGATGCATCCTGTCTGCCTAATTCCCCAAAGCAATTCTTTTCATATAAGTATAAACATTAACTTATGATGCATATACTTTATTAATCTCTTTCCTACCCCAATGCTTGGGAGAAATCAGTTATAATTATACCTTTTATAAGAAAAAATAAATGAAAGTTCAAATATTATACCTGAAGAGCCTAGTTCTACAAAATCTTTAATAAAACCTCTTCTGCCGCAAATGAGAATTTCTTCACTAATGTAGAAGAGCCCCAGATTCGCGGTTCTGTTACAGAGTAACCACTGATCCATTACTCAAGACTTTTGAGTCTTAGGAACACACAAAGGACAGTCTTCTGGTTCTGATTTATAGCAGGTAATTCCTTCATAATCACTCAGTCACTTCATTTATAGCCTCTAGCTAAACATCAGCCTTACAGAAAAAAGATAAATTCTGCAGCGATTCCAAAAAACTTCACTGAGTCTAGATGCCTGATTCATGGTACAGAAACTATGCTCCATAAACCTGTGATGAGATATCTTTTATGGTTTACACTGGAGCAATGGCATAACTTCAGATACCAGCTCTCTTTTCCCCTACCCAAGGCTAGGAATCTTGGGGAAGTCTTCAAGATTCACATACTTGAAGTCATCCTTGACTCTTTCATCTCAGATTGTAAGCTTCTTTATGTCAAGAAATCTCTTTTGTCTCATTTTCTAGAGGCAGAGCTTAGCACAGTGCCCAGGACACCCTGAGCACTTAATAAATGTTTATTGACTATTATTAACTATCCCCCTCATTCCCCTCATGTACACTGAGTTAACAAATCCTGAAAATTCTCTCCTGTGCATTCCCTTCTCCTCTACTCAAATAGCAACTGCCCTAGTTCTATTCAATTTAATTCATTCAGTACCTACAGTATATTAAGCATGGTGCCAGATACTGGGTGCACAAAGGCAAAAAGTAAACAATTCCTTCCTTTGAGTTGCTTGCATTCTAATGAGGAAACATCATGATGCTTACTACCTGTGTGACCTTAATGACATCACTTAACCTCCAGAGGCCTCAATTTCAAAATCTGTAAAAAAAAAAAAAAAAAGAAATGAAAGTTATACTAGATGGCTTCTGATGTCCTTTCTAGCTCTAGATCTATGATTTTACACACACACACACGAGATAGAGATCAACATAGTTGATATGGATATATATATATATATATATGTCTACATATAAAATTTCTGAGGGGAGGGATGAAAGCTAGCAACTGTGTGGATTAGCATAGGTTTCCTACATGATGTGCCACAACCTAAGCTTTGAAGAAATTCTGGACGTTTTGTGGTTATATGGTGGGAACAAAAGACCACTGGGGATGAGCCTTTGCAAATGTTTGAATATAAAAGAAGGAATGTCGATTATTATATCATGAATATTAAGGGAATCAGTGAAAAAATGTGGAGGTAGGTGGCCTAGCAGTATCAGATCTCAAGCTGTATTACAAAGAGATAATCATCAAAACAATCTGGTACTGGCTAAGAAATAGAGTTGTGGATTAGTAGACTAGATTAGGTATACAATACACAATAATATGTGACCTTAATAATTTAATGTTTGATAAACACAAAGATCCAAGCTTTTGAAATAAGAACTCACTATCTGATAAAATTGCTGAAAAAAGTATAAAGCAGTTTGGCAGAAACTAGGTATAGACTAACATCTCAACATACAACAAGATGAGGTCAAAATGGGTATGTGATTTAGGCATTAAAGATGATATCATAAGCAAATTAAGAAAGCACAGACATTTTTACCTGTCAGATTTATAAGGGAATAATTTATAATCACATAAGAGATAGAGTATATGCAATAGATAATGTAAACTGTAAGATTTATAGCATATAAATGGATTATTTTGATTAGATTAAATTGAAAAGATTTGCACAAATAAAATCAATCCAAAATTAGAGGGAAACTAGAAAATGGGGGAAAGGGAATTAGCAGAGGGGGCAGGAATTTACATCAAGTTTCTATGATAAAGGCCTCATTTTTCAAATACATAGAGAACTGAGTTAAATTTATAAGAATATGTTATTACTCGAAGGATATGAACAGTTTTCAGAAGAAATCTAAGCTATCTATAGTCATATGAAAAACTGCTTCTAAATCACTATTAATTAGATAAATGAACATTAAAACAACTCTGAGATACCACCTTACACCTATCACATTAACTAATATTATGGAAAAGGAAAATGGTAAATGTTGCAGAGGATGTGGGAAAATTGGGACACTAATGCACTGTTGGTAGAGTTGTAAACTAATCCAACCATTCTGAAATGTAATTTGGAACCATGACCACAAGGCTATAAAACTATGTGTGCCCTTTGACCCAGGAATAATGCTGCTAATTCTGTATCCCAAAGGGATCAAAGAAAGAGCACAGGAATGTACATATAGAAAAATATTTACAGCAGCTCTTTTACTGGTGTTAAAGAATTAGAAATTGAGGAGATGCCTCAATTGGGGAATAGATGAACAAGTTGTGGTATATGATTGTGATGGAATAATATTGTGCCATAAGAAAAGATGAGCAAAATGGTTTCAGAAAAACCTGATATTTAATAATTGATTGTAGAATTGAAATATGTTAAATTGGGAGAATTTCTACCTTGTGATTGATTAAAGAGATAGTACTGGATGACATGGCATTACAGAAAGAAGTATATAAATTCAAGTAGCACATTCAGACATGGAAGCTAAAAATCCCATTTCCATCAATCTACTACTGAACTTATCTTTCCACAAAAAGTTTATTCAGGGGGGTAGCGAGGTGGCACAGTGGACTAAAGCACCATCTCTGGATTTCAGAGGACCTGAGTTCAAATCTGGCTTCAGACACTTGACACTTACTAGCTGTGTGACCCTGGGCAAATCGCTTAACCCTCATTGCCCCTCCCCCCAAAATAAGTTTCATCAGAATACCTTCCATTTCCTTCCCCACTGTCATCCCTTTCTGACTTCCCACTCCCAACAAAGGCTTTATAGAGGAATTGATTTTGCATATGCCTATGAAAAAGCAGGGTTTCAATGCCCCTTATCCACAAAGAGAATGGAATACAGTTTTTGTTTTGTTCTTTAGTCTGCATATCTCCATCTAGTACCTTGACTTAGAACACAATCATCTCTTGTGGTTATCCTCTGATCCTTTTGAAATCTACTTATTTTTCAAACAAAGAAAAGCATCAAAAGCAGTGACTATGCACAAGCATTTCTTAAGAAAAGTATGGATGTGGGTAGAGTCATAATCATCTTAAGGAATAAAGTTCCTAATGTAACCAGTAGAAGATAATATCAAAGGAATGTGAAGAAAACAACCTAAGACTCTCGTGGTCAGTTCTAAATAGAGGAAAGCTATGCAGAATCACGACTGGATATAACAACTGATCAATAACATAACTGTGTATGATTCTAGAGGACCAGTAAGGAAGTAAGCTACTTCCCTCCTAGCAGAAGTGATAAATTTAGGATTTAGAACAAGACATACATTTTCTGGGACACAGAATTTGTTTTAACTATGCTTTATTTTTATAAAGAATTGTGTTTTCTTCCCCCCCCCACCCCCGTGTGAGTAGGTAGGAAATTTCCATTAATTTATTAACCAATGAATTAATTTATGTTAATTAAAATTTAAATTCAAATAAAAACTAATTTTAAAAGAGTCAGAGCTAGATTAAAGAGGACTCAAAAATGTAGCTTATAGCAGAAGTTGTATGCTGCGGCCCTCTCTGCTTTTAGATGTAACCAGCCACGCGAATGAGCATCATATGGAAATCTCTGTGATGGTTTTGAGACATGTTGGATATACAAGTGAAGGAGACTCATTTCACATTTGTAGTTGTGGAATAAAAATTCTCTGGCAAAGAAGAAAGAATCAAGTTTAGTACAACTTAACATCCGCAGAATAGTTTGAAATAACTGGAAATTACACTAATAACTCCATTTCCTTCTCTACTCTGTTGATACTGCTCTCTCAAAGACTACTAATGACTTCCTAAATCATCAAACCCAGTGACCTTTTCTCAGTTCTCATCCTCCTTAATCACTCTGTCATTCTGTCACTATTTTTCTTAACAACTCTTCTCTGTCTCTACTCAGTCCTCACCCTTCTCCTGCCTCCTAATTGTAGAAACCCCACAAGTATATCCTAGTGTTAGTATTTTCTTCTTTTTGTCCCACTCTTCTCTAAAATCTTGCCCCTAACAATCTCACAGTTTCAACTATCACAAAGGGGCCCAATCTTATTATTCCTACTCTATTCCTATTCCAATTTATAGTACTTGTTCAGTTTATATCCCATGCAATAATCCTGAATTTTCATACACATATTGGGCTTTTTCATTTTCACACCCTGGAATCATCTGAGATTCAATATGTCTAAAACTGAAATCCTCATCTTTACCTAAGAGACTAAGTACCTGACTGATAGGTTGAATAATCAGAAGAAAAACTAAAAGAACTTCTATATTTTTACCCTCTGCTCTCATTTAGGTATGATTCCAATGTTCTCTTCTTAGGGAAAGTGTTTTCCCCTAAATATAGATGTATAAAGGGCTTCTCAGAAATTGTAATTTGTGGTCTCTATTTCTTTTATTTTTCCAATGGATTTATACCAGTACCATCATAAGGATGAATGTGGATGTGGGGGATTTCTCCTATTTCATTATTATTTTGATTTCCTATTATTATTGTTGTTGTTCCTATTATTATTATTATTATTTCATTTATACAAATTCCTAGGATGTTTCAATGATGTATGTGACTTTTGTAAGTGAACTTGGTCAAATTCTTCCTGTATTCAAGTTGCTCTCAAGGAATGAAATAGGGCATAGGATATGCTTGTAAGAGAATAGAGGAGAGGCAGCTAGGTGGCACAGTGGATAGAGCACACCTGAATTCAAATCCGACCTCAGACACTTAACACTTGCTAGCTGTGTGACCCTAGGCAAGTCACTTAACCCCAACTGCCTCACTGAAAAAAAAAAAAAAAGAGAGAGAGAGAGAATAGAGGAAACAAATTATTCAATAGAAGAAATACAAGCTATACACTATAAAAAAGTGTTCTAAATCACCAGAAATCAGAGAAATCAAAATGATTCATGTTGCCCCACCTGCCCAATGTTCTAGCTAAGTTTCACTTCACCCCTTGGTCATCTTCTTAACAGCCAGCCACTTTTCTGCTTTAATGCATAGCTTCCCATTCATCAAATTATCAAAGTTAGTAAAAGATGGAAATATCAAAAGCTGAAGGGTCCATAAGGAGAAAGACACACTAATTCACTGCTAATGGAGATGTGAATAGTTTAACTATTCTAGAAAATAAATTAGAATTATGAAAGAAAAATTACTAAAAATATATGAATTTTGACCCAGACATCAGATGCTGCTACTAGAGTCATGCCCACTCTTTACTCCTCTAAGAAAGTTACTGACAAAAGGAAGAGTCTTATACAAAAACATTTGTAGTGAAAATATTTGTGATCACATATATAAATATACATACATACACATATATGTGCATATATACACATATATACATATGCACAAAGACATACATATCTATGCACAATGAGTTCAATGACTGGGTAATAATTGAATTGTACCTTAGTCATATATTAATGTAATGGAATATAACTACTCTATGTGGGGACCAATTTTTTAATTGGGGAGTGCTAGCTAAGAGGCTCTCCGCAATATTGGGGCAAGGTAGGAGATCAGCAGCCTCCCTCAAAACAGAGCATGATTTATTTTAACAAGGACGAACTTAAAAAAAAGAAAACACAAACAGGATCAGTAGGATCAAGGGAAAGGAAATAAAATGGGGAAAGGGAAATTATAATACCTGAAAAAATACCACTGCCCAGGAATCAGCTGAAAATATGCAGCAAAATGCCTGTTGCTTTCCAGCTTCCACCTAGAATGCCCAATTCACCTCCCCCAAACCTAGAAACACCCCACACAGCCCCAGCCAATGGGATGGCCACTCTGACAGTCACAGGACTGCCCTCACTAGGCTTCCAGTCATTATAATTTTGCCAGGCCCATGTAGGCATCAGCGAGTGGTGATGACATGAGGTGCCAGAGCCCTGGCAACAGCTACAACCAGTGGGTGGAGCACCGTGTGGTTTGCGGAGCCCCAGGCCAGTGCACGCTGAAGCATGAAAACCTCAAATAACAATTAATTCTTTACATCTGGAAGGAATGATTAATAATATTTGAATCTGAAGAAACAAAGAAATACTTTATGAAATAATGTAAGGTGATGAAAGGGCAAAAAATATACAATATAATCAACTATGATACTAAGTGGGGAAAAATCCTAAAATCAAATATATTAAGAAATACGGGTAAGAAATTATCAAAGTTAAAATAACACATTATTTTAACAATCATTAAAATCCAAATATGGAAAGCGACATGTTCAGTTGCAATCACAATATAATTTAACTCATTTTGATTCACTACTGAGGTGGAGTATGATATCATTGTGGTATCTTTAGAAATTTCTTTTATTTCAAAGAAAAAATCATCAGTGAATTTTTTAAGAAGTCATGGTTCCAGCTTTCACCTAACAATCTCAAAAGAACAATTTACATAGTTATAAAGACTAACAAAGTATACCCCAAGGTTCTAAATTTTCTCACCCACATGACAGTATTTTCAGTATGTTTTACTATCCTACTTTTCTTCCCACAACAGCTTTAGAAATCTATCAAGCCTGGTTTCCCAATCTTGTGAACCAGAGGTTATTAGCTATGTACCTAGATGAAGGAGAGAATACTATCACAATAAATCATTTCAGACCCTGCTCATTCACATGTGTATGAATTTGAAATGACTGTGGGAAAACCATGGAAGCCTTTTCTTACTATAAGACAAGGATCTATAAATAGAATTAGTTGAAGTTTCTAGATAGGACATGATATACCAATATATAATAGACCTAGAAGTGTCCTTTTGGTCATTTAGACAAATTCATCCTACCTTATACAGCAATAATAAGGCTTTACATTTCAAGTCACTTTCTACATTTCTTCTTCCCTCCCCTTGCCATGTTTTATTTGCTGCATCACATCAACACAGGTCGTCTCATTAATTACAAGATCTCTTCCTTGGGTTGTGGTGCTCTCAAAATATGTTTCTCTTTTCCTGAACTCAGTGTTGAAATAACCAGTGATGAGCCACGTTTGCTCAATTCATCAGCTTGTCTCTCGGGCCATAATAAGCCATAGTACTAGCATTTTATGCATAACCATATGGTGTCAAAAGGTATTGAGCCCAAAGGGAGAGCCTGTCTACTAACAGAGAAGTAAAATATCACCATATTCAAAGCCAATTAATCAGTTTTATAGGGCAAGCTTTAGGCTTATTGAACCTTTGATTCTTAGGGAAACTATGCAACATCTAAAGAGGTCAGTTAATCTGCAGTGTGGTGAATTTAAAAGCACATTTAAACCAGTGTACAGTGCCCATCAAAAGATACTTTTAATTTATTCTGCAGAATGTTATGGTTAATAAAAAACAAATTATTTTTTAATATTGTTCAGCTTTGAGTTGTACCCAACTCCTCAGCAGAGATGTTTGCTTGATAATATAAAGTTCATGGTTTATTCAACTACAGCAGCTGTTGCAAACCCTAGGTTGTCATTATTTTGTAGCTCTTGAAAGAGATTTATAATCAGATTTTCAGTGCTGCACATATTTAGCCCTCAGATCTGTTCCTAAAGCAGTCATACTGATATTTTATTAGGCATCAACAAGGAGGGCAAGGATGATTTTATATTCATAAGAAAACAAAGTATAAATAAGAAGATTCTATAACATTTAGATGAAATACATTTCCATAATACTTTCTCTTCTCTACCAATCCTGGTTTATTCTTTAAGTCAGAAAATTACAGGACCTTTAACTACAATTTATACATTCATCCTATGAGAATCTGAAATTAATTTCATGTCCATTTTGAGATATTAATTTTAATATATACCCTTTATGCAAAATAATTCAAATTGATTATTTTACAATTGTAGTAAATAGTCCATTTTTTAAACTTCTCCTCCCCTCCAATTTCCCAATATCTACTCAGCATCACTGAAATTCCACAAACCTTATCATATTAAAATTAGTCATTTATTCTGAATTTTCTCTAATTTACTGAATTTTTCCATGCTGTCTTTTGAAAATATATATTTAGTACCATAGAACCTTAGAGATACAAAAGACTCCTGGAGTCTTCTAGTTAAATTCCTACCTAAACCATGATTCTCTGCTATAACATGCTGGTCAAATGTTTCATTGAGGTTCTGCTTAAACATTGCTAGTAATGGGGAAATTGACTACCTTAGTACTTTCTATTTTGGAATCTAATTATTAGGAATTTTTTTCCTCTTACTTAATCAAAATCCACTTTCATATTAGTACTACCCCCACTGCTGGTCAAGTGTTACAAGTCTGATGCCCCTTCCATGTGACAGCCCTTCAAATATTTGAACATTACTATCATGTATCAATTAAGTCTTAACTTCTTCAAGCTAAATATTCTGAGACCTTTAGAATGACTCCCATGTGACATGGTTTTCTAGTTACTTTAAGGCTTCAGATTCCCTCTTCTGGATATTTTCTACCCAGTCCATGTCCCTTCTACCCAGATTTGGATACAATGCTTCAGCTGGAAGAAACAACAGTTATGATCCAAAAAGATCTTCATAGGCTAACATATAGGGATGAATCTGAAAAGGTGAAGCTTAATGGAAAAAACAGTCTTGTATTTGGGTACAAAAATTAATTTCATAAGCATTACATGGTGGTGGGATATGGTTAAGATAGCAATTTGTGTGAAAAAGTATACAATGGCTTTAGTTGAATGCAATCTCAATATGCGTAAGAAAGGGATATGACAATCAGAAAAGCTATTACTACCTTGAGTTGCTTAAATTATAGCTTCTGAGAGTCAGGTGATAGTCCTAGTGTACTTTTTCCTAGACAATATCTAAAGTGTCATGTGGGAATTTGAGCATCACATTTAAGAAAAGACAGTGATAAACTGGTGGTTGTCCAGAGAAAGGTGAGATGAAGAGCCTTGTTTATCATATGAATATTGACTGGAGGAAGATGGGATTTTAACCTAGAGAAAAGAAGATTCAGCTGGGATATAATAGCTATCTTTTAGTGTTTTAAGGACTGTCATATGAAACAAGGATTAGACTTATTCTATTTGGCCTCAGTGTGCACAACTAGTATCAGTGGGTGGAAACTGAAAACAGATAAATTTAAGCTTG
Source organism: Dromiciops gliroides (assembly GCF_019393635.1). Taxonomy (NCBI): domain Eukaryota; kingdom Metazoa; phylum Chordata; class Mammalia; order Microbiotheria; family Microbiotheriidae; genus Dromiciops; species Dromiciops gliroides. The sequence goes on from NC_057863.1 coordinate 147,995,693, forward strand.
AAATCTTTAGGAAAAGCTTCCCAATAAATAAAACTATCCAAGGTGGTGTGCTCTTCATCAGGTGGTCAAGGATTCCTCCTCATTGGGGATTTTCAAGAATAGGCTGAATAATCCCTCCCTCCATATAATACAGTAATGATTCTTTTTCAGGTGTCTTTTAAAAGGAAGGACATGAAATACTTTCTAGCTCTAACATATGATAATTCTGTGGCCAGGAAGTGTCATGAAGCTCTTTAATTCTGGATAATAAGCACTTAATAAATGCTTGTTTGAGGCATTGCCCTTCCATTAGTGCATCCTATGAATTGATTTATTCTTTTAGTTTTATATCACAATGCTGATTCATGCTGTCTTGTAGAACACCTAGGATTTCTTCACAAGAATTATTTTGAACCTCTCCTTCCAAGAATTTCTGGAATTCAAGTGCAAGACTGAACATATATCTCTATTAAATTTTACCTTGTTAGGTTCAACCCACTGTGTCAGACCATCAAAATCTTTTTGGATCCCAAATCTGTCATCCAACATATTGGCTGTCCTCCTCCCCGCCCCCACTATTTTTTGTCATTTATAAATTTGACAAATACAACTTCATCTAGAACACTGGTAAAAATGTGAAACTGAACAATTCATAGGGCAGGGAACTGAAGTACTTTTTTAGATATCTTTCATGGTTGACATCAATCCATGAATCAACATTTTTTCCTTAGGTCTGTCAAAAAAATCTGAAACCACCTAATTGTACTTTTATTCTGTACACTTTCCTCAGTCTTGTACAGAAATGTGAAATGGTTTAGTCAAAGTCAGTCTTCTCATATATTCATTTAGTAACTACCAAAAAATGAAATGAAGTTAACTGGTGAAATGTGTGACTTACAATGTTCAACTTTTTCCATCCTTTTAAAAAATAATTCACTATAGAATTTAACAAAAATGAAGCTGAACCTCTAATTTTAATTATCTACCTTCTCTTATTTGAAAATTAATTCAATATCTGTCTATTTACGTGGGCATTCAGTAAAATTCCTTGAAGATCAGTTACAACTTGAAAGTTTGTTGTTCTTTACAGTAACAAAGGAAGTAGTTTGTCTGGGTCAATGGGATTACAGTAATTTGGGCTAGAATGATTATACTAATTTGGGACAGTCAAATGTCATGATAATAAAGCATCGCTTATCTTGGACTTCAAATTTTTGTCAACCATTTTTTCTACTCTTTTCCATCTGAAAATCATTTTCTTTTATAGCTAAAATAGGAAAATGAGAGTTGCAAAGTTTTTATTCTCCCTGTTGTCTATTATTGTTTTTCCGTCTACACCAAGAAAGGTTCTTTTCCTTTTCTCAATCTTCTTCTTGCTCCTAATATAGCTTAAAAGTACTTTTAAAAAATATTATCAAATATTTCTTTGAAATTCCTTGTCATTTCACATGACCTCCATTTGCTCACTTAATTAAGGAAATGGTCATGAACCCAAAACCATAGGCAAGATAGAACAAAAGAGGAATTTGTTAAGACATTCAGGGAAAAGCTCTAGAGTCTGGCACAAAGGCATAATATGGTGGTGATGGGCAACTTCAATAATTTGGACATTCTGGAAATCTGCCAAAATCAGAGCAACTAATAATTTCTTGATTTGCTTTAATAATGATTCTAGAGTAAACATCAAGGGAAAATAGGCCTCTGGATCTGAATCTCATCAAAATGGAGCAACTAGTTAGTGGAATGGAAATGATGGGTACTTTTTGGATACCTCAATAATAATCCCCAAAATAATCATAACTGAGATGCCATGAAATTATTCAATTAAGAAACCACGGTACAATACAGATGAATTCCCCTTAACTGATTTCTTCAATAAAAGAAACATTATCCCCATTTTGATGTAGTGTAAAAATAAATACAGTGAGAAAAAAACAGGAAAGTTGACCAAAAGGCAGAGTATAAAGAGCAAATGTGTCTCTTTCATAAAGAATTAAATGTGGTGTCAAACACTGTGCCCTCAGAGTGGAAGTCTTACCAGGCAGCCACCTCAAGTGAAAGCAAAAATTAGAGAGGAAAATTGATATTTCACCTCTAAACGTTTTTAGAGTTTTATATTATAGGATATAGGAACCGTTGACAGAGTTCTATAAATGGAGGGTCATATACACATTTTTTAATATGGCAAACTTCATAAGCTGTTACTCAGAGTTTAATTTTCATAAGGACTTTTAAAAAATTTTTCTTTGTTGAATAACCACTAACAAACACAGAATAACATGTACACAGGCTATCTCTACCCTAAGAATAGGTTATGTTCCAATGTTCATTCATTCATAATTTTTCTATAGAAATAATGTTGTACAGCATACACAAAGTGATCGTATTTCCAGGCCAGAGCCCCCAAACCTGTTTAAACCATGATTTGCCTCAGCTTAATTAAACATTTATTAAGTGCCTCTTATTTGTGAAGCACTACACTGGGTACTGGGACTAAAAAGATGAAAAATAACAGTCTCTTTATTCAAGGACCTAATATTCTAAAGAGGGTAAGCGATAAAACACATATATAAAAAAGACACAATGCCTGCTTTTTCCAGCAGTGAAGATCTCCCCGTGCCAATATTCTCCTCACGAAAGATCTCCTGCACCCCTCTCCCAAGGAGGAGGAGCAGAAACACAAGAAGAAGCACCTGGTGCCTTGTATTTCATGGACGTAAAGTGCCCAGGCTGCTATAAAATCACCACTGTCTTCAGCCATGCACAAACAGTGGTTCTCTGTGTCGGATGCTCCACTGTACTTTGTCAGCCTAAAGGAGGAAAGGCAAGACTTACAGAAGGATGCTCCTTCAGAAAAAGCAACACTAATGACTGAATCAAGATGAATGAGGAAGTGTAAAGAATAAAACAAATCTGTTACAAAAAAGACACAATGGCTGTGCCCAGGTATTTGAGGACTGTTATGTGGATGATTGATTAGACTTCTTTAACAAAACTACAAGAAAAAGACCTAGAGACAATAGGGAGATGTTGCAAAGAGACAAAATTAGAGTTTACAGAAGGGACATTTTCCTAACAATGAGAGCTATCCCAAACAACAAGGGATGGGGTAGTGGGCTTGCTCCTCACTTGCAGTCCTTAAGCCAAGTCTGGCATGACTCTTTGTCATGCTGCACATAGATTTCTTTTGCATTTTTGAGTTGAGCTGAATTTCTTCTGAAGTCCCTTCCAACTCTGAAGTTCTATGATACTGTAATATTCGACACTAGCTATTGTGTTAGGAGAAAAAGAAAAATCCAGACAAAGACAAATAAGAACAAGTTTCATAGAGAATAAGATATTGAAGGGTGAGAAGAAATTCAACAACTGGAAATGAGAAGGAAGTTCCCATTCTAAGCATGGGGTCAGCCTGAGTGGGCAAAATGAGATCACTGTAGTTTGGCTATAACATAGAGTTTGTGGAAGGGAATGCAATAGGGGAAAAAAGGTGGGTTAGATTTTTCTTAAATGTTTATCTTATAAATAAATGGGGGGGGCAGCTAGGTGGTGCAGTGGATAAATCACTGGCCCTGGATTCAGGAGGACCTGAGTTCAAATCCGGACTCAGAAACTTCACACTTACTAGCTATGTGACCCTGGGCAAGTCATGTAACCCTCATTGTCCCACAAAAAGTAAAAGAATGAATAGACAGACAGACAGACAGACAGACAGACAGACAGACAGACAGACAGATAGATAGATAGATAGATAGATAGATAGATAGATAGATAGATAGATAGATAGATAGATAGATAGGAACCCATAGGACCCTTTTGAACAGGGAAGCATCATGGTCAGACCTGTTCCTAAGAAAGATACGTTATTTTGGCAGATATATGAAGGATTGAAAGTAAAGGATACAGATTACTTAAAAATCAATTAAAATAGTTAAGGGGAGCTATAATGATGGGCACTAGGGATGGCAATGTAAGTAGATGAAAGGGCATTAATGAGTGATATATTGTGAATATAAGATTGACAGAATTTGGCAAGTGATTGGATATAAGGGAATGAGGGACAGGGAAAATTCAAAAATGCAAGACGTTTTTCCTAGTTCTTTTTCTCCTAGTGCCTATCCCCACATACCCCTAAGTTAGCTTGTATTATATTTTATATATAGTGTTGTTGTTGTTGCTGCTGTTGTCATTCAGCATGCCAACATTGTCCATGGGGTTTTCTTGGCAGATACTGGAATGGTTTCTTTCCTTTTTAAGGCAAACTGAGGTTGTATATGTGTATGTGTGTATACATATGTATGTGTGTATATATCTGCATGTATATAATATATATATGTGTGTGTGTGTATGATATATGTGTGTATAAAATTTCTCCAATTAGAATATATGCTCCTTGAGAGTGTGCAGTCTATCATTTTTGTCTCTATCCTCAGTGTCTAGCCCAATGCCTAGAACATAGCTGACACTTAATAAATGTTTGTTGATTGATCCATTCTAGCTCTTCTCTTAAATAAAGTACTAGGGTGATTTCTAGACAAGATGACAGCTTGGATAGGAGGCAGGCTACCTAGCTTCCACATGCCTATTCCATTAAACCCTCCTGTTCACATCAGACTGAATAAAGATCAATAAATCCAATGAGAAATAACACCACTTCTTCCAGCCCAGAATTATATGAAACACCAGCCAGAAGTCAATGAGGAATAGGAAAGGAGGAGATTCCAGCCAAATCTGCTCTGGGACACATACCCTACAAAAATTTGTGTCCTGAGGCAGTAAGAGTGGATGGTTTTCCTGAGAAAGTTCCAGGGTACTTAGAAAGACTCAAGACAGGAAACTATAAAGCCCCAAGAAGGAGCAGCAACAGGCAGTGCACAACACAGTGCTGCCCAGCATGGTGCCACAATGCTCAGATCTACAGAGACCAGGCTTAGGGGCCCTGAGGTCTCTATCACTCTTTCCTGAGATACCAAAGACAGCCCTAAGGAATAAATGCTTTAAACTTCAAGGATCCAGGGGGATCGAACCCCCTTAGTTATAGGTCCACAGAACAATCCAGGGAACCCAGAGACCAAGTACGGCAGGCTACCCACCCCAAGAGCAAAACAGTGACAGAGCCAGGCCCCGGGCACAAAGCTCGAATTTGGGAACTAAAGCTGAAGAGATGAATAAATCAAGGAAGACTTTGATCAGCATCAACAATTACTATATATCTAACTTTATAACTTCAAGTAGAGAATGAAAGGCAAAATCAGAACTATACAAATACGTAGAAGAAATGAAGCAAGAAATCTTTTTTATGAAATAAAAGCTCTTGAGGAAAGAATTAGAAGAATTAGAAATAAATATCTTAGAAGATAGAGTAGTAAACTTTCAAGCCTTTACCTTTTGTTTTGTAATCCCAAACTATATTTTCCAGTATATTTATTTATTTTAATTTATTTAATCTTGAGGAGGTTGAGCCAATCTTTGCATTGCAGATACCATGTTTCAAGGTATATGTTGACTTAGTTTAGAGACTCTTATAAAATTATGTTTTAGGATTTTAACCTCTTTTTTATCCTCAGCAATAGATGTTGGTTTATTAACTGCAATTACCTTCATGGTTCTTTCCTGCCTTATGCTCATTTTATTCACTGCAACATGTGATGTCCAAGGCTCCTGTGAAATGCTCTTTCTTGTTGCCTTTGAGTACCTGAATGAAAGCACCTTCATTAACCTGTATTTTGTGAGCTATCCTTCCATTTAGCTGTGACTTCCTTATGCCTTCTGTGTTCATCAATAGTGAGAATAGCAACATGGTATGGTCCAGTCTTTCCAGTAGGGTATCGCTTCATTGGTTCTTTGACAAGGAAGTCTATATATGGTTTAAAAGTTATATATTTATTGCAACATTCTACCTTGGTTTGTTTTGGGTTTGGTTTTCTTTGTTTCATTTTGTGCTTTGTGCCACTAATATTATAGAAGCAGAAAAGAGCTACACATCGCTGAGGGAATTGTGTTTTGGGGGGGTTTCCACAGTTGCTATGGCCAAGATATTTAGCACCTAGTGACCAACTTTCCAGTAATCTGCATCTATACACTTAGTGGCTTGAGAAGCAATTACAGTCTGCCACCTAAATCATACCTGAAATCATTACATGTTGGTAGACCTTCCCAGAGCTTATGCTTTGCTATCATAACCCTCAAAAATCTAGGAGTGGGGCAGCTAGGTGGTGCGGTGGATAAGGCACCAGCCCTGGAGTCTGGAGGAACTGAGTTCAAATACAGCCTCAGACAATTGACACTTACTAGCTGTGTGACCCTGGGCAAGTCATTTAACCCCAATTCCCTAACCCCCCCAAAAAAATCTAGTAGGAACCCATGCTATTCTGAGGCATCTGAATAAATTATTCCACAAGTGAAAATCTCAAAGATTAATGAAGGTCACCAAGGACAAAGTAGAATTAGACTATAGCACCTCACTTTTTAGAAATTAAATATTAGTAGGAAAGATTAGAAAAAGCAATACTTTTCAACATCTTAAAACATTGAATCATTGCCTACAATGTGTTAGAGTCATGGATAGGAACTATGGAGGACACAAAAACCTGACATTATTTCTACCCTCAAAAAAGTGCACAAGTCAAGCATAATAGAAATAGATTTCAAATGTTTGTTCAAAAATCTCATTCTAATCCTCTCAATTTACAAATGAGGAAACTGAGGCCCAAGGAGATTAAGTCACTTACCCAAAGTCACACAGGCAATAAATGTCACAAATTCTCTGACTTCAGATCCATTGTTCCATAATTTTTTCCTGAAATTTTCTAATATGCAAACTTACTAAAATGAAATAATGTCTAATATGAAGTTTGTGGCGGTTTTTTTTCTAGAAAATAAATCGTATCCTTTTCTTTGCAGCAAGGTAGTGCTAACAGCTACCAAAGAAATGATCATTCTCTCTGACCACTTCCTATGCTCTCTCTTCTGAGTGAAATGAATTGCTTTAGCTGCCATCATCTGATGCCAACTGCCATTAAAATAACTGCTGCTATTTTATGCCACCAAATACTACATGAATAGTTGCACATATGGTAAGTCTATGTATCATTTTGCTGATAGAATACTGCCAAAACTGTCCCATTTTGTTTATTATCCCATACTGTGGGCAAGTATGTGAAACCCTGTCCCATCCCAGGATACGTAGTGGCTGTTACTGGCTTCTGAATGAAATAGAGCAACAAATGCTCTGTTTCTTATCTGGGGCATCAGTCCATGATGATTGGGAAGTGTTTGTGAGGGGAAAAGGTCCTAAAAAAGAGTAGACAAAGAGAGTTTTCTCAGTCTTTTAGAAAGAGATTAAACAATAACACAATGGAGGAAAGATACACAAGAAATATTGATAAAGGAAAAAACTAAGATACAACTACCTAATTAATGAACATTCAGAAAAAAAAACAAATTAGTTGAAGAGGCATTTATATGACTGAGGTAGTTGAACTAAATAATTACTGAGATTTCTTCCACCCCTGGATCCTGGGATTACCTACAAGCACTGACAAGATAAACTAATACAAGTTCTGGATAGGTACTTTTCTATGTTCATGAAGAAACATGCATCTGTTGATAATCTATATATGAATTTTTATTATAATTTATTAAGATAAATATTTATTAAATGCTTGCTGTCACTGTTACTAGGTTCCTAGAATAGGGGAGGGGTGGTATAGTTCAGATAAAATACATTTCTTTTCCTCAGATAGCTTAGTGTTGAATAGGTTAGGGCTTTGGTTAAGAAAATACAGCTTGGGGGCAGCTAGGTGGCACAGTAGATAAATCATTGGCCCTGGATTCAGCAGGACCTGAGTTCAAATCTGGCCCCAGACACTTGACTCTTACAAGCTGTGTGACCCTGGGCAAGTCATTTAACCCTCATTGCCCCAGAAAGAAAGAAAGAAAGAAAGAAAGAAAGAAAGAAAGAAAGAAAGAAAGAAAGAAAGAAAGAAAGAAAGGAAGGAAGGAAGGAAGGAAGGAAGGAAGGAAGGAAGGAAGGAAGGAAGGAAGGAAGGAAGGAAGGAAGGAAGGAAGGAAGGAAGGAAGGAAGGAAGGAAGGAAGGAAGGAAGGAAGGAAGGAAGGAAGGAAGAAAAAAGAAAGAAAGAAAAAGAAAGAAGACAAATATAACTTGTGTTAACACAATGCTTTATCATTAGAATATTGGAGAATTACATATAGGATCTTAGAGGGATGGTCTGTAACAAATAGGGGAAATCCAAAAAGGCTTCCTGGAAGAGGAATCTATAAAGGAAAGAAGAGAACGCAACTGATAAAAATGAGAAGGGAAACCCCTCCAGGGGCTGGCCACAGCCTGAGTAGAACATGAGGGCCACAGAACATAAAACATGGAACATGTTCACAGGACAAAGAGACACCTAATTTGGCTTTGTTGCTTTGTTTGAACTACTGTTCTTCAAATAAAGTAGATGTGGAAGCTTTGCATATTCCCAAAATTCAAAGTACTTCACAATGTTTATAAATGTCTTGGGGAAAGAATCCCTTGATATTAAGAAACTCAGCCACTTAGTACCAAGCAAATAATCAAAATGGAAGTTTTGTCTTGGGCCAAGTTTTCCCAGTTACAGTCAGTCAGTCAGTCAACTTTTTTAAGTACCTACTATGCCCTAGGTACTGTACTAAACTCTGGGGATACAAAGAAAGATAAAAGACAGTCTCTGCTCTCAAGGAGTTCACAGTGTCTCTTCCATAAAGCTAATATTTTATTCCCACTGCACTGCTTGAAAGATGGATGAAAGAAAAAAAAGTGAATTTCTCTCTTCATTTTCCATTCTTCTTGCCCTCTGTCCTTGTCTATGTATAGCATGGAAATATGGTCTGTGAAGTCTATTAGGATCATGGTTCTTCTGCACTCATAGTGACTATGTATGAATGTAGGAGAGTCATACATTCTCTGAAGCCCCTACAATCCTCCTCATGTCAAGCACCACTGTAAAAAGCTACAAAAAGACTGCCTCATGTTTCCCTTCACTTCACTTTAGAATAGTCCATCCTCACCAAAATAGCTGGGAGGTCAGGGACTGAGACACTGGATGGACATGCAAGGGCAAGAAGGAGGAGGATAAAGAACAACAATCACTTCCTTTTTAGCTTTTCCCTAGTATTACATCTTAAATACAAAGCCAACAATTTGCAAACAGTTATAAAGAGACAGAAACTGGTGGAGAAATTTTTTTTAAAAAAGAGAAAGACATAATTTCTTCTTTTCAGCAGAAAGAAAATGACAGACTAGCTGACCTGAACCAACCTTACAGCACAAAACAAGATGTGCTTCCTGGTTACTGGAGCCGAAAAGAGTACCTGGAATCAGCTTTAGATCTCTCTGAATGGGGGGAAGAAAACCTCCAATTTTAAGAAGATAAGAGCAGCAAAGTAATATAGGAAATAATTCACTGTATTTTCTAAGAAAAAAATCATCACTCCATCTCAGAAATAAAGCTACAGAAGTGTATTCATATATCACTATGAAAGGGAGAGTCCTAATAGAAAGTTTTCTCCCTGTTATCCTTCAACCCATGGCATGCCATTGAGACAGACTTTTTTGGTTCACAATAAGTTGCTCAGAGTTCATCTCGCTCATCACTTGAAGTACAATAACATTCTGCACATTCACAAATGGAATTGAATGACATTTTTCTTTTCTCTTGTAAATAGGCATGATTCAAGATTTCAAATATTAAAGCTCTTTACTTCAGAAAGAGAAGATAAACTCTGATCCAATACTGATTTGTCCAGCTTTTTTTTGGACAGTTTTTTCTTTCCAACTAAGCATAAACACAGATGATTTGAATGGTTTATCATAATAGTGATAATAATAATAATAATAATAATAGCAGCTTACATTTATATTTTGGGGCTTACATTTATGATTTGAAAAGTGTTTTTCCCCTCACAACATCTGCATAAAATACTATACATCTTATATTCAGTATTTCTGGAGTGAGAAACCTGGTGACCTTTAAGATTTAAAGAACTCTTTATATATGCAGTATGCCATTCCCAGTATCCCAGCTCAAGAACAGTTGTATTCCAAACCAGGTAGGATCCATAGAGAACTGAAGCTGTTTCTCCTCATTTTTATAACTCACCAAATGGGTAGTTCTTCTTGTTTCAGTCACCAAATTTGTTTGACACAGCCTCAAGTCATAGAGGCCAACACGGAATTGCTGTCACCCCAAGTGCAAGTCCTTTTAGCAAGGAGTCAGAGCACATGTGTCTCATCATGAAACCAAAGTACATATGCTCAGCTTCTTGTGAGGTCTTCTGGTCTAACCTACCATTACCCATATATTGTGTTATGTTGGACTCCTAACAACCTAAAGTTGAAGTAGGTCCAGTTATTCTCATCCTCTTTTAAGAAATGGGAAATTAAAGTTCAGTATCATATAGCTCCTGAAGTAGGATTGCAAACCAAGTCTTTTCTGATTCCAAATCCAATGGTATTTCCACTGTCCTATACTACCTGAATATTCACATAAATTCAAACCCAGGTTTTCTAACTAAGTTATCAGCAATAAGATTTTAGTCTCCTTGCATAAATTCACAATAGGTAACACTCTGTAGAAAAGCATAGGAGAAGATATTGTTTTTACTTTTAAGAATGATTAGAAAATTGACCAGAAAGCATTAGTCAATAAACGGAGAGAAAAGTTCTGAGAAAGCTAACATTGTCTTTACAAGAGAAATGTGTGACAAGATAACTAGAAACAGAAATGATTTAAACAGAATCTACTTTGAAGAAATCAACTTCTTTGGAAGATGAACAACTTAGGTAATTTAGAGTTAGGCAAAGAGGCATTTTAAACCTGTTGAGATTATTTTTTAAAATTATGAACTTAATAATCAACAAAGATGTCAGGGGCAGCTAGGTGATGCAGTGGATAAAGCACTGGCCCTGGATTTAGAAGGACCTGAGTTCAAATCTGGCCTCAGACACTTGATACTTACTAGCTGTGTGACCCTAGGCAAGTCACTTAACCCTCATTGCCCAGCAAAAAAAAAAAAAAAACCAAAACAAAAAACAAACAAACAACAACAACAACAAAAAGATGTCCATGCACTTACAACACAGTGTTGTTGTGAAGAGAAAAAGAGATGTTATTGGGGGGGGGGGGTGGAGCTCCAGTAGGCACTTAACACAGTACCTGGTATATGGCAAAGAAGATATAGATTCTTATTTCTTTAATTCTCCTCCCCATTCCAATATACAAATAATTTATCTTATATGAAACTTTGAACTTCTATTATATAGTTTGTTTCTTCAAGTGTATAGTTATCACTCCTCTCCTCCATACTCTCAGTACAAACTCATCTGTTTGACATTTCAAAACCTTTACAACTTATCTACAATCTACCCTTTCACCTTTATTACACAATGCTCCCCTTTAGGTACTCCATACCCCAGCCATCCTAGTCTTCTTGCTATTATTCCTTAAATATAACACTCCTTCTCCTGGTCATATACACGGGGCATTCTTTATCTGTGGAATGAATTGCCTCCTCACCTCCATCTTTCTATATCTTAGAAAAGTGGTGCCAAACTCAAATAGAAATGGGGGGCTGCCAATAAGCCATATATAAGGATCCTTGTGGGTACTGGCACTCAGGAGTATTGTGGGCTACATGTGTGTCTAACACCTCTTCCTTAGAATCTATAGTTTGCTTCAAAGTTCATCTGACTTCACCAACTTCTCTGTTACCATTCCCTGAGCCTCTGGCTGCTAGTAATTTACCTTAAAAATCACATTATAAAAAAGCAAATTCCTTAAGAACAGGTATTGCTTCATTTTTGTGTTGGTATTCACAGTGCCCAATACTATAGGCTTAGCTCTTAACAAATATTTGCTTCTTTCATTGATTGTTTGACTAAGAAATGCTCCTTGTTCTCAAGGGAGCTTACAGAAGCTCTTTCTGTTTCAATCGTGTGATCTATATGTTATTGCGACCTACCATAAATAACCAAAATCTCACTTTCATTTTTTTAAAAATTCCTCATAAAGTGAATCCAGAAGAAACTCTCACCAAGTTATATGAAATATACAAGACATGCAATGGTCTATTACAGTGTTTTAGATCTCTCTGTATGAAGTACATAAAACTATTATCAGTGTTTCAGTTTCTGCATATTCTACTTTATATTTTAAGGATAAATATGCTCAAAGTAAGTTATGAAGAATGTTTGGGAAGCAAGATTTGCTAAACATTAGCACAATTGTTTAACAAAGTTATTACAATCTCCTTTGATAAATCTTAAATAGGAATTTACCTACATACTTGTATAAACTAAATATTTTTCAACTAGAAGGTAAAGAACTAACTTGTAAGACCTCTTAAGATCCAAACGATATTTAGTGAAATAGTTTTGTGCATGTAGAGTGAGCAGAAGATTGGGGCTCAAATCCTAGCTTTATCTCTTGTTTACAATTTAACCCAGAAATAACTTAAATACTTCTCTCAGTTTCCTCATCTGTAAAAAAGGGATTATGATACCTTCATTATTGCAATATCTTCTTCAGGGTGCTGGTAAGAGGATAAAATGATATAATGAATGAAAAACACTATTAACTATATGGATTAACTATAATTCATGATCTAAAATAGATTGTTATTTAAAGTTTCTAATGTTCTGCTAATTTTATCTTGTTTTGGTGGGTACATCCTTTAAAAAATGCAACCTAAGTGGCACAGTGGATAGAACACTAGACCTGGAGTCAGAAAGATTCATCTTTGAGAGTTCAGATTTGTCCTCATGTGTTTATTGGCTGTGTGACCTTAGGTAAGTCACAACCTCCTCATCTGTAAAATGAGCTGGAGAAGGAAATGACAAGCCACTTCAGTATCTTTGCCACAAAAAGATAAAATGGGAACACAAAGAGTTGCACATGACTAGAAAATGGCTATTCAACAAAAACAAAAGTTTCCTTTTTTAAAGCTATATTACATTTTTGTCACTAATTCTTCAGTTGCCATCTATTTAAGTATGTGATAGTTATTTTTTTCAAAATCCATTGCTGCTAAAGTAAAATATTTTGTTGAGCAATATCTTACCTATCAACACTTAATGGAAACACAGAAAGCACTATTTACTTTAATGAATGACTTTTGAAATAAAGCACATAGCAATGAATGAACAGCAGGAAAACATGAAGGGAGAGGTTTGGGAGGACAGAAGGGAATCATTTTTATATATACCCTATCTTCCCTTAAGTCACAAAATGCATTCATTAAATCTGATTGGTTTGGGATTTTAACACATATTATCACCATTGGGGTTTCCCACTACCAGACATAAGAATGATTTCATGAAGATAATGATGCCAATCTATGTGAATATCAGGATAGTTTCTAACTTTCTTGTAATTAAGTGTAATGGGTACCCTAGGATGCTAGCTATCTCAATCCATTACAAAGAATTCAAGAATCAGTTCCTTACTAAAGAAAGGCCTCCTCATGTTTCTTCCTAATGTGAATGTGGTTCTAGATTCACAAAAGTTATGCTAGAAGCAGGTCTTTCCAAGTTGGGGGTTGGGAATTCACTAGGACAGATTACTTGAGGTGAACTTGGAAAGAAATGAGAGATTCTAACAAGTTGGGGTGAGGAGAGAGCATTCCAGAAACAGGGGACTGATAGCTTGCAACAAAGTATAGAGAAAGAAGATAGATTTTTGTATGTGAAGGGCAGCAAGGATGAAAAGTTGACTAGAATATATTGTATGTAAAGGGGAATAATGTATAGGTAAATGGGCTGCTTTTGTGAAGAGAATGGATTAAAGGAGACACTTGAAGTAGGAAGATCAATTAGAATGTTATCACAATAATCCAGATGAGAGGTAATAAGGATTTGAACTGGAGTATTTGACTGTGAGTAGAGAAGTGATGCCCACTAGAAATATTGTTGAGATAGAATGAACAAAACTAAGCACCTCGTTGGATATAATGGGTAAGGGACAGTGCCAAGTGAAGAATGATGTTGAATTACACACTTGGGTGAATTTTAAGATGGTTATTCCCTTAATCCAAATAGGGAAGGTAGAGAGATTGATTTGGGGGAGGGAACAAAGATAAGCTCTGTCTTGAACATATTTATGTTGAAATAAATACATATAGATAGATAGATCTCAAATAGATAAATGTATTTATAGCTTTCTCTCCTTAGACATTAGATGCTATTATATACCTCTTGGATTTATAAGGAAGAATAAAGGGAACCCATTGGTAGGGTTAGCTCTGAGTTATCTTAGAGAGATACAGGAAAAGAATGGAAACCACTAACCAAAGGGCATCTATACCATTTGGATGAATGGAAAGAAGGTATAATTATATCTGCTTTGAAATCAATGTAGCTATTTCTCTTTGGAGGAGGGGAGGTGGAGAATGGACATTAAAGAGAGGACTTACAGGCATTCTTGTTGAAAAGACCTGAGCTAAATAGAAGATTTGACTTTCAAATACAAGACTCAAGAGAAGCATAAAAAGGTAAACATGAAAAGGAAATCATAAGGGATTTAATAAGGTTAAACAGTTTACATTCCTAAACAGGAAGATGATACTTGTAACTCTTAAGAACTTTCTCATTATTAGGACAATTGGAAGGAGTATATATAGACAGAGGGCACAGGTATAAGTTGAATATGAAGGAATGATATCTAAAAAAATAAAATTAAGGGGTGAGGAAGGAATGTGCTGGGAGAAAGCGAAAGGGAGAAGTGGAATAGGGTAAATTATCTCATAAAAGAGGCATGAAAAAGCTTTTACAGTGGAGGGAAAGATGGAGGAGGTAAAGGGGAGTGAGTGAACCTTACTCTCATTGGAACATTTAAGGAGGGACAAAGTGAAAGGAGAGAAAATAGAATAAAGAGAGCAGGAGGAAAATAGCATGGAGGGAAATACAGTTACCAATAGTAATTGTGAGGGGGAAAAATTGAAGCAAGTTTCTCTGATAAAGGCCTCATTTCTCAAACATACAGAGAGCTGAGTCAAAGTTATAGATAGAATATGAGTCATTTCCCAATTGATAAACGATCAATAGATATGAACTATTTTCCAGTGAAGTAATCAAAGTTATCTAGCCACATTAAAAATTATCTAGCTCACTACTGATTAGAGAGATGTAAATCAAAACAATTCTGGGGTACCACATCATACCTATTATATTGACTAATAGGACAGAAGAGGAAAATAACAAATTTTGGAGGGGATGTGGAGAAAATGAGACATTAATGCACTGTTGGTGGACTATTGAATTGATTCAACCATTCTGTAAAACAATTTAGAACTATACCCAAAGAGCTACAAAAATGTACTTACTTTGCCATTGCAATACCACTACCAGGTCTGTATCCAAAAAGAGATTTAAAAAAACAAAAAGGAAAAGCATCTATATGTACAAAAATATCTGGTGTCAAATAAGTAGAAATTGGGGGGATTCCCATAAATTGGGAAATGGATGAACAAATTGTGGTATGTGATTATGATGGAATATTATTATGTTATAAGAAATGAGGAGCAGGATGCTCTCAGAAAAACTTGGAAAGACTTACATGAATTCACAGAGAGTAAAATGTACTCTGTACAAAGTAACAGCAATATTATAAGATGATCAGTTGTGAATGACAGCTATTCTCAGCAATACAATGATCCAAGACAACTCTGAAGGACTTATGATGAAAAATGATATTCATCCCCAGAGAAAGTCTTGATGGTGTCTGAATACATATTGAAGCATACTTTTTAAAACTTTATTTCTCATGAGGTTTTTTTCTATATTTTCTTTCACAACAGGACTAACATGGAAATGTTTTCCATGACTACACATGTATAAACTATATCAAATTGTTTGCCTTCTCAATCTGGAGGGGGGGAAGGAAGAGAATTTGGAACTCAAAGTTTTTAAAAATAATGTTAAAAATTGTTTTACATGTAATTGGGGAAAATAAAGTATCTAAATAAATTTTTAAAAGATAAGCTATCCACAAGGTCAACATGAAGAGGAAGTATATTTTTTGAATGGGGTGAGGTAAGAGGGTTGTTCCTTCTGGTAAACAAACATAATGCACACTAATGATTAAATGAGGTTCCAGAAGGAGGCTAGCTTGGTACATGCATTATAAAAGAAGATTATTTGATATATATTTTTTATTTTCTGCAAAGTATATGCATTCACTGCTTACCCACCCCCACCTCCAACTAGACTATTACTACAGTAGCACAGGCTAGAACTCTGGCCCTGGAATCAGGAAGACCTGACTTCAAATCTGACCATTGATTCTTATAAGATGTATAACTTTTGGCAAGTGACAATCTCTATCCTCTTCAGTTTCTTCAGCTATAAAATAGCAATAATAATACTATATACCTGGCAGGGTTTTTGTGAAGTTCAAATGAGATAATATTTATAAAGCACCAAGCATATGCTATGAAACTGCATATTCCCTTCCTTTTGCCCATTAGACTCTGAGTTCCTTAAAAGCAGCATCTTTCTTTGTATTCCCAGAACTTAGCAGAGCGCCTGACACATAGTAGATAGTAGATAAATACTTACTAACTGAATGAATGTTGGGGCTAATTTTTATCTTTGTGCCCCCAGAATCTAGTACATTTACCTGGTGCATATACAGCCTGGGTTTAATCAATGCTTTTGGATTAATTGTTCTATATATCATTTTTAGAGAGAGCATAATTAACTGACCTCTCTGCTTTGAGCCTGTGCTCCTCAAAAAAGATTTGACTAAGAGAAGGTTAAAAGTTGGTATTTGTGTTTTAACGTCGTCTGAGACCTTGCTGCATTCTTTTCTAAAGTACTTTAAATCGAGGTTTATTTTCTCATTTCTGTCACTAGGTCACTTTGACTTATGGTACAGTGATGGCTACCACATAAAGCTTCCTTTGAAGGTGACTGGAGTTTTGAGCTTGAATCAGCACCACAGGGATACAGAGAAAGGCAAGACTCCGTTCCCCTGTCAAACTCAGACAATGTGTGATAGCTCAGGTGTTTATGCTCTGTACTTCTGTTTGACAAGGCTAATGTGGAACTGAATTAAATATTAATTTGTCTAATATGTTAGACATATAGAAGTAGACAGGAAACACAGCAGGCAAAATTGCATTTCTGACTGTTAAGAATACTATTATAGTCTTCTTTGTACCTCATGCTGTTTTCATACTTGTAGACTGATGTTTATTTTTACAGTATCATACCTGCTGTCATCCATATCATTACCAGCTCATCTCCTTATATGCTGTAGTAAAAAAGTAATCGATATTGTATACTGTAAGAAGGTCTTTAAACTTAAGTTCCTCTCTTTTGTCTCCTGACAATAACTTACTTAAAAATTCCTTCCAAATTTTAGCAAATTATTTCATTACATATCTTTTGGATGTCTACTCAGTACAAGATACTTGGCTAGCTCTTGCCAGGGATACGGCAATTAACATGTCATTTAAGCTCTCCAGGTACTTAGAAATTAATCAGAGTAAACACATAAACTAATGGAAGTAGAGAATCTTGCTATATACACAAGTTAAAAAAAAATATTGAGCTCCTACTATGTTCAAAACACCCTTAGTTGATGAACATACAATGACAGACCCTGACCTCAAAGAGCTTACATTTTGCTGTGTGACATGCACATAGATCAGGTTAATGTTGAGTAGGGAGTCAAGGGGAAAGAGAGAGATCAGTAATCAATAAGCACTTAATTTCAAAGTCAGTAAACATTTATAAGTGCCTACTATGTGTCGGTCACTGTGCTTAAGGACTGAGAATACAAATATGAAAAATGAGAGATAAATTCTGCAATTTCTGCAAGGAGCTTACAATATAATTGGGAAAAACACACAAAAGGAAGCTGAACAGGAAGACTGGGAGAGGTGGGGATTGTGGAAATTTCAGAGATGTTCCAGAGTAGCACAGCCAGGCAAGAATGAAAACTTCTGAAGTGAGTTGGCTTCTCAAATGGAAATTTTGGAGGTCATGGCTCCACTGTTCAGTCACAGGGGCAGAGGGTAGTGATGAAGTAGAGTACCAAGGCTGAAAGGATATTGCAAGATGATGAGGTTTTCCTTAATGACCTTGCTGGCTGCGTAGTGGAGAAGTCAGAGCCAGGTGAGAAGTGAGATCAGACAAAGTGCTCTAGGACTTGCATAATAATAACAATAATAATAAATAGCATTTAAATTGTGCATTACAAATATTATCTCATTTTATCTTCAAAATAACTTAGAGGTAGGTATGCTTTAATTATCCCCATTTTAAAGATAAGGAAATTGAGGTAAAGAGAGGTTAAATGATTTGCCCAGAACCACAAAGCTAATAAACATCTAAGGTAGAATTTGAACCCATAACTCCAGGTCCAGGGCTCTATCCAATAAATCATTTAGCTGCTTCATGTGGAATTTGAGCTGAACTATAATAACAGATAACCTGGAGCAGCTGGGTGGCACAATAGATAGACTATCAGCTCTGGATTCAGGAGGACCTGAGTTAAAATCCAGCCTCAGACACTTAACACTTGCTAGCTGTGTGACCCTAGGCAAGTCACTTAACCCCAATTTCCTCACCAAAAACAAAACAAAACAAAACAAAAAACAACAGATAATCTATCCACAAGGCCAATAGGAAGAGGAAGTACATTTTGGGAATGGGGTGGGAACATTAGAACAACTGAACTACCTGAACGCCTACAAAAATATTTGGGGACTGCATATCAAATCTGAGAAGCAGGAGTAGTCCAGACTAGATGAAATATAGAGTATATAAGAAATAAAATTGGAAAGGAAGCTTTGAGCCAAATTGCAGAGGATCTTAAATGTCAGCCAAAGGGATTTTTATTTTATTCTATAGATAATAGGGAAAGCTTCTAAGCAGGGCAATGGCAGGGTCAGACATGTATCTAAGGAAGGTTATTTTGGCAGCTATGAGGGATGAACTAGAGAGAAGATAAAATAAAACCAGGAAATAACAGTATGTCAGGAGAGGTAGGAATCAATCAATCCATAAACATCTGTTAAGCACCTACTATGTGCCAGGCACTGTGTTAAACACTAGGAATACAAAAATGACCCCAAAAATTCCCAGCCCTCAAGGAGTTTACAATCTAATGGGGGAAGATAACATACAAACAAATATATACAAAGCAAGATATATTATACAGGATATACAGAAAGTAATTAAGAGTGAAGCCACTAGAAATAAGAGGAGTTGAGAAAAAGACTTCCATTAAAAGAAGAGCTTTCAGTTAGGATTTTAAGGATGTTAAGGAATTCAGTAGGCAGAGCAGAGAGTGTGTGTGTTCCAGGTATGCAGAAATCCAGAGAGAATTCCCAGGGCCTTTAAAGATGAAGTGTTTGTTCCTAGAAAAACAAGGAGGCCAAAGTCACTGGATTGAAGAGTAAATGTAGGGGAGTGAGATATAAGAACACTGGAAAGGTAGGAGGGGGATAGGTTTTGGAGGGCTTTGAATGTCAAACAGAGCATTTTGTATTTGATCCTGAACACAGAAGGGAGACACTAGAGTTTATTGAGTAGGGGGGTGGCATGGTCAAAACTGCACTTTAGGAAAATCACATTAGTGACTGAATGGAAGATGAATTGGAATGGAGAGAGATTTGAGGCAGGCAGACTAACTAACTGGCTATTACAATAATTCAGGCATGAGGTGATAAGCATATGATAGCAGTGTCAAGAGAGAAGAGGGAATATTCAAGAGATATTGAAAAGACAAAATTGACAGACAAGATATTGGAAATGGGGAGTGAGAGATAGTGAAGAATCCAGAATGTCTCTCAGGTTGCAAGCCTGAGAGACTGGGTGGATGGTGTTACCCTATACAGTAATAAGGAAGGTTGGCCCAGGGCAGGGGGAATCAGTTAGGCAGAAAGATAATGGGTTCTGTTTTGGACGTATTCACTTTAAAATGACTACTAGATAGCCAATTTGAGTAGTCTTGAAAGCAGTTGGAGATGCAAGATGGAGGTTAGCAGACTTTCAGGCAATAAAGGTAGAGCATAGAGACTGTAATTAAATCCATGGGAGCTGATGAAATCACCAAGCAAAATAGTATAGAGAGAAGAGGACCAAGGAGAGAACCCTGAGGGACACATGCTATAGAAGAGAAACCCACAAAGGAGACATAGGAGGAGAAATCAAATGGGTAGGATGAGTAGCAGAAGTGAGTGGTATCTCAAAAACCTAGAGAGAAGAGAGAATTGAGGGGGAAAGAGTAATCTAGGGTCAAAGGCTGCAGAGAGGTCTAAAAGAATAAGAAGAGAGAAAAGGTCACTGGATTTGGCACCCTGAGCTAGTGCTGTTCCCATGTGAATGAAGAGAAAGGAATGAATGTAATCCAAGCTCAACTCTAATAATTAAAGCTGTAAGAGTTTTAAACAATTAGTTAGCAAAGTTTAGGGAAGAAAGAAATAACATTCAGTTGGAGAGTTCAAGGAGTATTTCATGACACAGGTAGCATTTGAGCTAAGCCTTGAAAGATGAATAGAATTTGAAAGGTGACTGGGAGAGGAAACATTCCAGATGATGAAAACAGCATGATCGAAAGGTAAGAGATAGGCATGTTTCTGAAATAATGAGTAATCTATTTTTATTGGATCATAGTAAAATAGAGGACCATTGAGAACTAAGGTATGAGGAAGATTGAATCTGGATTGTGAAGGGTTTTGAATGCTAAACTATGGGTTTAATTCAAAGGGAAGCTTTTGAAGCATTTTAACTATAGGAATGGTATGACCAGAAAGTTCTACTTATGAAAAATTCAGCTGGTAGCAGTATATAGCATGGGTTGGAGTTGGGACAGACTAAAAGGTAGGAGTCTGTTGCAATTGTCTAGGTAGAAAGCAGTATAGTCTTTAAAGAGGGCAATGACAGAGATAGAAAAGAATTAGATGAATTTAGTACACATTTTGAAAGTAGTATCAATGGGGATTCATGACTAATTGAAAGTCAGGCGGAACCAGACAACTATTGAAAAATGATACTCCCTCCTTCCCCTAACCCTGCTTAGTCAGATAGATGATAGATAGATAGATAGATAGATAGATAGATAGATAGATAGATAGATAGATAGATAGATAGATAGAAAGAAAGAAAGACAGATGATAGAGACACACATACATATATACACACACAAACAGAAGAGGTTGCTACGTGTCAAGGGATGGAATGGGATATATTAGATTAATGTGAGGTAAAAACACAAAAGGTATCAATAAAAAAGGTTTGTTAAAAGGAAGTAGAGGGGGCAGCTAGGTGGCACAGTGGATAGAGCACCAGCCTTGGATTCAGGGGGACCTGAGCTCAAATCTGGCCTCAGACACTTGACACTTACTAGCTGTGTGATCCTAGGCAAGTTACTTAACCCTCATTGACCCGCAAAAGAAGAAAGAAAAATATATATATATATGTATGTATAATGTAATATATACACATATTTGTATATACAAACATTTGAGCATGTATGTATATGACTGCTACATATTTATATAATATATAGTGTATTATGTGTATATTTACATGTCTCTCATCATAGAGGATTGGAACCATTTCATACTTGTTTTTGTATCCTCAAAGCCTAGTATACTGCCGGGTATATAGTAAGTGTTTAATAAATATTTGTTGATTGATCAAATGCCTAGTACAATTTTCTCTAGAAGTAGTGGATATTAATACAAATGTTATTCATTTCATAATAATCTTTCCTGCCATTAATTCTTATAGATTCTTGATGCTTGTCTTTTATTCCAATTGATTCCCTTCTCTCCTTTTGTTTGTCTAACCTTCACATATCTTTCTAAAGAATTCATCTTTAAAACAACAGCTGAAGAAAGATGTTCAGAGCCCACGTTTCCAATGCTGTTCTTCTGTCCCTTTTTATGCCTTTGTGAGAAAGTCAAAAGTAGTAAGACAGAGGACCCTTAATTCTAGCCTAAGAGTTGTCCTCTGATATAATTTTTTTTTTTTTTTTGTGAGGCAATTGGGGTTAAGTGACTTGCCCAGGGTTACACAGCTAGTAAGTGTCAAGTGTCTGAGGCCAGATTTGAACTCAGGTACTCCTGACTCCAGGGCCAGTGCTCTATCCACTGCGCCACCTAGCTGCCCCGATATAATTTTAATAAAGAAAAAAATAGGCAGGGCAAACATAAGAGTCTATTAACCTTCTAACCCATATTCCAGTTATAAATCCCTATTCCCATATATCATAGTCAGGCTCATAATAAAGAGGTTAAGAACTTAAACTGTATGCTGTAACAAGCCTTATTATCCAAATTTACCTAGAAAATGTTAGAGAAGCGGATCACATGGTATTATACAGTCCATTTCACTGAATAGAGGTCTAGCTACACCTTTTGTGGCCTTTAATGCAGTAACTTTTCCAGGTCCTTTCCCCAAATACCTTTTTTTTCCTGTGTTTAAAAGGTTGACTTATAGACACTTGAGAGATGGTCAGCCTGTCCTAACTAATCCCCACCATTCAGTAGAAAATGCTTTTAAATGGATAGTGTATTCTAGTAATATTTATGAATATAGGTACAACCAACCAATTCTCAGTTGAGAAGTGAGAACTCAGAAAATTGTTACTGTAGCCTCCTAGCGTATTTCTAAAAGCAAGTTATGTACTTGTTCTGGCCTCTAGACTGAAGCCCTAATGAGATTAAAATGTAATTGGGAAATACTTTAAAAATAAATGCAAACACATATAACATAGACAATGTTAATTCATGGTTTTCTAAGTCATTATGTCACTCGCAGAGATCCATTTTTATTGGGGTTTGACACCATTGTCTTATACCACTCACTAGCATGGTCTTATAAGCTCTAGGGTTCACACATCAAAACACAGTAGCAGAATCTAAGAGGCTTAGTTCATTTCATTACATGTTTTGGGGTATTGTTTCTGACATGCCCTCTGATGAGTATTCAATTATCCTCTCACTTCCTCCCCTCCTCTCCCTCCCACCACACACACTTTAAGACATGGTGGTCTTCAGACAGTGATTGGCTAAAACAGTAATGCTTATGTCCAGACAAAGGACTGAAAATTTTTAGCTTTTCTTATGCAACACCCTTGGGATGGGATCAACAGAAACCCCTTTTTTGCCTCTCTACTTTAGATACTACCTGTGTAGTCTTGTCTAAATCTTCGTGACCCCTTTCTGAGTTTTCTTGATGAACATACTAGAGTGGTTTGCCATTTCCTTCACCACCTTATTTTATAGATGAGGTACTGAGGCAAACAGGGTGAAGTGACTTGCCCAGTTTCACACAGCTAGGTAAGTGTCTGAAGCAGGATTTGAACACATGAAGATGACTCTGATTCTAAGCTCGGTTCACTATCCATTGTTCCACCTAGCTGCCCTCCAGGTCAGGCACCCTATCCGCTCTACCACTTAGCTGCCCTACCTCTCTACTTAGCCAAGGCTTTGAGAATCCTCCCATCCTCCGGTTGTCAACTTTCTATATATCCATGACTTTTCTGAATATTGGAGTTTGGACAATGGGGTTTCATGGCTCAAAAATTTAAGGACACCAAAATCAGAAAGAACTATTAAATCACAAAACAAAATGTATATTAAAATGAGATGACTGATAGATAGATCTTATTTTAATATAGACAATTCATTCCATGTGAAATCATTCCATGAAAACAGTAAAGATGAGCTTGCTTACATGATAGTTTGGGGGGATTTATTTATCTGTCTTGGGTTTTGGAATAATAATTTTAGCAAACAGAAAAGTTGGGCTTTTCTGTGATGCTACAGATGTTGGGGCTTTTTATACTGATGGCATTAGTCAAATAGACATATGACAGGAAGCCAGAGAAGGAACCCATTATACACTTCTCTAACCTTTTCCACTACTTTCTATAATAATTATATTACAATTTTGTCCCATTTTCTGTGCCTGCAATTCAAATGATAATTTCTTTAAGAAAAGGTTTTCTTAGAAAGTGCTGGTGCAAGTTTATACAATATATTGACTGCTATGACCTTTATTTTGAAACTTATAGCCATATCATCCCCAAGCCAATCTCTTTGAGAGCTTTGTGGTTGATTTAGACAAGACTACGCAGGTAGTATCTAAAATCTATCCTCTATCCTCCTCCTGGTTGACATATTTGTCTAAGAGCAGTTACATAGTACCAGACTAACGTTTTATAAAAATTCTTTTCTAATAAGCTTAAGCATTATCTTGGCACAAAATGTAGCCCCTTTGATTAGCCTCCTCCAATTGGTGATTAGGCAGATAAAATAGTGAATGGAAGGCATCTCTAATCACAGTGGTACACTGTGAAATGCAGTACACTCTAGAGCTCAGATACTGCTCTCCCTAAAGAGATTGTAATAGGGTAGAAGGGATTTAAAATTTTAGAGATGGGAGGGGACTAAGAGGACAATAAATCCAGTCCAATTCCTATCTTCAAACCCTGGTGCAGAAATCTTGTCCATCTCCCTGTCTTCAGGACCTTTTGAAGATTTTGAGTACATCTCCATGCCTTCAGGCAAGTCTAACCATCTTATTTTCAATTTCCTCAGAGTCTAAATTCTGTCATTTCTAACTATGCATAAAATTCTTACTTGGTCCCTGGCATTGATTAAGGTGAAAAGATTCATTATTCCTGGATAGCCTTTATGTGCAAATTTCTTATCACTACACAGAGGTGTTTTTATTATATGGTAGTTACCTTGTCATCTAGGTCCAAGAATATGAAATTATATTAAAATGTGGCTGCATGTAATGTTCTTTTTATTGTGTTCTTTAAACATTACAAAATGCCAAGCCTGAAATAAAAAGCCTTTTTAAGGTGACCATCTATTTTTTTGCTAAATATAACCATCAAAATGCATTGTGCCTTGAAAATAATAGCATGCTACCAACCCCCTTAATCAATATTCAACCAAATCATGTTCCTCCTATCTGCATAACAGGAAGTTTCTGCTTATCTTAGCCATGAAGCATTCTTCAGTCATGGAAGAGACCAAAGTATACTTTCAACTGATATGTAAGTAATAGCTACTTTCATGATAATCCATAAAGTATGTCTCTTTAAAACTCTTTATCCTGAGAGTACCCTGTGATTTAGGTAGTGCTGATGTTTTAATTGATGGTTGTGCTAAAGTTCTATATGACTGCAAGACTTTCTTTCCTTAAATTCTTTCAATGGTAAAATATATACTCCATAATATATTCCTTCTTGCTATACAAATTATACTTCTCATAATTTAGTTATCACTGAAATTCTTTACTCTTTTACCAGAGGGAGAGGGCCAACAGACAAGAGACTAAACAGGAGGAAGGAACTTAAGACAGTATAAAAAGATGCAGAGAGGTCAAGAAGCATGAAGATTGAGAAGAAAAAAATTGTCACCTTTAGAAATTAAGGAAACATTGACCCAGTTTATAAACTGCATAAGCAACTTGAATGACTACTGTACTATTATAATCATGAATTGTATGAATAGAAACTAATAAAAAAATTAAATGAAGTGTTTATGTTGGAGTAAAAGCATCATAAAGAAGAAAGATCAGAGCTCTAGAAATAGGATCCAAGACACAAAAAGATTAAAAGAGAAAGTGGTTTAAGGGAAAGAAAAAGTGGTGAAAAACAATAGCAGTCATCTACCAAAAAATAAAAATGTGGGAGTCAGAGGAGAAGAAACCAGGCATTGGAAACCTGATTTTCATAATTACCTGAGGCAGGAATTGAAAGCTAGGAATTTTAATTGAAAAAAAAATGGTTAAGATTAGAGAAATGCAAATTAAAACAACTCTGAGGTACCACCTCACACCTATCAGATTGGTAATATGACAAAAAAGGAAAATACTAAATGTTGGAGAAGCTGTGGAAAAATTGGAACATTAATGCATTGTTACTGGAACTGTGAACTGATCCAACCATTGTGGAGAGCAATTTGGAACTATGTCAAAAGGGCTATAAAGCTGTGCACACCCTTTGACCCAGCAATACCACTATTAGGTCTCTTTTCCCAAAGAGATCATAAAAAAGGGGAAAGGACCCCCATATACAAAAATATTTATAGCTGCTTTTTTGTGGTGGCAAGGAATTGGAAATTGAGGGGATGCCCATCAACTGGGGAATGGCTCAAAAAATTGTACTATATGAATGTAATGAAATACTATTGTGCTGTAAGAAATGATGAGCAGGCAGATTTCAGAGAAACCTGGAAGGACTTACATGAACTGACACTGACTGAGGTAAGCAGAACCAGGAGAACATTGTATAAAGTATCAATAATATTGTGTGTTGATCAACTGTGATTTACTTGACTCTTCTCACCAATATAATGGTCCAAGATAGTTCCAAAGGACTCATGATGGAAAATGCTCTCCAAATCCAGAAAAAAAAAAAAAAACTCTGGAATCTAGATGCAGATTGAACCATACTATTTCCATTTTTTGTTTGTTTTTCCTTTTTGAGGTTTTTCCCTTTTGCTCTGATTCTTCTTTCACAGCATAACTAATGCAGAAATGTGTTTAATGTGATTGTACATATATATCCTATATCAGATTGCTTGCTGTCTGGGGAGGGGAGGGGAAGGGGAGGGAGGGAGAAAAATTTGAAACTAGAAATCTTATAAAAAACAAATGTTGAAAACTATCTCTACATGTAACTAGAAAACAATAAAATACTTTTATGATGAAAAAGAGCTTGGGGAGGAAATATAATTAGTATTCACCTCACCAAAGGTAGTTAGAGTATCATTCATTTAAAAAAAAAAGACTTTAAGCATAGGCTGATTAATCATCAAAAGATAAATAGTTTATTGAACCCTTCTATACAGCCACAAGGTACTGTACAAGATGATGTTTATAGACCTTCTAAGATGATTTGCAATATCATTTCTGAAATTGATGAGGCCAGTGGTGTGTAGGAAGAGAAACAAAAGGAAAATATGGCATATAGTTACCAAAAACTAATAAAAGATTTTGTTTTTCCCTTCTACTTCACCATGGATTCTTCATTAAGTATCATCCCAGTGTAGGGCTGGCATTATTGATGACAATACACTTTCCGAGACATCTAATTTAATACTTTTTCAAACAATAAGTTAAATGCCAACTCTTAGATAATGTCAATCATTCACTCTTTACCATTCAAATGTAGGCTGTCAAGGGAATGTTTTCCATCAACCCCAACACTACCTGCAAAAAAAAATGAAGAAAGTCATTACATGTCCAATATGAAAAACAAAAGCCCATAAGCACATCATCAAAAAGAATAGACAAGGGGGCGGAGCCAAGATGGTGGAGAGGAAGCAGCAAGCTGCCTGAGCTCTCCTTCTGTTCCCTCAAAACGAACATTAAATCAAGCCTCTGGACGGATTCTGAAACTACAGAACCTGCAAAGAGACAGAGAGACACAGTCCTCCAACCAGAGATAATTTAGAAGACTTCAGGAAAAGGTCGGTCTGACTCGGGCAAAAGGGAGGCCCAGCGCAGGGCAGCAACCCAGCGCCGAGGGGGTCAGGGCAAGTCAGCAGGAGCTGCGGGCCACAGCCGAACAACTGAGGCTCCCGGAACCTGATTCAAAAATCTGGTGGCCAAGAAGGACAGTGGAAAAACTTACCTGCACCGGCTGAGAGGGCCACGAACGGCGGGATCAGACGGCGGGATCAGACGCCGGGGTCTGGCGCCTGGCTGGCCGAGCACAATCAGACAGGAAGTGCAGGGCGGGGCATCTCCACTCACCATAAAGGCCTCAGAGTAAAAGCCCGGTCACACAGCACCTATACACCTGCACAAGAAGCCCAAAACAGGGACCCTGGTGCCCCCAGAGCAGACCTCAACTTAAAGAATAAATAAATAAGCTGCAATAATGAGTAAGAAGCAAAAAAGAGCCCTCTCCATTGAGAGCTTCTGTATCAATAGGGAAGAAGCCAACACAAACTCAGATGAGGACAATAGCCTCAAATTGGCTACATCTGAAGCCTCACAAGGGAAGGTGAATTGGTCGCAAGAACAAAAAGCCTTCCTGGAAGAGCTCAAAAAGGATTTTAAAAATCAATTGCAAGAGGTAGAAGAAAAAATGGGGAGAGAAATGAAAGCAAAACAAAAAACCTATGAAAAAAGAATCAGCAGCTTAGAAAAGGAAGCTGAAGAAAACAAAGCCTTAAAAAATTCATTTGGCCAAATGGAAAAAAAGTTGCATAATCTCACTGAAGAAAACAATACCTTAAAAAATTCACTTAGCCAAATGGAAAAAAAGGTGCATAATTTCACTGAAGAAAACAGTACCTTAAAAAATTCACTTAGCCAAATGGAAAAAAAGGTGCATAATCTCACTGAAGAAAACAGTACCTTAAAAAATTCACTTAGCCAAATGGAAAAAAAGGTGCATAATCTCACTGAAGAAAACAATGCCTTAAAAATTAAAGTGGGACAGTTGGAAGATAAGGAATCCATGAGACACCAAGAATCAGTCAAGCAGAATAAAAAAAATGAAAAAATAGAAGAAAATGTGAAATACCTCATTGGAAAGACAACTGATCTGGAAAACAGATCAAGGAGAGACAATCTGAGAATCATTGGACTGCCTGAAAGCCATGACCAGAAAAAGAATCTAGATACCATATTCCAGGAAATTATTAAGGAGAACTGCCCTGATATCATAGAATCAGAGGATAAAATCATCATTGAAAGAATCCATCGATCACCTCCTGAAAGAGACCCCAAAAGGAAAACTCCAAGGAATATTGTAGCCAAATTCCAGAATTATCAGGTGAAGGAGAAAATACTCCAAGCAGCCAGAAAGAAGCAATTTAAATATCATGGAGCCACAGTCAGGATTGCTCAGGACCTGGCAGCTTCAACATTAAAGGACCGCAAGGCTTGGAATATGATATTCCGGAAGGCAAAGGAGATTGGATTGCAGCCGAGAATCTATTACCCAGCAAAAATGTGCATTTTCTTTCAGGGGAAAAGATGGACATTTAATGACATTGGCGACTTTCAATCTTTCCTGGTGAAAAGACCAGAACTGAATAGAAAATTTGATCTCAACATACAAGACTCAAGAGAAGTTTAAAAAGGTAAACAGAGGGGGAAAAAAAAAAAGTTACCCTATTAGGTTAAACTGTTTATATCCCTACACAGGAAGATAATACTCATAACTCTTAAGAACTGTAAATGTATTTGGGCAGAGAGAAGGACTTTATATAGAGGGTATAAATATAAATTGTCTTTGATGTGATAATACAAAAGAATTAAGGGGATAAAAAGGGAGTCTATGGGGAGGAGAGGAAAGGGGAGGTGGAATGGGATGAATTATATCATATGAAGAGGTGGAAAAAAACCTATTATAACAGAGGGAAAGAAAGGAGGGGGGAACATGGTTTCAACCCTATTCTCATTAGATTTGACTCAAAGAGGGAATAACATATACGTTCATTGGGATAAAGAAACTTAACTCATTCTTTAGGGAAACAAAAGGGGAAGGGAAAGGGGGGGGCTGATAGAAGGGAGGACAAAAGCAAGGGAGAAAAGGGTAAAGAAAAGGGAGGGGGGTGATAAAAAGGGAGGGCAGATTGGGGGAGGCAGGGGTAAGAAGTAAAACGTCGGTGAGGAAGAATAGGGTGAAAGAAGGGGGGAAAAGTACAAAGGGGGTAAATAGAATGGAGGGGAATAGACAGTCAGTAATAATAACTGTGAATGTGAATGGGATGAACTCTGCTATAAAACGGAAGCGAATTGCAGAGTGGATTAAAAACCAGAACCCTACAATATGCTGTTTACAAGAAACACATTTGAAGCAGAGAGATACACACAGAGTAAAGGTAAAAGGCTGGAGCAGAATATATTATGCCTCAGCTAAAGTAAAAAAGGCAGGGGTAGCAATCCTTATCTCAGACAAAGTGCAGGCAAAAATAGATCTCATTAAAAGAGATAAGGAAGGAAATTACATCTTACTTAAAGGTACTATAGATAATGAAGTAATATCAATATTGAATATGTATGCGCCAAGTGGTATAGCATCCAAGTTCTTAGAGGAGAAGTTAAATGAGTTACAAGAGGAATTAGATACTAATACTATACTAGTGGGGGATCTGAATCTCCCCCTCTCAGAATTAGATAAATCTAGCCAAAAAATAAATAAGAAAGAAGTGAAAGAGGTGAATAGATTACTAGAAAAGTTAGACATGATAGATGTCTGGAGAAAATTGAATGGGGATAGAAAGGAATATACCTTTTTCTCAGCAGTACATGGCACATTTTCAAAAATTGACCATGTATTAGGGCACAAAAACATCATAGTCAAATGTAGAAAGGCAGAAATAGTAAATGCATCCTTCTCAGATCATGATGCAATAAAAATTACATGTAAGAAAGAGCCAGGGAAAAGTAGAATGAAAATCAATTGGAAACTAAATAATTTCATTCTAAAGAATGAATGGGCCAAACAAGAAATCATAGAAACAATCAATAACTTTATCCAAGAGAATGACAATAATGAGACAACATACCAAAATCTATGGGATGCAGCCAAAGCAGTGCTTAGGGGAAAATTTATAGCTCTAAATGCTTACATGAATAAGAAAGAGAAAGAGGAGATTAATGAATTGGGCATGCAACTTAAAAAGCTAGAAAAAGAACAAATTAGAAATCCCCAATTAGACACTAAATTAGAGATCCTGAAAATTAAAGGAGAAATCAATAAGATTGAAAGCAAAAAAACTATAGAATTAATCAATAAAACTAAGAGCTGGTTTTATGAAAAAACCAATAAAATAGATAAAATATTGGTTAATTTGATTAAAAAAAAGAAAGAAGAAAACCAAATTACCAGTATCAAAAATGAAAAGGGTGATGTTACCACCAATGAAGTGGAAATTAAAGCAATAATTAGGAAATATTTTGCCCAACTGTATGCCAATAAATTTGACAATCTAAATGAAATGGATGAATATTTACAAAAATACAAACTGCCCAGGTTAACTGAAGAGGAAATAAAATCCTTAAATAAACCCATATTAGAAAAAGAAATTGAACAAGCTATTAATGAACTCCCTAAGAAAAAATCCCCAGGGCCAGATGGGTTTACGGGTGAATTTTACCAAACATTTAAAGAACAATTAATTCCAATATTATACAAATTATTTGGAAAAATAGGTGAAGAAGGAGTTCTACCAAATTCGTTTTATGACACAAATATGGTAGTGATACCAAAACCAGGCAAAGCAAAAACAGAGAAAGAAAATTATAGACCAATTTCCCTAATGAATATTGATGCTAAAATCTTAAATAAGATATTAGCAAGGAGATTACAGCAAGTGATCACCAGGATAATACACTTTGACCAGGTGGGATTTATACCAGGAATGCAGGGCTGGTTCAATATTAGGAAAACTATTAACATAATCAACCACATCAATAAGAATACCAACCAAAATCATATGATTATCTCAATAGATGCAGAGAAAGCTTTTGACAAAGTACAGCACCCATTCCTAATAAAAACACTAGAGAGTTTAGGAATAGGGGGAGCTTTCCTTAGAATAATAAACAGTATCTACCTAAAGCCATCAGCAAGTATTATATGCAATGGAGATAAATTAGAGGCCTTCCCAATAAGATCAGGGGTGAAACAGGGATGTCCATTATCACCCCTATTATTTAATATTGTTCTAGAAATGTTAGCTTTAGCAATCAGAGAAGAGAAAGGAATTAAAGGAATTAGAATAGGCAAGGAGGAAACAAAACTATCACTCTTTGCAGATGATATGATGGTATACTTAAGGAATCCTCGAGAATCAAGTCAAAAATTACTTGAAACAATTAGCAACTTTAGCAAAGTAGCAGGATATAAAATAAATCCACATAAATCATCAGCATTTCTATACATGACCAACAAAGTCCAGCAGCAAGAGATAGAAAGAGAAATTCCATTTAAAGTAACAGTAGGTAATATAAAATACTTGGGAGTCTACTTGCCAAGACAAACCCAGGAACTCTATGAACACAACTACCAAACACTCTTCACACAAATCAAATCAGATCTAAATAATTGGAAAGATATCAATTGCTCATGGATAGGCAGAGCTAATATAGTAAAAATGACAATACTGCCTAAATTAATTTACTTATTCAGTGCCATACCAATCAGGCTACCTAAAAATTATTTTATACAGCTAGAAAAAATAATAACAAAATTCATCTGGAAAAACAAAAAATCAAGAATATCCAGGGAAATAATGAAAAAAAATTCACAGGAAGGTGGGTTAGCGGTACCAAACCTGGAGCTTTACTATAAAGCGGCAGTCATCAAAACTATCTGGTACTGGCTAAAAAATAGAGTGGTAGATCAATGGAATAGGCTAGGCTCAGGAAATGCAGTAGTAAATGACACTAGTAATGTAGTGTTTGATAAACCCAAAGACTCCAGCTTCTGGGATAGGAACTCAGTATTTGACAAAAACTGCTGGGAAAACTGGAAGATAGTATGGCAGAAATTAGGCTTAGACCAACATCTTACACCTTATACTAAAATAAGGTCAAAATGGATACATGATTTAGACATAAGAGGTGATACCATAGGTAAATTAGGAGAGAAAGGAATAGTGTACCTATCAGATCTTTGGAAAGGAGAACAGTTTTTGACCAAACATGAGATAGAGTATATTATAAAATGCAAAGTGGATGATTTTGATTATATTAAATTAAAAAATTTTTGTACAAACAGAAGCAATGCATCCAAAATTGGAAGGGAGGCAGAAAGCTGGGAAACAATTTTTGAGGCCAGTGGTTCTGATAAAGGCCTCATCTCTAAAATATATAGGGAATTAAATCAAATTTATAAGAATCCAAGTCATTCCCCAATTGAGAAATGGTCAAAGGATATGAACAGGCAGTTTTCTGATGAAGAAACCAAAGCTATCTATTCCCATATGAAAAAATGCTCTAAATCTCTAATGATTAGAGAGATGCAAATTAAAACAACTCTGAGGTACCACCTGACACCTATCAGATTGGCTAAAATGACAAAAAAGGAAGATAATAAATGTTGGAGAGGCTGTGGGAAAATTGGAACACTAATACATTGTTGGTGGAGCTGTGAGCTGATCCAACCATTCTGGAGAGCAATTTGGAATTATGCCCAAAGGGCGATAAAGCTGTGCATACCCTTTGACCCAGCAATCCCACTTTTAGGTCTTTTGCCCAAAGAAATCATGGAAGGGGGAAAGGGACCCACATGTACAAAAATATTTATAGCTGCTCTTTACGTGGTAGCAAGGAATTGGAAGTTGAGGGGGTGCCCATCAATTGGGGAATGGCTGGACAAGTTGTGGTATATAAATACAATGGAATACTATTGTGCTGTAAGAAATGATGAGCAGGAAGAGTTCAGAGAAACCTGGAGGGTCTTGCGTGAGCTGATGATGAGTGAGATGAGCAGAACCAGAAGAACATTGTACACAGTATCATCAACATTGAGTGTTGACCTACTGTGATGGACTATATTCTTCTCACCAATGCAATGGTACAGAAGAGTTCCAGGGAACTCATGATAGAAGAGGATCTCCAAATCCAAGAAAAAAAAAAAAAGGAAAGAAAGAACTGTGGAGTATAGATGCTGATTGAACCATATTATTTCTTTTGTTTTGGGTGCTGTTGTGTTTTTTTTTTTTCTATTTTGAGGTTTTGCATCACTGCTCTGATTCTTTCTCTTGTAACAGGATTAATGCAGAAATAGGATTAATGTTATTATGTGTATATATATGTGTGTGTGTATATATATATCTATATGTATATGTATAGAGATATATAGATATAACCTATATCAGATTACCTGCTGTCTAGGGGAGGGGGGAGGGAGGGGAGGGAGGGAGAAAAATCTGAAATTGTAAAGCATGTATAAACAAAAGTTGAGAACTATCTTTACATGTAACGGAAAAAAATAAAATATCTCATAAGAAAAAAAAAAAAAAAAAAAAAAAAAGAATAGACAATAGGTTCTTCAGATGTTGAATTGAACCCCAGAAAGAGTTAAGCATCCATGGCAAAGAATTTGAAATTGAGGGTATGCTTATCAATCAGGGAATGGCTGAATAAGGTGTGGTATAGAAATGTAATGCAATACTATTGTGCTATAAGAAATGATAAGCAGCCAGATTTCAGAAAAACCTGGAAAGACTTACATGAACTGATGCACAGTCAAGTGAGCAGAACCAGGAAAACATACACAGTTACAGTTACATTGATGATCAAGTGTGATAGAATTATCTCTTCTCAGCAATACAAAAATCTAAGACAATTCTAAAAGACTCATAATGGAAAATGCTTTCTACATCCAGAAAAAAAAAAAACGAAACAACAAAACAAAACAAAACACCTACTGTGGAGTCTGAATGCACACTGAAGCATACTATTTTCACTTTTTTTTTCTTTCTTTCATTTTTTTGACTCTTGTTCTGGTTCATCATTTACAACATGACTAATGTGGAAATATGTTTAACATTGCACATGTATAACCTATATCAGATTGTTTGCTGTCTTGAGGAGGGAGGAGAAGGAAAAGGGGGGGGGGATTTGCAACTCAAAATCTTACAAAAATCAATGTTAAAAACTATCTTTACATGTAATTGGAAAAATATTGTTAAGATAAAAAAGCAATATATAAGGTAAACATTAAAAAAAAGAGTTAAGCATTCAGACATTATTCACAGAGGGGATGAAATTTCTATCCATACAGAAAAAGACATTATTTAGAAAGAAAGAAAATTGTTTTAAGAACAAGGGCTTCGGGGCAGCTAGGTGGTAAAGTGGATAGAGCACTGGCCCTGGATTCAGGAGGACTTGAGTTCAAATCTGGCCTCAGACACTTAACACTTACTAGCTGTGTGACCCTGGGCAAGTCACTTAACTCCAATTGCCTCACCAAAAAAAAAAAAAAAAAAAAAAAAAGAACAAGGGCATCAGCAATTGTCTCAGCAAAGAGAAAAATGAAGGAGAACAATGACCAATTTGATAACTGCCGTTCTTACCAGCAAATTGGAAGACACAAAACAGCTTTATTTTCCTTTGTTGTCATTTTAATTTTATTTCACATCATTTTGATCATCCCCATGTGTTTGATTATCCTTTTTGCCACCAAGGCCTCTGAATTTTATCTGCATAACAACTCTGGCATACTGTCCTTTCTCTCCTCTGACATTGAAACCACCTTGGACACCATCTGAGGTCAGCTGATTGTACAACTCTATGTCACTTAAAACCAATTTACATTCAGGTCAAGACATCACCCCATGATATCATAGCTCCTCTTTGAAAACAACAACCGCCACCACCTGAGTCCGGGACTATTACAATAACTTGCTAGTTAGTCTGCCCTGCCATGAGTTTCTCTACACTCCAAGTCCATCCTTCTCTAAGACATCAAAATGTTTTTCATAAATTTCAGGTCTGGCCATGTCACCCCACACAAATTCAATAAGTTCCAGTGCCTCCCTGTCAAATCCAGAATCAAATACAAAATCCTTCAGTGTTCAGAGCATTTCACTCTTGACAGTCCAGTCTTCTCATACCATACACATTTGCTTCCATGTATTCTTCAATCTATTAACACTGGCTTCTTTGCTGTACCTTGAACAAGACAATCCAAATCCAGACATTTTTTTCTAGGTGTCTCCCATGCAGTTTTTTTGTTTGTTTATTTGTTTGTTTTTGTTTGTTTGTTTTTCCGGGCAATGAGAGTTAAGTGACCTGCCCAAGGTCACACAGCTAGTAAGTGTCAAGTGTCTAAGGCCAGATTTGAACTCAGATCCTCCTGAATCCAGGGCTGGTGCTTTATCCACTGTGCCACCTAGCTGCTCCTCTCATGCAGTGTTAATATGAAATGCTCTGAACACTTAGGATACAAAGACAACAATGAAATAATCCCTCAAGGATTAAAGAAAAATGTTTGTCAAACTGAACTGAAAAAGGAGGCCTAAGAAAAGGCCATCAGATTTAGCAGTAGAAAGGTTTTACCCTTTATCCGCATCCCTTGTACATCCCACTAATTTATGTCACTTTTCTTGGAACTCTAGTAGGACTAGGTCTGTTTTCTCATGACCTGTGAATCTGCCTAGTCTTAGAGGTTTTAAACACTAGATGGCAGGATTCTCTTATTTTGCCCATTAGACCCTCTCAAGTTAATTAATGTCTTTCCAGGCATAGCTTATTCAACTGAGACACTAACTTTAAAAATAGATAGGTTTTCCATCTTTTATAAAAATACCCTGGTAAAAAAATAAATATAAAAACTTATTAAACAATTCCTATAAGGTCAAAGGTTTATTCTAAAACAATCTGAGTTCAACTCCAGGCTCAGTTAGTTACATCTTGGGTCACTTTGGGGTCAATCCCTTTACCTCAGAAGTTTCAAATTCCTTATCTCCATAAGTTAGACTAGGTGATCTTTTAGAGATGAATCCATCTCAAAATCCATTAAGGTTTAAGCTCCTATGCTAAGCAGTAGGAATATAAGGATAAAGAATATAGACTCTGACCTCAATTATTGTTGAGTTGCATTTTTAACTATTATTAGCAGGAATAAGAAATATATACAAATAAATATGATGTAAATCATAATGTTAAAATGGCAAAAGAGAAGTTTATGGAAAAATCAGGACAATGGGAAGATAGGATGTTTTCAGCAGAAGTAATCAGAAAAGATTTCAGAAACAGACACCTGAGCTAGGGCTTAAAAGAAGTAAGGGATTTCTATAGAATGAATATTCTAAAGAAATGAGAGTCAACCCGTCTGAAACAATGCATGAAGGTAGGGGAGAGTGTATTGGAATTAGGGCATAGCTAATAGTTAATTTAGGTAGGAAGGTTAGAGTATATGAATAGGAGACAAAACTGGAAAGGTAGGTTAGAGCTAGATTGGAAAAGTCTTACATTTTATGTTAAGGAAGATATGGTCTACCTGGTCAGTAGGATATTAAAGTAAAGAGAAGACACTTTTATGATAAGTAAACATACACACGTTTGGAGGGGCCAGTAATTGGAGATAAGAGAAAGAGGGAATGACCAATAAATTAAGGGGCCCCTGGATGGAGGGGAGGATGGCATCAATAACATAATCTCAACAGTTAGCCAAAGCAAAGAGGAAAACATCATCAGCTTAGACCACAGAGAAGAATGAATGAAGACAAAGAAAAGCTGTAGGTATAGAAAAGGGCAGATGAGAAGTTCATGTGGGGTAGTCTCTATTCCCTTTAAATATAGATGAAGAAAAGGATTGAATTGCACTGCAAGGGTAAGGAGGGAATTTCTTCAACTGTACTCTGACTCAAGAGTAGAAGCAATGAAGGTGAGTGGTTGTTTTTTGTTTTTTTTTTTTTCCCATGGTTGGGGAAGAGCAAGACATGAACAGTGGGAGAGCAAGTGGGTGAGGAGTCATTCAAAGGTGAAGGAGAATACATTCTTAAAATATCTAATTATAGGGTCAAAAGGAGGAGGAAAAAACGAAATGAATCCAGAATAGGGAGAGATAATAAAACCAAACAGAGAACAAGAGATCCAACACAACAATAAAGACAAAGCAACATAAAAATTTAAATGATTAATAAACCAGGTACTTTAGAGATAACTTTGAAATCTTCTAACCACTCTTGTTGAGGTTTGGAGGGGGTTATAGAATTTTATTTTCCAAATTACATGTAAAAACACATTTTGACATCAATTTTTTAAGACTTTTTGTTCCAACTTCTCTTCCTCCCTCCCCACTTCCCTCCCCTAAGAACTCAAGGTATTCAATATGTTATACATGAGTAGTCATGCAAAACATCTCCACATTAACAAGGTTGGGAAAGAAAACAGACAAAAACAAAACTTCCAGTTAAGGAGCTATCAAAAAAAATATGCTTCAATCTGTTTTCAGATACCATAAATTCTTTCTCTGCAGATGGATTACAATTTTCATAAATCCTCCAGAGTTATATTATATCATTGCATTGCTGAAAATAACCAAGTCCTTCCCAGCAAATTATCTTACACTACTGCTACTATTTTGTATACAGTACATTTCACTCTGCTTCAGTTCAGGTAGGTCTTTCCAGGTTTTTCTGATAGCATCCTGTTCATCATATATATATATATATATATATATATATATATATATATATATATATATATATATATATATATATATATATATATATTGTTTCCAATAAAACAACTAACAAAAAAGAATTGTTTCAATCTGTATTCAATTCAATAACTTCTCTCTCTGTAGATGGATTGCATTTTTCATAAGATCTTTGAAATTGTCTTGGATCGTTGCATTACTGAAAATAACCAAGTCATTCACAACAGATCATCTCACAATAATACTGTTCTTTTGTAAACAGTAGATTTCACTTTGCATCAGCTCATCCAGGTCCCTCCAGGTCTTTCTGATACTATCCTGCTCATTATTTTTTTTATATATAGTAGTAGTAGTAGTAGTAGTAGTAGTAGTAGTAGTAGTAGTAGTAGTAGTAGTAGTAGTAGTAGTAGTAGGCCTCCACCAGTCATGGACGACCATGGATCAGCACCTTGAAGAGCCACAGGCCACAGTGTGGCTGTGCAGTCCGATGTGGGAGCTATAGCTCCTGAGTGACTTATAACCAGTAACTGCCGCATCCCGTGTTGTATCTACCCCATGAGGAGTAGCTGGAGTGTCCTCTCCAGGGCGCTGGCCTGGGCAGATCAATATGGAAAACAAGCTGCTGCCCATGCAGCATGTTTTCCGTCTCTGCGAGATTGGTGGATCCAAAGGAGAGGCAGGAGCCAATACAGTTTGGCACCAGTGCTGCTGCAGGAGTTGCCAGAGGGTTGTGATGTCCAACATCCAACTACCTAAGGAACTCCGACTCCTGATTTTTCCTCGAGGTTAACTCCTGAAGCCTTTCCCATATATGGGTATAGCCGCAAGGCAGCAGAGGTTTAAAATCAGGGTTTCCTTCCCCTAGGTGGGTTGCCTGCCAAGGCTAATGATCCCCACCTGCCCAAAGCTACTGGTTTTAAGGTGCCAGTGACTCACCTTAGCCCTTTCTCCTGTTAGTGAAAATAGTTCTGCCAGGAGAAGACCAGGAGTTGGGCTTCGGTTGTCAGAGGCTATTTGAGACTCACGCTATTGGAGCATTTTATAGAGAGTGGGAGCTTATCCCCACTCTCATCCAGCATGACAACCTTTTGGACTTTAAAGAGAGATTTCCATACAATAAACCCATAAGGTTGATTATTGCAACAACAGTAATAGATAACTTTTATATAGTACCTTAAACTTGACAAAGAATTTTCTTCACAATAGCAAAGTACCATATGTTTTGCCATTATCAATCATTAATCAATCATCACAACTGTTTCCCTCCATCCTATTCCCTTCCTATGATATTTACTCTATTTTCTATCTTCTTTGTACATGAGACATGTTCTGAAGGGAAAAACAATAAGATTTGAAAACAAATTGGGTATGTGGAATAAATGCTAATAACACTGACATTGCAAGTGACTGGGAGCATTGATGGATCCTGCAACAGTAAGAAGAAAGTTGGGATGAGAAGAGGGTTTGGAGAGAAAGATGTTCTCTTAAGCGCATGAAGTTGGATATGCTTATGTGGATTATCTGACTCTAGATACCCAACAAGCAGTTGGTGATGAGGGACTGGTGGTCAGGAGAGAGGTTAAGGATAGATAGTTAAATCTGGGAATCATCTGCATAGAGATTATCATTGAACCCATGGGAGAAAGACAAAGAAATGATCTCCCTGGGAGGCAGTTGAAGGGAGTAATGAAAACCCACTAGTTTTAGAAAATACAAAGATTTGCATGTGAATAATAGCTCTGATGCCTATTAGCTGTGTGATCTTGGCTTAGCATTTCTGAGTCCTCATCCTTTAAAATAGGAATAATAATCCCTGTCCTTTCCATCTAGCAATGTCATTATAAGGATCAAATCAAGTGATGTAGTATGTACAAAAGGTTTTGTAAAGTATAAAGCACTATGCAAATTTTACCTTTCCAAGCTCTAAATCTATGATCCTAAGTGCTTTACAAAGCAAATTAATGGACTCTATCTTTACACCCAATTGTTGCATATAGTCTAAGACATCATTGGTGGACATACATGAAAAATTCTAGCTGCCTTCTTTAAAAAATAAGTAATAGGGGGGCAGCTAGGTGGCGCAGTGGATAGAGCACCGGCCCTGGAGTAAGGAGGACCTGAGTTCAAATCCGGCCTCAGACACTTAACACTTACTAGCTGTGTGACCCTGGGCAAGTCACTTAACCCCAATTGCCTCACTAAAAAAATAAAAATAAAAAAATAAGTAATAGAGTGTAAAGATTTGTGGTAATGCTCACCAAAAAAAAAAAAAAAAAAGCATACCAATGATAGCAAGTATACTCCTAACTTGCCTCACACTCTAGACATCTCTATCCCACCACTCCCATCCCCCAACTAAGATTCTTCCCATCTTGGAACCTTAGAAATACCTCTTCCCTAAGGCCCTCTCTCAGGATTAGTGAGTTCCTACTGCCATCCACCATTTCATGAGAGGCCCCAACTATTCCCACTGCTCAACTCAGGAATTCTCTACCTACCTCCTTGCCCACGAGTGGGTATACTCTCCTTCTACCCCCTCCTTTTCATCTCCCCTTTACCTATTTCCTCCCCCAATGGAATGTAATCTCCTTGAAAGTTTGCTTGTGCTTGCATCTCCAAGACATGGCTCAGAGTAAGCACTTAATAAATGCTCCATCTTTCTATCTGTCTGTCTGTCTGTCCATCTGTCTGTCTATTTATCTCTCCACTAAAGTTCTAGTATGATGTCTCTTTGTGGAATGATGTTTTCAGAGGCTATTTTAGAAGAATACAAAGCTTAATAATTCCTAACCACTTAAAAAGATTTCAAATCCAAACCCTTAGATTTATCAAGAGGCAAAATCAGAGTTGGGGACCATACATTATAAGAAGTTTTGATAGCAAGTAATGTTTTCCTTTCTTTTTTAGTAAGAAGAACCCATGAAATTGGCCTTCAAAAGCATCGGGGAGGTCTGTTTGCCTCCTTCCCTTCTTTGTAAAATAGGGACAATAATAGCATTTACCAACTAGAGTACCATGAGGATAAAAATAAAATATTTGTGAAGTGGAGAAAACAGCCCTATTACAAATCCTTGAAGTAAAGTTGACAATAACTTATTTTCACTCAGTTGGGCAAACAATTTTAGTGTCATTAATAATAGCATCTTTGTATAAATGCAAGTATTATAAAAAGAACAGAAATTCATTATGTCAAATTATCAATGTTAAATGCATTTATTAAGAGAGTTGCAGCAAAGGAGAACATAATTCAAAAACTCAAACTTTTGTACATTTTTGTTTCATTTAACCTTAATTTTCCCCTCTCAATCATTTGTTTGCTTTGTTTTATTTTCAGTTGAAGATGAAACAGCTATTTGCTATTTTGAAGTTGAAAGGTCGCTAAAGCCTTTGCAACCTATTTTTAAAAGCTAAGT
Source organism: Dromiciops gliroides (assembly GCF_019393635.1). Classification (NCBI taxonomy): domain Eukaryota; kingdom Metazoa; phylum Chordata; class Mammalia; order Microbiotheria; family Microbiotheriidae; genus Dromiciops; species Dromiciops gliroides. The sequence continues at coordinate 148,037,236 of NC_057863.1, forward strand.
ACATGAAAAAATGTGTAAAATTATAATAATTTCCCTAATCTAGTTGTTATTCACAGGGGATGAGAGCTTGACAAGAATAGAAAGTTTCCTTGCTAGATGAGCGGAGCATTAAACAACATTTAATTCACATTTCTGCATTAGGAGATAAGAGTTATTAACTTTTATGCCCTCCAGTGCACTTAATACTCTGTAGAAATATCCTTCAGCCTCAGAGGCTATTTACCTTTCTCTGCAATGTACACGTGTCAATCTTTTAAGACCTGGATAAGTTGAACAGTGGATCTTATGAAGCAAATGGCATAGTAGTCTTAAGTGTATTAGCTTGCTAACATGCATTTAATCTGCTTCATTACCATCACTGTTACTGTACAAACAAAATGTCAATTGGTAGATGGGCTTTTATCAGGGTTTGTTGTTGTTGTTGTTTTAAATAGGACAACAGAAAAGTCAACACTGCTAACAGGTTAAACTGCTAATTTTGATAAAATGTATTAACAATAAAATCTGGAATTATTCCCCATTCAATTGCAATGATCTAAACTATTAAGAGATCAAATAAAATGTTATATACAATTTACCTTAAAGTGTTATAGAAATACAAGCTCTTGTTATTGATATTTTTGCTATTATTTGTAGTTTTTATTATCTTCATTTAAATTTTAGCTTATAGTGCTATCTCCATAAGTCATTTGTCAGCAAGTGTGACCTTGGTATAGACATTATAGAATCTTAGATCTAGACTTCTGTGTTAAATATAGGAACTGAAAGAAATTAATCTACCATGTATATGCATGTATTAGTTAACATAAACATTTGTTTGCATTTCCAATGATAAAAATGGCACTTCAGACTTCCTCAATGTACTTATATAAAAACACACTGAAAACTGAAAGAAATCAGGCTTGGGCCCCTAGAACATAATGAGAATTAAATGTTTTGGCACTCTGAAATCTCAAGTAACTTTGGAAACTTAATTTGTATTACAGTAGATCCTGTAGAAATTGCAAGTAATTTATAGGAATAAGTGGGGGAAAGTTGTTAAAGGCTAGGACAAAGGTTTCAAAACCACCTAGGCATTTGCTTTTTTGATATTTTATTGATAGTAATACATAGAACCTTAAAGTTTGCAAAGTCCTTTACAAATATCTTATTTTATCCTCACAACAGTCCTAATAGGGTGTTATTATTAACTCTATTTTACAGATTAGGAAACTAAGGAAGATAGACATTAAGTGACTACCATATCCCTTAAAGTTTCCTAGGAATGTTTTTTTTAGGTTCAAGATTTCCTAGTGAACCATATGTGTTAGCTAAAAGACCTGGGTAATTGAAATTTTTACAGAAGCTACCTCAAAGTAGGTAGTTGGATAATATGGAAAAGATTTAACAGTCAGCTCAAGACAGCAGGGAATATATAACAAGGATCATCTAATGCCAGTCTAAGGCAGATTTATATTGTTCTTATCACACTTCTACATAAACTATATCTGTTCAAATCAAACTTCCATTTAAAGGAGCTGGAGCCAGAAGCCACAGTATAACATAGCAGTTGGCTACACAGTGAAACACTATACTTAACATCATAAAAAGGATTATTCTAAAGACATCCTCATTTGAACAAATGCTCTCTAAGGCAAAACAGAAGTTCACCCTGTGTTTAAATGTTCAAACAGCAGGGATGTTTAATGGGAGCATCACTCATGGCTATTAGGCAAGTCATATTAAGGCAGAGATGTAGTGTGTTTTGTGGATATATGAATCACCATATGTGGGTAGGAGTTATCTATTCTGAGAAGTCCTGAGGCTGGAGAGGAGGGTGGTTCTCTGTTATGTATCATGTTAATACACCAGGAATAAAGTAGATTTCTTGTCTTGCCAATTTGTTTTGCTTATTTTTTATTTACCTTACCATACCAGCTTCTTTCTTTTGTGAATCTTTGTCCTCTTTCTTCTTCAACTACTTGCGGTTTTGTCCTCCTAATTCCCTTCTCTTACTTTAGCTCAAATTCTTTTCTTCAGTTTTTCCTCAAATTTCCCCAAATATCTCCTCCTCCAATTCAGTATCTGAACTTCTTGATAAGTCAAAAGTCCTTCAAATACCCTTCAAAATGTCTTTTTCCCCCAACTAAAGTGCTTCTCCTACTACAGCAAACTATGCCATGAAAACTTCTATGAGAGTTGAAGTGGCAAATAACTTTGGGTTTTATCTATACAACTTCTTAATCTCTATATATTCCTATTTAACTACATTTTCATCTTTCAACATATGCCTTGCTTTCCCACATAGGCACAATCCTTCATGATTATATCTGTACAACCAAGTTAATTTCAACAAATACTGTAACCCAAACTTTCTTCCTCAAAACTCCAATCCAGCTTTTCTCTTCCCACATGCACCAATATATTTCCATAAACAAATAGTTCTACTCTCATTGGATTGCTCCTAAAGGCCATAGGTTTTAGTAAAAATTGAGGAAAGATGCATTCCATCTCTTGAACTCTTGTCAGTCATTTATTATTTAACCATCTTATGTCAGTAGCAATGTATTAACACCATTGACCAAAGGAGTAGAAAAGAGTTGATCATCTGTCCTGAATACATATAACCAGACATGAGAAAAAAATTAAATGCTGTGGAAATTTATTTTGATTTGGGGACCCTACCTTTAGGCTGAGATTAGAAAGCCTTAGGCCATCAGGGTCTCATCTGGTGGGGGGGGGGGGCTGGTGCCCCTCCCCCTCTGCTTCAGCTGAGCCCAAAAGCCCCGTGGGCTGTACAAGATGCCAGGTCAGACAGCTGCAGGGGGGGGGGAAGCCCCCAGGGGGGGGGGAAGCCCCCAGCTCCCTCCAACCTGAGCGGAGCTATCTGAAAGATCCCGGATAGCCTGAGGCAAGGGATGCTCGCCCCGCCCCCCCCCCACCCCAGCCGCAGCCCTGACTGGCAGATTAGCTTGGTGTGTGGGCGCAGGAAGCCCCGAGATTTGAGTGGAGAGAAGAAAAGGTATATATAGACCTGGGAGTTAGACAACAGGGGGTTCGGTTGGACAGGGGCAGACGAGAGAGGCTGAGAAGAGGTTCTGATGGACAAGGCGAGTCGGAGAAGAGGTCAAGCTGCGGCTGGTGAGATTAGAAAGGTTGTAGCGTGGCAAACTAGAGACAGGGCTACAAGGACACGAGAGAAGGACTAGGAGCAGGGAAAAGAGAGGCCGAAGGGCAGACTGACGGAGCAGACAGAAGGTCGGTGAGAGAGAAACACAGGGGTTCAGCGGTGGCAGTAAGGAGAGAAAAGTTAGAAGCAGGGGATTTACAAAGTGAAAGGGGCTTGGAGTTAGAATAAAGGACCTGAGTGCCCTGAGGCAGGGCGCGAGGCTAAGGCCCTTATTGTATTAAAAAGGTTACAGGCCTTATTACAAACCAGGGAAAGTGTAACGTGCCCTGAGGTTGGAGGCAAGGCCTGCTAAGGCCCTTATTGTATTCAAGAAGTTTGAAGCACAGCAGGTGGGAAAGAGACAGTGGAAAGAGATGCACTGCAATGCAATCTCATTGTACATTTTATTTCCCTGTATTCTTAACTTTAAATAGTATCTCATAAATGAACTCTGCTTTGATTATTTAGTTAAGAGCCTTAATCTTTAGTTTATCAGTTTGGGAGTGGAGCAGTGTGGTGGAACTTTATAAACGGCCCACATTAAATTAATAGCAGTCAGATAGCCAAATAGTCAAAAGTCCCCAGATTAGTCCTCCAGTCAAATTTAGCCCCCCCAAATTAGCCCTAGTCATCAAAAATATTTTTACAATGCTTTCATTAAATGTAGATATTATAACAATTCTAGTATATAACAGGGACTAATATTTAATGTAAAAACTTACTCAAAGGATAGGTGGAGGGGAAGAAGAAAATAAGAAAAGAAAAAAGAAGAAATAGTTTTACTAAACAGAAGAGTATATATATTTTAAATCTGATTATCAGACCACTTATATAACAGTTCAAATTGGTTCATGGTAAAAAAAAAAAGGACTAAGTTATTAATAAACTACTATAAGTTTTATATATGTATATATACATATATGTATAGATTATATAAAATATAAATGTGCTATTATATATATGTATACATGTTAGTTATATCCATTTAGCTTATAATGTATCAATAATGTTCCATATGGATAACTGTTTTATATTAAATTCACTCCATGGGGGTGGATTTTCTTGAAATGGAATTTCTTGAAAATAAAAACATTTTTAACTATTAGGGCCTAATTCAATCACTTCAAAAAAATAAGGATTCTAACCTAAGACCTTCACTGAGTAATTCCTTACTTAATACTCTTGACTTTCTATACTATTCTCCATACGGAAAAACTTTTCAAAAGATTAAGATAATAAAGCTTTGTAGACAATAGAAAATATTAAGCAGTTGATCTGCTAAATCTTAAAAATGGTAAGATTACATGAAGAACATTCTTGCTGAAAAGAAAAATATTTTCATGCTTAAAAATGATTAAAATTATCTCTGTGGAATTTTCACATTTTGGGGGCTGAAGAAATGTATGTATACACATAACTTGAAGTTAAGAAATCTACCAAATTCCATCAAAATAATATTTGTTTTCCTCATTTAATGATTCTTTGTAAATAAAGGCACCAAAGAATATTAATTGGCCTTGGGAACAACAGAGTCAATATAACCAAAATGCATCAGTTTTTCAAATCCAGTAAACATTGTTTTGATCTGCTGAGAGACCCAAAAGAGTAGAAAGTTAAATAAACTAAGCAGAGGCACAACCTGACTTGTAAATACAAGTCAAAGTAAAATCCCTGAGCCAGCCAACATCTAAGAAAATATTCATTATTAATCAGATTTCTAGTTTGGATCAATAGTCACTGTTTAAATGCTTTCAAAAGAATATACTATATCACTTTATGTAATTTCAAAAGTGTGTCTTTTGATAATATAGCTGCCCCCTATACTATCTTACAGGAATAAAGTAACCCAAGGGACAAGTGTGTGCCATATTATTAAATGTCTATGAAGACTGACCCTATTTTTTTATGGGCATTTGTATTCTCATCTCATCATTAATATCTTCAAGTAACTATGCCACTTAAGTTTCCTGTATGAAAGCTTGAAGCAGAAAATAACTCATTTTATTTATACAACTTCTCAGTCTCCCCCATCTCATAGTTCAATTGTGGAACTACTAAAATTTTCAAGACAAAAGATTTTTATTCAAACCAGTCTCTTTTTTTTTTCAAGCCAGTCTCTTAAGGTTGAACCTTGAGGGTTTTTTGTTTGTTTGTTTTGTGTTTTGTTTTGTTCTGTTTTGTGGGGCAATCAGGGTTAAGTGACTTGACAGGGTCACACAGCTAGTAAGTGTCAAATGTCTGAAACTGGATTTGAACTCACGTCCTCCTGAATCCAGGGCCAGTGCTTTATCCATTGTGCCACCTAGCTCCCCCTGAACCTTGAGTTCTGGCAAGGGGAACACAGGGGTTGAGATTCATGAGTAAAGGAGTGCTCACTAACCCAGATATGTATAGGCATGTAGATAAAGATGTATAATGGATAGAAAAAGCAAGACATACAGGGGCCCTTAGAAAGGTTAATCCAGATTTAAGACTCTTTTTGGCTTTATACCTACTCAAAGCCGTAATTCAGCAAGCTCCCACTCAAATATTTTTCTCATCTAGCAAGAGCGGGCACATTAATTCAAAGACTATAGCAAATAAGTTAACTACAAGTTACCCCACCATTAGTGGGAAAAAAGAGATGTGGAGAAGAGACATGATGGCAACAAACATGTAAAGAGGCATGCATCAAGAATTCTTGAAGCCAGAACACATGTGTAGAGAATACACAGATGGCTAGGACATATATGTGACTAGAGCAAGTCACATCCCCTATGCTGCAGAGCTGCTGATGTCACCTGATGACATTATCACAATGCTCTCTACTGCTCATTGCTATGCATATCTTTGAGTCCTAGAGTCATATCTCCACCTATCACACTGACTCTTTGGTATCATTACAGGTCTAACAGTTGGTGGGATATTGGTTGCTGGGCTTTAGCTATCTAGCGATTTCTGGGAAAGTCTCTCTCTGAAAGGAAGGGTTGTAGTTATTTTATTGTATAATCAAGAATTATAACCCCCAAAACCAGATCGATAGCCAATAGAAACTAGAAGAATACCCCAGGGTAAGATTAAGTCCATTCTTTTCACTAGATGTGTCTTAGTGAACAGTAATCTCTTTTCTGCCAAATATAATGTCCTTTAGTCAGTTTTCGTCCTTCTTTACCTTTATGCAAAATTTCACATTGTTGACCACTCCCTCCTAAAACTTTCCTCTCAGTTTTCATGAAAATGAGTTTTTTCCTCCTCACATTTCTCCTTCTATGGTTATATCCCCCAAATTCTGTCCTGAACTCTACATTCTTTCACTTGGTAACTTATCTCTTAAAAGCAGCTAGGTGGCGCAGTGGATAGAGCACCGTCCCTGGATTCAGGAGGACCTGAGCTCAAATCTGACCTCAGACACTTAACACTTACTAGCTGTGTGACCCTGGGCAAGTCACTTAACCCCAACTGCCTCACACCAAAAAAAAGGTTTAACTATCATCTCTATGTAAATGACCTCCAGATCTATATATCCAGTCCAATTTCCTTCTTGTGCTCCAGTTCTACAACATGGCCTATTGGACCTTTCTAGCTGGATGTTCAAGAGACTTCTTAAACTCAATACAATTTTTTTTTTACTGAGGCAATTGGGGTTAAGTGACTTGCCCAGGGTCACACAGCTAGTAAGTGTTAAGTGTCTGAGGCCGGATTTGAACTCGGATACTCCTGACTCCAGGCCCAGTGCTCTATCGACCGCGCCACCTCGCTGCCCCAAACTCAATACATCTTAAATAGAATTCATTATCTTTCCCACATAACCCATTCCTATTCCAAATGTTCTTATCACAGATATGAACTGCCTTCCGATCAATCAGGTTCAGAGCCTTATCCTCAGTTCTTCATTATCATTCATCCCACACACCTAATCTGTTGCCAAATCTTATTTCTACCACCACATTACTTCTCAAATGCACCTCCTTTCTACTTGCTGAGTTAACCACCCTAGTCCAGGCCCTCAATACATCTTGTCTGGACTACTGAAATAACATTCAAATTAGTCTCATTGCCTCAAGTCCCTCCCCACTACAATTTGTCCTCCACAAAACGACCAGTGTTATTTGTAAGCCTGGGTCTGGTAATATCACCCTCCTCCAACCCCATTCAATAAGGTCCATGGCTTCCTATTACCTCTAATATAAAATATCAGCTCCTTTATTTGTCCTTTAAAGTTCTTCACAACCAGGTATCTTCCTTTGTTTCCAGCGTTCTTATGTGTTCCTCCTCTCCATGCACTCTATTGTCTAGCTATATCGGCCTATTGCTGATCTTGTCTTTATAAGGGCTCTGGAGTGTACTGCCTAGTCAACTCTGTATCTTGACATCTATGGTTTCCTTTACAACAATTCAAAAACCATCTTCTACAAGAAACCTCCCCTGGCATTGCACAACCTCAATTATCCTACCTCGAAAAGCTAATCTGTGTTTATGCTGTATATTTTTATACATACTTACATATGTAAATATCTACTTTATCATTAGAATGTAACCTCCTTGAAGGCCAAGACTGTTTTACTTATTATTATTATTATTATTTTAATCCACAGAGCTTAACACAGTTCCTGAAAGATATACGTACTTAATAAAGGCTTGCTGATTGATTGGTGCTTATCTGGAATTTATGATACTAAACAGCTCTTTGATTGAGGGTTTAGAAGTTCCTTTAGGGGCAGCTAGGTGGCACAGTGGATAGAGCACCGGCCCTGGAGTCAGGAGTACCTGAGTTCAAATCTGGCCTCAGACACTTGACACTTACTAGCTGTGTGACCCTGGGCAAGTCACTTAAACCTAATTGCCTCACTAAAAAAAAAAAAAATAGAAGTTCCTTTAAACTGATTTATAATGTGATTGAGCTCCTGAGTCCCTTAATGCCTTTAGGGGACTTAGAAGAAAGAAAGAAAGAAAGAAAGAAAGAGAGAGAGAGAGAGAGAGAGAGAGAAAGAGAGAGAGAGAAAGAGAGAGAAACTGAGAAACCCACATAAGATATATGAAGACCAGAACTATAATACTCAACTCACTCCCTCGATCCTCTTTGGCTTACTAATGAAATGAAAAAAAATGGTAAGGGAAGAAGACAAGGCTATAACCTTCACTCTTCTGAATTACATTCCAATCTTTACTATGTATATCTTCTAATAACAACAATAACAACAACAAAAAATCTTTTTTATTTTATTCTGAGCAGCACAACTTCTGTCCTATCTTCTGGGCCTCAGTTTACCTGCTATGCATAGGTTCTCTTACCACCTTCAGGAGACACAAATACAAAGAGATGAAATGAGTTATAAGAACTGATTCTGAATTTCTTGTTTCTGTGATTTGAATCCCTTTTTGTATCATCTTTTTTTTCTTGAATCTATGTAGTGGAGATAACAACATACCCTATTCCATGATTTGCTTATCTTTTTTTTAATGCTCCTGTTTTGTGAACTGGAATATTAACACAATGATGCAGAAAATAAAATCTGAAACCTGTTAGATGGTTTAAGGGTTTACTTAAATTGATTTCCTTGGAAATTGCTTTTTGATAACTGAAAAAACAATTAATCTTCCACGTCTCCAGAAATTGAAACTAATTGTGAGACTCAATACATAAAATCAAGTTGGTGGAACAAAAATAAAAAATAAATAAAACTAACAAAAACCAGTAGCCGGATTCTCATCACAAAAAAAATTCTATAATAATTATCCCGAAGAGCTGCAGTGAATATTAATATTCTCTGGATTAGAGGTAATATTGACCAAATTTGACCTACATATGTCCATATATTAGTCCTTTTACTAGCTACTTAACACTCACTCCATTTGTTCAGTGTGTCTGAATTAGTGCCAAGTGAGATATAACTGAATTTAATTCTATTAAACTGTTTTAAAAAGTAAATAATGAATTAGCAGTGAAAGACTGGGCTTTTCTTATAATAAATATATTTAACTTGATCATTAAGTGGAATTGGGGATGGGGCATAAAAAGCTAGTCTTTATTGGTAATTTAACCAACTAACCAGTTTAACCAACTAGTGGTTGTTATTGTTTGTTGTTCAGTCATTTCAGTTGTGATCAACTCTTTTTGAATCTATTTAGGGTTTTCTTGGCAAAGATACAGGTTTGTCATTTCCTTCTCCAGTTCATTTTATGGGAAACTAAGGCAAACAGGGAATAAATGACTATGCCCAGGGTCACAGAGCTAATAAGTTTCTGAGGCTATATTTGAACTCAAGTCCTGACTCCAGGGTGAGCACTCTATCCTCTGTGTCACTTAGCTGCTCCCCAACTAGTGATAGTCAGCTATATAAGAACAAGACAACTAGATTCTTTAGTTACTATACCACCACATTTAAGATATTTTTCAAATGGAAAATCAGTAGGGTATGGTGGCACACGTCTAATCCCTGCTACCCAGGAAGGATGAGGCTGGTGGATACTTTGAGCATGGGAGTATTGATCTGCAATGAGTGTTTGCACAAAGTCAAACATCAATAAAGTGAATCCTTGCTTGTAGAGAGCCACCATGCTATCTAAGAAGGGGCAACCAAACTAGGTTGGAAATTCTCTTGTACTGATCAGTAGTAGGATCAGGCCTGACAGAGGCTGAGGGACCACTTCAAGTATCAGACAAAATAAAAAATAAAAGGATAATGCTAAGTGGCACAGAGAGGCCTAGAGTCAGAAAGACCTGGATTCAAATCCAGACTCAGATACTTACTAGCTATGTTACTCTGGACAATTCACTTAACATCTGTTTGCCTCAAATTTCTCTGCTGTAAATTGAAGATAATAATAAGACCTACCTCACTGGGTAATGGTATAAATTAAATGAGATATTTGTAAAGCCCTTAAATAGGTGACTGGCATGGAACAGGCACCATAAAAATGCTTATTCTGTTCCCTACCCTTCCCTTCCTTTCCTTTCCTTTCTCCTTATTTAATTCAACTGCCAGTACTGTCACCAATTAGCTACTCCAATCTGTAAAGGAATTGGACAGTAAACACTGGCTGTCATTTTTTTGGAACTTGTTTTAGGGGACAACTTTCCAAACTTAAGCATGAATTTTTACCAAGTAGTATCTAACTTGTGGACATAAGTTGTGCCTCTGCATGCCCCAAACAAGATTCTGAAATTTCCATGGGGTTAGGATTTAGAATGATTGCCAATGAGGCTATTCTAGGGCTTCTTCTAGAAATTAGTTCAAATGGAAGAATGGAAAGAACAATAGCCTGGAAAGGAAATTTGGGTTCTAGCCCTGGCTCTAAAGGCTTTCTCACTGTTTGACCTTGGTATTTCAACTTGTCTTAACCTCCAAAATACAGGTTCAAAAGCTTATTGTGAGTGGAGAAAGTGTCATTTATTTAATGGTCAGATAAAATTCTTCCAAATCATTTGGCTTTTCTGGACTTGTTTTATCAGCCATAAAATTGGGAGTTGGACTAAATGGCCATTAATATTCCTTCCATTTCAAATATTCCATATCCAGAGCTTCTCTGAGCTCTTGGGAGTGACCCACTAGAAAATCCCCTAATAGATTAATCCAATCATTGTATCTTTTATTGTCCTTCCATTGTGTTTGTTCTGTAGAGTAAGAGATGTCAAACATTCAGCCCACAACACTCCTGAGTGCTGTCTGAACTAGAATAAAATGTAACTGGGAAATATTTAACAAAATAAATTAAAAATACAATTGAACACAATTAATGTTAATGTGGTTTTCTGAGTTATGCTGCAGTAGGGATCCTTATGTATGGTTTAGTTCTGTTTCTATTTGAGTTTAACACCACTGCTATAGAGGATTCAAAAAAGGTTGTGATAAATGTTCCCAATCCCATTACCAGATGACAATATATTATCCCCATTTGGTTTTATTTTTCATACTTTTTTTTCCTGTCCCTTTTTTTGCCTTTCCCAATCTTAATCAATTGCTTATTTTCCTCTTTCCTCTCCAATCTACCCTGCACTTAAATGTGAAGGTGATTTTTTTCTAAAGCATAAGTAGGATATCACCCCAATCCTTCAACTCCTACCTACTCCCCTGCCTCCATTAAAGGACTTTCAGTGGCTCCCTTATTATCTCTAGGATCAAATAAAAATTCCTGTTTAGCATTTAAAAGTCTTCAAAGCCTGGACCCTACATACCCTGCCTTCTGATATCTGATTCCAAATATTCCATGCATTCTATGATCCTATACTTGCCTACTTGTGGCTCTTCAGACACAACATCTCATCACCCACCTTTATATCTTTGCATTGACTCTTTTCCAGGACTGTTCTGACCCCTCATCTCTGCCTCTTAGTTTCTACTTAAAGATTCAGTTCAAATATCAGCATCTATATGAGGCCTTTCTGGTCTTCCCAGCTACTGATGATTTCCCCTTTCAGCTAGAATCTATTATCCCACACATTAAAAGGCAGGTTCCTTGAGAGAATAAACTGTAACTTTGACTTGTTTGGGCTTAGCACAGTGCTAGCACATGGTAAACTCCTAATAAATGACTCTACCTTCCACATTCATATTACAAAATTGTGTTTTATGAATATGTGCAGATATAATATTTATTTTTTTAAAAACTTGGGAAAGATGTAACTCTCTATGATGTAACATCTAATCAATTTGTTTTGTACATAGAGCAGGACTTGTTCTGTGACCAATATTATGAATAGCTGAGATAAATTAAGTCAGAAAGAAGGTAAAGTCTGTTGGGGGTGGGGAAGAAAGATTACATTTGGCACAATTTCAGAAACAGCAATTCTAGAAGAAAAATCTGATGCAATTTTCAGAATGACTACTTAAACCAATCCACGTCAGGTCTATATAATCAATATCTGCTGCTGCCACTTTTCTTGGCCACATTCCTTGAGAAATCTTTTTTTAAATGGTTCTCTTCTTGGGCACTTTCTGTAATGCTTTATGTAAATTATTTTGGCTTGTCTACCATATCCCATCTCATTCCTTCCCACATACTAACCTATCACACATACTGCATTAAGCTTAGGAAAAATATCTTTCTTCTTCCCTGTATACGTTTCATCCTGTATAGTAGAGAGGTGAATGATACCATTTTTGTATTATTACAAGGAACAAATGAAGGGTCAAACTATTTTGCAGTTTTGAAAACCTTTTGGATAAATATAATGTCAGTGTAATGCTAAGGCCCAATTCTTCCTTCCTATACTGTTAACAGATATATCTATAAATAGTCACACATTTCTCTCATCCTGAGGAAACAGAAAACAACTCTGAGTCCTCTCTTGGAGAAAGCATAATCTTTCCATTCAGAAAAGTTGTCTTTAGTACGACTCCTGGATGAAAGAAAAGCACCCTTCACCAAATTTATATTTCAGGTCAAGCAATCCCCACTCACAAAAGAGCAACTACATAGTGGTAGCATGACTGTGCTTGGAGATCTGGACAAGCAAAATTGGCAACCTTAGCAAAACCATGACATAGGTCTTCAACTTTGCCTTTAGTGATTTCTGAGCTCTTCACTTAGTACCACCTTCCTGCCTAGTATCCCAGATAATGACCCTTTCCCCTTGCCAGTTATCAAAGGATCTCCGGATTTTATGGCTTATAATGTAGGTTATAAGATAGGCAACTTGGCAAAGTAGATAAAGAGCTGGTTTCAAAGCCAGGAAGCCCTGAGTCTGTGTCCTGCTTTTGATTCTTGCTGAATTATGTGATCCTGGGCATAGACACTCTACTACTCAGAGCCCTAGGTAACCCACTAAGACTATTGTTTATCCCTCCTTCTAAAAGAGGACCAATGATGGCACTGACCTACATTGGTAGGAATTTCCTCAATTAGGAATTACTTATACTAATAAACATGTAAGAACCAAAATAATAAATTTAGAATGGCGAAATTTCAACAATCCTTTCAAATAGTAGGGGGAGACTTGGGAATTCCCCACCCCTTTGAAATACATCATATGTATAGCAGCTCCCTATTCTGCTCCCTCATAAGGCCAATCTTGAAGAAAACACCCAAAGTTTTGGTCCCCCCACATAAAATAAGAGAAGCTAAAGTTAGTTTAAAAATAAAATAAAAAGGAGGTGTTAAGTGAAAGACCATTTTATAGTCCTAGTACTAACTTTTCTTTTCCTGGACCAAAAAGGTCATCTATATTCTCATCACAAAGCAAGATCTTTCTTCTTCCTTTCCCTTTACATTTTGCTTTAGCTGTACTTTCCATTGCATCACCCTAATCAATAGGTTATAAATCTAGCTGTGCCCAGTGAAATATAAAGGCAGCAGAGCAGTAACCTTAGAATAAAATTGAGAATGAGCACATCTAACACAAAGATTCTGATTTTAACCTACCATCATGGAAAAGAGCAATAGTAGAGAGATTTGATTTGATTTTTAAAAAGAGAAAGATATTAGCTACATATATCTGTAAACTAGTTTTAACATGGAAAAGTAAATGAGAGACACATATATCGATAGAGCTGAACCTTGGCCTATCACTACGTTCAAAAAATCTGTTTTCTTACTCAAAGTTAAAGCAATCTAACCACCACCACCCCTTTTTGTTGCAATTGTAATAGGTTCAAAAGCAATACTCATTGAATTCAAATGAAATTCTATAGTATGCATACATGCATGCACACATAAATACACATACTTTAATGCTGGGGAAAAAAAAATGTTTTATCTATGTGGGTACTACCTCCATGAAAGTAGATTGCAACCCACTTCACAGTTTAGTGGACAGCTTCCTGTATTTCTGCAGCCAAAAATAATAATTATCTTTTGATCAAACCTCTTGTATTGAACTTTGTGCTCTCTTTCTCTCTCTCTCTGTCTCTGTCTCTGTCTCTCTCTCCATATATATATATATATATATATATATACACACACGTGTATATAGTATACTAAAGATACATGTGTGCATGCATACATGCACACACCTAATTAAGGTGATGCTTGGTTGACAGACATAGTGTCCTTCAACAGACAGGTGCTGGAGGGAGGCCTTTTCAGTTTGAAAGGGTCTTCCAAGGTTTGCACTGTATTGAAGTAACCTTTAAGAACCCAGGATCACCTTCAAAATCTGCGTGACTCTTAAGCAACAGGCCTAATTTTGTAAAAAAATATGACAGAGCTTATCTACCCAATTATTATCAGCAGAGAATATATATATTCTAATGTTGCTGCCATCGTTCAAAACACTTTGGAATTCTTTTTTAGTTTTGTCTTTAAAAACAACTGATTTGAGAAAATCTGCTTTACCCTTTTGCCACTTCACTTTGTTTTTGTTATTTGGTTTTTTTAAATTAAAATGATATTTATTACTCAGTGGTTTTGTTGTTGTCTGTTTTTGTTTTGTTTAGGTTTTTTGTTTGGTTTTTGTTTGTTTGTTTGCCTTGTTCACCAGATATGGCACCGAGTGCCCTTTGGATATTTTTTAAAAATCAAATCCCCTCAAAGAAGGAAGGCTTGTCACAGTAGAGAATATTCCAAAGAAGATGATGTGTTCCTGGAAGTAAATTCCTAAAAAAAGAGTCACAAGAATATTTTTCAACAATAGAAGTAGCATGAAAGTAAGTACACAGAGCCCTCTGCAATGACTACTTTGAGACACTACACTTTTTTAGATGTCAAAATTATGTCACATGTTCAATTCAATTCAGCAAATATTTATTAAGCACCTGTTATGCAGCAGGCACTGTGCTAAGAGCCTGAGATACAAAGAAAGAAACAGCAACAAAAGACCCTGTCTTTAAGGAGCTTAACTTTGAAAAAGCAGTCTTCTCCTCTTCTTCCCCTCACCTCTCCCCCGCCCTCACACACACACATACACACACACACACACACACACACACACACACACACACACACACACACGATATAGGATGTATTTGGTCAGGCTACAACCTGAGTTTTTTCTTTCTGCATTTATATAATGCATATAATTTTATTGTTACCAAAAATAAAATTTACCCTCAAACGATAATTGTATCTTGGCTATATTTTGCACATGGATAACAAAGAAAATGGATTTGGAAATGAGTAGGAGGATTTTGAGATGAATTGTATTTGGGGAAATGCAAGGTAATTTCAATGATCCCCAAATTTCCACTGCTATAAACACAATTACCACAATTCTCCCAGCAATGCTACATGACTTTGAAATCTGGAACAATATTATCTCAAAAGGATTACAATTACAAGAAACCCAAAGAGAGATGGAATGGTCCACGGGGGGTATATAAAGGTATAAGGTGTAGAGAAACACAACTTCAATGCAGAAAGGTTGTAAAGGGAACCATAAAGGATGTGAGTGACTTGTAAGCAAAGTGGATTAATTAGACAAAGAAAAACAGAAAGAAATAAAGAGACAGAGACAGAGACAGAGAGACAGAGACAAAGAGAAAGAGAAAGAGAAAGAGAAAGAGAAAGAGAAAGAGAGCATTTACTAAGGGCTATCTATACGCCAGGCACTGTACTAAGCACTACTTGTACAAATAACTGACAATCCCTGCTCTGAGGAATCTTACATTCTAATGGTTGAAGACAAGACATATATAGTAGCTGGAAAGTGTGGGGAAGGATGGTCTATCTCCCTAGTGACATGTCGTGAAGGTGTCTGGGAAGTGTCAAGGGGAAATGTTTTCAGGCAAAATAAGGCAAAAGCTCACCTATGGGGGACAAGGGAAGTCAGGGGGAGGAACAGGTACAGAGTTCAAAGATCCTGGGGGAAAATAGAATGAAGTCAAGGAGAAAATGAAAATGATGGCCACAGGGTAGGCAGACTGGGGCTCACAGGACAGGAGATACAAGTTTACTGGCATTTAAACTATTGTCTACAACTACCTAGAATAGATGCTTACATGTGGGAAGAATTACTTCCCCTGGCCTAGGACCAGCATTGTTCTTCCCTGCTGTTTTATTCCTGGCTCTATGGTCTGGAGGGTAGTACTGAGGTTTGGAGAACACTGAATTGTAACCAAATACTGGGCTGTTAGGATAGAACTTTCTTTTCCAGGGTCTCACAGCTGTGATGACAATATTAAGTGATACAGTGAAATATCCCAAGTACTAAAAGTAGGAAAGGAAGTCCTCTAGCCAATCACCTATGGATCATTTGTTAAAAAACACAAACAAGAATTAAACAAGATGAGAAAGTATATAGAGGTTGCAAACTACATTACTAGAAAGTGTTTCTACAATAATGAAATCAAAGATCTTCTTTTGGGGGGGGGGGTGAGGCAATTGGGGTTAAGTGACTTGCCCAGGGTCACACAGTAAGTGTCAAGTGTCTGAGGCTGGATTTGAACTCAGGTCCTCCTGAATCCAGGGCCAAGTGCTCTATCCACTATGCCACCTAGCTGCCCACCAAAGATCTTTTAAACTATTAAAGAGGTCATAAACAAAATATAATCATCGAAAGTTCCCCAAAGCGTTTTGGTCCAAATAAGTAGCATTTAACTAAGACTGATTTCTATTTAACAAACAAACAAACAAACAAATAAATGAATGAATGAATGAACGAATAAATAAATAAATTTAAATGCTAGCTAAGGCCACTTAGCACAAAAGTTGTTTATTAATTACTAGGCCTCCCAGTGATTTGCAAGTGACTAAATAAATTATGGCAAATGAGATGACATGTGTCATGGCACACAACGGAATAATACAGCTCTGTAAGAAACAATAATATGAAAATTCAGAGAAACAATGTACCCAAAATCCCCTCTCCTTAGGTAAAACGCTTTTCCCTGACCCTCCTCCAAACAGTCCCTACCCATATCAAGCCTAGGCCTATACTGACTGGGTTCCTCTAAAATTCCCACTCCATTGTTAATGAATTCTACTTTATGCTAAAACTCTTCAACCTCTGGTCAATAAGTAAAATCTATTTACTCCTGAGGATATCAGTTCCCCTCTCTTCTGACTGCACTTTCTCTCATGCTCCCTGACTTACATGGCCAAGAATAAGAGTTAGTATGTCTCTTCCTACCCACCACCACTTTATTATTCACCAACTTCTACATGGCATCCAGTAATATAACCCTGCCTCAATTATTATCATTGCCCTCTCAGTGACCTCGGCATTAGGCATATAATCTTCTCTTCAACAACACTACTGCTATACTATTTAGTTACTTTGATTTTCATTGTAGATGACCTTTGTCACAGTTAATCACCTTCCTTTGTGTCTGCTCTACCTTAGTCATTCACTAGAGTGGTTATGTGTTTTACTTTACTAGCACTCAAAACGGTTGGAAGGCTTCATGTTTTGAGTGGAGATGGATGTATTCTTTTAGGATAAGTGATAACAGCTTTCTTTCATTGATTTGTAACTTCCAGAATATCATCTACCCTCTGTTAAGATGGAAAAGTCCTCCAAAAATGGCAATGTTGCTTAGCAACTGATCTGTAATTTATAATTTTACAGAGTTGGCTGAAGACATTGAGAAATTAGTCACTCTCCCAGAGTCACATAACAAATATGTGACAAATAAGGCCTTAAACCTGGGTCTTTCAGACTCCAATGAAAATCTCCTATCTATTGTTTCACATTGATACCTTAAAATAACATTTTATTTGGTTGGTTTTTTGTTGTTTCTGAAAGGTACTATTTGTAATCATAAGTGAATGTCCATTTCATTATTTTTTCAATAAATGGCAAACTTTGGCTTGATTAAAGAAAACATTTTCTAACAATAAGAGCTTTCCAAAAGTGGAATGGATACCTTAGGGATTAATGAATTCTCCCTACTAAAGGTCTTCAAAAATAACATAGATGACCACTTATAAGGAATATTGTAGAGAGAATTCTGTACATGTACAAGTGGTACT
This sequence comes from Dromiciops gliroides, assembly GCF_019393635.1. Lineage (NCBI taxonomy): Eukaryota > Metazoa > Chordata > Mammalia > Microbiotheria > Microbiotheriidae > Dromiciops > Dromiciops gliroides. The sequence continues at coordinate 148,055,210 of NC_057863.1, forward strand.
AGAGGGTCCCTAATGTCACTGTCACCTCTGTGATACTGTAGTTTGATAATTCTGTGAGTTGCCAGAATTCATTACATTTTGTACTCAAATACAACAAGAAATATAATTTCATACTTCATAGGATGTTTGGTCATCTCTCCTCAAAGTGTTCATGAGGAGAATAAGTAAAAATTCATCATAAATACGATGGCAACTTATGCATCAACATCTGTCATATAGTATAAACATGAGAAGCTTGATATTGGCAAAGTTTCTAACTCTCTCATCTTCCTGACATTGTCATTCTATTTCTTTTCTCTCTCCAAGATCACAAAGAATTTCCAATAAAATTATAACTATATCAGAGGATTTTCATAGTCTTCTGACACTTTTCCCCTAATTTCTGGTGAGCTCTGCCTTTTCAGCCAAGGGTTCTCAGTTCATTGCAGACCCATTTGTTTTCCCAATCCCTGTATAAGTTGCCCTGTAGCCTGAATAGACTATACCTTCATTGCCAAATCCAGTGATTCTCTCACACCCAATACAAAACTAATACCTTACTCAATACTCCTGTTGCCTGTGTGACTGGGACCTACTGCTGCCTTTCAGTTGCATCATTTGGAATTGCCCTCCATATTACCTGCCCAACCTCTAACTTCTTCCTCAACCAAAACCTAGACCTTCCCTGGTGTCACTGATCTTATGTATAATTATACAATCAGGTATATTAAATCTGCCAAGTCATGTGGCTCCTCCATAACTTATTCATCCTTCCTCAAGATCATTAAATTCTACCCTTAAAATCTTGACCAGACATCTCTAGCCTAAATTATCTCAAAATGTCTAAAATATATATATATATGTTTTCTAACAATGACCTTTCTATTCTGTCCTTTCATCTTGTTTTGATCCCAACATCAAGGGTGTATTATTACTATTATTCTGCCCATATCTAAAGATTACCAGGAACTCAGATTTGCACCTTAGATAATTCCCTAACAGCTTTCTTCCTCCATTAGCAGCCCTGCTCAGCTAGACACAGCTCCCTTAAAAGTTTCCTAAAAATAAATGGTAACTACACCTGATCAGTTGAAAAGGTGCAAAACTAAATCTTAAAGGCCAATTCACACTGGCCATAGCTAGCCAATGTGTCTTCTTACCAGAGACATTAAAAGCTAAAATCGAGGCAAATTTTTATCTACATCAGTACCCTAATCTAATAGTCTATTAACCCTGTCAAAAAAAGAAAATGAGTTTAGTTTGGCATGACTTATTCCACTCTTCTTAACTGAGAAAATGAAAGCAAAATAAAAATTAATTACATTATATGTTAATGTTTAAACCACACATACACACACAATCTATGTCACTTTTGTGAACTAATCCCTCCATATTATCTAGGTCAGACTCCTAGCCATTTAAGACAAGTTCATGTAAAACAAGTTCATCACTGCCTTCTTATGCCAAATACTAACACCAGTATAATAAGGTTATTGACTGGCTGACTAGATGCTATGGCATGGACTTACAAATGGAATTACATAGGGAATCCCAGAAATAATGATGATATAACCTTGACACAAGTCCATGACCCAAGCACTTTGGAATGGCAGAGAAACTAGTTGAGTTAAACAGGATGAAGCACCAAATGGCTATAATGATGAAACCAGACAACCAATCAATGCTAATGTTTCTGGTAGTTGCTATTTGGCTTCTGGACTAACAACTCTACTGAAATTGCTCTAAGGTTTCTAATGATCTCCTAACCACTTCATCCAATGACTTTTACTCAATCCTTAACTTCTCAACTTTTCCACAGCTATTTAGCAATTCTTACTTCCAATCCCTTTTTTCTCCAAAAGTTTTCATTATTTTGTTCTTTTCTTATTATACTCCTACATACCTGATTATTTCTTCTGTCTCCTTTGTTGGATTATTATCCATGACCCACCCCTCTTGCCTAGATGCTGTAATGATTGGAATGATGCCACCTGCTGGAGACTTACTGTAGAAGAGTTCCGCCCATGAAGTGAAGGTCTTTGAGGGCAAGACCAGGAGTCTTTTCTTTGGCATCAGGAAGTGACGTTGGCTAGTGGGAGGAAGAAGGAAGAGGCTGGCGCTCAGTCTCGCTTTTTTTTCCCTTTGGTCTCTGGTGGAGAGCGGAGCTAGAAATGCACTCTCCCTTTAATAGATAGGAATGTAGGCCTTTTCTTCTCTCTTTACCAAATTCTTATTCTCCTTAATAAATGTTTAAAAGCCTAACTCTTGCTAAGGTTTGTAATTTATTGGTGACCACTCATTAGATATTTTAGACAGACTAGCTAGAATTTTAGCCCCTAACAGATGTCTGACCACGAAGAGAAAAGCTGAAAACTCCATCTTCTGATCTTCTGGTAGGGTAAGAAATTTCCCCTACCCTGTCCCTTTAAATCCAAAGTACTGCTGAATTGCCAGGTATTTTCCCTTGTAACGATTGGAATAACGCCACCTGCTGGATACTTACTGTAGAAGAGTTCTGCCCATGAAGGGAAGGTCTTTGAGGGCAAGACCAGGAGTCAGGAAGTGACGCGGGCTAGTGGGAGGAGGAAGGAAGAGACTGGCGCTCAGTCTCGCTCTTTTTTTCCTCTGGACTCTGGTGGGGAAGGGAGCTAGAAATGTGCTCTCCCTTTAATAGATAGAAATCTAGGCCTTTTTCTCTCTCTTTACCAAATTCTTATTCTCCTTAATAAATGCTTAAAAGTCTAACTCTTGCTAAAGCTTGTAATTGATTGGCGACCACTCATTAGATATTTTAGACAGTTTAACTAGAATTTTAACCCTTAACAGATGGCTGACCACGAAGAGGAAAGCTGAACCTCACTTCTGATCTTTCGGTTGGGTAAGAAATTTCCCCTACCCTAACCTTTTAAATCTTAAGTACTGCTGAATTGCCTGGTGTTTTCCCTTTAAATTTTTTCAAATGGACCTTTTAAACTCCCTAATTACCCTATTTTTTATTTTAGTCTGTTTAACCAGACAAATGGGGGATAAGATCATGTTAATGCTTTGTTTTTGTGGATTTTCTATTTTTCTTTTTATTTTTGTTAAAAGAGCCAGCAACACAAGGAAATATCTCTCCCTCTCCCAACCATGCTTTTTCAGAGAAACCTGAAGAGATTCTGGCAGCTTTCCCCAGTTCTAACACTAATTGTTGCTCTAATTTTGCATGCCTGGAGGCAATGACCCACCCTCTAGAAGCTTTTAATCCCCTAGCACCTGGAGGCAAAGTGGGGGAAGAGGAATCCAGGCCTGAGTTCAAAATCAAGTGTGATTCAAATTGTGCTGGTCCCTCCCCCCCTCTCCAGACTCCACCCTCTACTCCTCCCATGGCCAAGCCCATTGCTTCCCGGGGGGAAGTCCAAAGATCTAATGCGCATGCTCAACTTTCTCTACCTACATTTGCCTTCAGGCTCAGCCCTTCCCCAGCCTGGCTGTGCTTCTGAAACAACCTTAGAAAACCCTTTAAATTCCAGATATGCTCGTTTTGTTCTTAATTTTGCTAACCTGCTTTTGTCTTTAATTAGTAATCTTATAAAGCATTTGTATGGTGAAAAGGCTGACAGACAATATAGAGGGGTTAAAGAAGAAAAACTTAAGCCGAATAAGAATGACAATCATCAACATAGTTCAAGACTCCGATTCTTTTGCCATGGAAGGGTATATATTTTACAGAAATGTAGAAGTAAACAGCAAGATATTGATATGAGTGTTGGGGATTTTAGATATCGGAATCAAAAGTGTTCTGAATTCACTCAGAGTATTAATGTCAGTTCAGAGGTTACATAGGATTTCTATGCTATTACACCTACATTTTGAAATTAATGGTATGGGTTTATTTTCATAGAGATTTTCATGCTTTTGAGATTGTGTTTTATACTTAGTTTTTAAAACAAGGAGAATATTTGTAAAAGCTTTTTATAGTCATGTGATCAAGTTTATATTTTATAATACTCTTATTGATATTAAGTTCATATTCATTTAGATTTCCTTAGTTTGAATTTCACTGTCTTTTATTGTTCCATGTGTATTTTCTTCTATTCATTTGTCTATCTAATTTTGAAACATTGCAAGATGGTTTTGATTTTATTATACAATGTTAATTCTAGGAGTATTGTGCTCCCATATTCTGAGTTGTTTGTTTTTGTTTTTTTTCCTCAACTGATTATTTGATCAAACTCTTTAAAGCATTTCCCTGGCAAATTGGTTGCCATGGCAAGTGTAAATTGATTCTAGAAGTATTATTTTTGATAAGCATATTCCCAAAAAAAAAAAAAAAGAGGGGAACATTTGTAAAAGTTTTCTTTTTTCAAAAAAAAAAGTTCTTTGAGATTCTGTTGTGCTTTAACTTGTATTTAAGTATGTTCTGATTTTTCACAAAAGTAATTGTATACTAAGTAAAAAAAAAGGGTATTATTTGAAATTGTTGCATAATTATATATTATATTCTGAGTCAAGATGTATTCACATTTTTTGCAATCATTTATTATCCTCAATTTTAAATCCATATGAGACTTGGATTATGGGAACTTATCATTTAAGACATTAATTGCCTTTATTCTGAGTTATCAGATGCCAGTTGGCCAAGGTGCCATCCAATCACAAGAGGAATACATATTGCTCAAGGAGCAGACACTGAACTGTCACATGAGGGGAGACATGCATGAAGTCAAGGTATGGCCGAGGGAACGGCTTTTGACTAATGTTGAGGTTGGATTCTCTTGGTTTAATATTTTATTCTCTTTTTCCCCACAATATTGTACAGATGGCTGGAAGTATTCATCCCACCCATCTCACTTCTACACCTGGCTTCTATGCTCCCTCCTATATGCCTGATGCCATGGACATCTCAATCCCATGCATCTGATTAAGTCTGACTCAGTTTCCTCCAATATGTTCGGTGGCATGGACGTATATTCCATCCACCTATTTTAAACCTGGCATACTGCATGGGCAGTATATATTGCTCAAGTGTGGGAATGCTCATATCCCATCATTTCTCTGTTCTTTTATGGTAACCCCCATAATTATCTCAGGTGTCATGATAAATAACAGTGTTGAATTTGGCCTTGACACCTGTTACCAATTATATTAGATTTTCTAATTTCTCATAATGGCATGAGGATAATTAGGCAGATGATGCAAAAAGTGATGAAACAAAGATAAAAATTATTTTTAAAAATTAATATCGCAGCAATTGTCTTCTCAAATACCCTCCATAAAGGGGGACTATAGTAATATTATAATTTTAAAGAATGTTTCAATTTTTGTTTTATTATATGTTTCATGTGTAACAACTAAGATTCTGAATTCCCTTAGACATGTTTTTGAGAACTTTCATTGTTTGATTTGATTATTGACAAAGCTATTTTAAAGTTGTGTTAAGCTCAATTTTGTAGGAAATTTTCTTGGCTGATTACCAGCATCCACACATCAACCCCTGAAAAGACTTCCATTCCACGACTACACCTAGAGGACATCTGAGAAAAGACTTTCAGAGACTTTAAATGAACAGTTTTGATTTATTGTTTTTGTTGTTTTTTTTTCTCTTTCTGTTATAATATACACCATCTGTAACATGTATTCTCTGCAGAGGCCCTCCCTTTGCAAGACTAATGTCAAAGCGTCGGTTCATGAGGACAAAAAAAAATCGCCCCTCTGGACAAAACTTTCCTCTCTTCCTTTTCTATATTGTTGTTCACATATTATTAGTTAGCAATAGTTATTATATTCTTTTTACTGTTCCGTCAAGGAAACATTTTGTTTCTTGAGGAACAACAGGGGGGACTGTAACGATTGGAATAATGCCACCTGCTGGATACTTACTGTAGAAGAGTTCTGCCCATGAAGGGAAGGTCTTTGAGGGCAAGACCAGGAGTCAGGAAGTGACGCGGGCTAGTGGGAGGAGGAAGGAAGAGACTGGCGCTCAGTCTCGCTCTTTTTTTCCTCTGGACTCTGGTGGAGAAGGGAGCTAGAAATGTGCTCTCCCTTTAATAGATAGAAATCTAGGCCTTTTTCTCTCTCTTTACCAAATTCTTATTCTCCTTAATAAATGCTTAAAAGTCTAACTCTTGCTAAAGCTTGTAATTGATTGGCGACCACTCATTAGATATTTTAGACAGTTTAGCTAGAATTTTAACCCTTAACACCCTTTAAATTTTTTCAAATGGACCTTTTAAACTCCCTAATTACCCTATTTTTGATTTTAGTCTGTTTAACCAGACAAATGGGAGATAAGATCATGTTAATGCTTTGTTTTTGTGGATTTTCCATTTTTATTTTTGTTAGAAGAGCCAGCAAGGTGCTCAGACAAGGAAATAACCTCCCCTCTCCCAGCCATGCTTTTTCTTTTTTCTTTTCTTTTTTTTTTTTTAGTGAGGCAATTGGGGTTAAGTGACCTGCCCAGGGTCACACAGCTAGTAAGTGTTAAGTGTCTGAGGCTGGTGCTTTATCCACTGCCACCTAGCCGCCCCCCAGCCATGCTTTTTCAGAGAAAGATCTGATTTCTTCAGCTTTTCCGAATTCTAACACTAATTGTTGCTCTAATTTTGCATGCCTGGAGGCTTCTCTAGAAGTTTATAATCCCTCAGCTGTGGCAGAAGGTGAACCCAGGCCTGAGTTTGATTCCCGGGCTATATACCTGGGAGAGGTGGTCCCCTCCCCTTCTCTAGGTACCCCACCTCCTCCCCCTACTCTCTTCGATTCTCCTGCCCTGGTGGTCATGAGATCTAATCCACCTTCTTCAGGTCCTGATTTTGCACACGCGCAGCTTTCTCTACCTGCATTTGCAGCTTCAGGCTCAGCCCTTCCCCAACCTGGCTGTGCTTCTGAGACAACCTTAGAAAGCCCTTTAAATTCTAGATATGCTCGTTTTGTTCATAATTTTGCTAATCTGCTTTTGTCTTTAATTAATAACCTGATAAAGCATTTGTATGGTGAAAGGACTGACAGACAATATACAAGGGTTGAAGAAGAAAAACTTAAGCTGAGTAAGAATGACAATCGTAGTCCAAGACTCCGCTTCTTTTGCCATGGAAGGGTACATATTTTACAGAAATGTAGAAGTAAGCAGCAAGGTATTGATATGAGTATTGGGGATTTTAGATACTGGAATCAAAAGTGTTCTGAATTTACTCAGAGTATTAATGTCAGTTCAGAGGTTACACAGGATTTCTATGCTATTACATATACATTTTGAAATTAATGGTATGGGTTTATTTTCATAGAGATTTTCATGCTTTTGAGATTATATTTTATACTTAGTTTTTAAAACAAGGAGAATATTTGTAAAAGCTAGTCATGTGATCAAGTTTATATTTTATAAGACTCTTATTAATATTAAGTTCATATTCATTTAGATTTCCCTAGTTTGAATTTCATTGTCTTTTATTGTTCCATGTGTATTTTCTTCTATTCATTTATCTAATTTTGAAAAAGTGCAAGATGGTTTTGATTTCATAATAGAATGTTAATCCTGGGAGTATTGTGCTCCCATATTCTGAGTTGTTTGTTTTTGTTATTTTTTTTTCTCAACTGATTATTTGATCAAACTCTTTAAAGCATTTCCCTGGCAAATTGGTTGCCATGGCAAGTGTAAATTTATTCTAGAAGTATTATTTTTGATAAGCATATCCCCCCCCCCCAAAAAAAGAAGGGAACATTTGTAAAAGACTTCTATACACCTGGCTTCTATGCACCTTCCTATATGCCTGATGCCATGGACATCTCAATCTCATGCATCTGATTAAGTCTGACTCAGTTTCCTCCAATATGTTCGGTGGCATGGACATATATTCCATCCACCTATTTTAAGTCTGGCATACTGCATGGGCAGTACATATTGCTCAAGTGTGGGAATGCTCATATCCCATCATTTCTCTGTTCTTTTATGGTAACCCCCATAATTATCTCAGGTGTCATGATAAATAACAGTGTTGAATTTGGCCTTGACATCTGTTACCAATTAGATTAGATTTTTTAATTTCTCATAATGGCATGAGGATAATTAGGCGGACGATGCAAAAAGTGATGAAACAAAGATAAAAATCATTTTTAAAAATTAATATAGCAGCAATTGTCTTCTCAATTACCCTCCATAAGGGGGGACTATAGTAATATTTTAAAGAATGTTTCAATTTTTGTTTTATTATGTTTCTTGTGTAACAACTAAGATTCTGAATTCCCTTAGACATGTTTTTGAGAGCTTTCATTGTTTGATTTGATTATTGAGAAAGCTATTTTAAAGTTGTGTTAAGCTCAATTTTGTAGGAAATTTTCCTGGCTGATTACCAGCATCCACACATCAACCCCTGAAAAGACTTCCATTCCACAACTACACCTAGAGGACATCTGAGAAAAGAGTTTCAGAGACTTTAAATGAACAGTTTTGTTTTGTTTTTGTTTTTGTTTTTTTCTCTTTTCTCTTTCTGTTATAATATACACCATCTGTAATATGTACTCTCTGCAGAGGCCCTCCCTTTTCAAGACCAATGTCAAAGCATCGGTTCATGAGGACAAAAAATTGCCCCTCTGGACAAAACTTTCCTCTCTTCCTTTTCTATATTGTTATTAACATATTGTTAGTTAGCATAGGTTATTATATTCTGTTATCTTTGACTGTTTCATCAAGGAAATGTCCCATTTCTTAAGGATACAAAGCAAGGAACTGTAATGATTGGAATGACGCCACCAGCTGGAGACTTACTGTAGAAGAGTTCCGCCCATGAAGCGAAGGTCTTTGAGGGCAAGACCAGGAGTCTTTTTTTTGGCATCAGGAAGTGATGTTGGCTAGTGGGAGGAAGAAGGAAGAGGCTGGCACTCAGTCTCGCTTTTTTTCCCTTTGGACTCTGGTGGAGAGCGGAGCTAGAAATGTGCTTTCCCTTTAATAGATAGGAATGTAGGCCTTTTCTTCTCTCTTTACCAAATTCTTATTCTCCTTAATAAATGTTTAAAAGCCTAACTCTTGCTAAGGTTTGTAATTTATTGGTGACCACTCATTAGATATTTTAGACAGAATAGCTAGAATTTTAGCCCTTAACAATGTCTTTCTCTAAACTGTCCCTTGGTGATCTCATCAACTATCATGGGTTCAAATTTCATTTCTTTGTAAATAATTCATGTATATATATATATATATATATATATATATATATATATATATATATATATATATATATATATATATGTCCAGCTTTCATTTCTCACCAACTGCCTTCTGGACATCTCTACCTGGATGTCACATAGGAATCTCAAACTCGATAAGTCTGAGTAATATTTTAAATGAAATAGAAACCTTCCCTGTAATCTTATCTATGTTTACTAATAGAAAGATAATTTAGTCAGATTTCCAGTCTATACAGTTGTTACTCTCTCTTACTTTACAGTATATTTTGAGTACTGTCTCATACTTGACATGATGGTTCTTATAACATATAAAGAGATGTAATATAGAATGATTTTCCTATGTCATTATTAAGGTCTTCTATTAAGTCCCAAAGGAAGAAATAGTGTGGTTTTTTTTTTAACTTATCAAATAATGCTGTTGGATTAGAAGATCTTATTTCCTTTCTGTCTCTAACATTCTATGGATTTATGAATTGAATAAGAACTGTGACTACATATAGCCCCATGCCAATGGACATTATACACAAAAGTGAATTGTTATTTTGATAAAAATTTTCACCTAATTCAATGTCTATGATATCTTCATTGCTACTTTAGTGCTTCTCATATATAAGGTATTTTCCAGAGAACATCATTAACTTTGTCTTTACTGAGTGGGTAAAATAAGCATCAAGATACCTTGATAGCTCTGTAGCTTCCTTGGTACATCCAGCAGGAAGGACGAAATAGTATAATCATCTCCTTTGATGCTTTTCTAGGAATAAAAATAAAATAGCTATGGGACTTTGGCTGATGAAATTTTCCAAGAAACACCATGGTGGCACTTTGTTCCTCTTGTCCCCCTAAGCTTCAATTTTCCCCCTCTCATATTCTCTCTTTCTACCCTCCCAGGGATGTTTAGTTCCTGTGTTACCTTATATTTAATTAATACCAATGCAGCCTACTTTCTATCCTGCCCCACTTTCTGCTGCTCTTGCTTTATCTTACAAAGTGGACAATTAAAGGGCATACCTGGGAGGTGCTAAATCTCTGTCCTCCCTAGGAACTTTCATCCTCATCTTCACCTTAGCCATCTTCCAGTCTTCTCCCACCTTCAAATACCCAGTTGCTATTTCCACTTCTTGCTCTGAGAACAGTAATTAAATCACCACTATCATTGCTTCTAAAAAAATTGCATTAATGACCTGCCCTGATATTCTACTGATCATCTTTGTAATTTTCCAGACCATAACTCCCTTCCTTGGGGAGTTTATTCTTTTATTTTAAAATTTATTTTTTGTGGGTGTTAAGGGCTAAAATTCTAGCTAGTCTGTCTACAATATCTAATGAGTGGTCGCCAATATATTATAAGATTTAGCAAAAGTTAGGTTTCAAGCATTTATTAAGGAGAATAAGAATTTGGTAAAGAGAGAAGAAAAGGCCTAGATTCCTATCTATTAAAGGGAGAGCACATTTCTAGCTCCCTTCTCCACCGGAGTCCTCAGGAAAGAGGCCCCAGTCAGAGAGCCAGGTTCCTCCTTCTTTCTCCCACTATCAAACGTCACTTCCTGACGCCAAAGAAAAGACGCATGTTCTTGCCCTCAAAGACCTTCCTTTCATGGCGGAACTTTTCTACAGTAAGTCTCCAGCAGGTGGCGTCATTCCAATCGTTACATGGGGCAATAAGGGTTAAGTGACTTGTCCAGGGTCACACAGCTAGGAAATGTCAAATGTCTGAGGCTGGATTTGACCTCAGGTCCTCCTGAATCCAGGTCCAGTGCTTTATCCACTGTGCCACCTAGCTACCCCTCTAGTGTTTATTCTTTTAAATGTGTTTCCTATAGTAGAATGCAAGCTCCTTAAGGACAAGAATTGTCTCACTTTTGTGTTATTATCCTCAGGTTCAGTCTGATGTTTGAAGCATAGTAAAGAATACATTTTTATTCATTCATTCATTCATTACTTTCAATTAATTAGTGACTAATTTACTCAAGAAATATTCAGGGGCAGCTAGGTGGTGCAGTAGATAAAGCACCGGCCTTGGATTCAGGATTCGGGTTCAAATCCGGCCTCAGACACTTGATACTTACTAGCTGTGTGACCCTGGGCAAGTCACTTAACCCCCATTGCCCTGCAAAAAAAAAGAACAAGAAATATTATTCAATCTATGTCTATTATATACAAGGCATTATATTGCCCTTATAAGCCTTGTAAAAAGCTATTTAGGAAAAAAAATCTCAAATTCAATTACTTGACTAATGATATTTATCATCTCAAATGCTTTTTGGAAATATGGTGATAGACAAAAAGGAAAGAATGCCAGATCTGAGTTTGAATCCTGGCTTTGACACTCTAAAGTCACATGATTTGAGCAATTTACCTCTGCCAAACTCAGTTTTCTCATCTTAAAATGGGGCTAATGATCATTGCAATGATCTTAAGGCTTAAAATGGTAGTTGATTGATGCATTAAAATGAACATTATATTATTTCCTGAGACTACAAATATAATGTTCATTTTAATGCATCAATCAACTACCATTTTAAGCCTTAAAGAGGTGGGTTATTTTTTTTCTTTTGTGAAGAAAGAGCTTTGGCAAACTTTAAAAGGCTATATTGTAAAATATTATTATTAGTTATAATAAATAGGTGTCTGAATGAAATATCCATGGAATTATTTATAAGGTCTTTCTTGGACTCCCTACAAAGGGATTTTGGTTACTTAAGAGCAAAGTGACTTGGTTTTATGTCCAATTACCTAGGCTCCAAGGTTCAAGTACAGTTATGTTTCCTTATGTTTGAAGCTACGAGAGGTTAGTATCTCCTCTCAATATATCACTTTTATATATACCTTTAAGGATTACAAAGTGTTTTCCTTGATAATAACCTTGTGAGGTAGGTAATGCAAGTAGTATCTCCAGTTTATAGATTAGAAAAGCTAGGTGGCACAGTAGATAGAGCACTATACCTGGAGTCAGGAAGATCTGGGTTGAAATTCAGCCTCAGTCATTTACTAGCTGCGTGATCCTAGGCAAGTCACTTAACCTCTATTTGCCTCAGTTTCCCCAACAGTAAAATAGAGATAATAATAGCACCTACCTCACAGGCAAGCATCAAATGACATATGTGTAAAGCGCTCTGCACAATGTCTGGCATATAGACATATAGTAGGTGTTTATAAATGCTTGTTTCCTTCCTTCTTGGGGAATCTGAAGCTGAGAAAAATTAAGTGATTTGCCCATGGTCATAATACAAACTAGGTGGAATCAGAACTAGAATATACACCTTCTAACTCGAAATCAGCACCCTATTTATTACATGACCCTGCTTCATGATAATAGCTCACACAATGTGTTTTCTTCATAAAATTTTCTCAAGACAGATTGTGTAAATACTATTCGACCCCTTTTTAAAGATGAGAAAATAGAAACTGAGAGAAAAAAATGACTTGGCTAACATCACCCAATGGCAAAGCCTGAATAATATTTCCTGAGACTACAAATATAATGTTCATTTTAATGCATCAATCAACTACCATTTTAAGCCTCAAATTGTGTGTGTGTGTGTGTGTGTGTGTGTGTGTGTGTGTGTGTGTGTTTTCCTGACCCCTTCTAGGGTTTTCTTGGCAAAGAGTTTGGATTGGCTTTCTATTTCCTTCTCCAGTTCATTTTACAGATGAAGAAACAAGTTTAAGTGAATTGTCCACAGTTACACAGGTAGTAAGTGTCTGAGGTCAGATTTGAACTCAGGTCTTCCTGATTCCAGGCCTGATACTCTATCCATTTCACTACCTAGCTGACTAGATATCAAGACACATCACTACTACATGAATGTGTGTATATCTCAATCACCATATATATATGTGTGTGTGTGTATGTATGTATATATGTATATGTGTGTATGTATATATACATACATACACAGACACAGACACACACACACACATATATATATATATACTTTTAGGGAGTATAGATAACAATATACATTAAGAAGACATGGAAACCACAAGAATAGTGAGCAAATGGAAAAGTGCCAGGCAAAAATGGTATGATCAGGAGTATAATGTTACTACTCAAAAACTAAGCCAATGCGGCAACATCTGAAATAAAGACCAAGGTAACAATGCCTTCTGGGCAAGGGCAACTCTATAGCATCAGGGCTCCTCATTTGGGCAATACCATCTTCTGCTAATGCAGAGATTTTACTATAGAGGTAGAGAATTGCTTCCTACTCTGTGCCTGTATCCCATTTTGAAAAACTGCTATTAATCCCACACCCAATCAAACAACAAAAATTTATCAAGCACCTACTATGTGCTAGGCCCTATGCCAGGTGCTAGGTATATGAAGAAAAAAAAATAGTCCTTCCCTCAAGGAGTTTATATTCTAACAGGGGAGATTATATATATATATATATACTTGTGAGTTCACTGGTATAGAGAAATCCTGGATGAGGAAGTTCCTTCTACCAAAACAGGTCAGCAGGTCAACTCTGCATTTTCTGTCCTCAAAGAGCCACTTAAAGCAATGAGACTTTGAGTGACTTCCCCAGGTTCACACAGTATATATATACATGCAAAATAATTGATGAGGATGGGAGGGGGAGTATGAGCAATTAGGAGGAATCAGGAAGAGCTTAATGTAGAAAGTGACTCCTGAGCTGAGTTTTGAAGGGAAAAGAAGATTCTAAAATGCACAGGTGAGAAGAGAATGCCTTGGCAGGATCAAGGACCACTAAAACAAAGGAATAGTAAGCATCCTATAAAAGGAACAGCAGGGTCAGTTTGACTTGATGATAAGGTGTGAGAGAGGTAGTAAGGTTTGATAGGATTGGAATTGTGGATTGGGGCTAAAAAAAAAAATCACTTCAAATATGCAGCAAGTAATTGAAGTACTTGATGAATCTTTTTTGTAGGCCAATTGTAGAAGCCAACAGGCAAAGTTAAATTAGGGGGCATTATTCTCTGACCGACTAACCCAAATGTCAAACTTGAAACAATAAATTATCAAATATGTTGTGTGTTTTTAACCTCACAATTCAAGAGGTTCAAGTTACTTAATATTTTACTAAGTTTTTAAAGTACATTTATTTGTACTAATTCTTTCTAGAGTATACATAGAAATCTAATGTGACAACCCATATTTTATTGAAATGAACAGAAATGACATTTTTTTCCATTTTCTTATCATAGCTCCAGAAAAGTATAGTTAATTCAGATGGAATTATAATGATTTCTGTGAATAGTAAGTTGTTTTTTAAAGAAATGTGTGAAGAAAATATTGTTTTTACAATTATCATGACATAAAGTAAAAGATTAATAAAAATGCTAAAAGAATCAGAAGGATTGATTTATGGGGGGAAATTAAAGGCTCTCATAGCTTAACAAAATGATAAACAGAGGAAAATATGGTAACTACAGAAAGTTATTTTTCCAACTGTACACAACAAAGGGCAGTTGTCTAAGATGGCAATCTAATAAGCTAAAACAAGGGAACTTACAAAATTGAAGAATTATTATTAAATCATTAGATATATTTAATTTCATGGATTCATTTAATGTATGGTTGAAGTAGAAACTCCTTCATATAGACATAGGCTGAGAAAAGCTATTAATGGAAGGCAAGATTGCTGTTAAGAAAAAAAAAGGTCAAAGTGGGCCAATCCACCTGTGTATGGTTCCCTTTTCAAAGGCATCTAGAATTCATTCTGCTCATTTCCAAGGGAATTTATCCACCTTGTTAAAAAATCATGGTGGGTAAGATTAGGTGAAAAAAAAAAATCCCCTAAAGCCAAAGAGTTGCCCATGGAGATAAGAACTCATTAAATCCTCAGATATCTCATAATGCCCTCAGGCACTATGGTGTTTAAGATGAGTAGCATAATCCCTATATCCCCTGAGAAATTTCCTTCTAAACCAGTTTCTCCCTGTCCAAAGACAGGTCATAAAAGTGAAAGAATTGGATTGTTGGACGATTGCTGGAGAAGGTGGAGATAGTAGTGAGAACAAAGCTATATTTTTCCACACATTGCATTTGGAAATAAATTGGTTGGTTGTTGTCCTTCACATGCTTGAAGAGAACCAAAACGACATTGCTTTGTTGAAGACAAGGAACAGTGTTTCTGACTTTGGCTGGTCAGAGCTCTGAAGGCTCTACCATAGATCAAGCACAAATAATCCATAAGAACATTTAGCATAGAGATGTCTAAATTTGCACATCTTGCTTTTTTTTTTAAACTACTGAAATTCTGCTTTGTTCATAGAGAACAGCACCTTCTTTGATGGAGCACCCCATACAGGGTGGTCCTGTGCCAGTGTCTCCCATGTCTCACAACCAATTCTGAAGTTTTAGGTTTTTTGTTTTTTTCTTGTTTTTTTCTTTGGGACAATGAGGGTTAAGTGACTTGCCCAGGGTCACACAGCTAGTAAGTGTCAAATGTCTGAGGGTGGATTTGAACTCAGGTCCTCCTGAATCCAGGGCCAGTGCTTTATCCACTGTGCCACCTAGCTGCCCCCCTGAAATTTTTTAGAGAGACCTTGAGAGTGTCCTTGTATTGCTTCTTCTGACCTCTTCGCAACTGCTTGCCTTGTATGAAAGACAAAGTTAACATCCATTCACAAAATGAATATCCATAAAATAGTCTTTTAGGCAAATGTACCTTTGGCATTAGAATGATGTGGCCAACCCACTGGAGTTGTGCTCTCTGCTGCTGAGTTTGAATGCTTGGCAGTTCAGCTCAAGAAAGGACCTTAGTGGCTAGTACCTTATCTTGCCAGATGATCCTCAAAATCTTCCTAAGACAATTTAAATGGAAGTGATTTGGTTTCCTGGCAAGGTGCTGGTATACTGTCCAGGTTTCACAGGCTTACAGCAATGAGGTCAGCACAATGGCTCTATAGACTTTAAGTTTGGGAGGCAGCCTAATACCTCTTCTCTCCCACATTTCCTTTCGGAGCCTCCCAAATACTGAGTTAGCTATGGCAGTGCATGTGTTAACTTCATCCTCTATGTGTATATCCCTGAAAAGTATACTGCCAAGGTAAGTGAATTTATCTCTAGCATTCAAAATTTGCCCATTTGTTATAACGATGGTGCTAGCTGGTGGAGAACCTATGTTTTCTTGGTGTTGATTGTCAGGCCAAAATTAGCACAAAAGTCAGAGAATCAATAAATATTCCATTGCATCTCAGCCTCAGAGTATGCATTGAGTGCATAATCATCTGCAAACAAAAAGTTGTACACCATATCTTCTTCCACTTTAGTCTTGGCCTGTAGCCTTTTCAAGCTAAATAGTTTACCAGCAGTGTGGTAACTGACCTTGATGCCATTTTCTTCCTTATTGAAGGCATCACTGAAAACATCACACTAAAAAGCATGGACACAAGCACATAGCCTGCTTCATTCCACTGGTAACTGGGAAAGTACAAGAGCATCATCTATTATCCAGATTCCATGCAAGCATGCTCTCATGAAACTGGCATACAATACTGATGAACTTTTCTGAGCAGCCAAATATAGCAAGGGTGTATAGCATAGCACAGAATGTTAGATCTAATGAAACACTCTTATTGTGAAGACAAATAAACTGAGACCCACCAGATGAGGGATTTTTCCAAGGTCACACAGAATAGTAAGGATGAAAATACAGGTCTTCTGACTCATAGTCATGTTCTTTCTCATACAATGAGATAAGTGGAGAAAGGATACCTATCTGTGTTTTATAGTTTCAATCAAATTATAATATACATCAGGTGCTTTAAAAACCTTAAAGCACTATATAAATGTTTATTATCACTACAGCAAGAGGTTTAGGTAAGATATTATAAGAAAATTAAATCAAGATGATAAATGTTTGTTGAGTGTCTGTTTTATGTTAGACACTGTAAGGGATTCAAATAAATTTAGGATAGAATCTCTTTCCTTGAGGAGTCTAGGCAGGTAAATCTGGCAAAAACACATAAAGAATTAAATAGCAATACAAAGACTGATTTAAAAAATACAACTGGTAGTGCAGAGCACTGTGATTAATTGACAAATTAATGCTCTAAGCAACAAACAAAAAAGAAAAGGATCACTATATTTTATAGTGGAGCAACCTGAGCTAGTACTTGAAGGATGAATAGTATTTAAGGCTAGAGCAACTTGGGGATGACATTCCAGGCTGGGGAAATGGAATCGAGGATTTAAATTGCTTCTCTAGGAGTTACCCTGTTTGCTACACTTGAAGAAATTTATTAAATGCCTAGAGAAGACAATTTTTCAATGCAGAAAATAACTTGAAAGTTATTTCTCAAGTAGAAAAAAACACAATACAATGAAAGTAGTGTAGTACTATAAAAAGGGTTGGTCTTGAAACAGGAGATCTGGGCTCAAATCCCAGCTCTGACGTGTATTAACTGTCTGACCTTGAGCAAGTTACTTAACCTTTATGAGCTCTGCACTTTCTGTAAAATGAAGACAACAATACTTGCACAATATAGTTTAGGGGTTTGTTGTGAGGATGTGATTTGTGGACTGGGGTCCACTATATAATCCAATTCAACAAGCGTCTGTAAAGTGCTTAATAAGCACAAGACATTTTGGTAGGAACTGGGGAAAGGAAGCAAAAAAAAAAATTCAGTGCATACTCTCTAGGAGCCAACAGTCTCCTAGGTGTTGGAAGGACACATACATACATAAATAAGTACAGTACAAATAAAATTTAGGAGAGAAATAGCAGTAAGACTTGTAAGAAGGGGAATATTTCACAAAGTAGGTGGTACCTAAGATGAACCTTTTTAAAGAAAGATAAGGATTTTGAGAAGTAGAGGAGGAGTCACATTTCAGGAATAGGAAAGCACTTCTGCAAATGCACAAAGGCAGGAAATGGAGTTTCAAATTAAAGTGAAGATCAGTAAACAGTTTTTTTGTACAGTAAAGTTTGTGAAGAGGATTAGTAGGAATTAAAGCTGGAAAGGTTGGTGGAAGTCAAGTTTTCCATACTGAAGAGTTTTCTTTTTGCCCTAGAAACAAAGGAAAGCCAGAAATGTTTCTGAGCATTTTATTATTTTTTTTTAGGTTTTTGAGTGCGATGGTCAGACTTATCCCTTAGGAAGATAATTTTGATGGTTGGCAGAGGAAGGAGAAGAAAGAGAATAGAATCTGAGAAACCAGTTAGGAAGTTTTTAAAATAATCCATGTAAGAACTGATGAAATCAGCAAACATTTATTAAGTTCTTACTATATGCCTGCCTGACTGTGTTTGGCTGGAAGTAGGGAAATAGCTGGTTGAACAATTTTCATTATCTTGAGACATACTTGAAAAAGCTGTCCACCTTCAAGGGGCACATTCCCTCTTTTCAGGGTGATTCTTTTCTTTTAAATTTCTTCTTTCTCCTGATAGTCCTGTTATTATTCCCCTCACTATTTAACCTGACTTTTTTCTTTCCCCTTGACCTTCCTTCCTTTTCTCCCCCATCCTTTTATAACCCATCCCATAAGGATTAATTTGTTACTATGAATACTATGCTTCCCCTCCCTCTTACCTGGTGTCCTCAATCAAAAATCTGGGGGAGTTGCTCATTCTGTTACTTTGGCTAAAATTTTCCTTCTAGCCCCTTGGACCCAGGTGGCTCAGGAGGACAGAGTAAGGCTGGTGATTTTGCACAGTCCTTCCTCAAATATAATTCATTGCAAGTCATGACATCACCTCCCTGATGTTATAGACATTTTCAAGAAAAAAGGATAAACAACAACAACCTCTAGCATTCTTATCAAAACCTAAAGTGGTTAAGTCAAATATAAAAAGGCCTAAAAAAGGAAGATGTGTTTGTTTTTAAAGGTACAAGAAACTAAGAGTATTGTAAAGGGATACAGAGAGAACAAATACTTAAAATCTTAGATCAAATTGAGAGGACTAATGTGAACAACCATCAAGAAATCAACTAGACCATCATTATGCCCCAAAGAAGACTATGCTCTACCTATCCTAGCATGGCCATACATAATGGAACAGGTGAATGACACTTTAGTATAATATAAGGAAAGACCAAGGATGACAAAATACTTTTTCCACCCCATAGATCATGTTGTGTTTTTTTTTTTAAACATCAATATTCAAGGCTAGTCAAGAAACAAGCACTTACTAAGTACTTACTATGCATAAAACAAATGGTAGCCCTTGCTCTCAAGGAGTTCATAATCTAATTGGGGAGACAACAGGCAAACAACTGTAAGTAAAAAAGAAAGAACAGCAAATGTTAGAGATAATTAACAGAGGAAGGCCCTAGTAATAAAAAAGATTAGAAAAGTCTCCATGTAGAAGGTGAGATTTCAGCTGAGAAATGAAAAAAGCAAGGGGAACCAGGAGGCAGAGATGAGCAAGAAGAGAATTCCAGGTATGGGGGGAAAAAAAACAGTGAAAATATGCAGAATCAGGAGATGTCCTATGGGAGGAGCAGTGATGAAGCAAGTGTTATTGTATAACTGAGTACCTATGGGAAGCAAGATGAAAAAGAAGACTGGAAAAGTAGGAAGGGGCCACGTTAAAAAGGATTTTGAATCACAAAGAGAAGATTTTATATTTGATCCTGGAAGTAACAGGGAGGTTTAGGAATGTATTAAATGGGGTGGGTAGAAGTGTAGAGCAGGATGACAAAAACTTGAATTTGGGGATATTCAATTTGATAACCCAACAGAGAATGCACTTAAACAGGAAGATACTTGATTCAAGGCTATAGTAATCATCCAGGCATGAGGTGAAGAGGGCCTGCACTGGGGTGTGACAGTGTCAGAGGAGAAAAAAGGATATATATCAGAGATGATACAAAGGTAAAATCGATGAGACTTGTCAACAAATAGGATATGAGGGGTGAGAAAGAATAGGAAGGGGGCAGCTAGGTGGCACAGGGGATAAAGTTCTGGCCTTGGATTGAGGAGGACCTGAGTTCAAATCCGGCCTCAGACACAACACTTACTAGCTGTGTGACCCTGGGCAAGTCACTTAACCCTCATTGCCCTGCCAAAAAGAGAGAGAGAGAGAATAGGAAGTCAAAGATGACAAGCCTGGGTGACTCAAAGAATGGTGGTACCCTCCACAGTAATGGTTTCCTATTATAGAAAAGGGAAGTGCTTTGGGGGAAAGGCAATGATTTCAGTTTTGGACATGTTGAGTTTAAGATGTCTATAAGACAACCACTTTGTGATATATAATAGGCAATTTGGAGATGCAAGGCTGGAGATTAAAAGTGAGTTTAGAGCTGGCTAAATAGATCTGAAATCATCAGCACAGAGTTGATAATGGAGCTAATGCTATCCCCAGTGAAATGGTATATAAGGAGGAGAACAAAGGGCCCAGAACAGAGCCTTGGTGGACATCCATAGTTAGCAGGGATGACCTAGATGAAGATTCAGTAAAGGAGATTAGGAAGGAGGGGTCTTACAAGTAGGAGAACTACCATGATAGAGTTGTATCTCAAAATCCTAGAGAAAAGAAAGTATCAAGGACATAAGGGTGATCAATAGTAGCAAAGGTTGCAGAGAGCTCAAAAAGGATGAGATTGAGAAAACATCATTATGTTGGCAATTCAGAAAATACTGGTAAATCTGGAGAAAATAGTTTCAGTTTGATGATGAGGTTGGAAGTCAGATTGAAGCATTGAGAAGAGAGTGAGAAGAAATGAAATGGAGATATCAATATGAACAGCCTTCTCAAGTAGCTTGCCATGCAAGGGAAGATAGATATAGGAAAACAGCTAACAGTGATGGATGGATCAAGTGAGGGGTTTGTTTGTTTTTTTGTCTGTCTGTTTGTTTTTATTTTTGTTTTGTTTTGTTTTAGGATAGAAGAGATATTTGTAGGCAGTAGGAAGACACAAAGTAGATAAAGAGTGAGCTAGTAAGTGTCAAGTGTCTGAGGCCACATTTGAACTCAGGTCCTCCTGAGTCCAGGGCTGATGCTTTATCCACTTTTCTTCTAGAGAAGACAAAATGGAATGGGATTACTTATGTATGTGGAGGGGTTTGTATTGGCAAGGAGAAGGGCTATCTCTTCATGTGGGATCAGAGTGAAGGAAGAGTTGGTATCAGAAGGCATGTGAGTGATATGAGATAAAGTACAGTAAAGAAGAGGAAGCCCTTGGTAAAAAAAAAAATCTCAATTTTTCAAATGAGGCAAAATTCTCAGCTAAGATAGTGGAAAGAGAGAAATACATGGGAGGTTGGAGGAGAGATAAAAAGGTTTGGAAAAGATCACATGGTGAGTGGGATATTGAGTCAATTGGAGGTATAAAAGAATTGACTTGCTGCAGTGACAGCCCATTTGGGATTATTTAACATAAATGTTTAGTGGACCTAGTTTCATAATTTCATGATTTTCACTATTTTCTTTCAGCACTATGTGAGTAAGAGGGAAGGCAGAGAATTGTGGGAGTAATACTAGGCTTAGCAGACCAAGATCAGTGACAAGACAAGGGGGTAAGGAACTCAAGAGAAAAGGAGTATGTAGATTTGAACTAGTTCATTAAGAAGTCAAGATGGGGAAGGAAGGAGAGTATAGTCAGGACAAATATGATGAAATGGAGGAAAAAAAACCCAAGGTATCAAGGAACTGAAGGTCATGCTCAGGACAAAGAATAGGATGCAAGGCAGAGGGAAAAGACAAGGTGCTCAATAGCTTAAGATGGGGAAGGGGGGAGAGTTTAGCCAATACAGTGATAAATCTTGAGAAAGAACTTAATGGTGAATGAATAAGAGGTTATAGTAAGAATGAAGACATTTTGGGACTGCAAGGCAGAGGAAGAGGGGGAATGATAACAGATTGTTACCAGGTAAAGGAGCTTCATAGTTCATGAAGTTGATGTGGGATAGAATTTGGGGTCAAATTGATCGTGACTTGTCCCAAAAGAATTACAAGACTCAGGGACTCAGTTTCCCAATGTTTATTGCAATACTGTGGGTGACCACAGGGAGAGAACCAGAATAGTGGAAAGGTATCTCTCAAATAGTGAAAGAAAAAAGTTATATTTATAGTATAGATAAATTGATTATTAGTCTCATTATAATAATCTCCACCTTGGGGAGGTACAAGGGTGGGCCTGTCCTACTCATTATAATAATTCTCCACCTTGCGGAGGTACAGGGGAGGGCTTATCCTAATTTGGAGTTCCTGGAGTTTTAAGACAACCCCCAAGGCAGGTACCTTTTTCTGTGGAGGTGTGTTTTGGTGGTTTACATGTCATAAGGTGAATCTGGGGACAAATTTGGCCTTTTCTGCTCATGTCTCTTTCTGGTTCCCATGGCTAGTTTCAAAATATCTTCATTTGTCATTTATTTCTAGTCTAAGTTTCTATAGTCTGTCAATTCCTTTATTCTTATAGTCTTAGGCCTTCACAGCCTAGCTCCCTCTGTTCCCATTATGGGCACTAATTTCTGTGGGTAAGAGAACCTAGCATCCTGACTTGTAAGTTATTCATTAACTGAGGTCTGAATCCCTTTTAGAGCTAATATCTGAAGTAGTGCTTGGGTCTTAGGTTTTTCTATTAACCCCTTTTTTGCCTCCTACATCAAAGTGATGTATTTGTGGGTGATGGCAAGATCAAGTATATGACGATTTCTGTACATAGCTAAGGTAGGGTGGAGTAGTATGTCATATGCAATTAGCAAATTGAGGAACTGGTTTGTTAAGGTGTTTGAGAGCATATTCATATGTCTTTTGAAGTTCCCTAGTATGAAGGCTGGACTTGAGGAGAAAAAAATGTCAGCCAGGAACAGAACTCATTGAGAAAAGAAGAGGGGTGTCCTAGAAGTGTGTAGTCAACAGCTACTAGAATCCTCACCTTTTGGTAAATATGGATTAGGAAAGGTTACTGAGTGATGATGGTAGAGGGAGAACCTGGAAGTAGTAATGAGGAACAAGGAATATTCCAACTTCCCCATACTGAGCAGTGAATATGAGTGAATGTACATTGAGTGCTAGATAGGATAGCCTGGGTGTCTGTCTCATCAGGAGAGGGTAAGATCTCAGTGAGAGCCTGAAGATGGAAGGAATGGGAATGTAAAAGATTTAAAACGAAAGTAAATTTGTTATCTATGAAGGCATTCCAGAGAACTTGTTGGAAGTAGTTAGCAGCTTTAGAGTGGGAAGTTCTGGGTAAGGGCGAGGACATGGGGAAGGTGAAGAAATGAGGGGAGTGGGAATTAGACTGTGGGCTGGTGGGGACAGAAACTGAAGTTTGAACAATGTTAGCTGGGGGAAGGGTACAGCCAGTCTGTAGTTTATTGTTGTTTGTCCTTCATTCTCAAAGAGGACCATGACATGGGTTGATGACATGACTTGCACTGAATTAAATTGAAGTGAGGGAGATCTGTACTGGATATGAAAAAATAATTATTAATGATGGATTTCTTGGGGGAACCGAGAGATCACTTTCTTAGTCCTTCCCCTCCTCCCCTCCCCCCTCCAGAAAGTCCAGTTCTCCTTGAGAAACTTCATCAAATCTCATCTGGTACAAACCCAAGTGAACAAAAGGAATGAAGACAGATTCTTTTGTCTAGATCAGTGAAGGACTGATGGGATTAAACTACACCTAGATAATGGACTTTGCCTAGAGCAACTTGAGTGAAGGGTTTTTGCATTCTTTTCCCTTATGTCCTCCTTAGAGTTCATTTTAATGTAGACTACATTTGGGGGATACCATGTCGAAAATATATGTATGGCGGGATGTGGACAAGAGTTATTCTGAATGAAAGGTCATGGGCGAACGATGATCTGAATCATTGGAAGGAATACCCATATCAATGAGATCATAGTTCCATGAAAGAAACAAACTATCTCCCAGGAGAGTGTAATGATTGGAATGACGCCACCTGCTGGAGACTTACTGTAGAAGAGTTCTGCCCATGAAGCAAAGGTCTTTGAGGGCAAGACCAGGAGTCTTTTCTTTGGCATCAGGAAGTGACGTTGGGTAGTGGGAGGAAGAAGGAAGAGACTAGCGCTCCGTCTCTGCCTTTCCTTTGGACTTCTGGTGGAGAGCAGAGCTAGAAATGCACTCTCCCTTTAATAGATAGGAATCTAGGCCTTTCGTTCCCTCTTTACCAAATTCTTACTCTCTTTAATAAACGCTTAAAAGTCTAACTCTTGCTAAAGCTTATAAATTATTGGCAACCACTCATTGGATATTTTAGACAGACTAGCTAGAATTTTAGCCCTTAATGAGAGAGAGAGAGAGAGAGAGAGAGAAAGAGAAAGAAAGGGAGAGAGGGAGGAGGAGGAGGAGGAGGAGAAGGAGAAGGAGGAGGAGAAGGAGAAGGAGAAGGAGAAGGAGAAGGAGAAGGAGAAGGAGAAGGAGAAGGAGAAGGAGAAGGAGAAGGAGAAGGAGAAGGAGAAGGAGAAGGAGAAGGAGAAGGAGAAGGAGAAGGAGGAGAAGGAAAAGAAGAAGAAGAAGAAGAAGAAGAAGAAGAAGAAGAAGAAGAAGAAGAAGGAGAAGGAGGAGGAGGAGGAGGAGGAGGAGGAGGAGGAGGAGGAGAAGGAGGAGGAGGAGGAGGAGGAGGAGGAGGAGGAGAAGAAGGAGGAGAAGAAGGAGGAAGAGGAGGAGGAGGAGGAGGAAGGAAGGAAAACTAACTTTCTAAACAACACATGGGCTTTTCTAAAACCAAAGTTTTCTTCACTCAGAGCTAAGGAATGGCATTGTGAAACATATAAAAGTGTCCACAGAGACAACAGATCATGCTATTTGACTAAGGAACCTAGAGAAGTCCCTTAAAACTTTGATAAATTCACCTTACATACATTTCCCTATTATACACACACACACCCCTGTACCCCTACAGAGCCAGGTAAATGTATGGACTTCTTAACCAAGTGTTCTTTTTCCTCTCTAAAGCACGCCATTTTAAAGGAGCTACTAAAAACCTATCATCTCAACAGAACTACCCATCCTTCCTGGGATTGTCTACTAAAATACCTTTCTCAAAATCCATTGCAGCCTCCACTGCTGTTTCACTTTGGCCAGCTGGGACTTTCCCAAGGCTTCTAAAATCCCTCCACACAGGTCTCTTTTTGACCCTCTGGCTGAAATGTTTTAGATACTTCAACAGACAGGCTTTGATCTGCAATACTATACTCTTAAAAGTTAAAGAAGGAGTGAGTGCAGAGCAGTTTCTGGGAAAACTTTTGATCTTTTCTAGTGAACATACCCTTCCTTCATGGCCTGGAGGACTTAGTGATCTCCAGGAAAACTGGCATCCAATGGGGATAAGATAGAAACATGGGACAACTCTCACCCACCCCCCAACTCTGCAAGTTCAAAGACTTTATTCTTCAGGGTATATTTATAATTTAAATCATGAATTACTTAAGTTTAGAATCCTATTGACTTAGAGGTCAGTAAATCCACAGTATTCGAGTATAATTTGAATTGTTTTCATTTTTTCCAGGATTTAATCAATTATTCATATTAAGTAATACACAACTGCAACAGCATGGACACAAACTTGCAGCAAAGAAGAAACAGTACTCCAAGATAACCTCCTAACCTTGTTGGAAAAGATTCCAACAAGAATGAGCAACAATACTTATGAAGGAATAAAACAAAAGAGGGGAAAAAATCTAGTTTTGGAATTCTTCAACAGAATCCCAACAATGTAAATAAAGTCAATTGATTATATTCATCAAATTGATTTCAAGGTCTTATTAAGGAAATGTAAACTGAGGCAAACCTCTCTTGATGGAATTTAGATTTCTTATTCCCCTAAAGGGGAAGACTGGAGAAGAGAAAGGCCAATTCTAGAAATTGAATTTCCTTTCTTCCTAAAAGGAAAGGAAACCAGAGAAATACAATGCTTGTAAAATTAAAGAAAGTTTTTTATTAAGCAGGGAAGTAAAGAAAAAATTAACATGCTGCACAGGTACTGTCCAGCCTATGCTTAATAGGACACCAGGTAATAGATTGTGTTGGTTTATATATATATTTTAAGCAAAGGCAGTTAAAAAATTTTGAAGAGAAAGGTGGACTTAGAAAGGAATGAATCAGTGGGTTTCCAAGGGTAGGGGAAGTGAGGAATTCCAGGGGTCAAGGATGTGGCCTTTGATACACAAATCAGAAGGCATCCTTGGTGATAAGCTGTTCACAGTTCCAGGCTTGAGTAGGGGATGTCTTGATAAGGAGATCTCACAAAAAAACAGGATAATTCTGAGTCTCATAACCAGAATTAGGGGAGAATTGGAGATAATTAAGACCATAAAAAGGGTATGTTCATAATCTCATAACTTACAGTCAAGTAAGATAGGAACATGACTTGAAGGTCCAGAAACCACCATCACCAAATAGTTCAGGAACTGCTTCAATGCTGGTATATGCTTAATTGGCTTTGGAATTACTCATTTTCCAGCTAGGTTGACTTTGGTGACTGCAAAGGATTGTTCATGTGTTAGCCAATGCAGCCAGTCCTCATAAGTTGTTTTGATTACCTGTATAATTAGGGGACTCAAGCAAATCAAGGTATCCATTTTCACAAAAGGAAGTTAAATGATTAGAGGTAGCAATGGGGAAACTTCATCCATTGTTTTATTAGGTAGGCCAGGAGAGAACACCATCAAAATCCTAGTATAAAAAACCCCTCAGTTTTCAATGGCACAATCTTCATTTGACTAAATGTGTTGATGCAGAGGGAATCAAATCGATTCACCTTTGCTGCTTGTAAGAGTTCTATGCATACATTTTGTTTTTGTTTTTTGGTGAGGCAATTGGGGTTAAGTGATTTGCCAAGGGTCACACAGCTAGTAAGTGTCAAATGTCTGAGGCGGGATTTGAACTCAGGTACTCCTGACTCCAGGGCCAGTGCTCTATCCACAGCAGCTGCCCCTATGCATACATTTTGACACTGGTTTTAGGTAAAAAATACATGAGAAAAATTATGTATTTCTTTTAACCTGTTGATTTTAGTCCTTTAATAGCCCAAGTGACAAAATGCTAGAGTAGTTTACCCTTAGTAAAAAAACTTGAGATTAGTCTCTTTGGTTTTGCTCCTCTGTAGACTGATTAGAGGAACCTAATCACTTTGATGAGTTTACAGGGAGGTGAGCCTTTGTATGGGACTTAGATTGCATTTTCCTATGGGGGATTATTGACATATGCAATGGTACCCCATGAAGATGATTGAGGGCATCTCCTGTGCCTGTGTTCTTGCTGAACCATTTGGCCATTCACATGTCTTTTGAATATATGATTAAGTATCAGCAATTTGGGATGAACTGAATGCCTCACAATATAAGCCACCTTTTGAGCTGGGGCTATAAAGAGGGGTCAATCAGGCAGTTAACCTTCTTTCCAGGAAGTTCCAGCTGCATAAATGTGGAAAGAGTGAAGCAAAACAAAGACTAAAGCAGATGTAGGTCCTCAAATACAGGGTTGGGGGTAGGGGAGAACTTTCCCATTGCACAGTTCTCCCTTCCCTTTCCCTAACTCAGGAGCTAATAATGGCAGCCTTGGAGAGGTAGGGGCAGAAGCACATTGCAATGCTCTCAATCATGAAGACCCAAGAAAGGATGGAGCCAAATGATAGCTTCCTGTGTAACAGACAGAAAATGTGGAGTTCCAGAAGTCTCAGGACCCAGAACTTTGGATACCTCTTGTATTAAGATCCTATACAGTTCCAGGAAGAAGGCAGCTGGATACCATTGAAAGAGCATAGACTGTGGAGTCTGGGGACCTAGGTTCAAATCCTGCCTAGGATGCTTACTCTATATCAAGAAAAAAAATCCAATTTCTGCAATGTGGCTTATAAATCATTTTACAATCTGGCTCTAACCTACCTTTCTAAACAAATTGCAATGTATCTGTTTTTTTCATTCTATCACTTGCCTCTGTGACTTTGCATAAATGCCTCCTCACCGTGGAGATGCATCTCATCTCTACATCTCACTTTTAGCTCAAAGCATCACTGGCTTCATCAAAGGCTCAGCTGTTGTGTCACCACCTCCTTCGGGAAGCTTTCCCCAATCTCCTTACTTGTGAGCAATCTCTCTATCTTCAAATTATTCTGTATATATACCTTTTAACAAGTTGTATTCCACCAATAGGAGATAAGCTCTTTGTTTAGTATTTGTATCCCTATCACCTAGAATAGTGCTTTTCACACAGTTCTTATTTAATAAATTCATGTTGGATTAGATGAAATTACAAAAGTATTCAGAAATTATCTCAGCCAAAGCACTTGATCTCTTTGCCAAGGGTCACACAGCTAGTAAGTGTCAAATGTCTGAGGCGGGATTTGAACTCAAGGGCAACAACACTCTAACATACAAGTTTATTTATAAAACATCACAGAGAGGGGGCAGCTAGGTGGCACAGTGGATAGAGCACCAGCCCTGGAATCAGGAATACCTGAGTACCTGAGTTCAAATCCGGATTCAGACACTTAATACTTACTAGCTGTGTGACCCTGGGCAAGTCACTTAACCCCAATTGCCTCACTAAAAAAACAAAAACAAAAACAGAAAACATCACAGAGGAAGATGTACAGTACTGCTTCACTAAATGGGGAAATGCAACTAAGGAAAATACAAAACTGTGGACAGCTTTGCATAAGCTTCAGCTAACTCAGACCACCCCAAGAGCTTTTATAGATTAAACCATAAGAGGAACAACTAACAAACATAAAAATAAATAATTTCCCAGAATTTTTATAGAGAACTATTCACTGGTGATAACAGTGGAATCTCCCCATTTTGACTCTACCTACCACCTTAGTTCTTAATGTAGATGGATGTGAATAAGGGACAATAGCAGCTAAGAAGAAGCTAAGTCGAGAAGTGTCTAGATACATGCAAAATAGCCTATGATATAGGGAGAAATGTTTCTTAAAATCTTAGGAAATAATGTAAATAATATTTCAAAGAGGAAAAATCTTGAAATAATGGAAAGAACATACAATGATGTCTCCCTTGTTGTTATACAATGTTATTGTTCTGATGTGTTATCCACACAGCTGTTCCACAGTTAAGGGGATATTTTCTGGAGACATAGTGTGGGAGTAAGTGGAAAAGATCACTGGACTTGGAGCCAAGAACAAGAAAAAACAAACATAAAGAAAAAAAAAAACCAGAAATGCCAAGTGTTCACAGCCACTTGTTGCAGGTGGGGTAAGTAGAACAGCTGAAGTAGTTGCACCTCCCCTGTTCCAGAGGCTTAGTGCTATTCTTTTTTCCTTACTCAGCCCTGGGAAGAGAGAAAGAGAGAAAGAGAGAGAGAGAGAGAGAGAGAGAGAGAGAGAGAGAGAGAGAGAGAGAGAGAGAGAGAGAGAGAGAGAGTGAGAGATTGAGATTGTATGCACTCTCAATTCTATATCAATTAAAATGTTTTTCTTTGGCATATTGTAAGTTTGGAGGTGAAAAATTAACAGAATACTTGCATATTCTATTAATCAAGTCCGGTGATCTTTCCCATTTACTCCCACACATCAGCATCCATTTCCAGAAATTAAATGAGGGTTCATCAAACCCTTCACACAGGCTGAGGACAACAGGCAATCTCTGTGCATTCTCTGAGGACTCAACCTCATTAACTAGTCATACACACACACACACACACACACACACACCACAGCTCATATAATCATGGTGTGAAAATCTTTTAGCTTCTTGATGTTTTTTATCAAAAAAACTCAGCATAATGGACTTAATTCCTTCTCATCTCCTTTCTACATCTATTATCTATGGTACTTTGATCATGAACATATGTATGAAGCCCTAGAGCTGTACCGCATTTTTCTCTATTTCTACTTGACTAGCCCACCTTCTTTTCTAATGATTCATATCCTTGTTTATGTCTTTAACTCCATTACTCAAGTGAAAGTCAACCTTGGTAATATTCTGCAGCCTAATTTCTACTGCCCTTGTGTCACATACCATTTTGATTTTCCTAAAACTGTATTATTCTACCATATACCACTATGTAATATTGCTGGAAGAAGGGCATTAACTACACAGACTTTGCAGAAACAAGTAACCTAGGATTTAGAAATGCACCATACAATGGGCAGCTAGGTGATTCAGTGGATAAAGCACCGGCCCTGGATTCAGGAGTACCTAAGTTCAAATCCAGCCTCATCCACTAGCTGTGTGACCCTGGGCAAGTCACTTAACCCCCATTGCCCTGTAAAAAAAAATAAAGAAATGTACCATACAATTTCTCAAATGTGATCTAGCCCCAAATTCTTCCTTCTCTTTAATTTTGAGCCCATTTGTAGAACTTGTCCATGATATACTCATGTGTGTATATGTATGTATGTATGTATAAACATGTATGTTCATGTGTGCCTGTGCATATGTATAATTGTGTATAAACACAATTTTAGAAAAATTAAGTTATAGGTGACTATGACTCAACAGCCATAGAAAGGAATCTATACAATATTACCCGTGTTGACTTTCACATGAGAAGTGGCATAAAAGATATCAAGGACAAGAACTGCTAGAGAAGATGTGGTAGTTCAATAAAGAGAATAAAAGAAAAAAGATGGATAGTTCTAGTGTAATATAAGCATGTTCAACATCAAAAAATCACAGACTTAAAGGTGAAAAAGACCTGGCTGATAATCTAGTCCAGTTCCCTCATTGGACAAATAAGGAAATTGAAGTATGAGAGGCTGATTTGTTTTCCCATGATAATTCTAGTAGCAAATACAAAAACCAAGATGTCATCGATGCTGTTTCTCCTATGCATTTCATCACTGGTAATACACTGAAATCCATTTGCAACTGTAAGGCACCTCTCCTCTTTGTCCTTTTATACAACTTTAATTCTCCAAAAATTGGAGTATTCCTTAATTCACAACCATATAGCATACTAGAAAGAATACTAGTGTTAACAAAAAATAGATGGGCCTCTGTTTCAGGGAAGAGAATCTTAGGTAGCTATAACTAGAAATATTTTCTCCTGGGGCAAAAGCTGTTCAATGGGTACTTGAATTAGATGGTTTGCCCATAAGTTACCCAAGCTAATATGTCGCAGAGCTAGAAAATCTAGGGATTAGAACCCAATTCCTATGACGCCAAACTCAGTGATTTTGTATATTGCCTTATTTTACAGATGCAGAAACTGAAGCTCAGGATCACCCAACCAGTAAGTCACAAAGCCAAGATGATAATTGTCTATCTTTTACTCTCTAGGCCTAAGCAGAACAAGGAAGCAGATTTATTCTGGTTGGTCCCAAAGCAACTAAAGGCAAGGGTATAAGTGATAGAAACAGATTTATATTAGAGGTAAAGAACTTACTAATAATCAGAACTATCTACTGAAGAAATTAACTGCCTCATGAGATATTAGGATCCTCTCATTGCAAATCTTCAAGAAAAAAAATTATGAGCATTTTTCAGGGATGTGGCAGAGGACAAAAGTCTTACTTAAATATAAGTTGGAGCAGATAACTTTTGAAGTCCATTCCAACTCTGATCCTATGGTAACTTCCACAATCATCCACATCATCAGACATCATAAGAGCATTTCATTGGGAAAACGTTTAAAGAAGGAAAAAGACTTTTAAAGGAGGAAGACCTGGTAACAAGGTTGTAGAGTAGTAGTGAAGACAGAGATGCAAAAATAAAGACTAGAAACAGTCAGACTATGAGTATAGCTACACTAGATGAGAAAATTGGTCCAACCCTAAAGTAAATTGGGATCAAGTGGAAGATAGTCCCTTGAAACAGATACCATAAAGACAGGATATTGGAGAGGTATATGAAAAGGATGGCAGTCAGTACAGTGACACTCTTGCCAAGGAGGAATCATCACCTCCATTCATGACGGTATCCTGAAATAAAGTCCCACCAGCAGCTCTAGCATTTTGGTATTTGTGACTTAGGCCTTGGGTCATTTAAAAGTATAACACAATTTCTCAAATAAAGTGATATCATAGGAAAAGCTTGATCACTATGCTGGTTCCAAAATATTTATCATTAGAAGGTGATTTCCTACAGGTGATGAATAGGAAATCTATTCCTGCTGTTCTATGTAATGAATGAAAAAAAAAATCAAGTAGTATCCAATTTGTTTAAGGATATAGAGAGGTAAGTGTGGTATAATGGAAAGAATACCAAATTTGGATTCAGAAGACCTAACTTTGGTACTCACTACCTGTGTGATTTTAGAAATAACATGTTCACAAGACCTCAGTTTTCTCATTAATCTATATAACTTACCTTCTAGTCTATATTTATGATCTATGATTTATGAGCTACAATTGTCTGGTAAATAAGATTTAGACTTATTTAAGGGATTATGAATAATAAAAGACATTAATAACCTTTTTTCCCTTGGGAAAAGGAAAGATATATTTGCCTCAATCAAAAAAAGTATATGCATCATGCATGTATGTATGATGTGTATATATATATACACATATATGACACTAGATATGGCTCAAGTAAACAAGAAATATTATTCTATAATTATGCAAATAATTATGTATATTTTAAAGAACACACATAAAATGTGCTAATTAATAATTCACAATCTTCCTTACCACCCATATGCACACATATAAATACCTATATGCACCTATGCATACATATGTGTAGGTATGATATATATGCGTATACACACATATGTAGGTATGATATATACACATATACACATATATGTAGGTAGGGTGTATAAATATATAAATGATATATATGTGGATATATGCATATGTGCATAAGTAATCATGTATATACACATATTTACATATAGAATAATGTGAAAGAAACAGACTGATTTTACTTTAAGGGCAGTTGGCTTGTTTTTATAACAACAGTGGTGTACCACATTAGTTTTAATAGGTTTTCAAAACAGTTGAGAAATAAAATAAGATTATAATACAATGGCAGATCAGTATAAGCATGATCCCAAAGTTAGAAATTACATTTCATCATGCATTAAATTTCTTTCTAAGTCACTAGGACTTTGGACTTTTGCATTGTTCAGATAGGTTGCATTTCAAAAGAAAAAAATAAATAAAAGAGAGCCAAGCCAAGTACCGAGTTGAGCTCTGTTCCCAGGTAGGTCAGGAAATGAAAGTGAGAAGGCAAATAAAATCTGAACATCAATATTAAAAGCATCACATGTTTCTGCCTTGAGATCACATTATTAACTAGTGATGCCAAACTAATCACTGGAGAATATAAAACAAGAGTCATCAAAGCTGTTTGTTGTTTTTTTCCTGATCTCCCAGAATGTGAAATATTTCCTGAAAAAGTCCACTCGAAAGGGAAACCTTATCAACTGAAGGTCAGCTAAACATAAACATGACTGAAAACAATTTTAGGCCCTATTTTCAAAGCAGACTGTAACATAATTGAAGTCGTAATTACTTCTGCCTAACTTCAGGATGAACAGTTGGAGGCATTGATTTTTCAGTGGATCCCATAGTTTCTACCTGAGAAAATAAATACTCCCCTTGCTTTTTGACAAGCAGTTTTGATGGATGGAACAAGAGCCCTGTGCACTGTAATTTTTCACTGCATTATAATAAAGTGAATGTTTTCTAAATGTCATAGTTTAAATTTCATGGGGCGTGAAATCTACTTTTGAAATGAAATTTAAAGCCCCTTTTCAAATAAGAAGTCTAATCTTATAGTCAAAAACACTTTATATTCCCAGACATTATTAACCTTGGAGTGCTGCCTGCAAGATGATAACAGTATCTGACACATTAAGACTGAATTTGCTTTTATATAATTATGTTAAAGAATATTTAAAAATAGATAAGATTGCACAAGAAATGTTAAGTGTATGCATTAATAGCATTTCCATTTACTAATAATAAATCTAGTCACTCATCTTTTTTACATGTTAATGTTAACACAGATACTAGGAGATCACTTCTAAAAGAAAACTATTTTGGGACTAATCATAGTGCTTAATGTCAAAAATGATAACACTTCACAGCAATCTTTTAAAAAAGCTTGAAATTAAATGTTCTCTTACCCCATTTTAAAATCTGAAGAAAGTACAAAATTATTTCCTATTGATTAAATATAGAGTTCAAATGCATTTTTATTATATTAAGGTCTATTATGTTGAATCTTGAAGGATTTTGAGAATAGCAGTTTAAAAAATATATCAGCTATATTTTTGAATATTTTATTTTTAATTAGAATAAAATGGGGATAAAGCTTTGCAAGGAGCATGTAAAGTGATTTCCTCTTTCAGCTCAGACTTCAGTTGTCAATGTCAAAGACCATTTTCAAATTGCAAGACGATGATACCATTAAATTTTTTATCTCTTTCAAGGCCATCAAATCTTAATGACAATAGAAGGTATTTTTCTAGCTCTCACAATTTTCCTTTTTTCTTTCTTTAATTATCAAGTTTCTGCCATTTTCCATCTCCATAATCCTAGCATGAACATACCCGACAATAAAGGAGACACAAAAGCACAAAAATAAAGATCATTCTTCCTATTAATATTGCATTTACCCTTACATATTCCTGATCCAATTCCAATATACAGATACCTGATTATACTGCTTCTCTACCCATTCCAAAGGTCAGAAACTCTATCACTACCAAACTTTCCTCCCCTACCCCAACAAACATATTCTGGACCTGCAGGATGTCTGTAAACATCAGTAAATTTCTAACCTGAAGTATCTTCAATTTATGCCTGGTTCCAGGGAAAGCACACCAGAGAGTATTGCTATAAAGATGAAAGACTCAAACCATACAGAGTTCACCAGTTGGTGAAATATTTTTACCTCAACTTTCTAGGACTTTTTGAGAAAATTATGGAGAGAGAAAAGTTGTCTAGTTAACTCATCTCATGTCATGCAGGAGGACAGAGTTGGAGAGTACAACAATCTCCAGATGCCTCTTGCCTTATCCCCATTCTCTGAAACTTTGTTGGGCTGCTGTTGCTAGATGGAGCTATCAGAGCCAAGAGGTGGAAAAGAGGATGTCAAGAGCCAAGAGTGATGATTGATGAGACCGTGCAAACACCATGCTAGGACATCTCCTAAATTCCTGTTGACTGACAACTCCATAAACCTATCTCCATTCTAAGAAACATAAACTCTCCCTATTAACTACTCAACTCAGAGTTCTATCTCTCCTTCCTTCCTATGAAAGCAAGGAGATTAATGCCCAAAATAAGAAGACAGAAACATCATACAATGTGAAAGTCTCATGAAATAATATCAGAGAACTGTCTCTGAGGTCTTAGCCCACATAGTCAGGGGAAAACAACCACACACGGTTTACACCTCACTAAATGACTGGGTAGTCATTCCCAGATACTGCTCTGTCATCAGTTATAAGCATTCAAAGGAGGGTCAGAGGGTGTAACAGAAGACACAATACAGATCCAAATGAAACTGAAATGCCTTCCAAGCCAGAGAAAACTAAGTAAGGTGAGTCCTGTCTTCATAAAATTTACTTGGGGTAGGAAACCCACTGAAATCTCATACTCTACTCCCCCAACTTTCCACCCCCAAACCCTCGAGAAAGCTGAGGATATCCAGCCTTTTAGATCTATCTGGGCAAAATGGGTATCAAAACAGCAATAGAAAGAAGCTCAGTGGGGCCAGGAGTGAGAAAGGAAACCAGTAGAAAACTACTGAGAATATAAGGAAAAGGCTAATAAACAAAGAGATCGAGAGATAAAATACAGGAATTAGACTACATTACGTGCAGATAAACCAATGGTGAGATAAAGAGAATTGAAAAAGAGCTAATTTTGTTTTTTGTTTTTGTTTTTGAGGGGCAATGGGGGTTAAGTGACTTGCCCAGGGTCACATAGCTAGTACACGTGTCAAGTGTCTGAGGCCGTATTTGAACTCAGGTACTCCTGAATCCAGGGCCAGTGCTTTATCCACTGTGCCACCTAGCCGCCCCAAAAAAGAGCTAAAATTTTTGAAGGCTATCATGAATAGAATAATACTATGAAGAAAATTGAAGAAAAAATCCAAAATAAAAAAAAGAGAATTCTGAATGCTCCCCCCAAAAAACAATGGAAAAACATAAAAAAATTATCCAAAGTGGTTCAAAAAAGAAATGAAACACTTAAAAGAAGCTAGAAGGATTGAGATCAAAGAAAAATGAAGACAACAGAATAGCTATGTAAAAAGATGATAATCTTTCCAATGTAGGAGATTTGGAAAAAATTACAGAACAGAATTTTTTAGAATATATAACTTGGCAAGAACATATGAAATTTGTACAATTTGAAGTGACTTATGTTGAAGACAAGATGTTCGAAGAACACTTAAAGAACATTAAGGAATTGAAGCTTAAAGGATTTAAAGAACATATGTGTCCCAAAAGAATAGAATTGTTAAAACCCAAATACCATTGTTCAGAAAATAATAAATGTGAACTTCTGCAAACAATTTACCATAAACGATAAAGGAATAATGGATCAAATACACAGGATATTGCCAGAGAAAAACACCATTCTTCAAACTTGAATGCATTTAGTGGTTAAAATTAAAGATTTCAATAACAAATTTTACAACTAACCAGGAGAAAGGCTTTCAGGTATCTCAAAAGTTTAATTTAAATAACTCAGGATTACTAATGAGAAAGAGTAAAGTGAACAGGATATACTAGAAAATATAGAAGCTCAAATTACAGACCAGAAAAACTTCCCTTGCATATCTGAGCACTGAAAAATAATTGGCTTTCAAGAAAATACATAGTCTATACAGTAATGAACAAAAGAAATGAACAGAATTCAACCTGGGGACATTTCAGAAAAGAGAACCACCACCACACACACACAAAAAAAAAACCCAAACAAAAAAAAGGGTAAATAAATATAATCATTAAAAAAAAAGGCTAGGGGCAGCTAGGTAGCACAGTGGATAGAGCACCAGCCCTGGAGTCAGGAGTACCTGAGTTCAAATCCGGCTTCAGACCCTTAACACTTACTAGCTGTGTGACCCTGGGCAAGTCACTTAACCCTCATTGCCCTGAAAAAAAAAAAAAAAAACAGATTAAGGGGTTAAAGATTTCAAGGAAGCTTAAATAATCAATATAAGGGAAGTAGGAAGAGATAAGTACATCATGAATAAAATCTCACATTTCTGTATAATTAATACCTTTTCAGAGGGATAACACAGTGGCATGTTTGTCAAATAGAAAAAGGTGAGGCAAGAAGCAAAAGAAATAAGGGAATGCACCTTTAACCCAAAGGTAAGAAGAGAAGGGGCATTAATTTCATTAGCCCTGCAGTGATTGGTTGGGGGTGTTTTGGAAGAATAAACTAAAAGCAACAGAAAAGAGAGTTTGACATGAAGGATTTGAAAGTTGGCTTTTCTCTTAGAAGAGGAAAAAAGGGAGAATTAAAGAATATTGCAATGGGAAGAAAAGGGGTATGTCTATATAGAAAGATAGAGATATAATGAGGTTTTTGTCTGAAAGCAATAAGCACACCAAGAAATTACTTTTTTTATGATAAAAGGATATATTTCCAAGGACTCCATCCTATTTTGGAATGAAAGTATATTTGGTCTCTGAGAATGGTCAGAACTCAAAATGGTAAATACAACCTAAATAAAGGAACAGGTAATCTGGCCTTGGAAGCAGTGAGTGATGATAATAGCAGATGGTAATACCAGGGCTCATGACTTGGGATATAACAGGACTCCCTCCACAAACATTGAATTGATATTTAATGAATTGATATTGAAAATTTCTGTGCCTTTAATACTGATGTGTTTTATTGTTTAAAGTGAATTTAAGTGTAATGTAATTTCTCTCTTCATCTCTCTTTACATTGAGAATAAGGCTATTTCTTTCTAGTTTATTTTTGAAAATATTTGATGCAGATATATATGTGTGTATGTACATATATATGAAAGTTGTATTAAAGAATATACATATTTATCTACATCAAATATTTTTAAATAAGCTATTTGCATAAATATATAAATAAATGCAAAAAGAATAACTAGGTATATATTCTCCTGATAGGTATATAGTTCCACTGAAAGATATATAGTTCACTGCTAAGTATATTCCCCTAGGAAGTCAAAGAGAGAAAGAAATAAGCCAGGAAAAGGTGAGAGAACAAGAACAAGTACAAGCACAAGAAAAGGAAGAAAAAAAAAGGAAGGCAACAACCCTGGTTCAGACAGATACATAGATAAATCCTATCAAACATTTGCACAAGTAATACTAATTCTAGAAAAATTAGTTTCAAAAACTAAATATTAAAAATGCTCAAGAAGTGATGGGAGGAAGGGAGGAAGAGTAAGTTTTATTCCCAAAATATGGAGTTGGGAATGTGTAAGGAAAACCTGGACAGAAAGGTCTATCAGGATGCTATTAACATAATACTAGAGTTCAGGAAAGAGATTAGTGTATGTGTGTGTATATGTATAGATGTGTGTGTATAGATGTATATATATGGAAGTCATCTATACAGTCATCTATGTATGTATATATATGGAAGTCATCTATACAGAAATTATATTTGGACCCTGGGAACACTGTTCTTATAGTACAGAGATAGAAGAGGTCCTAAAAGATAGTCTTGAGGGTCAGAAATAAAAGGAGAAGGATGATGTTTCAGGAAAGGAAACTGAGATGGAGGGGGCATATGGGTAGAAAGAGAATGAAAAGTGACCTGTGTCACAGAAATAAAAGGGTTGATAGAAAACCTAAGGGGAAGGGTGATTGATAGTATCAAAAACTACTGAAAAGTCAAAGAGAATAAAGACTGAGAAAAGGCCAAAGGCTTTTTCAGGTAAAAATCATTGATAACCTTAGAGAGATTGGTTTCTGTAGAGTGATAAGCTTAGAAACTATATTGCAAGGGGTTGAGAAGTCAGTATTAGGAAAAGACATAGAGATAATGAATGCAGTTGACATGTCTAGGGAATTTGGCTGCAAAAGGGAGAAAAGATATAGAATTGCAACTTGAAGGGATATCAGGGTCAAATTAAAGGTTCTTAAGAATGAAATTAATTTGAGTATATTTTAGGAGACAGAAACAACCAATGGATGAGGAGAGATGTAAGAGAAATCAGGTTGCTTTCCTTTGCCCTCAGGAGAATTTTACACTTCATGTCTTTCCCACTTTTCCTCCATCATTCTCATTAGTTATGGTTCACCTAATATACTTTTTGGGGGGCGGGGCTGGGCAATGAGGGTTAAGTTACTTGCCCAGGGTCACACAGATAGTGTCAAGTGTCTGAGGTCAAATTTGAACTCAGGTCCTCCTGAATCCAGGGCCAATGCTCTATCCACTGCGCCACCTAATATACTTTAAGTAATTTATTTGACATCTACACACATTTATATCTTCATTAATTCCATTTCTTCTTTCCTGCTCTCTTTTAATTTTTCTACTTATTCAACCACACAAATGGATCTTTTCTCTCATTGATATTTATGTTCCTTCCAGTGATGCCTATTACTACTCAACTATGGTTGCCCAATTCATATGACTTTTGTTCATGTCCTCCCATAAGTGCACAACAGAAAGTCAACCAATGTACCAACATAAAGAAGATATCTGACTTGAAAAAGAGTGTACAAGGCTCTCCATTAGTTTGAAGGAAGGAGATATGGTACAATGGAAAGGATGTTGGATTTGGAGTCAGAGGACCTTTGTTTATCCTGACTCTGCTACTTATTGCAACTGTGTGATCTTGGACTCAGATCACTTGCAAAATGAGGCATTGGACTGACTATATGATAACTAAGATTTGTTGCAGCTCTAAATCTATTGTCCTATTATCTCTTTCGGGACATGACCAGTTCATCTTTTTCAATAATATATTTCTCTGATAGCCTTTATTCTTTTTAAGGAGCAACCTATGAATCGTTCAATTTGTTTCAAGAAAATCCTGTCTGTCTGTCTTTTTGTCTCTGTGTCTCTGTCTCTCTCTCTTAGATACACAATCACTCCCTCTCCCTCTGTTTCTCTTGACTTCTCTCTCCATCTCTCTTCTCCCAGCCCTCTACCCTTTTTTTCCCTTTCACTTCCATTTGTGAACACAGAAAATAGTTCTAATCATACCTGATAACCATAAAGCTATTTCTAGTAATTCTGTTTCAAAGAAAAGGAAAGCTTGTACCTTCGATCTGACATAATAAAGAACCAGTACCATCAACCTTTAGAGATTATAGACATGCCCAGAAGATCCCTTTGTATGTTCCACAAATGTTGTTCCCTCCTCATACTTTTTTAATTAAAAAAGCTTTTCCTTAAGCACCAATTCTCAAGATACTGAACACAAAACACTTTCTTATTCAATGTTATAGGTGGTTTTTTTCTATTCGGTTTAACTATTTGTATGGCAAAAATGTTTTTTTTCTGTTCTTTACTTTTGAAAAGGTGAATTTATAATTTATAACAAATTATGAATTATGTGAATTATTCATTAAATAGTTATTGTGGGCTTGGCCTAAGAACCTAACCTACATGTGTCTATGGGAAATGTGTCTATAGAGGAATATGTGTATAGGGAAAATTTGCTTGATTCAAAAAACTGATTTACAAACAAACTTTGGAAGCATAATCCATTTTCAAGTAGGGCAATGCTTGCATTCCCAACTTTTATCCCCAGATACAGTTTAATTTCTCCCAAGTACTTAAGTATTCTATTTGATACTCTAGGCATTGACTCAAGGACATAAAAAATCCAAATATTTTTGACCACTTCTCCACATACCAATTCTACATTGTTTAATGTTACGAGATGTCTGAAATGTATGGTCTTTACTAGGAAAATTAATAAAATATTTTAGCCATGAAGATAAATAAAAATCATGCTATGAAAAAAATATTCTTTATCCTTTAAAAAGTTTACAATTTGCAACTAAATTCATAGTAGCCATTCCTTCAGCATCATTCATATTTTAAAGCTCTTTAAATATGAAACTTTTAATACTTCTAAATCTTTTAGATTAAAATAAAGCTTCCTTCTATACTCATTGAGATTTAAAAGATTACTTCAGATTTCTATTTCTCTGCTGAGGCATAGTTCACAGTACCATTTGTAAGGAATCCATATATGACCTCTCAGATGTTTTTTTGAACAAAATATCCTAAGTAGGAAAATAGTCACACTGAGGTACCAGCATATATCCTTTGGTGCTAACACTTATGTGAATTATAAAACATATACTAAAATGGACATTTTAAAAGAGTGGTGTAAGGATATTTTGTTGTTGTTGAGTCATGTCTGGTATATCTGACTCTGTGACCACATTTGGGGTTTTCTTGACAAAGACACTGAAGTGGTTTGCCATTTCCTTCTTGAGATCATTTTTCAGATGAGGAAATTGAGGCAAATAAGATTAAATGACTTGCAGTTAGTAAATGTCTAAAGCCAGATTTGAACTCACAAAAATGAGTCTTCCTGACCTCAGGTCCAGCATTCTATCCTCTGTGCTATCTAGCTTCCCCATGCCATAAAGATGAAATGATATTTGCTCCTATAAACAAAAGAGATCCAATGGATTTTATTGAGTAACTGAGTGACATGATCAGATCTGTGCTTTACAAAAAAGTTTTGTCTACTATGTGGAGGATAGATTGGTGTAGGGAAAGAAGAGGCACAGGGACCAATAAGGATACTATTGCAATAGGTTGGAATAAGAAGTGATAACAGCCTGAAGCATGGTAGTTGCTATGTGAATAGAGAGTAGGCAAATGTGAGAGATATTATGAAGATAGAAAAGATGAGATTCGACAACTAGTTAAATACAGGGGTTAAGTAAGAGTGAGGAATTGGTGATGGCATCAAGTTTGCAAATCAAAATGACTAGAACAGTAGTAATGCCCTCAAAGGCAGCTCAGAATAGAGTTGAGTTTTGAGGGGGAAGGATAATATAATTAGCTCCATGATGCATGCCACAACATATCTGTGCCTGCTCATGATATGCTACACTGTGTCCCATCAAGAAACAGCCATGGAAAAGAGCAGAATAGGGATTGTTATCATGTTGGAGACAAACACCTGAGGATATATCATAAAGGGTAGGATGTGGCCCATCTTCCCACCCTGTGGTTAGTTAACCACCTCTTGGTGTCATGTCATGACCCTCCAAGAGAAGCTTCACACTCTTACTTTGAAGAACACTTCTCTAGCCCATGCTTTGCTCAGCTTAGTACACTGGTAATAGAACTCGATTTATAATTCTCCCTTAACTAACAAAAAAAGGTTATTGTTAGGATCTATCAATTAAACAGTCAAAGAGCATCTATTAATCACCTACTATGTGCCTGTCACTATGCTAGGTGCTAGAGAGTCATAGCTATCCATGGCTCATTGTGGTGGCACCCTAATACAACTTTCCTCAGAAGCATCCCATTCTCAGTACCTTTCCTGACCCAAACTGCCCCCATCAAAACGTTGCTTTTCTATGTCCCATTTTCTCAAGGCTTTCTTTAGGTTAAAATTGTATCATTTGATAAATGTCAATATGTTAGTCCTCCCCAACATGGTTCTTGAAGGACTTTGTCAATTATAATCAATTAATATTAGTTGGACTAATATAAGAATAAAAAGATTATATTTACAAACATCCCAGAAGTTCAGTCTTGAAAGTGTCTAAATTCCTTAACCCAAAAAAGTAATTCTGCATCAAGAAAGTGGAGAGATATTTTAGTCTTAAAAAAAAAAACTCATCAGGTAGGCAGCCATCTACTCTGACTACACATGAAGCTGGTCCTACACTGATCTAATACCTGCTTCTCTTGGCAACATTAGGAAAGGGCTAGCAATATCAGAATCTATAATTATTTTTAGATTATGAGTCCTGACAATGTTTTGTATGTTGATTAAGGAGTTTTAAAAAAATATAACTATACAAGTACATATAGGTACTTGTCACCACTATCAAGCATTAGCCTTTAATTATACAGTCAACACTTGGCTATTTCTTTATTCCACATATAACACCTAAGGATTTTGAGGCTACATACTGAAGTAGTAATATATGAACAGACGTTATTATAATTTGCAATATTGTTGCTAACTCAGAGGCAATATGCTAGAGAAATTTTTATAATCAACAGAATGCTTTAGAAATGGACAATATATAAATAATAAAAAAACATTTGTTAGCTTTTGAGTATTACTATTGAGACAACTTATTCTGATATGAATTTCTTGTACATATATCACCTCATCTCTTGTGGTCTCCCATTTTGGAGTGAAACTTGTCACTGGGATATAAGGATTTGGAGTCAGATTTAAATGTATGGGCTTCTATAAAGAGAGTAGATTTTAGTTTTTTAGTTTATATTGCCTAATGAATTAAAGAAATCCATAGTGATGTGATACACACTGCCAAACAATAGACTATTAGATATCACAATGAAAAATGTCCATCATTTCCAATGTGGAATATGTAGTGTTTTGTTAAGTCTAATGTCATCTAAACAAATTGTTAATAAGCAAAGAAAGTTTAGCCCAAGTGAAAGAAAAAGACTCTCAAGGATGAAATTATGGTGAATGAGCAGAAATTATTTGGGTGAAGCAGAAAGGGGGAGTTTCCTAAAAAGAAACCTATTGCTACAATAGAGATTCATGAAAAAGTTTAGATTTTAGAGAAGATGGAAGCAAGAACATGTATAGCCCCTGTGGCTTAATACAAGAGTGCTGCCTGGTTCCTTAAGAATAATATCAGGATTACTAAAGTTTAGGATGAATAAAGGCTGGTTACAAATTCTAAATGCAACGGAAATTTTTTAGCTATATTGGGAAAAGCGGGAAACTAAGATCAGGGAGAAATGCTACCCTAA
Source organism: Dromiciops gliroides (assembly GCF_019393635.1). Classification (NCBI taxonomy): domain Eukaryota; kingdom Metazoa; phylum Chordata; class Mammalia; order Microbiotheria; family Microbiotheriidae; genus Dromiciops; species Dromiciops gliroides. Next base: position 148,099,044 of record NC_057863.1, read on the forward strand.
ATGGATGAGTTGGTTATAACAGATAATACTAAAAATATTTCCACAATTATGTTTTGCTTCTTTTTTCTCTTCTAAAGAGATCATTGGATTGGGAAAGATAGAATAAAAATGGTAAGCCAGAAATGGAAAGATATAAGGAATGGGTCTGTGATTTCATTGTTGTAGGGAGCATCCAAATGATGAAATTCCCTCCACCAATGTAGATCATCATCTTCTCTGCTACTTAGAGTCTTGGAGAGAGCTGCCTAAGACACTAAGAGGTTAAGTGATTAACTCAAGGTCACAAGTTCTATGTCATAGGCAAAACTTGAACCCAAGTTTTTCTAATGCTGATGCTGGCTCTCTTTCCACCAGTATCTATTATCCCACACTGCATCCAGATATGTAGTGGCAATCCAAGCCAAATTAGGAAACAGACAACTTCTATGTGCCCTTAGTAATCAGGCAACTCTAGAGGAAACTAGCAGATGAAACTGATAAGTCACTGTCAGTGTATCTTTCAAGATTCTGTAAAATAGGATAAGTGCCACAGTTTTGGAGAACAAATGACTTGATTTTTTAAAATAAATTCTGAAATCTGAATCTAAAAATTGTATGTTTCTGAGCTCCAGTCCTATTTCTGGCAAAATTCTAGAATGCATTATGAGAATGGATGGTTTAAGAACACTTAAAAAGGGATGCAGTTATTACCAAAACACAGCATATCTCCATTAAGAACAGGTTATGCCAGAATGAAGTAATCTTTCTTTCTCTTTCTTTCTTTCTTCCTTCCTTCCTTCCTTTTTTTTTTGGTGGGAAAATGAGGGTAAATTGATTTTCTTAGGGTCACACAGCTAATGTGTCAAGTATTTGAGGTTGAATTTGAACTCAGGTCTTCCTGAATCAAGGGATGGTGCTTTATACACTGTGCCACCTAGCTGCCCCCATAATTTTTATTTTTGACAAAAATACTACTTTTGTAGATTAGAGAAATGCTATAGATTTTAGCCAATCGTTTGATAAACTCTCATGCTATCCTTGGGGAAAATATTCAAAAATGTGGGCTAAATGACAGTAAATTTGAATGGAGTTGAAACTGAATCGTAAGACCTAAAGATTATTCATAGATCAGTCAATGTCAAGCTTGGAATGAGAGCTCATGTGGAGTGACACATGGATCTTTATTTAGTTATATGCTGTTCAACATTTTTATCAGTGCTTTGGATAATAACTAAGAAAGTGTATTTGTCTAATTTTGCAAATGGAATGAAGATGGGAGGGATAATTAACATGTTGGATGATAAAGTCAAAATCTATAAAGATTTCAGAAAGTTAAAACAATAAAAACTAATTAAATAAAATGAATTTTCATGTGGAAAAATGTAAAATGTTTCACATGGGTTAGAAAAATAAAACAGGGGCTAGCTAGGTGGCACAGTAGATAAAGCACTGGCCTTGGATTCAGGAGGACCTGAGTTCAAGTCTAGCCTCAAACACTTAACAATTATTAGCTGTGTGACCCTAGGCAAGTCACTTAACCCTCATTGCCGCACCCCCCCCAAAAAAAAAAAAAAAAGCAATTTCACCAATTAAGAATGGAAGAAATGTGGTGAGTAGTGAATTGATGATTTCTGTGAAAGATCTAAAGAGTCTAGGGAACTTAAAACTCAATATGGGTTAATAGTATAACAAAATAAATAATGCTATCCTAGGTTACATTTGGAGACAGGATTCAGAACAAAGGAAATCTAAGTTCCATTGCACTGTCCTGATCAGCAGACCATATCCGGAATGTTTTCAGTTTAAAGCATTACATTCTAGAAAAGACAGAGACAAATTAGAACATGCCTATAAGAGGAAAACTAGGATAATAAAGACATTGAAGACCATGCTATATAGGGATCAGTTTTAGGAACTAGGGATGTATAGCTTAGAGACTCCAGGAGGACATGGTATCTGGGTTAGGAAGGTTCAGCCATTTCAAGAAAAAGAGAAACAACCATACCTACTTATCTACAGGGTTAAACAAATATATAATTTGTGTATTCATGTGTTTATGTGCATATATACATATTATACATGTTATATGTGTTTATATATAATTTGTTTAATAAAAAAGTTTTATATAGAGATATGTGTGTGTGTATATATATATATATATATATATACATTTTAAATGATATATTAAAACGTTTGCTTCACTCACAATCACTACTCCCTATTTCCATTTGGTCCAGGGAAAAGAAAGTGCATATAATGTAGTTACTCTCAGAAATTTTACTGTATTTGACTCAGAAACACTAGGAGCTTTATGGTGTTATACTATGGTACACAAGGGAACCTGATGTCTCTTATAAATCATTAGGGCAGGAGTTCTTAACCTCAAATCCATTAATTTGTGTGTGTTTTTATTATTTAGATAAAATTGCTTTCCTTTGTAATCCTTTGCATTTTATTTTGTGCATCCAAAAACATTATTCTAAAAACAGACTAGCAAAGGGGTCCATGACATACACACACACACACACACACACACAGAAGGTTAAGAACACCTGTTCTAGGGTAAGTCAACAAAGCTAAATGGAAGTTTTCCTTTGGAGTCAGAGACTGCACTCATGGATATTCACTAGACCTCTCTCTATTTGTATGCTCCCCCTCTCCTTCTGAAAGAGGGGGCTGATCTCACAGCCCTACATCAATAGTTGTCTTCAAGTATTTGAAGGGCTGTCATCTGGAAAACAGATTAAATTGCTTTTGCTTGGCCCCAAAAGGCAGGACTAGCAGAATAGGATGGAAGTTGCAGACAGGCTGATTTAGGCTGGATGTAAGGAAAAACTTCCTGAGAATCAGAGCTGTCTAAAAGAGGAATGGACTGGCACAGGAGAGAGTGGATTATCTTTCACTGTAAGTCTTCAAGGGGAGAATGGATAATCACTTGTTGGGGTTGTATAAAAGATTCTTGGCCAGATATGGATTTTTGTAAATGGCCAATGAGGTCCTTTCTAACTCCTAATCTCTTCTTCTGTGCTACATCAACCTAGTGTGGAGTTGTAGAATCAAAGAATGCTAGAACTGAAAGAGTTATCATATCTATTCCCTTCATTTTAGAAATGGGAAAACTGAATTTCAAAGAAATTAATTGACTTACCCAAGGGCAACAGAGATAGTTAGAGGAAGAGCTGTTTTTCAAAGTCTAGAACAGAGCTCTTCACTTTCAAAATCATCTTCCAGTGCTCCTTCCATGACATTCAAAGACATTTTAAATAAATGGATGAAATGAACTATATTTTGAAATCATGCACAATTGTGATCCTGAAATCCTTTTAGTTCTATTAATCCCTGATGTAATCTCCTTTCTCCCATTCAAAATAGCACCAATGAACAATTCTCCCCAACGTGTCTGCATTTTATATTTCTCTTAAGCCAAGTTAAAAAAATAGTGATTTACAAGGTTTGTCCTATTGAGTGACATAATATCAGGAATTTTTTTCTCTCATCAGAAAAGACAAAAGCTAGTGAAAAGCCTGTGCTATTTTATGGCCCTCTACCTAATGCACAGAGAGCAAACTAAGTAGAATGTCATGTACGGGTCTTGAAATCCCTGAATAAGGTGATGTCTATTTTTGGCTCTTGAAACTATCCATACTAATTAATGGAACCAGACTAACAGGCCTAGGAGATGTTTAAAAGACTATGACAGCCAAAGGTGATTGGGGCTTCATTAAGATGAACATTATGCATTTATGACTGCAAGGAGTGTTCTCAATGGCATTGGTATGCAATTTGAGTCCAACTGGAAGTGGCATACACTCCTAAGGAATTACTTAGGTAAGATCTCTTTCCCAAAAGTAATTACCTCTTTATGTTTTGACATAGGTGACACTTGTTAATAGTCCTCATAATAAAGCAGTGGCTATCATCTGAAAGTTTTGCAAATGAATAAACTACCAAGAAAAAGCCCTGGTTACATGATATGGGATGTTTTTATGTCAACACCATCACTATCAAAAAAGCATTTGTAAATGCTTTGGGGGCACTGCACTGAGGTAGTTCCATAAATATTGTCCCTACATCTTTGGAGTTCACCACTGAAGACAGACAACACAGTTCTGAATAAACATTTAAATTAGAGACTGAAAAATAAAAACAGTAAACCAATATAGTCTGACATCAAACCATATAAATTTCAGAGGTAAGTGCATTTTGATCACTCACAAGTGCATAATTATGGTGTTGTGCAGAGAAATGAATGGTATAAACAGGAAAGCCATATCCTTTCGCTGGAACAAGCAACCATATGGTCCTAAATGGCTGTAATATATGCTGAATCATATCAGTGGGATCACACTATCCTAACCAGGTGGTGTATATTTGGATGTGTGTTTATATATATACACACATACACACATGCACATGCATATACACACACATATATATATCACAAATATATATGTATTTATAAAGTATAGAGCACACACATGCATAATCAATGTGATTATTTAGATGAATACAGGAGAACAAAGGTTCATCTTAATCCAAATAAATGGATAATCCAAAAATATTTAAATTATCTTTTGAGAAGCAGTATATTACTTACTTTTGCTTAGAGGCTGTTGGTTACCACATAGAACAAAGGGTAGCAGCACTTGGAGTTTTCTAACTGAAGCAAATTCAGAGGGATATGGAAGCTGTTACACATGTCACAGAAGCATATATGGGTCCACTGAACATTTAAGAAAGCCAAGTAGAGAATTCCTTGTACAAATCAACACAGTTGTTTACTTCAGTAGCAAAAGACTGCAGCTCAGCCTATAGTTAATATCGCACTAGACCCCTCAGAATTTGTTGTGATTATTGGTTTTGACTCTGCCTGAACTTCATATACTACTTCTTTGTTCTGACCCTTCATGACAAATATTCCTGGTTATTGATCTGAAAATTATAGCATCTAAGAGTGAAGAAGGGATATGGTACAATGGGAGAATATTAGAATTGGAGTCAGAGGACTAAGGTTCATGTCCTTGTTCAGTACTGATTACCTTTGTAATCTAAATCAAGCCACATTACCTCCCTTTTAAATGAGGTGGTTGGTCTAGAAGACTTCTAATGTCAAATCTATGATCCTTTGATCTGGGAGATCAACAAAGTACAATCCAAATTTGCATAAGAATATTTTCTATAACAGTTGTAGTGAGCAGCCATCCAGGTTATACTGGAAGATTTGCAGTGATAAGAACCCAGCACAATTTATTTCCCTTCTGAACAGTTCCAATTGTTCAGCAGTTTTTCATCAAATTCAGCTGAAATCTATCTCTCTATAACTTCTACCCATCACCTTCTGGTTTTGTCCTCTGAGCCAAGCAACACCAATCTAATCATCTTCCATGTGATAGTCTTTCAAATACTAGAAGATAACTATAATGTCTTTTCTAAGCTTAATATAACCAGATATTAAATATTATATTCTGCATATTTACATGCATAGATATGTATATGAGAAATATGCATGTATGCATGCTTATGCATACACACTTATATGTATATGTAGATATTAGGTATATTTTTATGCTATGTCCTCTGTTAGAAGGTAAGCTCCTTGAAAGAAAGGATTGTTTCATTTGTGGTATTTGTATTCCCTATGCCTAGCTCCATGCCTGGCACATAGCAAGCATTTAATACTTTTTGACTTATTGATAGTACAGTTTTTTCAGGCCTTTCATCATACTAGTTCCCTTCTGAATATTTACTAGTTTATCAATGTTCTTCCTAAAATAAGGATCCCAGAACTAAATACATATGTTGACTAGGGCAGCATAAAATACCAACATCATTCCAGACACCATTTTTCTGTTAACACAGCCTAATATTGATGATCTTAGTGTTTATGAGTTCAAGTCTTGACATTCCCATGTAATATAGCTTTGTGACAATAAGCAAGCCACTTAACCACTCTGTCCCAGAAATTGATCCAGGACTATAAGTTACAGATGAGATCTTGGGCCTACATTTATGTATGGAATGTATGGAACTGATTAGGGGCTTTGTTGCCTGCCAGATTATTTTAATTATGCCTCAAAGTGGCTGATAAACATTTTCAAATAGTCATAACTTCTGAATTTTTAAAAATAGATTTCACTGAAATTTAGTTTGTTTGGAGGTTATAGAAATGTGATTTGCACCAGAGTTTTTATAGTTCTTAGAACGTTTATTTTAGGGTTTGTTAATTATGTGTAGTTTATGATGTTAGAGAAAATTAACAATTTTATTACAGAAGAATATGTAAAATAAATGTATATATAAAATATTTGACCTATTATTTCCATGATCATTTCCCTACAGAAGAAATCCTGGTAGCAACATGTAATAAAATCATATAAGATTACCAATTTGTTTTTTTTTTTAATTAAGGGATATTGACACAGTAAATTTATAATCCTCTAAAATCCTGACTTTTTCACCTCAACTATTGTCTAGTCACAACTATCCCTCCCATTGTGTGCTACATTTCATTTTTTTTTTATTCCAGACAAAGACTTTACATTTACCCCTATTCGTCTTCATTTTATTATATTTGGTCCATCACCCTAGATCATCTTTATCTTTGAAGATCTTGATTTTGTCATTTAATATATTAACTATCTTCCCCAGGTTTGTGTCATCAGAAAATTTGATAAGCGTGCCCGCTATGTCTTCATCTAAGGTCATCAATAAAAAGTTCTGAACAGACTAGAGCAAGGACAAATCTCTAGGGTGCTACACTCTTTCAGGTGGACATAAATCCATTAATCATTACTTTGGCTTATTTGGAAAGTGATTCTACTCCTCAGTCTCTGCCAGATTTTTTTTTTTCCATTTCAGCCTTTTCTCCTCCCTCTTTCATACCTCCTGACTGTAGGAGGAGCAGACAATCATTATTGGTAAGATTAGGTTTATTTTCACAATGATATCCCATGCATTGTCACTACACCAAGCTCTGTAACCTAGAGAAATGTTGGATATTTTGGAACAAAATCAGTAATCATATCAGGGTGCAGTTCTTCCACTTGCAAAACAGCTTCTACCCCACTTTCCTGTTTCTAAAGTAGAGCATGTCTGGTACTTTGAGGGTCACCTTGCAACCTGGGAAACAATTTTCCTTTTTGCAAGTACAAAACTGAAAAATTAGATGGGGTTCAGGCCTGACCAGATATTCTGGGTTGGTTAAGAGATACACCCTTCATCATCAAAAGTAATAGCGTTGCCCAAGTGTCAATCAAAGTCACCAAAAGACAAAAAAGTGGAGTCAGTGCCACATGCCTGACCCTCATATACTTTAAACTTATCATTCAAGCTTTCTCCATGTTCAATCCTGACCTAAAACCACATTTGTCTTGGATTTAAACCTAACCCTCAGTCTTGGCGATTCATAACTTCCCTCCATCTGTGCAGGAACCTTTTGATTCCAGTGGGAGTTCAGGATTTCAGCTTTAATCAGGCAGCAATTACTATGGGTGGTTCTCTCTTGACCCCTACTGGTCATAGTTTATATCACCTGTTTTGTTCCATTAACGATTCAGATTTGGTATATGCACAGGAACCTAGCAGAAGATTTTTGTCTCCTTTATAGAGGACCTAAATTGGATTTATGTATCACATAATTAAAAGTGTGCTAAGCATGGAGAACCGGGTTCAAATTCCACATCTAAAAAATGTGGGGCCTCAGAAACAAAAATAGAAGATAAAAGAGAAATGGATAGTGAAATTTTTAATAAAAGAAAGAAAAACAATAGGAAGAGGAGGACAAAGTATATAATTCAAATATCTTTTTAAAAATTCTATTCGATGGAATGAAAACCTACAGGTGCCACAAAATTTTAAAGGGCACTAGAATCTAAAGAAGCCTGAAAAGATCCTATGGTCAAAAATATAATTACTACATGAAATAAATCAACATTTGTATTATTCCTTATAAATTAAGGTACTGGCATCTGGGAGGGGTGATACTTCAATAACTGTACAATAGCAAGGATTAATTAATACTGTAAGTCTATTACTACCCATTATATATAGTATGAAATAGAGGTCCTGAGGAAATGGGTCTCAGCATATTCAACATTAACTATTATTTATGAGGTCCCTTGCTAGGCTCTGGATATATAAAGATGAAAAATAATAGTCTCTAATCTCAAGGAATTTTGTCTAATCCAGGGCTGGGAAAAGTATAACAATAACTATTAAAAACTTAATTGATTAAGTGCATAGGAGAGGTCAGAGTGGTCAGAAACACTTAAGGAATGAAGAACAGACTCCAGCTAGCTAAGTGGATCTAAGAAGGTATCTTGAAAGATGTGAAAGCTGACCTAGGCCTTAAAATAGAGAAAAAGATGTCAGAGATGGGGAAAGAATGCATTGCAAGTGTGTGAAATAGTGGGCATAAAAGCATATGAATGGGAGAGAGAAGGACAAGATGTAAATTTTAACTGAAGTTCTTGGTAAGTATCATGGAAAACTGTCCAGGGCCACTGGAGTATCACAGTGGGTAACAAGAGGACAACAGCATCATGAAAACCATCAAGACTAGAGAAATGAATAAACAGGGACATGATAAATAAAACAAGGGGCAAAGGGCAGACTTCACTTACTTAAACCAGAAGCTGACCCTGTTCACTGTTATTTCTTCCATTTTCAACAGTAAATCATTTCCCCTTCACTGGAGTATAAGTATTTAGGAAATAAGACATGGAAAATATAGACTATAGAATAAATGTAGAGGGCAAATGTGTTTTATGACCCATTCAACAATTTGAACATAAAAACTTGATTTATAACTCGAGAATATCAAGGAAAGGGTGGATCCAATAGAGAAAAGATGTCTCCTGTGCCCCAAACTCAGATTTTGCTTTGAAAATAATAATGATTATCAAGCAAAAAAGGCTCTCTTTATAATAGTGACCTATGAAACAATCAAGCAATTGAATTTGTTAATTTTTTCTGATTGAAATGAATGGAATTGGTCAATTCAATAAGTATTTAACAAACTTGGTGAATTCCCATTATTTGGTGATCATTTATATGGCGAAGCCTATAAAAAATTTACCATACCACATTCTATGTTGTGCCTCTATTGATTTATAAAAATCCAGTTAGTTTTAAATATTTAGTACAATATTTCACAATGTGGTACATTTGTGGTTGCCTCTACTTTAATTTGCAGAAGCATTGCTATCCTTAGCAGTATGAGACCTGGCCATAGCAACATAATAGTAAATCATTTCTAAAAAATAAACTAAAATAGTCTTGTTTGAAAGAAAATTATAGGTTTTGCAAATTACTAAAGGAAAGAAGGTATTGGGTCCAGCAATGGACTCTTTGTTGATGTAAAGATATTTTCTTTATCAAATTAGAAGGACACTTATTATGTATGAATTGAGAGACAGATTATAGTGTTTCAAATAAAGAATAATAAAGGAAGCTTCTTTTTCCTCAGCCTTACAACAAAACATGGCTGTACACAGCCCACAGTCAATTCAGTTCATTAATTAATTTCAACAAATGTTTATTGAGAACTTACTAGGTAAAGTCCTGTTCTAGGAAATGTCTGGCTACTAGAAAATTATATGATTGATGGCATCTTTCATTTGTGCACTTGGCTTCTCCCCTCAAAGAGCCTATAGTCTCATTAGGGATACAAAACATAATCACAGATAAAATCAGATGATATAGGGGAAAGTATCAAAATGAGTGATGCAGGCAATAAGTGCATCACTGGTGCATAATAAGTGCTTATTGAATGTTATATGACTGGATGAACAAATGAATGAATGAATTTGAAGTCAGACTCTGGGTTTGTATCTTTGTGAGCTTCTTCTCTGAGCCTTCCTTTCCTCACCTGTAAAATGAAAAAGCTAGATGAGATGTTCTCTCTGTCCCTTTCAATTCAAAATCTATAATCCTATGATCTTATGAGTTCAGAGAAGGGGAAAATGTCTATGAATTCGAATTATGGAGTAAAGTTAAAGAAGGCATGGGATTTGAGCTGGGCCATGAAGCTCGGCCAGGAGGAATTGGTTTACTTTGGATAAGAAACGGGGAAAGGAAAGCCTAATTTGCATTTACAAATCCATGTATTTTTCAAGAATACATTGGCAATCAAAGTGTTACATAATCAAATCTGTCCTGGCTTTCTGATATGGACAAATATGAGCCTAAGATGATAAACCTATTTCATTCAAATGACTTGGTCATTTGACTCTCACCTGGGGTTGAGAAGTGGCCACAGCCTGCATGTGTAATATATAGGCACAAGTTCAATATCACTTTCAGATCTCTTTGAATTTTCTAACACCAGTTCTTCAAAGATAAGATAAGAAAGTACTCCTGTTTATTTCATAGGCTGTCATCCCTTTATACTTTTTCTTCTGAAAATTTCTGAAAGGACTTATTAATGCATTCTGGGAGTGAAGTAAGAAATGGGAATTCTAATCCACCACCAGATATATACTGTAAATCTCACATTTTTCTTTAAATCACAGAAGGGAAATGTTATGAAATTTCAAAACCAAGAGGATGGAAGCCAGTCATTTGGGAAGTTGAAAGGTCACCTTGTGGTATGTGAGAACATCACAAATGCCAATCTGACTTAAAATATCTCAACAGCCTCCAATTCAGGTCCCTTCAATCACTCTTTTGAGCTAAGCCTTAATTTACCAAAGGACTGTTTTAAAAATACAAAGGAATTTGTAGGTGAAAGGTCTCTTTATACTCATTAATACTATGGAAACTGGGCTCCAGGCCTGTCAAGTTTGTTGAGCTTCAAGGGAGCTTCACATTACTGCAAAGGCCTATGGGTAGGCATGGTATTGTTTTTCTGAAGAAGTCATTGGTCAAAGAAATTTTCTTTCATGTAGGAGAATATACTGTCTCTAGACAAAACAATGGAGAGCTCCTGCTTGGCTTGTAGTGTTTGTTCCCAGAATGTTCCAAACACAACTGAGTTACAGTGGCCTGCTAAATATACCTTCATCACTCTTTTAACCCCATATTTTATAAAATCCCTTTCACTGGGGGAAGAGAGACCATGCGCCTTAATTTTTGTTGTGTCCACTAAATCCATTAGTGAAATTATACATTGTTGAGCAATGCTCATTTTGAAAGAACATGGCCATAATATTTATTTTTGTGACTGTGGTCAAGTTCATCCCTTGTGGCTGCAAATAATAAAAAACTGCCTTGGCTGAGTCCAAAAAAAAAATGTAGACTACTAAGTCAATTTTTCAATGCAACTCTAATACAGATTAGGAAGCTGACACTTCAAAGAGGACAAACCCTAAAGGAATGAGACAGGCCAGGCCAGTTTTGATGAAGGAAGTGATTTGGATTCCAGAAGGACCTAGGAAAGTCATTCGAGCAGGTGGCCATGTATGAGTGTGGCAAACAGTTGTCCTAGGTTATAGCTCCATTGTGTAATGCCAGAGAAACACAAAATACTACTATGATAGGAGGAATTTCAATATCTTTGTCCTCAGAGTTTTCTTTTACACTTAATCTTCAAGTTAGCCTTAAAAAACTCATGTTGTTTTACAGCCAACTAGAACATATCACCTGAATGTTCTATTCACCACACTGAATGCTAATTCAATACTGCAGATATCTATATAGATAGATAGATAGATGCATGTATACACAGATATATATATACATATATTTATATCTATATTTTATTTTATTTATATTATATACATATATACACCAAGTCACACACATTCACACATACATATATACATATATGTCACTGGGTGGTTTAGGACAAAAGAAATGTTATGCAGAGTCAAGCACTTCGTATTTATGTGATACTTTAATGTTTACAAGGAATTTTCCTCAAAACTTTCCTATTGTTATGGTGGGAAAATGGGGTACGGGTTGGGGTAGGAGTTGGGGTTCTTAGGAATTCCTCTTTAAAGAATTACACCCTCTTGCACACAAAATGTAGTTAGAATTAGGTGGTAGTTTATTTAGGAGCAAGGGAAGGGAAGGGTGGGGGGAGGGAAACCATGAAGGAAATCCTTGGACTTTTCATGGGGAGATTTGGCATAAAGCACATGGCTCAGAGGTACCAAATCTCCTCGAACAGGAGACTGGAAGGTACTTTTATAGAGGCCTGATGGGGGTGGACCATCTGCCCGTGAAAAGTTCCTTTAGTGAGAGAGGACCATCCCCCACTGGTGGTAGCTGGGGGAATTGGGTGAGCAGTGGAGGACCATCCCCCACTGGTAGTTACTAAAGGAATTGGGTGAGGGGTGGCTACAGATCCCTCTTCAGAATGAAAAGGCCGCAGCCACACCCAAACTTATCTCCCCAGGGTAAGGGAGACCAGAATGAAGGGTAGGATTCGGAAGCTAGCTCAGTCCGATTTGGTTCAGTTTATCTCTCTAGGCGTTATCTGTCCTCTGGTTTAGTTTCTCAAGGAGAAGATTCGTTGATGTGCCCCAGAGAACTTCTGGGGTGCTCTGCACCCCATGACACTATGAAGTAGGTGGTACAAATATTAGTATATCCATTTTACAGATGAGAAAACTGAAGTTGTAACTGATCAAGAGTTACTTGGCTAGTAAGTGCTAGAACTGGGACTAAAGTTCTGAAGTGTTGTGAGCAATGACATTTTAAAATTTTAATTACACTGTCTGGTATTTTATCTTTTGCCTATATTGACTTCTATTTGGCTCTCCAATTCAAGATATATTTATGAAGCATTTACTGTATAAAGAATACTGTATTAGGCATTAAGAGGTCATACAAAGTTTAGGTAAGATATATTCTTCTTATTTTGGCCTTATAGTCTAAAGGAAAAATAAAACAATATACAAAACCATAACACAAAACTGACTATATATTTCAAAGAACCCATCTAGTTCAATACAATTATTTTATAGATGAGGAAATTGAGGTTTTAGAAAGGTTAAAAAGTTGGTCAATATTACACATATAGTAAGCAGTAGAGATCAGCTTTTAAACCACATTCTCTGTCTCCAGAGCCAATGTCCTTGCCCCTATATCATGGCCTAATACTTAATAAATGATTATTTATTAAGAGTGGTAACAACACATGGTTACCTAAGGTCTGAGAGGGAGCAGCTCATTACTGCTCCCTCTGGGTGAAATAAGGAAAAGTTTTGTAGAAGAGGTGGCAGTTAGTACTTTAAGGATAGATAAGAATTCAACAGACAAGGAAGAGGAAGAGAGTAAGAATATTATAAACATTGCTAACAACATAACCAAAGAAAGGCAAGGAGGTAGGAAAGTTCCTTACTGGGGACAATGAAGAATCTAATTTGGCTAGAGTATAAAGTACATAGAGAGGAATAATATGAGATAAGAACAGAAAAGTAGGATAATATTAGAATACAGTAGGTCTCAAATGTCAAGGAAAGGGATTCAAACTTTAGAGTTAAGATAAAGTCACTGAATTTTTTTGAACAGAGTTAAGTCTGAGATGACCAGATATACAAAGGATAATTAGAAGATAAAGGATAGAGATTAAAAATGGAAAGACTTTTCAGAACTTTATTGCAATATCCCACCTCAGTGACAGTAAGAACTGTTATTAATGTGGTAATAGTGGAAACAAAGACAATGAAACAAATCCAAGAAACATCATGGAGGTAGAATTGCCTGGATCTGGTAACTAATGGGATATGAATGGTGAAAAAGAGTAAAATTTAACAACAGGGTTTTGAACATGGAAGACTGGATGAATGTCATCTTACTAAAAAAAAAAAATAGCTAAATCAGGAAGAAGAGGTTAGGGGCAGAGGGAGAGAAAGAAATGTTAATTTTAGGGTCCTGACAGGATAACCAGGTAGAAATGAATTGATTCTCCAATTCAGGGAGTTGGAGATTTGAGTCTATACATTAAGAGAAAGGACAGGGTTTCAAATATGGATTTGGGAGCATCTTGTGTAGAACTAAATAGTTGAAGCACTAGGAATAAATGAGGTTGCCAAGGGAGAGAGGGAGGGGAGAGAGAAAAGAGAACAGGGCAAAGAAGAGAACCTTAGGCAATAAATGTCTGTTGAATTAAATGCCCTCCTTAAGTGGTCATGAAGAGGATGAATAGTCAGAGGAGGAGGCATATAAGGAGTGATTAGAATAAGAAGAAAGCCAGGAGAATGTAATGTGTAAAAAACTAAGGAAAAACATACAGTCCAGAGGGGATGGTGATTAAGTGTTAAGGAGTCATCAAGAAAGTTAAAATACTAAGGGGGGAAAGACAGTAATTAGTGATTAAAACGAAATTGATAACCTTTGAAAAAACAATTTCTGTAGTCATAGGGAGAGAAACCAGATTTAAATTTTGGAGGTGGATATTTTTAAAAGCTTGACTATGAACCGTACTTGAATGGTTGAATGGTATGGAAAGGATGAGGAATGTTTTTTTTTTTTTTTTGGAATTAGTATAAATGTGTTTCTAGGCAAATGGGAAGGAACTAGTGAAGAGAGAGAGAGATTGAAGATGCATGAGAGCAAGGTGATAATTACTGGAGCAATCAAATGGATGATGAAATATGTATTACATAAAACACAAGGGGACTGAAGGTGAAATTTGAAGATAACTAAGAATATTTTTAAAACCACATAAAACTTTAGTTAAAGAATGCTCTAAAGGCAAATACTACCAGATTATTTTTTCTCCTGGAGACCACTGATCACAATTGATGGCTATGTTGGCAGGCTGATATCCTAGATCAACTTAGGTCACTGTCACTATTTATTAAATATACATTTTTCTTTTAATTGATGGTTCAGTTCTTATAGTAATAAGTACCTTGGCAATAGAAAGGTAGCACCTGGCTTAGGTGTTTTGCTATATTCTGAAAATGAGGAATAATTACTATCCACAAATTCACTTTTGGGGTAATAAACATATAATTTCCTTTTATACCACTATGCCAATATGCAAAATTATTTATAAGAATTCAATTTAAAACCAAAATGCTTCATACTCAAGTACTCAAACAGATCTTTGCTCCCAAAGGGGGGCTATAAATCCCCCACACATCTCCCCCAATTTAGACCAAAGCCCATCCATTCCTGTCCATCCTATGCAACTCTTGGCCACATTCTCTTAAATTCACCATAATGGATACATCCAAGGTAAATTGCTTGATTTCTCTTGACATCCTAGGAATTTGAATGAAGCACTCAGAGTGTCCATCACTCTCATAGTTCCTTTTTCTGTCATTCATTTCCTTGAAGACATCCTTTGGTTTGCTTCTCCTTTCACAGTCTCCTATCTGTAAGTAATGAGCTATAACTTGTACCCACCACATGACTCTTGATTACCCTTTAGGTGATTTTTAGTTTCAGGCTTCTGAAGATTGTAGTGTTCTTCAAAAAAACCTAGAAAAACTGTTATTAAAAAATATGGACCCTTTTTTTAAAAAAATAAAAAAGGAGAAGCTTATGATCCTTAAGGAGCTCTACAATTTCCTAAAAGCAATTGAGCCCATTCTCCTCCTATTCAATCCTGGACCCAATTCATTATCCCTTTGCAATATCTGCCTAATATATATTTTGGTCTGACACTAAGTAACAGACTTCATTACTTTTTTTTTCAGTTTTCCACTGAGTATTATATATTCCATGTAAAAATGAGATTACATTACCAAAGTAGGTTTTGGTGTTGTTGATCCCTGTTCTATCCTAGCTGAATTTTCAGGAAGTCATTTTATCTCTTGCTACCCCAATTTATTCACACAAAAAGAAATAATAAAGGGTAATATGTATATTTTTCTCCACATTTTTTACATCTACTAGAGAGTTCTATGCATAATAAATGTTAATTGAATCATCCATAGTACATAAACTACATGCTTCTTTGAACTCAAATCAGCACTTTTGAAAGCTACATTAACTATGTTAGTTCACTAAGGACCCTTGACTCTAGAGGAAAAGAAAAAAATCTTGGATTATGACTTGAGAAAATGCATTGTATCTAACTAACTTTCTAGGAGTAGGATAATATATAGTAATACTAGGATGAAAAATGGAATAGGATTAAAAGACATTCACAAGATAAGACTTTAAGCCTACAACTTGGTTTAGTTTCCCCAAACTGTCTTTTTGAAATCATTGTTCTCTACTGTGCTACAATGCTGGACTTATTTTAAATAGACACTTACATCTAACTGAAACCTCTGGATTGTTTGAATCTTTTCTCCAGTCTTCACTCAGCACTGTGAAGTCCCCAAAGAAATATATTTTCCCCCTCTGACAATTCAAGGTAAATGCTTAGGGGATATTCAGATAGTCATTTTGTGGTAACAATAGCTATCTTCAAAAACTTAGGGCTCTCCACACTTCATTCTATAAAATAATCACACAACTGACATTGATAAAAGTAGGTCAGAAAATTAGTCTTTCAGAATGAAAGGCTTTTTATTCACTCTTAACCATGGTATCCTGAGTTTGAAAACATGAATAAAAAAGATATGGATCAACTTGAACACTGTGTATACATTTTTAAGTAACTGTCAAAACGTACAAATATAATGCCTCAAAACCGCACTTTACCTGACCACAGGAGGGAGAAAAAACAAGTGTTTATCTAGTAAAGATGATCAGTACAGGGAAGCAATCTGAATTACTGTTCAAAAGCTTATTTCTCTTAGTTCAGTGGAGGGTTTAAAATTTGAGGTCTAGGGGAACAAATTAAACTAATAATTACTAAATTTTTCATTTATTTTTTCCTGTCCCATTCTCTCCCCCTTCCCTGCTCAATTTAGTACCTTCTCCTATACAAAGGTTCAGTTAGTTCTGTAATGCTTGGGCTCTCACTGTCAGAGAAGAAAGCTATATATTGAACTAATTTACATGAAAGCATTCATTAACAAAGTTCTTCCTTGAACTCCCAACCGCTATGTTCCACCCTAGCCACCTAGGAATATTTCAGTTTAAAAGAAAATATATGAAGAAAGTAAAAATTTGATGGAATGAATTTATTTTTTTTTTTCAAACTTAAAATTTGGAATGAATTTCTAATGGCATGATCTTAGATAACTGAAGTAGGCATGAGTGAGCAATTTTTATTTAGGGTGCCTTTCTCAGAGTCCTTTATTCAAAGCATGTCTGTGGCCACTTCCTTCAGATTCCAGAGTAGAACCTAGAGATGTAAGAAACTCTAAGGAGGACAACTCTGCTTTGATGACACCTGGGAAAGTATATACACACATATGTACATATATATACATATTTATATATGTATACAATCTAGAGACTCTATAGTCTCTCCCTTAGATTTACTTATACACAAGGCCTTCAGAATTAAGAATATTTTTAAATGAGGAAAATGTTGAGAATCTCACCTAATTTTAAGCTAATCTGCTTCATTCTGAATATATTTCCATAGTCTGTTGGTGTTCAGAAACATGCATATGGAAAGTGATCCTAACATTTAGGGTGATGAGAACAAAATAAAGTTAAATGTATAATGTTCTCTGTTTGTTATCAACAACATCCTAGAATTTTAGAGCAATAAGAATCTTCAGAGGTCATCTAGTCCAACTTTCTCATTTTACAGATGAGTTAGATGAAGTCCCCATAAGGTTGGATAACTTGCCCGTGATCACACAGCTGATTAGTGGCAATTAGTGACAGAGCTAGACTTTTAAGGGCACTACTCTTTCATGTGTACCATACTGTTCTAAACAAATTTGGCTGTAACATTCTTGGGAATTTTAATTTTGGGATTTATTTCAGGAGGTGATTAGTAGATTCTTTTTCACCTCTCGTTCTAATAGATCCAGGCATTCATTCATGATTTCTTAAAATACCATATCCAAGTTCTTCTTGGGGAGGATTGGGTAGGTTGGTTTTTTGGGTTCTTTTTGGGGTTTTTTGGTGTTTTGGTCATACTATTCAAGTATTTTATTGGAATTTCTCTTGACTTTTTCAGATGAATTGTTTTTTGAATAACAGAAGAAAAAGTAAAGTTCTTTTAAAAATACTTTTTCATCTACTTTTTCAAACTTCTATTTTTGTTTTAATATTCCTTTTTGTAATAGTCATTAAGTTTTTTTGGCTCATTCTGATTTGGGGGGAATCCTCTATTTATTTTGGGGGTTTGTGTGTGTGTGTGTGTGTGTGTGTGTGTGTGTGTGTGTGTGTGTGTGTGTGTGAGGCAATTGGGGTTGACTTGCCCAGGGTCACACAGCTAGTAAGTGTCAAGTTTCTGAGGCCACATTTGAACTCAGGTCCTCCTGACTCCAGAGTCGATGCTCTATCCACTGTACCACCTAGCTGCTGGGAATCCTCTATTTAAATCAGGTTCTGTACCTCTAATCCTAAGCTGTTAGTTCTTCTTCCAAGTCTTTCTTTTAAAGTTGACCATTCTTTTATTTTCCTAATTATTTTCTCTAGAGTTCTCATTTCATTGATAAAATCACTTTTAAAACACTCTCACTTCATTTCTTCCATCTTCTTCTAGTTGATTTTATGGACAAAGCCATATTTTTGTTTCAAGTTTTACTTCTAGTTATTGAGGGAACTGTGGAAATCGTGTGAACCAAACTGACTCCTTCTTGTAAAACTGATTCCATTTTGAGAATTTTCCTTTAAATTCCACTTACTTGCTAATAATGGGTATTAAGTGGTATCTTGTTTTACATCAGGAAAATCCACCTGTTCATTCTCACCCCTCCCGACTCTCAAACTTATTCTTCCCCATCCCAACTGAGAAAGCCCCTAATCTTTTCTCCCACTAAAATCAGATTACTTAATCTTGTATTCTGGTTTGTAACATGTTTGTCATTTTCTTTTAATGCATAAACATCTGTTTCCTCCTGTATGCGGGGTCCAATGCCAAGCTGAGGAAGCCTGGTCCTTATTTGTTATGCAATTACCATGCATTGCTTAATAAATGGATAAGGTCAGAAGCTTGAACCCTTGTTTCTTAGGTTATTTCAGATTTCAACCATCACAGTTTTTGGTAAGCCAGCCAGGAATAATTTGAAAATGGGATAGTATTAGCACCCACCTCCCAAGGTTATTGTGAGCATCAAAATACTATAAAAATTGTTAAGTTCTTGACACAGTGTGTGGCACTATATAAATATTAACTATTGTTACTGCTTCTTTGATTATATAATGTGATGACTCTATACCCGATGGAGTGGTCCAGTATGGAGCAATTATATTTCTTTTAATGGGGCATGGTTGCCCCTTGCTGAATTCTGCAGTTTGGGGTTTTATATAAGATAATTTTGAAATTTATTAGATTGAATTGACATCATCTGACTGGTAATGCTTTATTTCATATTTTTAATATACTGTGTTGAGTATGTTATTATTGTTTCTAAAAAACTTTTTATATTGTGAAATCTGAGAAACCATTGTATCAGAAATGCTATTAGAAAAACATCTTTTTAAAAAATCTGGACCTGTTAGATTATGAATCGAGCTGTTAAAAGAATGTGATTAAAATATATATATTTGAAAACTGTTTAGTGTTTAATGGGATATATTTTGTTTAAAAATATAAAAATAATTTACTGTTTTGGGGAAAAATTGTACAGACCTTTAAGATATCCTGACCTGTTAGGTCCCTTGAGACTTTATATTCAGGCAAAGTTATAAGATGTCATCAGCCTACTGACCACATGTTGCAAAATCAAAAACACCGAAGGTTGAGAACTTAGAATTGAGAAAATATGATCCCCTCTCCAACTCCTGGCTTACTATAATAAACGGTAAGTTTTCATTTGAAAATGTTTGGTTATCACTTATAAAATTATGAAAATGCATAGAGTAGTATAACAATATAACTTCAATACAGTTATATGAATCAGCTATCAGGTATTTGCTATATGTCTGAAACCCCAGAATGTGGTTAGTTTTAATTTATAGGTGAAGAATAAATGAAATGTAGCTGTTAGAAAAATATGAGGGGCAGCTGGGTGGCACAGTGGATAGAGCACAGGCCCTGGAGTCAGGAGTACCTGAGTTCAAATCCGGCCTCAGACACTTGACACTTACTAGCTGTGTGACCCTGGGCAAGTCACTTAACCCCCATTGCCCCACAAAAAAAAAAAGAAAGAAAAATATGAGAATATTAATAATATTCAAGCTCTCAGCTGTTATTAGCGAAATTTTACTGTTTGATATAAAAATCCTTGGGGCTATAATTTAATATTGTCTTGAGTTTTGATTACAGGGATAGTTGTTTGAATTGTTGTGAAGTCAATAGTAGAAAATGTCATGTGCTACTGTCTGAGAAATGCTACACATGGATGTTTGTACCTTGGAAAAGTTGATGATATGACTTTGGATGTAGGATCCATTTAATTCCATTTTCCTACTGTGCTATTTTCTTTCTAAACAGGAAATTTCCCCACCTGGTTAATACTGAGCCTGGCTTTTGATACCCTGTGAATAATGTAGAAATTTACTACAGGATTGACTATCAGCTATGATTTGTGCCTGAAATCAGAGCTAAGGGAGTTTTTCCCCTATTATATTATATGTCATGACAGTCTGTGCCCTTGAGGGAACAGTCTTGACTTTGGTAACTATGTTTCTACTTTTTTCCTTCTGTAGGCAATTTCTATAAACAGCTGTGAACTCTAGAAGTTTTATAAGTACAATACTAAATCTATTTACTTTATAGATTGATTCTGGACCATCTCTGAATCACTATAATAGTATCTAAGTATGAAAAATTTTGTAATTTTAACCTGTATTTGTGGTCAAATTATAATGTAGGAGCAGCTAGATGGTGCAGTGGATAGAACACCGGCCCTGGAATCAGAAGTACCTGAGTTCAAATCCGGCCTCAGACACTTAATACTTACTAGCTGTGTGACCCTGGGCAAGTCACTTAACCCCAATTGCTTCACCAAAACAAACAAACAAACAAACAAACAAACAAAAATTATAATGTAAGGATAATATGCTCTTAAGGAAGGAATTAGACAAAGTAATAAGAGAAAAATATAATGTAAAAGTTTTCTAATTAAATGGAATAACAAATTTTGAAAAAAAAAACAGGATTAGACTGTTTTCTCTAAGAACAATATACATATGTATATGATTGCCATCCAACTGTATCAAGAATGAAAATGTAGGCTTTAACTATGTTTTAGTAATAAGTTCTTAAAACTGTGGGCATCTAGGTGGCAAAGTGGATAGAGTGCCTTGAGTCAGGAAGACTAATTTTCCTGAGTTCAAATCTGGCCTCAGACACTTACCAGCTGTGTGACCCTGGGCAAGTCACTTAACCCTGTTTGCTTCAATTTCCTCATCTATAAAATGAAGTGGAGAAGGAAATGGCAAATCACTCCAGTATCTTTTCCAAGATACTATGACCTTATGTGGTCACAGAGAGTTGGACATGAATGAAAAACACTCAACAACATGAAAAAACAAATCTTAAAATTGGAATAAGGATTTACATATAAAATTACATTAATAATTGTAAAGAAAGTTAAATTATTTTCTCATTTTAAAGTATTTGTCTGATAATTTCAAAAGACAGAAGGGTTAATTTAGAAGTTAGACCCTGTAATGATTGGAATGATGCCACCTACTGGAGACTTGCTGTGGGAAAGCTCCACCATGAGGAAAATGCCTCAGAGACATTGTGGCTTTTCCTTGGCGTCAGGAAATGATGTTTGCTCATGGGTGCTGTCTATGAAGGCTACCAGCCAATCAACTTGAGGAGCCTCCTATTTTCTGGGAGGAGACAGGAAGGAGGAAAGGGAGCCTGTGCGGAGAGCTCTGGGGCTTTTTGGGTTCCTGACTTGATGGTGGTGGCGGCAGAGGACTTCACAGGAAATTTGAGGAAAGATAGGAATGCCAGACTGTTGGAATTCTGTTCTCAATCTTTTTCTTTCTATTTTCCAATAAACCCTTAAAAACCTAAACTCGTTTTATCAGTGATTTTAGTCAGTTTCCCCCAAAACTGGGGGAACAGATTAGAATCCACATTTAGAATCTTAAATTACACAACCCTAAAAAACTTGGTTTGGTTTCTTTTTCAATTATTCTTTTATCAGGTACAGGGTTCACATAAAGAAAAAAAATATATAGCAAGTGGTTTGGAAAAACTGAAATCCTCCAAAGTTTCAGGTGAATTATGGGTTACTAATTTGATACTCTTCTTTAATAGAATAGTAACCATAAGACTTGAATTGCTTTTTACCACATGAACTAGTTACTGGAAATCCAAATGTAGTATGTTGCATTAAATTGTAGTAAGTCTTGTTACTGGCCGATTTTAGCAGAATGACCTAAAAATCTCTACAAATGATTTGGAACTAGAGAAGCAGAGCCCTCTTCAGAGCTGCCCTGAGAATGAGAGATGTATTCCTGAATGTCCAAGAGATAATATTACCAAGGATCAGAAAACTATATATTAGGGACATTTGGAACTCAAGACAAAATATGATGATTAAATGGACATGGGGAATGGGTTACTAGGATGTAAGGAGACTTGATGTTACTTAATATTAATGGTCATCACTGTATTGCTTTGGCTTTTTGTTTCATGGTCTTTATGTTTGCTGAATATGAATGAAAGAAGAGAGTTTAAGTTTTGACTGAAACACAAACTATCATTATGACCCTGAGCAAACTACTTGCCCTTTAAATGCCCACAGGAAATTCTTTAAGTCTATACATTACAGAGCTGTTTTTTCTTAAATTGGTCACCATGTAAAACAAAAATGAAATTAGTTTATGTTACATTTTGGATGTTCAAGATAACATTCATTCAGTCATTCAATAGGCATGTGTATTAGGCATCAGAGATACAAAGATAAAGAAAAAATACTCCTTCTGTTTAAGGAGCCTATTTTCCCATAAAAATAAACAATGTCCAGGAGTTCAGAACAGGAGGGAACCTTAGAGATTATTTAATTTCCATTTTGTTCATGAGGACACTGAGCATCAGGGTAGGGAAGTGATTTGTTCAAAGTTCAAGGTATTAAGTATCAGAATTAGGATTTGGTAGAAGTCCACATTCTGTACTTATTCTACTATACCATGAGCTCTCAAAATTCAAAATATAAAATATATTGTTCAGGTTCTAGGTTAAATTCAAAGTGGGTCAAACTATAACCAAATTATGATAAGAATAATCTTGTGTTGATAAAATTATGATAAAAATAATCTAAATTCATACTTAATAATTATGATGAGAATAATAGGTAACATTCATATAGCACTTAATATGTGCCAGGCACTATATTAGATGCTTTAAAATTATTATCTCATTTAATGCATCTTACAAATTTAGTTACAGTGTTAACTAACAAATAAATGAATATTTCTTGAGAGGAAAAGGTATAAATAATATCATCCCCCAGAAATCTTTGTTGGCACTAGTCACTTAATAGTTTTATAAATAATCTGAAAAAATGATACATAAAATAAAATCTCTATATCTACAGATTTCACCAGGTTCAATTATTTGAAACATTTATTAAGTACCCACTGTAAGTAGATGGCCCTAAACACTTTTAAATAATGAAATTCGAAATGAAAAGGGCAAAAGTGCAAGGAAATTTGGGGAATGATGTTAGGATAGACCCCCAAAAAGGAAAAATGGATTTTTCTATAGGCAAATGAGAGGTAATACATCGAAGGAAAAATAGTCTAATCCATACAAATACAATGACAAAACTGGATCTTTCAACAAGGCATAGAAACCAGAACAAAGAGTGATACAGGTTGTTTATGCAAAGATGAACCCTATATGCAAATATGGCACAAAAAACCCACTAATAAAATGCTAAGCATCATCAAAAACAGAACAGAAAATATTTTCTTACTTTTTAAAAAAATCAAAACCAATGTTCATCTGCCTGTGGAATAGGATAGAGAGTTCAGGTCCCTAAAGAGCAAGAAAAACATATTGGAACTAGAGACTGTTCAGTCAGGTAAAGGAACTAAAATAATCAAGGAGATGGATGAGAGGACTTGGGCTTGAGGACAAACTGAACAAATGAGTCCACTGGTCTGGAGAAGTGAGAGCTGAGAGGCAATATGGTAAAGACTACAAAATCATGAAGGGTATAAATTGTGGCAATATGAACTTTATAAAATTCTAAAATATTAGGACAATACACTGCCCTTGAAACCTGGACAAAGTTAGTTTTAGGCTAAAACCAAACAAAAGTACTATATTAGATAGCACATGGTAAATATATGGAACTCCTTTTGGAAAGGGGTTAAAAATATGAATAATTTTAAGTAGGGTTTAGCTAACTTCAAGTGAGATAACTACAAATGAAGTCTAATCTTATAAATTGATGCCATATTGGGCAACCATGCAATTTCACAAATATCTGCCTCAGTGAGAATACTGAGCTAGATAAAGTACTAGTTTAACCCAGCTTGGGTTTCTTATTTTTCATCATTTGAAGACTCAAATGGAAGAAAATTTAGGCAAATACACCATGTATGATTTTAGAAAACAATACTTTCCAATGAATTATAACATTTATGCCTACATCTAGTTGATGTTCCATATATCTACAAAAGGAGATGGGAAACAATATTCTGGCCACTATGTTTGCAGAATTAAGAGAGCTCTCCATGCATATAAGAAAAAAAATTGTAGTCTAGGCAATGTGGCTAAAGAAGAAAAGGTGCTAGAGTTATCAAAGGTTGCTTATGTTCCTAGCATATTACATCATAATTGTGTTTTATAACACTCAGAATACCAAGAGAACATACTAGATATTCCCTTAATCCATTCTTTAGCTGAAGTTTTGAAATTATTCTATCAAAAATATAACCCATATACAATATAATATTATATTATATTATGTTAGTATAATATAATAAAATATAGTATAATATAATGGAAAGGAAAAGGGAAATTAGGATTCATTTTACAAAAATTTGACCAGTCGGTCATTCTGTATACCTGCAAAATTATTTAGCTTCTGTCTAAATATAAGCACTCTTTCATGAATACCGATTTCATTATCCTTGATTCTCAGCAGTTACAATCATATTACTGCACAACGTCCTTGGTTAGTTCTACAGTGTTGTAGTGTTAGCAAGGACACAATCGGTCAAGAATGAGGAAGGGACTCTGAAGGTAATGTGCTTTCTGGGCTATAGTAGGTGCCATAGAATTTACATTCTTTGAAAAACACTGGTACAGCAAAACTGAAAAACAGCACTGAATATAAATTGCTTTGAGTGTAGCATCTTTTGGCTGTTTTTAACTCCCATAGCTGAGCTCTGCTGTCTAAATTACTGATCTTCATGAGTTATAATTACAAAATGCCATATGTCTTTAGTTTAATTAAAAATATTCCCATCTTATATTTTGCACGATTTATTTAAAAAGAACAAAAAAGACTGACTTGACTACTAGGTTAGTCCAGTATGCATGACTCAATTCTGCATCTTGTTCCCTCTTTTTAACATGCAATTTTCCCTTCTTTTGCATTGTACCAGTGAAAG
Source organism: Dromiciops gliroides (assembly GCF_019393635.1). Lineage (NCBI taxonomy): Eukaryota > Metazoa > Chordata > Mammalia > Microbiotheria > Microbiotheriidae > Dromiciops > Dromiciops gliroides. The sequence goes on from NC_057863.1 coordinate 148,124,472, forward strand.
CTGCTTGAATTGGAAGTCTTTCTGATGGAATGCTACAATTTACTTTACATTCACAATGTCCCAAACACAAGAAAGGCAGATTTTAAAAATAGGTTAATATCATTTGCTCAGACTAAAATATGCTTTCCCCAAATCCAGAGTATATAGTATAATTCTGCCATCTACTGGAAGAATAGAATAGTGCAGTTTCAATACTTTACTGTATTTATTAAAAAGCAAAATAACAATTAGCCCTACGTGAATCAAACCTTTTTAAAAAATATATTTCTAGGACCAGCCTAATATAGGCTGTCACATATGTAGCATTATTTAAGAGGTTCTAAAAACGTTCTCCAACCTCTTCCCAAAAGAATGATTTTGGATGCCTAAAATCGCATCATTAATGATTCACCTTTTTTTTCCCCCTCCCTGCAGGTGCCTTTTAAATATGCAAAACCCACTGTGTTAAGTCTTAAACATCTTAATCTGAATGAATTTTTCATATAGGGTTGAGAAACATATCATCAAGAACCTCTTGGGTACCTGGATTAGGAAATGGAAGAAAAAAATGCTTAAAGGAGGAGAAAAGGTTGGACAAAAGAATAAAGACTAAGAGTGATAAAGATAATTTTATTCCTTTTTTCACCATCATCATCAATGGACCATTTCTTATACCTCCAGATCGTTGTTTTGTTTTTTTGGTTTGTTTTTTAGTGAGGGAATTGGGGTTAAGTGACTTGCCCAAGGTCACACAGCTAGTGAGTGTTAAGTGTCTGAGGCCGGATTTGAACTCAGGTACTCCTGACTCCAGAGCTGGTGTTCTATCCACTGTGCCATCTAGCTGCCCTGCAGATTGTTGTTAATACCATCAGGGTTCTTTAATGGAGATCAGTCTTAGAACCTACTGTTTTGAAATGAATACTAGATATAGAATTAGAGAACTAGCTTTGCTACTTATGACTTTAGCTACCTTGACCAGGTCACTTTAATCTCTTTATGCCTCAGTTTCCCCATAAGTAAAATGGGGGAGGGACTAAATGAACCCTAAGGTCCCCTCCTGTTCTCAATACAGAATACTAGTAATTTTAATATTAGAGAATTATCATTTGGAGATTCTTCCTCTTTCTATTGTATTTGTCTTTGGCTGAATAAAGTAAACTGATTTGCCCAAGATCTAGGTTTGGTACTCTTGCCATTACATCATCCTGCTCATTTTTTGCAATCATTGTCCCACTACATTTTCACAGAGTTTTTAGCATTTAAAAATGCTTTCACATAATCTCATTTTACCCTCACAGATAGGCACAACTATTATCCCTATTTATATATCTATCTATTTCATATACATATATGTATATATATGTATATATATATATATATATATATATATATAAACATTTTTAGTTGGGGAGAGGAAGAGGATCTTGATAGAGGTACTCTAATCTAAGCAGATGCTATATTTTGGGAAGGAGACTGCTAGACTTCCAAGAACAGAAAATAACAAAAGAATCCTAAATGTCATTTTATAATTAGTTAAGTCCAGGGATTAAACACTGGAGAAAGAACAGTGATATCTATATTTAATTCCCATCACACATTTATCCTACAGCTTTGACTACTTATCTAATCTTTCTGTACTTCTAACTACATAACAATCACTTTTTTAAAGTCCTCAAAGAGAGCTTCTACAGATTTATCACTGTATTTGGTGCCCAATGGGTCACTTGTCTATCATTCTTATAGCCAGATTATGGAAAATATCTTAAAGAATTTGCTCCATAAAATTATATCTATATTTGACCTACCACCAAACACCAATGTTACAGTTCACTGGGGCTTGATGTTCTTTCAACCCATGGTTAATGTACCTCAGTAAGAGCTGCTCAAGGCTACAAAGGCTCCTATTAGTGTAAAGTGATGTCAGGATGGATACGTAATATTTTATCTTCCTTGCCCAATTTGCTCAGACATACTGTATCTTGTTAGGATAGAGTTTATATTTAATACACTCTGAAGCAGACATGAGAATAGGATCTGAGACTCTTGCTATCAAGTCCATTATACTTGACACTCGAACACCCACAATTGTTTCTTTTTCTTTTTTTTTTTAACATTACAGCTATACTAAGAAAAAAAGGACCCATATTCCTATAAATTTACTATTAGCTGGCATTTAAAGTCCTTCAAATCTCGTTCCACTCTATCTTCCTGGCCTGATTTTAGTCTCTCTTGTGGACTTTATCTTTTAAGTAACCTGGCCTCCTTGCTGTTTGCATACATGACATTTAATTTCCTGTCTCTTCCCCTTTGCCCTTGCTATTCCCCAAGACATCTGGGGTCTTCTTCCTTAGGAAATCCCTAATTCCATTCAAGCCTCACTTCTCGTATCACTTTCTACATGAGGCCCTTTCAAATACCCCACTGGTCAATGTTCTACCACCTCCTGGAGATTTTTTTTGCATTTATTCATTGGTGTGTGTAGCAGATAAATGCTAACTGTAAAGCTGAAAGGACCTGGATTAAAGTCTTACCTTTGACATATACAGGCTGGGCGACCCTGGGCAAGGCACTAACTCCCCAAGATACCTCATTCCATTATTGGATAGGTCTAATTATTAGGAGGAAGGTTTCCCATGTTGAATCAAAATCCACTGCTTTGTAAATTTTTATAACAACAGAGGTCATGACTATAAATCCATGCTCTTTAGTTGGTATGCCTGAAGTCAGTTTACTAGCTGGCTATTAAGGCTACTTATTTTCCTTTAGGTGAAGTGAAGCAGTGCATCACTGCTGCCTAGATTGACAGTTAGACCTAATTCTGCCCTAGAGACCATGTAGTTAGAAATGGCTCTCACCATGAACGTCTTGAACATATGCCCTCTAGAAGGACTGACTTTACTTTTCAAAATCCTTGTCGTTTATTGGTCCTTCCATAGAGTTCCCATTTCTGGACTGAGAGAATTATGTAGCTCACAGCTGATGTGCAGAGCTAAGATTATTGACAGGTTCTGAGCCCAACAAATCATCATTCCAATTCAATAAACATTTTTTAATCCTGTACCATGTCCAAGGCTCTGTGCTAAGTACTAAGGCTATAAAAATTTTAAATGACTGTCCCTATTCTCAAGAAATTAACATTCTACTGAAGGGTTGGGGTTGGTATGGCATGTTTACAGTTAAGTAGATAGAATTGGATAGAAGGAAAAAGAAAAACCCAGTGGGCACAAGGAAAATTTGCAGGAGAGAACAGTCTAAATTGGTAAAATGTTCATAAAAGAGAACACTGTTAATTGGTAGGAGCTTCATAAAAGAAAGAATATTGGACAAGAGGCTTAAAGGAAAAAAGAAAGCTTCCCAAAGGCAAAGATAAGAATCAATGTGTATCTCATCCAAATAGGAAACCATAGCTCTACTCATTAGCTCCCTTCACCTCCCAGCTTACTTCCCATAACTATTATACTCTCTTTCCCCATCCCTTCTCTTTCTTGTTTTTTTGTTTGGTTGTTTGGTTGGGTTTTTTTGGTGAGGCAATGGCGATTAAGTGACTTGCCCAGGGTCACACAGCTAGTAAGTTCACACAGCTAGTAAGTGTCAAGTGTCTGTGGCCAGATTTGAACTCAGATACTCCTGAATCCAGGGCCGGTGCTTTATCCAGTGCGCCACCTAGCTGCCCTCCCCATCCCTTCTCAAAGGAGGGCTTCCTTCTGGAACCCAGGTTCCAAACAGTCATATGTTTTAAGTAGTGGATAGAACACTAGACTGGGAATAAGGAAGATCTGAGTTTGAATCTTACCGCAAATACCTACTAGATATGTGATCCTAGACAAATCACAACTTCTCTGAGGGATAATAATAGCACTTACTTCACACAGTTGTACAGATCAAATTATATATCATATATAAAGTGTTTCTTAAACATTCTAACTCTCTGCACACCTTAAAGCACTATATAAAGTTAGCTATTAGTTAACAATAATGGTAGTATGTGTTATTATAATACGATTTACCTACAGATAAAAAAAAGAGATAGATAATAGTTAAAGTTTTACTAAGACCTTACCAATATGACAGGCATTGCATTAAATATTGGATATACAAATTCCAAAAGACAGTCCCCACCCTCAAAGAACTTACATTCTGTAGGAGAGCTGGAAAAGGGGAAAGGTTAGAAGGCAGAAGTATAATAAGGTGCAAGTTTCCTGTCAAGGAAGTGAAGAAGTCTGGAGAGCAAGTAGTGCCATGATTGAAGAGAGATAGCTGAGACTCCTCCTGAAGTGACAGTGGAAATGAGAAACTCACTAATCAGTACAGCTGGTCCCAAGGTGGGGTCATCTGTAGGTCATACCTACAAGCAAGAAGGTGAGAAAGTCCAGAAAGTGAGTTTTCTTTTAATAGGAGAAGAGGCATTTTCCCATTCTCCTTCTGAAAAAAATATGGATGGGATTTCTACCTCAGATGCGTGATTAGGCTAGATGATCTCTAAGGTACCTTATAACCTTGATAGTCTATGATCAAGCTTTCTCTTTAAGCTGCATTTACACAAGAACTAATATATTGTAGAAGAACTAACTGCTGCATGAAGTGTGGGGTGTTAGCTTTTTTAATGTTGGGAAATAATATGCTTTCAAAAAGAGTTTGGGTTCAAAATGCAAGGAAAGGCAACTCATTAGGGATACATTCTAAATTTGCTTTTCTCACATTGCATCCATGCCAAGAAAACATTTAAAGTTTTATGGATTCATTATGAATTCTCTCAAGGATGTTTCATAGTATTAATTAAAAATTAAGAGCAGCTTTCCAAGAAAGAAAGCATATGCCATTTAAAATATATTTTGAGTGTTCTCCTAATCTTGTGCTACTTCCCTACAATTTAAATATCTTTCCACACCAAAACTCTGCTCCTTTGAATGCAAAACTTGACTAACCACTTTATTCTTAGTTATACAGGTCATTGTCTTTTGCCTTTTTAGGCAGCAAACTCTTTAGTAACTGTACTGGTCTTTTGTCTGTGATAAAATAATGGGATTTAGCAGATACTCAAAGGCCCACCTGGAGATTAATCTAAACTGATTGAATTAAGTGAGAGTGATTGACTGCTGATTAGCCTACTTCAAGTTAACTAGATTGTAAGCACACCTGGCTAGCCCTTAAGAGGGTATTGTTCTCAGAAGCTAAAGACTTTGAACTTAACTAGAGACCACCTTCAAGTCCAGTGAACCAATGGATTTGGATAACGCTAACCAATCAGCTTCAAGCAGTATGTAAGGACAGCCTCTGCTCCAGACCTATAAAAAGCTTCCACACTTAGTTTGAGAAGAGTTTGTGGTTGAAGCAGCCTTGTGGCAAAGGACTTGAGGAAGAACCAGACCAGGCTGGAATTCTAGGCTAGATAGGCCTTTTCTTAACTTTCTGAATTCCATGTGAATAATTAACTAGTATGCTTTAATAAATGCTTAATGCCCAAAGACTGGTGCTAAAACTTCTAATTTAAGGCAACTGCACATTAGATTTTTCAGACATCCCATTTAGATTTCAAACATCACAGTTTATAAGAAAATACACTTTATGATAGATAAGCTTAAAAAAAACTAGTTCTGCTTCAGAGACACACCCTTCTTCTAAATGTAATTTATCCTAGCATAATGAGTATATTTATAAAATGCCATAACAGTTATAGGATTTAACTTATCTGGGTTAGTTTCTGTTTAATATATTCTGAATATTAAAGGAGGTCTTTCTGATTTGTTTATGCCTTAAAGTCTCTTGGTTATGAGAACAGATAACAAATGTTGCCTGTATTTTCCTGATACTTTGTCTTAGAATCAAGTTCTCTTTGATGCTACAACTTGATGGAGGAAACCCCACACACAAATAAAATCACTGACAGGAAGAAAAACCAAAAATATCAATAGCTCATATTTATTTACTATATTAAAGTTTACAAAATGTTATCTATCTTCATAACCCTATGGTATAGGCAGCATAATTATTCCCATTTTACAGATGAAAAAACTAAGTGTCATGTCAGCAATCAAATGCAAATCTTTTAATGCCAAGTCTTATTTTTTCCATTAAGGATCACTGTCTTTTCCAATTTATACAAGGAACAAATTATTATCATAAAAAAATCACTAAACTGTATACTCAATGAAGGTAGGGACAATGTCTTCTAATGAAATTGGTACTCAGTTCCCTACCTTAAACATGAGATCTCCTTTAGGGAAAGTACTGTTAGTTACTTTCCCCTGCTCCCCAATTATAAAAAAGCCAACTTCCTTGAGATTTTAAAAAGAAATCACAAAGAACTCAAAGATAGAATAGAATTTGGATCACCTAGTCCAATTGCTGTGTGTCTAAACAGCAATCCTGTTTACACTGTCCTTAATAAGTAGTCATCCAGCTTCAGGTTAATGGCCTCCAGTGAAGAGAAACCCATTACCTTCCAAGATAGCCCATTCCAATTTTTTATAGCTCTAATGGTGAGGAAGTATTTCTTTACATTGCTCCAAAATCTGCCACTTTGAAAGTTCTATTTGTTATTCTTAGTTTTATACTCTGGGGTCAATCAGGAAAAAAAAAGTCACAATACCTCTAACAAGTAACCCTTGAAATATTTGAAGGTAAAAATCATATTTACACTGAATCTCTTTTTCTTAAAGCCAAATATTTCCAGTTCTTTCAAACAATTCTTGTTTGGAATTGTCTCGGGTCTGTTCATCAAACTGGTTGCACTCCTCTGGATGCATTCCTCTGGATGCATTCCAGTTTATCACCATACTTCCTAAAATGTGGTGCACACAACTCAACACAACATCTCAGATGTGTTCTGACTAGTATTATTATACTATACCATATATTGTATATTACTAATTACTAACTTTACTAATATTTGCACACTATATTATACTATAACATATCTTCCATGGTTCTAGAAATTATACCTCCTTTGTTTATTCGTTTTTCAATT